>NC_141456.1:6192500-6817500 GCF_015680905.1 Coptis chinensis | reverse complement strand
TTCATTTATTTACTTTGGAAGCTATTTTGTTTTGTTGAAACTTGAAAGAGAAGGAGATATGGAAGAAATGTTAAACGCTGTAGTTCTTCTATTGCTATGTGTGTTTGGTGTTTGGTGTTTGGATTCTATTTGTTTTCGTTGGAATTTTTTGGCAATAGGAAAGTCTATTTTATTTCTCAGCTGAGTTGCTTTGGATGATTGGCTGATTGCCCAAGAATGTAGAAGAAGTCCTTATCATCAAAGTTCACTTCATTTTGTTACTCAGAGTTAATTCTGACAAAACATCAAACTAACTCGTTAGTCTTTTACTCCTTTTTAGCAGGTTTTCTTAACGTATATCGTGACAAAAACAGTTTGGAACTTCTTATAACAGAAACTTTCTAAAAGAAAACTAGATGAATGAAACAAAAAGAAGCATCACACTGAAGAAGTATCTACAAGGAGTGTATCAACTAACTCTGCAAATACCAAAAACTGCCGGCCCAAAACTGCCAGACAGATTACAAATCAACTTTACAAAATTCTGACATCATCATCAAAATTTCTAACAGAACTGCTAAATTGCTGCAGGCCTTCTGCCAAGACCTTATGTCAGGACCTTCTGACAGCTTAGTGTTTTCCTACTTCTTGACCCTCAACATGCATTAAGCAACAGAACCATGTCTTCAATCTCCACCGACATATATGCCTTGATAAAGTCTAATTCCTATTAACCACAAAAAAAAGGAACCATCTCTTTAGTACATTAAACAACAGCTTCAAACGATAGCATGAGGCTTATGCCTAGGTTTCCTTCAAACGATACACCGCGCATGGAGGCTTATGCCTTGAGGCTTCCTTCAAGCAATACAGCACGCACTTGAGCAACATGAAATAATGTTAAGCAATTGGTCTATCCATCATGGCATAAAAAAGGAGGGTGCCTCGTTTTTTACCCTTCTTGCCAACTATGTTTGCACCTTATGAGTATATGCTGTGACCACAGGTTACAGAGGTTTAAGAATTTCAATCGAATCAACATTTTTGCCACCACTGTCTCGTAACTTAAAAGAAAATTATATATACTAAATTATTGATGCCATTGGAAAGTCTATTAGGAAAATTGAATTACTAAACTATAAGACTCAAAGACCATCTATTTACACGTACTGAAGGAATTAGTTATTTTTACTTCAATTCATGAATAAGTGACTCCCAATAATTTTCTTCTTCCAATACATCCATCCTAAGATTTATTACTATGCATTTTCAATATCCATTCAAAATGGTTGGTTCATAACTCACAAGTTACGTTTTAACCCATGGAAGGTGTTTGGTTGCACGCTTCTACAGTCCACACCTAAAACATTGTCTCTAACTAACTTCGACTAACTTCAGTCACACTATGGAAAATACAACACATGGCATTCACATTTGAGGGAATATCATTATGTCTAGTTAGATTGCTAGCCAACAGAACGTACCTTTTCTAGATACTCTGGCTTCAACTTACCCCATGGATTCCTTCCACTTCCATAGTTATGAAGATTTAAAGCCACTATAGACCTTACACTGCAAGTACATAACCTTTGTCAGATCACCTGATTAAAGACAAATCAATACAGCGAAGTATCAAAATTCAAAATTGCATATTAAAAACAGCATAGTTCACGCTATTTCTATTTGTTCTAAGAACCACGCCGGGAATTTAGATAACCATCAAGGAAAATATAAAATGCATAGGCCTTAAGATCTCATATGTCCGGCTACCATCCCATTATGGATATTTATACAACAAAATGAAAAAAAAAAAAATCAAAGTTTTCAGATTATGTAAAATAAAAAGGTGGAAGTATTGCAGCTCACCTTGAAGGAATATGAACTTGCTCCCACACTCGAAAGCTATTGAGCTTCTTAATATGCATCCTTATAATATTTTTGAGTCCCATGTGAGCATTGATTTTGTGAATGCATATAAGATAAGCACAATATTGTAGGTACAAATGTTCCCAGCCAACCGATGCCATTTTAATCTTATATTCTTGCAGTTTTGAATCTCAAAATCTAGTTACACACTTCCCATGTTATCCCAATTCTCAATAAAAATTGCAGTGGCAGTGGGAGAATCTGCGAAACATTACTATCCAAGCAGTAATCATGCAAGTGTGATTGCACTATCAATTCATTTCAAATCTTTGACGTGCATCAACCTCCAAACTAAAAATAATACCAATTCCGAACACTTTTCTAATATTATGCCACCATTCAAAGTGATACAACAACTTATGAGAAACTCTTGATAGACAAAGACACAAATAGACGAGTGTGGGTTCATGACTAACCAAACTACTGGGTGTATAGTTATCCAAATGACAAGTTAAATAATTCTAGAACGCGGTAACCTCAGGTTGGGGAGAGATGTACACTTAACATTTCTGAACCTAGGATATCATTCTCGATAGCTGGATGATAACTAAGTGATCACAGTCATTCTAGGAATTAAGTTGCTTACGTCGATATGGAATTACTGATTTTAGACCACATACGATGACAAAATACTAAAGAAGTTTTTGAAGGAGAATTATTATTTTTTTCCCTAAAAAAAAAGTACATAAGTTCGTACTATCAATTAAAAAAACAAGAAAAACAAACAACTCGTGAGAAGAAGACTGACCTTAAACTAGGATCACTCACACATGGTGTGCAGAACCACCCCTGAGTGCAGCTATATCATCTGTGACATGCCAATATATCCAGATATTTGTAAAGCAGTAAATCTTTAACTTACGCATGATAAAGAGAGGTATGCGAGTAGAAGACAGGATATATACCATATGCTGTACCATTTTATAAGCAAAACTGTCCATCTCACCAGTTTATATTGTGATTTGTGAGGAGTGGGAAAATCGAGTTTTGAGTTTTGACTATACCATAATGTTGGGTTTTTGTTAGGGATTAAAACCGAGCAGTTTCAGTGGGGTCTGGTCGTTGGTTGAGTGCTGTTATTATAGCTCAGGTGGTCGTTAATAGAGAGCTCTCTATTAAGAGTTGAGAGATGGAATTGGGTTTCAGCGAGAATTTCGCGTTTTTCGTTTTTTAGTTTTTGAAATAATTTGAAATTTTTAAATTTCACAATTTTTATTTCGAATTAGATCTGATGATCTCAGAAGAAACCGATCTGACGGACCAGGAAGAGTGTGAGATAAGGGTGTCACTATAGCCTAACCGATATTACTCAGTCAAATGATTTTATGTAAAATATTTTAAATAGAATTTCACCAAATATTAGTACATTATTTAAAAGCTTAATCTATACAAATTAATGTGAAGAATAACAAGATCATCAATCAACAAACCTTTACATAATCCAAAATGAAATATTTTTCCTCCAATTAACACGTGATTTTCTTACTATCCTAAATCAACAAATCTGATACTAAGATCTACAAAATTTATTACGAAATGTACATAACATTGGTTTTGCTCTATAAATAGAGCTCTACATAAACTTAATACATGCATAGATAAAAATACAACATTCAGAAATTTCAAGTTGTAAGAAAAGAAATGGAGAAGGCTTCATTAAAGTTGAGTTTGGTAGTTGTTCTTTTGCTTCTTGTGTGCATGAGTGCGAGTATAATGGCTGTACCAGCTCAAGTCGAGGTGTATGCACCAAATGAAGCAGCTTGTAGTGATATCAGGGACTGCTACCCGTTTTGCCAAGGTCGTGATATTAGCTATGTCAGATGCACAAACAACCTTTGTGTTTGTGGTTGAAGAGGAACAAGTCCAGATGTTTTAAAATAAATTTAGGCTCTTATATGCCAATATAATCTATTTGTTCTTTGTTGAATGAAAAAATGATAATGAAAATTGGCTGCAAATTTGAGTTTTATTCATTTTCTAATTTTTTCCTAAAATTAGTAGTTGCCTGATCTCAACTCGGGTCAAAATGATCTAACACGAGCCCAACCTGCAGTGCAAAGTTCAAGACTTCAAGTACACTAAGCCCAACATTGTACTTGGTTTGGGTTTAGTAGCTTTAGTCAAGTTGCATTTTGTCTTAGGTGGAAGCTCTAATACGTTGCATTGAACTCTCAACTTAATTTGCGCGTAGAGCAAACATACCTAGGACCATAGTTAGTAATTCGTGGTACGGGCTACGGCAAAAATTTGACGCAGAAACGTATTTGTATATAATTCAAGGTCATCAACAAACATTCGCTAACAATTTGGCATTAAAAAATCCAACCCATTGTATTAACTCCACTTGTATGAACAGGTTTTAAGATAAATTTCCCTGTAAATGGTTCCATAAAACACCCTTCAAAAACGAACCAACCCATGAAACTCCCCTATTTTCAGAAAAAAAAAATAGGATAAAAATGGAAATACTCCTATAATGTCTTCTTCTTTCCTCTCTTTTCAATTTTTAACATGAAAACTCCCGTTTTTTTTTTGTATGCAAAATCACTATAGTGAAATACCGCTATAGTGATTGGATTTGCATGGAAAAATCATTATGTAAAAATAAATTTGTATACTTAAATTTGTGTGCAAAAACAATTTTACATAGTGACGGGAGCCAATTTGTTCAGAATAGATGAAGAAGAAAAATAGAAAAATCACTACGTAAAAATAAAATTGCATAGTGAAATTTCTATGCAAAAACATATTTACATACTGATGAGATTTACAAAGAAACATTATTGTGTAAAAATAAATTTGCAAAATTTGCATAGTGGAATTTCTATGCAAAAATAAATTTCATAGTGATTGGATTTGTATGGAAAAATCACTATGTAAAAATAAATTTGCATACTCAAATTTGTATGCAAAAACAATTTTACATCGTGACGGGAGCCAATTTGTTCAGAATAGATGAAGAAGACAAATAAAAAAATTAATATGTAAAAATAAATGTTCATAGAAAATCACTATGTAAATTAAATTCGTAGAAAAAAAATCACTTCACGAAAATAAAATTGCATAAATAAATTTCTATGCAAAACATATTTACATCTTGATGGGATTTGCAAAGAAAACATCATTATCTAAAAATATATTTGCATACTAAAATTTGTATGCAAAAACAATTTACATAGTGATGGAAAATGTTCAAAATAGATCGAAGAAGGAGAAGATGAAGAATAAATAAAACAGATACCAGAGACACGACTAACAACAGTTGAGGGAATAAGTGATTATTTCACTTATTCATCATGAAACTTTGTTTCTTCGTTGTTTGAACCTGATTTCTGCATTGTTGAACCTGATTTCTTCATTATCGAACCTTATTCCCTTAATTTCCAAGTTGAATCGTGTTATCGAAGTTGAATCAATGTTTGAATCATGTTATTGAAGTTGAATAAGTGTTTTTTCTTTGAAATGGTCATGAATATGACATGTTTATCTAAAAGGGTAAAAAATGAAGCAAAAAAAATTGGGAAAATAAAAAAAAAGCCGTGATTTTTTCTCAACTGAAAAAACGGGGAGGTTATTTGATGAGATATTATAAAACATGGAGGTTATGAGGTATGAGCCGATGGGAGGGTGTTTATATACAACCATAATAGAACCAGGGGCTAAGGCCCATTTCTTGTTTACATGAATTCCAAAGAAAGTCCATAAATCAACCACAATTTCTTGGATGGGATTGGACTTACATTTTCATTTTTGGATCCGGCTAGGATTAAAAAAAAGAATGCCACAAGTTGGATTGGGCTTACATTTTCATTTTTGGATCCGGCTAGGATTAAAAAAAAGAATGCCACAAATTGGATTGGGCTTACATTTTCATTTTTGGATCCGGCTAGGATTAAAAAAAAGAATTCCACAAATTGGATTGGGCCTAATCCCACAGATTTACAATTAAGTCTATTATAAAAGGGTGTTAATATTCTTACCTCTCAATTTAATTACCTCCCCGCCCACAAGCAAAAATACCGAAGATACCCTCTATTCGACAACATAGCAACTATATGTTTTTCTTCGAAATTCACATATTTTCAACAACATAAAAGCTAACGTCCTCTTGAACTTCACATTATCCTCTTGGGTAAATTGCAACCTACTCAAATTATATACAAAAATGTCTATCAGCTGTATCAACTAAATACTTGTAGAATGTATAGAGGTTAACATGTAGAGATAATGAATTGGTGAATTTGCCAAATGCCAATCACAATCTAAATCATCAAAGAATACACCATATTTTTGCCAAATGCCAAAGTCAGTTTTGACATGATAAATGAAGATTTTGATTGGGTATTGATTTATGACTAAATTGATTTTAATGTTTAAGACAGAAGTCCTGAATTCCAATTTCTCAAAGCATATAACATAATATTAATAACCAATGGTGGTTGGGACCGCTGACTTAGAGAAGTGATTGACGAGTGAGCGATTGTTATTTACAAGAGATCATCAATGGAGGAGTTTTTATAGTTCTTCCCATCAACAAGTTTTTTGTATTGCTACAAAGTGGGGTCAAAATCAACAAAAAAAGAAATGGTTCAAAGTATAAGAGACAGAGTGCTTCATTTAAGAAAAATAGAGAGAAAATGATTATGCTTCATTTAAGAAAAATAGAGAGAAAATGATTAAACACAGAAAATGAGAAAAAGCTGTTTGGACGAATGGACCATGCTAGTGAGAGGGGCATGCATATCGGGCTTTCTCATTTTAGGAAGTTGAATTTAAAGAGTATGGTGGGGAGAATATTAGCACCCTTGAAATTGAGGTGATTCTTAAGCATAGCTATTGTTATCTCAATAGCATGTTGATCCGCACTCACTAAGCACCAATTTTTGTAAGGTTTTACATAAAATGATACTTTGTACATATTATTTTTAGATCCATGTCGAGTTGTCGCAACAACAATAGCGATAAAAAAAAAATCAGAAAAATCAAATATAGCTTTATTTGATGTTTCTCGTTTGAGTAAATTTGTTACTACTTTGCAAATAAAGTGTGGAGAATAAATTAGAGGGAGATGGCTTACAATAATGAAATAGGAAGGAGGTGATTATAAGTATTCGAAGAGGTATTACTAAAGGAAAGAGGTGTTTTAGTGCTTACAATTATGCGGGGAGGTATTACTAAATAATGAAAAACATGAGAAAAAAAATGTACTATTTGCCGGCCGGTTAGATTGGATGCCGGAAAGTTTGGCAATCTAATTGTGTAGAGATATTTGTAGTTAGTTGGGTTCTAATTATCTTGGCAAGTTAAAATAAGGGTTTTCATATACACACCACTGATTTTACCAAGGGCACCACATACTAACCACAAAACAAACGGGTCGTCATAAAATTAGGACTGAAAAGAATAATTTTTTAAAAATAGTTTATTAATAATCAAAACACAAATTTTCTTTTACAAAATTTTACAATATTTAAAATCAAACAAGAAAAATTTATAAAATTTATCACTAATTGAAGATACTCATTGATTTTTTTATTTTTTATTTTTTTTTTTAAAAATGATTAAATTGTAAATGAAAACAAATAAGTCTGAAAATAATTTACTTAATCAAATCCATATTCTTTTTAAGCCATTATTACATTTGAAATCAAAGCAAAACTTTAATGAAATTAGTCAATCACACATTTGAATATACCCATTTGTTCAATTATATTTTATGGAAGATGATTAAAATTTTGAATTTTGTCAACATTGAAAAGGTGCACATTAATTCAATGGAATGTAAGATAAAACCAAACTAATCAAAATTAAACATTTTTTTTTATAAAAATAAAATAAAAATCTTAAGTGGTGCCCATTTGGTTTCGTTTTAGGTGTGAACAACTCTCGGTAAAATAAGTGGTGCCTTTATGAAAACTCTAAAATGAACATAATAATAATAAAAAAAAAAGTTAATGTGTGTTTAGTTGATTTTGGATTGAGTGGAGGAATGAGACCAATCATTTAAGTGGTTTGGGTTTTGATTTGGAAATTTCAAGGTCTAATTTAGCTTGCCAAAAAGCTTGGTCTCACAATAGCAAGTTAATTAGTTAATTTCTTATACATTATTTAGAAAATCTGATCCGTAATTTGTCTCACAATAGCAAGTTAATTAGTTAATTTCTTAACATTTCACATAAAAAAAATGAAAATTTGATCTATATCGAAAAGAATCTAATTCCTTCCCCTATTTAGCTTACAAAAATCAGACATTAAATTTAAAACTTCATTTGCTTTTGCTCTATAAATATTAGCTCTAAACAGACTTGAAATAAATGCAAAGGAAAGAAATGGAGAAGGCTTCGCTAAAGTTGACATTCGCAATTGTTCTTTTATTTGTTGCGTTCATCATGAGTGCGAGTATGATGGACGTAACGGCTCAAGGCGAGGGGGATGCAGCAACAGGTGTATATTGTACTCATCTCAGCGACTGCTACCCCTCGTGCAAGTATTTAGGTCCTGCTCTTAAATATGTTAGATGTGTATCGAATCGTTGTGAGTGTGGTTGAAAAAGAACTTGGCTAAATGTTATAGAGTAAAGTTAGGCTCTTATGAAATTTTAAATTATGAGATTGTTGAGAAAAAAAGAAAATAATCAATGCAAATTGGCTGCAGTTTTGATAAATACGTATTGTCTGATTATTTTCCAAAACTACTAGAAACAGGCAAGCAGTATAGCCCAAGCAAATCCTGTAAAGGGGTGTTTTGGATTTCTTGTTGGGACCGGGTTCGCTTCTGAGCGAACTGCCTACGTATCCTCTTCTTAGTTTTTCTCCTTTCCTTTCTTTTTCGGGAGAGAGGAATTAGGCCCGACGTAGTTCAATCAGGTGATATTTATAGGCTTAGGGAAGTATCAATCTAGAAGACACGTGTGTATATGGTACACGTGTAAGGTGGAGATCGTGAATGAGTGTTGAGCTGGTTATATTATAAGTCATGTACTGATTGGAGTCTTGGCGAGGTTACTCCTATTTCTCGGGGATGGGTAATGATTACCCCTCGATGGTTATCATTACACGCGAGGCGCTCGCCATGTGCTCGTCTTGAAATATCTTCGCCCTCCTTTCGTTAGAGGTCGCTCTTGGAGGTCGTTATGCCGGGGTGTTCTGAGGGAGCCGCTCACGCCATTCGGTCTCGAGGGTCGGCCCCGAAAACTACGTTACGCAGCGTGCATGATAAGATATCGCTCCCCTACCACGGCCCCCTCGGTAGAGTGTTTATGCCCACGAAAACATTATCTTTGAGAGAAAGAATGTGTGGAACGTGAAGCGAGCCGTGGTGGAGACGACTTCGACCGGGGCGACATGACTTTTGAATTCACTCATGCTGAAGCTTTGGCGGGAAAGGGCAGTTATGTCGTAACATGCACGTGACAGAATCGTAGCAGTTGAGAGAGAAACGTGTCGCCGCATTATTCGGAACTGCTGAAAAGACAGTACCTTGGGACACGTGTGCGGGCTATAGCGTAGGCTGTAATCATAACTTCTTGGTTACTGAACAGGCGGTTGATACAAAATCAAATTTGGGACCGCGAAAAGGCATTGCGTGTTTTCAGCTTCCGCAAGCTAGGGTTCCTCAGGTGAGTGCTTCTGCTGCTGTTACCTTTCCATTTTCAATTTGCTTTCCTCTCTGTCAGTGCGTTTTGCTAAATAGATCATCGTAAGATTATAGGATTTAAGCTTGAGTAGTTGATAGAAAAGGCTTGTTATAATGTCTGAATCTGACGATACTCGATCGGAGGAGGTCCGAGAGATATCTTTGAGTTGTGGAGAGTACGAGGATGAAGAAACAGTAAGTGTCGGCGTGGAGGTTGAGTTGGAAGAAGAGGATAGGATAGGCGAGGGTAATGCCCGATCTAGGTCAGGAGATGACGTGGCCAGTACGTCAGGTCGGGGGGAGATGTCGTCATCAAGCGACGTGCCCCCTAGAAGTGTGAACTGTTGTGCTGCTAACTCTTTCCCCGAACTGAGGGCAGCATATGGGATTAAGGTCCCTGACCTGGAGATATACGAGCCACGATTGAGTGAAAATGTTCGTAGTGAGGAGTATAACCCGCCGAACGGTGGAGTTATAATCTGTGAGGGCCAGCTGAGAGCGCATATGCACATACCGTTCTCGAAACTGGTATGCGACTTCTTGGCGCTTTGTTGAAGTCTCCCCAATCGGTTAAATGGGTAACACCGGCGATTATTTAAGGTGTTCGACACATTGAACGCGAGGGGAATATGACATAAGGTAGCCGACATAGTGGAGCACTATGTGGTACGATCGGGGAACATGAACTTTAGCTTGCAAACCATGACGACGCTGTTACTGCGGATCGATGGAGTAAGCAATGAGGCCTGGACTAAGAGACCGTTGTTGCTAGTTGGCAATTACTGTGTGAGCGGGTGTATACTGCGAACTAGGATTTGTAACATATCCGGTGGGTAGGAACACTTTTCTGTTGTTATTTTTCAGAACGTTTGATAGTTGTTCTAACAGGTCGTTGTTATGTTTTGACTGCAGAGTTTTCCGTGAAGAAGCGAACTGATCGTGGGGAAATAGAAAGGTTCGCGCGGTTGACTCGTGAAGAGAAGCGAGCGAAGCTGCCTGAAGTTGCACACTTTTTTGTAGAAAATGGTGGGCCTGCGATCCGGGAAAAAAGGAAGGCGCAAAAAGACCGAGCTCGAGGTCAGATAAGGGCATAAGTGATGGAGGCACCGACCGGTTTAATTTAGTGACGCTGAAAGAGAGGCAACGGGCGCGGTGTAAGGCGACCTGCTAGAGGTGGAACCTCGATGGGTGGAGGATCAAGCTTCCATACGGGGGAGGTTCGATTGATGCGCCGCGGAGTTGGAAACGGTGGTTTTCAATCCTCGGCGAAGGCGGCCGGAGAAGAGGCCACGTGAGGTCTCGGATCAAGACGCTGTCCGAGTTACGAAAGTAGAACGACATGCTCTTGGGGAGAGCTCTAGCGCCGGGGGCGGTTCTGATAGTGGCCCGGCTGGGGCTATGGTTTCGCGCCGGAGTGGAGCGCGACCTGAGCAGGTCATGGACTTGGCCACCTTCGGGGCGGGTTCTAGCGCGGCCCGACGGGGGCGTGAACCTAGTCCGCTGCCAAAAGCGAAAGCTCCGCGTAAGGCGAGTGGAAAGGCGGTGATGGGGTCTGACGACTTGGAAGGACATTTTGTGTTCCTAGATGAGCATGGGCGCAGCTGCATCGTAAAAGGAGTGATTGTAGCTTCGGTCGAAAGAAGATAGCGGGTTGCCTGTTAGAACAGATAGCTCTAGATGGCAACCGCAGGGAGCTGGATGAGAAGGGTCTGGCTGATAACCTGAGGCGAATGGAAATTGCACAATGTTTGGTACGTGGTTCTAATCTTCATCTTATGTATCTGCCTTTGCATAGACGCTGTTGGTTAGTGGCTATTAACCATGCGTGTGTATTTGTAGCTGGTAAGCGGGTTTCAGAAGTTGAAGGAGATTGCGCAGTTCGCGGAGGCAGATAGGGAGACGGTGGTGAAGCTGTCGGATGAGCTGAAGAACGTCCAGGAGGCCTCGAAGATGGAACGCGAGGAACTGGAAGATCTGAAGAAAGCTCATGAAGCGCTGAGTTTGGCCAAGATGCTGAAAGACACGGAAGCGGAAGAGCCGAGGCAAAAACTTCAGGGAGCTGAAGAGAACGTCCTGGCAACGACTGGGGAGATTGGTAGGTTGAACGATTATGCCTTACACTGCAAGAAGGTTGCTCAGGACGCTACCAAAGCCTATGATGTCTGGACGGTGATTTCGTTGAACTGGAGGCGGACTACAACGCTTTGAAGACGTAACATGCGCACGCCGCATTATCGCATCGAAGGCTAGACCAGGTGTTTGGAGGAATGAGTGGTGAGCCCCCTACTGCAGAGGTCGTTCCCACGACTACGGTACCGCGAATTGAAGCCACTGCGCCTGACTTGCTGCTGAGTCTAGATTTGGATGGAGTATCTGTTGTGGTAGATGGGAGGGAGGCGGAGATTGACGAAGCACTTGTGCCCGGAGGTTTAATTGTTGAGCCCAGAGGTGGCGAGTTGTAAATTTGTTATGATAATCGGTCAGCTTATAGGCTGTGATACATTAGAGCTGGTTTCCTGGGGTAACCTGGGAAGTTCGTCTTGTTACCTGTATGCTTAAGTACGAAGAGCGACCTGGTGCTCCGTTCTGTGTTGGGGTACTCAGGTGATAACGAAAGTTATTTAGCCGGGTTGGATTTCCCGAGTAATCTCAGCAACCCGGTTAACGTATTATTGTGCTATCTTGCTAATATAGATCGGTGCTTGTGTGTATGCCATGATTGCTGCTTATTTCTTTATTACTGCTTGCTCAACTATCATTGTGTGTGATCACGGTGCGTGTGGCGAAGAATGGTAGGTATGTTGTAATGACAACTTCTCGACGTCTGGCTGAGATGTTTGCATGAGCGTCGTGTTGTTAAATTATCTGCAGCTCTGAGGTGGTGCTCGTAATGTATGGGGACCAGGTCGGCGGCCGGGCTTCTGTGATGCAAGTCGAAAACGCCGTGTTCGTTACCGCTAACAAGGTGTTCCCTCGCGTGCGACACGTGGAGGATCTGGCGGTTCAAGGAACGTAATGATGGCGGCGCAGATGGCGTTTGGCGCCTCAAGGTAATTAAGAGGCGCTTTAGGAAAAGACGTTTCCTTTTGAATAAAACGGCTTATCACATACCAAGACAAGTATTTGCTTGCCTTCTTCCCAAAGCTTCACCGCTTACTTGCTCTGCTTTCATTTGTCGCGGCCTCTCCTCCATTGCCGCTTATCCGTGCACGTTTATTCTCTTCGTGAGGATTCTCTTGTTGATAAAAACTATAGCTCGCGTGTGACGAAGACGCTTTGTGCTCTAGGTTGTTATCATGGCGAGATGTCGTCCCAGATCACGAGGGGAAGGAACAAAGATGAGGGAAACTTCTCCGGCCGATAATGGAAAAGATGGAGTTTCAACCACGCGCATGGTGATCGCTGGGGAAGAGGAAAGCCGATCTTTAGAAACGAAGAGTCATAAAAGCGTTCTAGGAGGTCAAGCCCCATCGGGCGGCATTGTCTTTAGGTCGCCGCAACGGGTAGGCGACAATCGGTCGCCACGCCGGAGGAGTAGCGACTGGGGCAAGGCCAGCGGTCATTTGGTGAGAGCTCGCCCCCGCGACCGCGATGTGGGGCGAAGTTCTACTACGTGGGGAAGACTGGGAAGAAGCGTATGGTGAAACGGTCAGACTGTAGCTTCCACTCGGCGCCCATAGCAACCAACGTTAAAGCGGGATCGTCTTTGGATGGCGACAAAAGGCGTAAAATGAAGGATGAGGACATGGAAACGCTACTGGGGACAATGGATATGGCCGCGTGTTTGGTAAGTTCATGATGCACTATGTAGTTATGTCGATTTGCGCACACCGATTCTTTGGACTTCGCTTTGTGCGCTTCTTGCGGGATATGATAAATTGAAAGAAGTTGTTCAAAACACCGGTTTGCCGATAACCCTCACGCCGAAATGGTGTATCGCGAGCGGCGGGGGGGGCAAAGAGAAAGCCGGAGGTGATGACGACCAAGTATCGAACGCCATGCTGCGAGAATGCCGCGTTAGTGATCGACGGACGGAGTTAGAAAGGAACTAGCCGCGGTGGTGACTGCTTATGCGAAGAAATGTCGGAAGGTGGCGCCGGTGCCGAAGAAGGCGAAGGCGATATCGAAGCCTGTATCGCTATGCCGCTACCGACGAAAAAGTATGACACGCCGAGGAAAACGATTGCAGCGATGAAGGAGGGAATGAGATCGTGTGATGCCGAAGCTCACCGATACCGCCGACTAAGCGCAGCCCCGAAGATAAGCATGTCATCACCGAGAATCGATAAGGTGATCTTCATTTGACTCTGTTGGTCTTGAGTTGTAAGTTTCGTTCACATTTTCTCTCTTATAATGAGAGTCAACAATAGAGTGTGTTTTCGTGCTTGCCTCGAAAGCGATTCGCCATTTTATTCAAGGAACCGGTTTCCATGAAAGTGGCGCCTCCGGACTTGGTTAATTTTGTAATGATCATCGATCCGATTTTCTGGTAATCAATCCCCAGACCGGTGGATGTAGCCGTTATATAATCTGATTGAGATGTTCCGTATGTATATTGCCGTGGACCGGTGTGTAATTAGCGCTCGCTTAGGATTCTAGTAATATCGTCCCCGCCTTGAGGTCAACCCTAGAAATATAGGTCGCCGACGCGACAGAATTGGAGGGTTCAATGGATCATCGCGGGCTCCAGGGCGATCCGCTCATGGAGAGCGCTCGTGTAGTCAATCGTAGAAATATAAGTCATCAAAGATAACAAGACCAAAAGGCTTTGTAGAGAGCCCGTGAAGCTCCGTAGAGTTGATTTCATGCGAGAGCGTTCTCGTGTGGTCGATCCTAGAAATATAGGTCCTCGACATAACAAGACTTGAAAAAGGTCAGAGCCCTGTGAAGCTCCGCAGAGAGTCAGATGCTCGCGGAGAGCGTTCTCGTGTGGTCGATCCTAGAAATATAGGTCCTCGACGTAACAAGACTTGGAAAGGTCAGAGAGCCTATAAGCTCCGTAGAGTCAGATGCTTTCGCGAGAGCGTTCTCGTGTGGTCGATCCTAGAAATATAGGTCCTCGGCGTAACAAGACTTGGAAAGGCTGTAGAGCCTCGTGAAGCCCCGAGAGTCAGATGCTCGCGAGAGCCGTTCTCGTGTGGTCGATCCTAGAAATATAGGTCCTCGACGTAACAAGACTTGGAAAGGTCAGAGAGCACAGAAGCTCCGAGGAAGAGTCAGATGCTTTCGGAGAGCGTTCGTGTGGTCGATCCTAGAAATATAGGTCCTCGACGTAACAAGACTTGGAAAGGTCAGAGCCAGAAGCTCCGGAGAGTCAGATTTCGGAGAGCGTTCTCGTGTGGTCGATCCTAGAACTATAGGTCCTTGACATAACAAGACTTGGAAAGGCTGCAGAGCCTGTAAGCTCCAGAGAGCTGTATGCTCGCGGAAAGCGTTCTCGTGTGGTCGATCCTAGAAATATAGGTCCTCGACGTAACAAGACATGGAAAGGCTATAGAGCCTATAAGCTCCAGAGAGCTGTATGCTCGCGGAGAGCGTTCTTGTATGCGACAGCGGGCTGCTGGCTGAGAATGGTGGACCCAGTAAGCGTGTTGTTTATCTATGCTGTGTAAACTGGTTGACTTGTCAATACAAGTAAGTAGATTATACCGTACTAGCTAACCCAAGAAACGTAGTTTTCATTAATGTGAACATAAAGATATACAACGTGAATATCGCTACTGGTAAAATTTTTTAAGTAGATAAGTATTCCAAGGGCGAGGCAATATCTTCCCCTCTTGGGTTCTTAGCCAGTATGCTCCATTGCCGACGACGCGTTCCACGATGTAGGGGCCTTCCTATGTGGGTGCTAACTTGGAATCGTCTTGCGTCTTTTTTAGCACTAGGTCTCCAGGTTGAAAAGACCTAGGATGAACTCGCTTGTTGTAGGAGTTCTTCAGAGTTTGCTGATAAGATGCGACTCTGATGGTAGCTAAGTCCCGCTTTTCTTCCAACAGGTCGACTTCTCATGCTAACACGGAGTCGTTATGTCCTGATTCGACAAGTTCAGATCAAGTCGTAGTGACTGTCAGCTCGGTGGGAATTACGGCTTCTGTGCCATAACATAAGGAGAATGGAGACTTCGCCCGGTCGGATCGAAATAGTGCGGCGGGGGCCCATAAAATATTCTCCAATTGATTTGGCCATTGGCTTTTATTCTTTTCAATCTTTTTCTTCAAGTTTTCCAAGATTGCTTTGTTACTGGCTTCTGCCTGACCATTACTCTGAGCGTACTGTGGAGTAGAAAAGGCGTGAACGATCTTCCACTTGGCTAGAAACTCTTTAACCGTTCTGCCTTTGAACTGAGGCCCATTATCCATTACTAATGTGTGTGGCAAACCGAATCTGGTGATGATGTGGGTCCAAATGAAGTTTCTGACATGTAACTCCTTGACGTGTGCTAAAGGAATAGCCTCGACCCACTTGGTGAAGTAGTCGGTTGCAGCTAGGACAAAGCGGAAGCCAGTACTCTTCTGTGGGATGAATGGGCCCATAATGTCCATGCCCCACATGTGGAATGGCTACCGCTCTCGCTATCTTGTCGGTTAGCGAAAGCAGGTTGGATGATATTGTGGCCAAACGTTTGGCATTTGAGACATTTGAGGACGTATGCTTTGGCATCGATCTGCATCCGGGGCCAAAAATATCCTTGAGAGATGGCCTTGTGGGCTAACGAGCGACCGCCGGCGTGATTTCCACATTCTCCTTCGTGGATTTCTGCAAAAATCAACTGACCCTGTTCTGGGGTAATGCACCGTAAGTGCGGGCCACCAGCGGATTTTCTGAACAATTTGTTATGAACCAAACAATAACGTCGTGCTTGGTAGGGGATCCGCTTAGCCTGCACGCCCTCGTGGGCGTCGCGGCCGGATATAATCAATGATGGGTTGCATCCATGTTTGACTCAACTGACTGGCGGAGAGAGGAAATAGGTCGCTTATCATCAAGGTGTGGTCGACTTGGTATGCAGGTCGATCGACGACTTCTATGAGAATTTGTCGGGGAACGCAGCTCGGGGTCTGGGTAGCCAAGTAAGCTAAACCGTCTCAAGGTGGTTCTCCTCACGCAAGAAATGATGTATGTCTACCGCTTAAAAGAAGGCAATAACTGATGAACGACCTGAAGATACTTGGAAAGGTTACCTTCGTGGGTAGTATACTCTTTTGCAACCTGGCGAACGACCAGTTGCGAGTCACTAAAGACTTGGATCTCTTCGACGCCGAAATCATAGCAATAATCCTTAGTCCCTTAATTAACGCTTCGTACTCTGCCTCATTATTGGAAGTTGCAAAGTCAATGCGGACTGACTTTTCGATCATATTTCCATCAGGGGAGACTAAGACGACTCCAATACCACTTCCACCGAGATTACTCGAACCATCCACAAAGAGAGACCAGGTCGAGTTGACCCTCGGTTTTGTGTCTGGGAGCTCAGTTTCTTGCTCCCATTTGAGGTCCTCGACTGGGAAATCCACTAGGAAATCTGCGACGACTTGACCTTTCTGAGAAGTGCGGGGTACGAACTCTATGTGGTGTTCGCCGAGTTCTTCGGCCCAAACTGCCATTTGAGTAGTCTTGTTGTCTTTGTGGAGGATTTTCTTCAATGGAAGGTCGGTAAGAACTTTGATTTGGTGTGCCTGAAAGTAAGGCCTGAACTTCCGTGCCGAATATAACAAAGCAAGTACTGCTCTTTCCAGGAAGGAGTAATTCTTTTCCGCTGTCGTGAGCGTCTTGCTTGTGAAGTAGATCGGTTTTTCTGAATTGTTTTCCTCATTGAAGAGAACTGAGCTGATTGCAAAATCGGATACTGCCAGATAGAGCCCCAGAGTCTCTCCATCTACAGGTTTAGCTAAGACGGGGGGCGTGGTGAGGTACTACTTTTGAGAGTGGCGAATGCTTGATGGCACCGATCGCTCCATGAGAACCGCCGCCTTTTAAGGAGTTGCAAGAACGGTCTACACTTATCGGATGCCCTTGATATGAATCGGTTGAGTCGCAAAATGACCATGCCCGACAATTTCTGTATTTGTTTCTTCGTGCGCGGATCGGGCATGTCTAAGAACGCCGGATCTGGTATGGATTCGCCCGATCCCTTGCCGAGACACTTGATACCCTAAAACTTGCGGAGGACGCCCAAAAGGCATTTCTCCTGGATTGAGTTTCATGCCCGCATTTCGCGTAATCGAGAGAACGCTTGTTCGGCGGTGGGCGAGGTGATCGCCGGCTTTTTGTTTTTGACGACCATATCATCGATGTAGACCTCCATGGTGTCGCCAACATGTCTTGGAACATGTCGGTGACCAGCGTTGATCGTTGCTCCGCGTTTTCAAGCCGAATGGGAGAACGTTGTAGCAATAGATCCCTTGCTCTGTTATGAAAGAGGTCTTCTCTTGATCCTCCTCTGCGAGTGGGATTTGGTTGTACCCACTGTACGCGTCCATGAAGGGGAGAAGCTCATGACCACAGGTCTGGTCGACAAGTCGGTCGATGCGAGGGAGGGGAAAAAACTGTCTTTTGGCGTGGCTTGATTGACATTCGTGAAATCGACGCACAGACGAACTGTGCCATTCTTTTTGGGGACTGCAACAATATTTGCAATCCACTCGGGGTAGTCTACCTTTCTGATGAAACCGACTTTCTTGAGTTTTTCGACCTCGTCGTTGATGGCTTTTTGAAACCGCAGGGATAGTCGACGAGGTCGCTGGCGGACTGGTCTAGCATTGGGGTTTACATTTAATTTGTGGCATGCGAGTTTAGGATCGATTCCGGGCACATCGATATACAACCAAGCAAAAACATCTTTATTCATAGATAAGAAATTTACAAGGTAGGATCTGAGTGTGGGGTCTAGGTTAGCCCCTACATATACAAACTTGGGGTCGTCTTCGGTGCCAAGATTCACTTTTTTCTTTTTTCTCGCGGCCGGGAGGTTTTACAACCGATGGCGGCACCGCTTGGCGACTTCGCCATCGGAGGAGGTCCAACACCGTGGGACGGCCGACCGGTCGCCGAGGTGGAGCGACTTGTTTCAAACGCCGCCGGGTATCCACACTGGGAGTGGGACCTGGCTGCAAGCACATTGATGATGCGGTCTTTGCTGGCCAACCGTGGTGGCCCGATGAGCTGGGCGATCTCAAACTTTAATCGACGGCTACCGCCGTTGGATCAATGCTAGAGGTCTTCGCTGGCGCATTAAGGACTCAGGGAGCGAGTGCGGGTATCGGCATTGGAGAGAACTTCTGCTTGTAAGAGCCCCCCAGCCGCTCGCTTGGCGATTCGGGGTTGGAATTCTGCGACTAAGTCACGTGCCATTGTGTAGGCCGGAGGGTTCCCCGTGGCGGGGAGGCGATTCACGGGCGGTCTCATTTGTTGATTTGACCTGGTTACAATGGTACGCTTCAAGTTGATTGCTTCTAAGGTCCATCATTCCTCGAGGTCCTGGGAAACGGAGAACTTGATGTAAAGTTGATGATCTGCTTTGCATCGATGAATCCAAATACGTCGTCCGGGATGGCATTGTATGGCGACTTCTTGTCTAGAACGCAGAACCGTGTATGGCGGGTGATCTTGTCCTCTCTAGATCCCACCGACAATCGGAAGTAATATCACCAATGGGATCGGCCCCGGATCCATTGAACCCATAAAGGGGCGATCGGGTCGACGAGGACGGACTTAGGAAGGCTCATCTCTTGCATGGTGTGGTAGAACAAGATGTCACAGAACTGCCGGTCGATCGAACGGCGCTTTGACCGGTCGGGGCCGCTAATTTTGACATGGACAACCAATGCATCATTATGAGGAAGGCGGACTTTGCTTAAATCGGCCTCCGTAAAAAAGTGATATCGCTGCTGCGCGACTGAACCACGGGCGCGTGAGCTGCTGGGAGGTGAAATGATAGACTTCCCCGAAGAGCGCCGACCGGCGCCTTTTCTCTGGATGAGGTTCTACGGAATCATCCTAAAAAGTAATCACGTGAATAGTTCGATCATTGTCACGATCGGATGAGTGTTGCTAAGCCGTGGCGCTGAACGATCTCGTGGGCGCCCTCGCTGCGTGGACGACCTTGACACTCTTGGGAGTGACGGCGAGATGGAGATCGACTACGGACTCGGCGAGCCATCAGTTTGTGTCGCAAATCGCCGTCAGGAATGCTAGTGTACTGTTTGATGTGGCCGACTTCCACTAGGTCCTGGAGATAGTGTTTAAGCCCCCAGCAAGCATCAGTTTCATGGCATTTGGCGTTGTGAAATGCGCAAAATGGCTTGTCAGGCCGATCTACTGGCTGCCTCACTTCGGGCCGGAAGAATGGGGCTCGCTTAATTTTACCCAGAATGTAGCCGGGGAGCGTCGGAGATAGCTTAACTCTCTACCGTTTTCGATCGGTGTTTGGCCTTTGGTGCAAAGCGACCTAAGCTTCTTTGCCCGTGGTGTAACGACCGAGATCTGCGACCTCCTCGGTTCTCTTCTAAGCCGTGGAGTTTTAAAGTTTCCTCGCAACTTGATGTACTTGTCCACGCTTGGCGTAGAGCTTCGGACGATTGTCATCGGTGGCGTTCCTTCATCAACGACACTGAGAGGTCGGTGTTTTTCGACTCGGCAAGCATTGGAAAAGGCGATTAATGGCGAAAAGATTCTTTCAAGCCACTTTCCATGCACAACAGTTCGGCCTTGAACCGTCCTAGGAATTCACGAATAGTTTCGTCCTCCTTGAATGATAACTGAAACAAAGAATCAAGATCTGCCTTCTTCCGCCTATTGTGGACGTCTTGGGCCGGCGAACAAATCGATGAAAGTCGAAGGTTTTATAGAATCGATTCCGATTGAGAAGAACCATCGAGAGCGCCATCCTTGAGGCTGGGCCGGAAATAATCTGCAATGGAGATGATCAAACTCGTGAGTGGTGTAAAAGTGCCAAACTCGAATATAGCGAGCCACATCTTTCCAACACGCGATGCGCGTCTTTGCCGTCGTACATGGGAAAGCGTGGGCTGGATAAAGTCTTGTGGAGAGGGTTTATTGAGGACCTCTCTGGCTGAATCGGAGATCTTACGATCACGCCTTAAGCATCTTGTGCACAATCTGTGTCGAATCCTCCTTCTTTGCGGCGTTCTGGCCAATCCTTTGGGATAACTCATTAATCTGTTGATTAACGTCGTTGATGCTGTTCTCTGCTCCGTTGCCGACTTGTTGTTGTTGGTAACTATCCACCTGAGCACGTAAAGTAGCATTTTCCTCCCTGAGCAAGGAAATGCTCTCATTCGTTATTTCCAACTGGTGGGCAAGGTGCTGGACTTGAGCTTCTAGGCTAACCATGCTTCGTGGGCTTGAGAGTTAGAGATGGATGAACTGATTTAAAGTGGCTCTCAAGTAATCGAAACCATAGACGGCGCCAATGTAAAGGGGTGTTTTGGATTTCTTGTGGGACCGGGACCGGGTTTAACTTAACCTACCACGATCCTCTTCTTAGTTTTTCCTTTCCTTTCTTTTTTTTTTTTAGGAATCGGGCCCGACGTAGTTCAATCAGGTGGTATTTATAGGCTTAGGGAAGTATCAATCTAGAAGACACGTGTGTATATGGTACACGTGTAAGGTGGAGATCGTGAATGAGTGTTGAGCTGGTTATATTATAAGTCATGTACTGATTGGGTGCTGACGAGGTTACCCCTATTTCCCGGGGATGGGTAATGATTACCCCTGATGGTTATCATTACACGAGGCGTTCTGCCATGTGCTCGTACTGAAATATCTTCGTCCTCCTTTCTCGTAGGTCGCTCTTGGAGGTCGCTGTACCGGGGTGTTCCTGAGGGAGCTGCTCACAGTTCGGTCTCGAGGGTCGGCGTCCTGAGTTCACTTACGTTGCACGCGTGCATGATAATATATCGCTCCCCTACAAATCCCCAGAAATACTTACTAAACAAAATTGAGAGTCAATCCTCATCTTATGCTTCACATTCTCTACGCTCCCTCCCCTCTTCGGGTAATAATTTTTCTGTTGTCAACAATCACAACCTGAACAAGCCTTCACAAAATCTAAATTCAAAGATTCTTCCTCCGACTAACATGTGATTTTTTACTGTATTTACTATTAAGAATTTAAGATTACGAAATCTGACATTGGGATTTACAAACTTTATTACAGAAGTTTGCTTTTGCTCTTTAAATATATAGCTCCACATAAACTTTTAACACATGCAAACTAAAAACATATCAATAAGAAATTTCAAGCAACAACATAAGATATGGAGAAGGCTTCACCAAAGTTGAGTTTGATAGTTGTTCTTTTACTTGTTTTGTCTTTGAATGTGAGTATAATATATGTATGCAAGGGCTCAAGTCGAGGTGCATGGATCCACAAAGTGGTGAACCTTGTCATGATATCAGGGACTGCCACGACTCATCCCCAGGACGTGGTCTTCCTCATGCCAAATGCATCAATGGCCGTTGTGTTTGTGGCCTATATATTTTGAAGAACTTAATGTAGTTGGTTTAGTTGTAATAATCTAGAATAAACTAGGCTGTTAATCCTCTAATGCAATTTTCGATGCTCTTTGTTGAATGAGAAAAAAAATGATCAGCTAAAATTTGCTGCGGTTCCGAGTTTTACTTATTTTATGATTAGAGTATTTCCCAAAATTACTTAATCTTCAATACATGCAATACACTATGTCTAGCTGCATATACAGTCGCTTCTAATCCTATGTAGTCACTCGATTTCAAATCGGGTCTAAATGATATGATCTAAAACGAGCACAACGTGAAATGCAACTAACATGCAACTACACTGAATCAAAATTTGAAATTGGTTGGCGTTCATGAGTACGATTAGTCGAGCCGGGTTGCATTATCTTTTGTAATATGTTAAGTTCTTTCTTAGAGAAATCTCTAATACTTTGCATTTTGCAATGAATTCCAAATTATTTTTGTTATACTTAATTTGCCAGTAAAACCATGATAGCACAAACTTCCGATTTCTGAAAGAAAGGGGAGTAAGCTATAATTAAATAAAACTTGAAGTCCAGGCTTACAATCCAAAAATGAAAAAGCTAAGCCGAAAACCTTTCCGGCTATCCTTGAACGAGTTAACAAATTGTAAGTTTCCTTACAACTTTTTTTAGTTTGAGATAAGTTTTTTGTATACATTTTACCTCCCGATTACCAGTAAAATTAGTTTTATGAGGAATGTATTTGTTAGTTGTTAATACATTTTTAGTAACAAATTTACAAGAACAGTATTCAGAAGCGAAAAAAGACAATGGTGAAAAAAGGGTTATTGGGTCTTAAGAGTAATTTGACTTCCTTTTCTAGTAATCAAGAGAGAATTGATTAAGGGGCCACTAAAGGGTTATAGCGTGTTACAATATTTTGCCGCCAAATGGCCCCTAAAGACATTGTCCCTAGAATCGTATACTTCAAGCTTTCCAACAACTACTTCGAGAATTTAACAAAAGCAAAAAGAAAAAAAATGTCGGTACTGAACTTTAGTGTTTTTTACATTATTATTTTTTTTTTTGCAAAAATGGGTACTGTATTTAGTGTATATTGTGTATTTAGTCTTCTCCAATTCATTTAAAAAAACTAAGAACAACCACAACTGTGTGAACAACCTCAAATTTTCTCTGATTCTTCTCCAATTTGTGTTCAACAACGGTCTGATTTAAAAAGTTTGGGGAAGAAAGAAGAAACCCCATTTCTCTGAATCTTCTCCAATTTCTCCAAATTTTTTTTCAATTTCATAATTCATAATAATATGGGTGTTGTATGTTTGTATTTATAGTATACTAGCTAGGGGTTGTTTGTGCTTACGGCCCGGTGATGAACAGTCAAGGCACATACTCTTTAAGCCTTTTACCCAGAGGCCCAAACCCAACAACTTTTGTTGACTTGTAAATTTGATCCAGTGTCACCCAGCAGCCTTTACAATTTTTAGCTAACCATCACACTATTTGAGCTCACTTGAAAGTGTCATGTCACAATTTATAAAATACAATATTAGCCGTCGGATGGGGCCAAATCATCACCCTGTTTGCCAATTTATTAGATAGATATTGCAATTTTGGGTATTCCTCACATTTTCTGTAAGCCAAATCATCACCCTGTTTGCCAATTCAGCGTATTTGCAATATACACTAAATACGGTGCCCATTTTTGCAAAAAAAATAATAATACAGTACTATTGGAAAAAAAAACACCTAGAGTTCATTATACCCACTTCCATAATTTTTTCAAGCAAAAATGGACAAGGAATAAACTTATTATGATGTTAGCTGGCAAAATCTGATTTGTAATCTACGACATTTAAAAAACCGGCCCTAAATTGAAGAAAATCAGATTTCTTACTCTACTGAGCATACAAAAATCTGATACTGTAATCGCAACATTTAATATAAAAAATATTGTGATCGCAACATTTAATAGACAAATTGTACAAAGCTTGCTCTTCCTATATAACTGTAGCCCAATACAATATCGGATAACTGATACAAGAGCGCTAAAATATATTTCGAATCATCTAACATCCGAAAAATGGAGAAGGCTTCCATCAAGTTGTGTTTCTTGGTCACTCTTTTACTTATTGCATCCATGACTGTGAGTGTAACAGCTGCAAGAGTACAACAGAATAAGATGAGGAATAAACTAGAAAACTGTAAAATCAAAACCGTTTGTAAGATTGATAGCGACTGCACGGCCATGTGCGAAGGTCATCCCATTGCCAACTGCATTGGTGGCCGTTGTTTCTGTGAAGGGTGATCTTGGAACTAGAGTAATGATGGTATAGCAGAAACTTCGTTCTTATGCAATTTTTACTTTCGTGTCAAAGGACAAATTGATCTGAAACATGTTCCATCTTATTCTCTTGTTTTTGTTTTTGGGGTGCTTAATTGTTGGATTATGTTAGTTTTACACTTTTACTTATCCCAAATTCAACTCCATACTGTCATACTGTTTAGCCCACTGCCCACCTACACAAGTTGTAGGACTTCACTGCTTTAGAATAATTCTAAAACTAAAAGCAGCAAAATGACTGAAATTAGTAAGAACGTTGTCTAGACTCTAGAGATCTGATATACGGATCATTCCTTTAGATAATAATAATTGTCACCGACCTTCTAAAAGTTATTCCCTGCATGTCCTGGGAGGCAACCATAATACGTTGGCATTTGGGAAACCTGTTACACTTGATATGGTTGATCATATTCTAACACAGAATTATGATGAAAAATTGAAAACCACAAGAAGCCAGCATGATCTACTCTTTCTAATTATTTTTTGGTTCAATGATCCGTTATTTTCACTAGCACGATGACCTGTAACTGTGGCCAGCCAACTGTTGCCCCAACTTTGAGCTCAGACTACCAGAAAAAACAACTCTTTTGGTCATTCATGGTGGAGTGACAACTACATAAATCCACAAATGTATGTTCGCCAAAAACATATATGTACAACATTATCGCTACAATATTAGTAGTACAGCAAGTATGCAGATTAAACCAAGTGAGGAACAGTATATTACAACATGAAAAGTTGCACTGTGCTTTGTTATCAACTCTTCCGACTATGTTGGGATGCTAGCACTGACTAGTTTATATTCAATGTTGTCAGTATCTCCAAACTAAGAAAAAGTGTCCTCGCGATCTCCTGCCTGTGTGTCTCCCCCCTCCTCT
Source organism: Coptis chinensis (assembly GCF_015680905.1). NCBI lineage: Eukaryota > Viridiplantae > Streptophyta > Magnoliopsida > Ranunculales > Ranunculaceae > Coptis > Coptis chinensis. The sequence continues at coordinate 6,792,259 of NC_141456.1, read as the reverse complement.
ATATGACTGAACTCTAGGTAATGAGTCGGTCTGTGGTCTTCATTATAATACTCACGAGGTGTTCCAAGCTTGATCCCATACTTCATGCTCTCCGTTATGTTTGGCATTCCATGAAATTGTAGTTCCAAGGGCCATTATCTGGAATCTGTGGAACACATAAAACAAAGAGACCACATTAGTCTCTTGATGGTTGAAGATGGATTGATAGAAAACAAAATCAATTAACAATAAATAAATAAAAATTGAGACGATTATTACCATGTAAAATCCCAAGAATCGGTCACTGAGGAGCATCTGGACTTTCTCGTAGTGAGTCGGAAGGTACCCGTGAGGATTGCCTCCAGTATCTTTGTTGGCACGTCCCCACTCATAACCTGTTGGTGTGAGCTTATAAGCAGTTAGTGAGCAAGACCCTGGAGTAAAACTGCAGGTCAGGATAATGCATTTGTCTCCATCCCACTGTTTATTATTCTCTAGAATTCGGGCATGGTTCGTCAAATCCTGTAAAAGACAATCACCACTTCAGCAATCAATTTTAATGCTCTGGCTATACAACATAGCCAAGGACCATGTCTTATACTCTTATGTCCGAGAAACTTCACTGTCCAGCAAAAATTGATTATGCATTGGACGGTTTGGACCGTCACAAACATCTAATCGGAAGATGAAAAAAAAATGAAGAAAGAAAGCACAAAAACAATGAGAACCAATACCTGTGGAGAAAGCTGAGGAAGCTCATTTGGTTGGGTATGCATCCACCCCAACGGCTCGAGATCATTTAAGAACTCATGCTCAGGTAGAGCAGATGGAAGATGGACTTGCTGGTGAGTTCCCCACTGCGGCGGCATAGCAATGCAGCGGATTTCCTTGACTTGAGGGTTGTCTGGGGGACTTATTCCATACAGGTATCCTGCAATTTGGGTCCGCAGATCTGCTACGCAGATAAACTTCTTCAAAATGTTTTTGGGCATAATGTAGGTGAAGCCTGTTTCCTGTACACACAATTCGTACTTGCAGATTAGTAAATTTCAACAGGAACTGTCACCAAGATCCGAGAAAGACAAAAAATCTATGTTTGGCAATTCAATACAAATATATCACCACCAAGTTACCTTGATGTCTTCGGAGTTCACATAAATGTGGTTCACTCGAAGATACAGGTTCGTGGCTGAGATTGCTCTCACACGCCAATCTGTTTTAGAGCCAAAAGCATTTTGCTCATATGGACTTGTCGTGGAGACAATGAGTTCCTCACCATGCACATTTGTTGTCCTGGTCGTCACTGCTGTCAGCTGATTTGCTTCTTTAAGCCTGCATCGGGTAGAAAGGAACCACGATCCGCTGTGAGTAAGAAGGACGAAATCCAATATATAAACTACACGCAAAACAAGAACAGCTAATCTTACTTGTTTCTCTATCTCCGCAATCTGTTGTCTCTGTTGGGATGGAGGAGTAATTTCAGCTCCAAGTATTATATCACGGATCTCAGATTGGGTTAGAGCAGATGTGTTCACATTGTTCTTCTTCGCATAATCTGATAGTATAAGATCTCTCAAAGCAACCTCAACCTGCGTAGAAGAAAAAGTTAGGAACCTATACATAAGGAGAATGTACATGCTCCACTGCACTACACTCTACATACATAAAATATACAAGGTAAAAGTTACCTTCATCCACTGATCATCCGTAAGAGATGGCCAGATATGGTGTGACTCAGTAGTGATAGATTTGTCAGGCTTCAATAGCATTTTAGCTTTCTCATTGTTCACATGAAGCGCCCGCAAAATCAATATCAAACGTGAAAATGCAGTATATGATGATATGCTCTTTAACCAATCATCATAAAGGTTGAACAGAAGCATTTGTGGCTCTGTTGCCTTCAGAATCATATCACCAAATTTCTCAATCTTCAAGCAAGCCTGAAATGGGAGCTGGAGCTCACTTCCCTTAATGACAATGTTAGGGAAATCAAGCAAATGTACTTCTAAAGGATCGAGCATTCCTTTGCGAGTAACAATGATTTGCTTTGGTTGCTCTTCAACTGGCAAGGAGCGCACCAGAGCGGCCACTTCTTCTGCTGTTTTCCACTTTGCTAGTTGACCCAAACGCTTTTGACCAGCCCAAACACTGGTGTGGATGATCTGCAAACATAACCGTGGTTTAGTACATACAACAGAATAATGTAAACTTTGTACAAAATTCAAGTTTCAGTTTTTCAAATGTAGAGACAAACCTTTAGAAACAGCTGCCCTGTTCTTGGATTAAATATGAAAATAGCACCATTTATGGGTTTTGTCGTGAGATTTCCTTCGAATGTCTTGTGAATCGTAACACGATACACATTTGTATCATCAACAAACCATATTATTTGATTGCTGAAGATCTCTCCATAATTTTGGGAAGATAAATAGGGTTCTGTGGGCTCAGATGAGTACAACTGTAAACCTTTTCGTATACGCTCCCTGAGCACGTAAAGGGCCGGGTTTGACTGCACAAACATTATATTTGTCAGCTAATGTTTTATCTTCTGTGAATAGTAAAAAAAACAATCAAGATATAAATGAATTTGTTCATATCAGTATTTGATACCTTCATGATTTTATTCATTGCCTGAGCAAGTAGCGGTTTTGACCCAGGAAACCAGTTTCCAAAAGCAGAATGCAAGTTGTATGCCAAATCAAGACCAATCATCACACCTATCGAAACAGAGGAATGTTATTCCAAAATAAAAGGAAACAAGAACAAAGTGTTGAAATAAAAAAAAAAACATACCAGTTGGAGACGGATATATGGACATGTTATCCGTCGTGTAATCCATAAATTTGGCACGAGTATAGCGCTCAATATCATGAGAGTCATAGTCTCCCCAGCGAAGTTGCACATCAATCCAGTATTTGTTGCTTGCTTTCTGATCAAACACATCCTTTGATTCGGCAACAAGGCTAGGCTTCGACATGGGCCACCTATGGGCAGCAAAGAGAAGAATATCTGCACAGGAGCTGTTCATCTTGTAACTCTTTCTGGGATGTATCGTCTCTTTCTGCACGGTCTCAATTTCCAAAGCATCCAGCTCTTGATCCAACACCTGACAGAGATCCATGACCACACTCTCATGTACCTTCTGCCACAAATGAGCACGGAATATCTGAATCAATGATATCTTCAAGGTAGGAATCTTGCCATGCATGAATATGCCAGTCAGATCTAACTGGACTTGAAATCCCACGTAAACATTGGCTCTATTAATCGTAGGTGACCACCAAAGTGTAAATCTACGGTTGGGGATTTGGTTAAGCCCAGATCTTTGTGCATTAGTCAACTTTTTATACTTCATGGATTCCTCAAAGCCTGATGCCTTCTCCCAGAAAAGTCCTTCCCAAGTTGGGAAGCTGAAATGTCAGAAAACAATTTGAAAATTAATGACATTAATTCATAGTACCAAATTTTTGTCCTAAACAATACTGCAGATTTAAACTGCTACTATTTCAAGTCCTTTGAGCCTCAAATGAAATTCACATAGCTATATGCCTATATCCAATATAAGAGCCAGAAAACTTACTATGTTCCCTTAAATAATGTGTGCTCAAGGATTCCCTCAACTCCTCCAAGCGCTTGGATGACATCAGTGCGATAGTTATTCAGATTCCACAATTTTCCATCATGCCGCTGATGGGTCCACCAAAAGGGATTCTGTTTTAGAACTTGATACTGCTTAAAATCAGTTCGCACTCTCCATCCCTTGTCATAAGCTAGAGTATGGCGGTCCTTCTGGAACAAAGTGTTGATACGTGGTATACCCCTATCCCAAGAATCCTACAAATAAATTAACATGTCAGAGTTTCTTTTCCCCCTTACACAGGAAGCAATTAATTTATGCAAAACAAGAGAACTAGAAACTCTTCCAGTCATATCAGTATATTGTAACATTTGGGAATTCATTTTGACTGCTAGAAGTGCAGTGCTCACATCTGTAAAATGCTCCATGCTAACCAACAAAGTTCTGATGGAAGCACACATTCAAGCCATATGCACACTATCGAGACTACAAAGGACTTGCGTCCGCCTAAGCCTGAGTTCAACACCACCGCAACCAGCGATGGCAGCTATGTCCAATTTTCAGTATTTTATACAGATGTGAGTTCATGTGAAAATAATATTACCTCAAGATCCTCGAGAGTTAAGCGCCTGTTTTGGGATTGTGCCTCCTGCCTCTTTAACGCATACTCAGCCCAGACACGCTGAGAATCTACAAATTCACTTTCCCATGGCTGTCGAGAAATATGATAGGATATTAGTATATATGAATATTAATATACAGGTTTCAACTTTAGATACGCATAAAATTGTGAATCAGGGGCTCCAGGAAATACCTGTATGTAACGATAGAGATTCGGGATGAGCTGGTCCTCTTCATGACTCATACCACTTCGGAAATGGGTTACTCCAACATCTGTCTGTTGGCTGTATCTGAGGTCACTTTGTGGAATCAATATGTGACCCATTGACAGCATGCCCAGTCCTCCAATTTCCTTTGGTGTATAGAAAATGACAGGAGGGAACCTACATAACAGATTATTAATTAGGACCTTCCTAAAAATTCAAGAAATTCAATTGGTAAGAAGGTAACCATATTTCCTACCTGCTAGGCATCTTTGAATTCAATCCAATTTTAATACGTGTTTGGATTTTATTTTCACATTTGACCAGTAAATCTAACAGTTCTTGCGTATGTACAGTTGCCTCGCGGAAGTATGTCATAAGACCTGCCAAAGGCAATCAAAAGTACTTGAGTCACTGTGGTGTCACAAATTCTACATCTACAAATCAAAAAAGAAAGAAAATACAAGAAAAGAAAACTGAAAATTAAATGAAAACCAAAGGTAACAATGTTACCTATGAGAGCTGTATTCCATTTGTTGACGATCTTTGTAAATGTTGTTGACCCTGACGACATAAGAATCTGCCTGACACGATTTTCAAATACTTTCATGTGTTCATCATCAACTCTTAAATGGGCCACTGCAGTACGCTCTTTTGTCTGCTCATTCTGCAAGTTCCAAACCCCATCTTTTGTGTTGCTGAATGCCTCTTGAGTCATTCTTATCTTGGGCAATATCCGAATCTCAAACCCACACCTATATTGAAGAAACAGATCTAATAGTTAAGAAACAGTTGAATCAGGAAACATTCAAATGAAAACAGACTGTAAACCACCAGACACCTAGATGTCATGAGAAAGGAGATCTAGCAAGAAATAAATAAAAGGTGAAGCACAACTAACATGGTATACAGTTGTAATGCTAGCATACACTACAAAACCTAACACACATACTAACAGTAATTAGAACATAGAAGAAAGAAGATAATGCTTTCCACTAACTCCACTCAATTTTAACATCACTGCATGTCAGCATATAGGTGACATGGGAACTTCCCTTCAAGACTATAAGGTGAAGATTACACATTTTAAAGAACAGTTAACCCAAGTCAGAATCAAATTGGCCATGAAGTTACTCTGTTACTTGCTGCAGACAACTAATAAGACGGATATAATCTGCGTAAAAGTGATAATAGGAAATGGGTCTACATACATGCTGAAAAGTAAGTTAGGATTGTCCTTGCTGTAAACAGAGACAAAGCTGTTCTCCCACTCCAATGTTGTGATGCTTCGAGGAAGCCGATTTTTCATATCCCAGAAAACACTTCTCCCAAGATTGACTGAAAAGAGAAACAGTAGCACATAATTAAAAAAGTAAACATCCTAAAAGGCATTTAAGAAATTAAAAGATAATAATAATAATAATAATAACGAATATTACCATCATGCTTCATAAGTCTCATCCTTGCATCTCTAGGCCAGCACTTCTTGTTGTTGTATCCAACCATATTCTCATTGTTTGGATCAGGATGTTCTGTAAGATACCGCTGAATAAGGTCTCGTGCCTCCTCATGTGTAAAACGGAACAATATGTGTACCCTGTCTATGTACCTAGAATACAACCTAATCGGATGCCGTGTTTCAACCTTGGTGTCCCAATAGGTAATGAATTCATTGGGCATCTGAGGAGGACCAGCAATTTCACTAGCTCGAGTCAAACCCAGTATCAAAAGGTCCAGCACAAGTCCATAATACTGGACAACAAATGAAGCAAACTGAAGTCCACGTATCAATCCATATGAGTTTGTGTGACTCATATCCTTGTAAGACAACACAACATTATTCTTAGCAGTAACATAATCAGCAATGTTGTGGTCAAGAACCAAACGCAGCAGCCTGCAAAAGAGTAGAACAGTCAAAATCAACTTCACATCCTACAGGATGTCAGAAACGCACATAATAATTAAAAGATGATAGGATTGTTACCTGTTGAGCATCGTCAGGTCTATTTTTTCAAAAAACTTCTCAAACTTCGTTTGAAGCATCACAACACACTGACCATCACTTGTGTCCCATATACCTTGTAAATTGTTGATTCCTTGGCACCATTTATAGACTAAAAGCGGAGGCGGTTCAGAATCAGCAGGCTTGATCCAATTTGGAAAAAGATGGCGCTTGTCACCCTCGTACCACAGATATTGGTCAAGATAAGCATCTGTGATCTTCTCGAGAGGTTCAATCTCATAGACAGGAATTAGATAGCTGTACAAGTCCATGAACTCAATGCCAACCTGCCTCGGAAGAATAATTACATGTTAGAATTGACCGTGAGACACAACTTACTACGTAGGCAATGTTCAAAGCTGAAAAAGTCAAATCGGACACTGAAGGAACTCACCTCTTTGAAAGCACGCTGTGTAAGCAGGTGACGTTTGATCCGGGACAAAGCCTCGTGTGGATTATCATAAGCTTGTTCAATAAGACCCAACTCTTCCCTTTGCAGCTGGTTTAACCTCACTGCTACACTATAAGACTCCTTGAGCCTCTCAAGTGCAAGAATAAGGAGTTTGGTATCATGTTTATAGGACAGTGGGGGAAAGGGAATAGGAGAGAATTTCCTCGATTCCAGCCAATGCACAGTGGTCGTGTAAATAGCAACTGCCTCTTCGGGAGTGACATATGGGCCATCTTTCAAATAATTGTGTTGACGCTCCTGAAAGGCATAGGGGGAACAAGCATATGAAATCACATTATATAGAACCAACCAACAAAAAAAAAACAAAAGAAGGCTGTACACACTTGTATGAGTGGAAATTAACAATGGTGGCAAATTTTTACCTGTTCTGCCTTCAACCATAAGCGAGTTAATCTTCCTAGATTCTTCCGACAAACTGTCTTATCAACTGTTGCACCCCTTCTTATACGTTCACGGTTATAATGAGCAACGTTCGTCCACCAATCCGCTTTTGACTTCACGTAACGAAGTATCATGTTTTCAATGGGTACCGGTAGACCAGGCACCTGATCATTCATAAAAGTGTGATGTTTATAAGTAATATCATGCATTCGGTCTTAAGTTTTGGAGTTCCTGCTGAGCATGGCATACAAATTATATAAATTAAAAATATATGGCACCTGATAATTTACAATGAATTACCTTCCAAGGAATGTTGGCTTTCCAACAACGCCATGCTTCACTAAGATGCTGTAAGATTGTCCTGGCCTTGTTTTGCTTGATGCCCTCTGCAACATAATTATGAAAACGTCAGACAAGTTGACAACAAATGGAAATATTGATGGTATTCAATTTGGACAGATAAAAAAGTACATATGCATAGCATTAATTACCAGGCATTGCATCAAGTCGTCATGCATAACAGCAGCACGAAGTTCCAAGTCAAAATGGCTTTCAACCGTTGTTTGGTAACAGTCTTGGCAACACCCTTTGAATGTCGTCCCTCAAATTGTCTTGCTAGTAGATTACCCAACCATCTTTCCAACAAAGGCACAATACCACGAAGGAAGAAAAGCCACACTCTCCACATTGGTGCCCAAAATCCACATCCTGGCCCTTTCCCAACAGGTCCAGTATTGAATCGGTAGTAGATAAGGTGCTTCAAGTCCTTGCACATTCTAATCTGCGCGATGAGTCGATATTTGTACCTGTACATACCAGTCAACTGGCCAACATGCGAAAATGTGTATTGCAAACCATCTGCCAACTGGAATGCATCAACATTTCCCAAGCGAAACTGGATATTGGCATCCACCACCAGCTTCGTCAACCGGAGGATTTCACGGCATAGATGAAAGGCATTACCAAAACGGGACTTTTTGCGCTCCTTTGTAGTGAGAGTTTTCACAGGCTTAAGATTAAAATTGTAATCCAGATGCAGATAATTCAGATTCTTCCTGTGAATCAAAAGATTCAGCATATTGTACCCTTGCTTACAAACTTGAAGACCAGCTTCCGCCCAATCCAGCTGTGTAGTTTGGAAAAACTTAGTAGCTTGAAGTGAGCGGAACAAGTGTTTCTTTTTCTGAGCCTTAGGTGGTCTGTGATGAAGCTCATTTAAAACAAAGCATTTCAACAGTTTCTGGTAACTGACTCGAACTTTAACAGGATATGATGGAGGGCTGCAAATTGAAAAGACGGTTAGCTTAGCCGGAGCTTCAAACATGCCTTTTTAGAGAAATCTTAATAAAGGTGTGAAGTAGGTAAGTGAAACATACCAGTGCTCTTTGTACCACTCTGAAACAAGCGGTATATCTTCAGCGCGTCGCATCCGACCAGATCTCATATTAAAAGGGCGGGGGGCAAACAACAGAGAAATTCCCGCAGCTGTAGTGTCCGTATAGAGTTGGGTGCTTTGCAGCAAAGGTTCCACCCCTTCCGGCAAAGAAAAATCATCATCAACTTCTTCATGAACTTTCTTGTTATCAGAGACTATGGGATGGATCAAAGGATCATAGTAGAATGCAGGTAAATCAGGGTCCTCAGATTTAATGTACATTATCATGGGGGTGTGGTATATACAAAGCTTTACTTTCCTGGGTCTGTTGTTGTAAAGATGAGGAAAAGCAATTCTATACTCTGTCCTCAGAGGTGATCGGATGATAAGTTTGTTAATGTCATTGAATTCATTCCAGTCCTCATCGCCTTTCTCCATGTCACGATACAAAGGTTCAAACTTGGGACCCCCTGAAATATATCAATGGGAGTAAGATAAACTAACCTGATGCAAGCTACTGAAGCATATATATCCTACTATAATTTACAATTGAGAAAGAAGATTATTAGATGAAGTCTTACAAATAGAGTCAAACAACCAAAAAAAAAAATCAACTGCAATTACATATAGATTGAAAAGAAAAGAAACTTACCAGGAATGCACATATTCAATGCTTTGGCAGTGAAAAACGACTCCATGTCAAACAAATAAAAGTAATTACGGTCAATCAGATCGGACAGTAGCTGCCCAGCAAGACGATGTAGAGTTGCCATTATCGGGAGAGACAGATGCCATCTCCTATAACTAGGACCATTAATGAGTTTCGTCTTGACAAGGGGTTTATGATCATAGAACCATGTATAAACGGCTGAATCTTCTTCTTCGTCCATTTCCAATTGGATTGGTTCTAAAGGATCAACATCAAGCAGGTTATCAGCATAATCTAAAGGAGGCTCTTCATCATCAAAAGGTGGGAAGCGCATCCTCTTGAAGTGCCGACGGTCCCTCTTCTCCCTCCTCATCATAATCCACATGGTACCCCACTGCATCATTTGGTTAAATATGAGAAACACAGTAAAAATGCTTGATTTTATAATTTGTTGTCAGGTCAAAGACTAAAACAATGATCAATTGCAATAACTAATAAGTTAAAGAGTTGAGTAATAGAAATAATACCTGCGCCATGTATATAGGTTCGACGACCCATGGTATCTCGTTTACAAATGTGATTGCTCCAGTTATGTGATATAAAATTTTCACATCTCTTACCTAACCACAAGAATTTTACACTCTAATTAAAAACATATACTTCCACGAAGAAAAATCCAAAAATGCAACGTAGTGATCAAATTAAAAATTAAACAAAAAAGAAGAAGAATAGAGGATTGTAGAACCATACCTGTTCCCAAGGCATCGGCATGTTCTCAAGCAGCTTATATACCGCATGAGGAATGAATTTCAGGGCTCCCAGATAGACACGTTTGTCATGTCGATACTTTTTTGAGGACATGTCCCCATGGTCTCTGTAATAGTAATTAATAGCCATATCAAGTATAAGAAAAACAAAACACTGATACTAACTCAGGGTTATAACTCACTCTTTACACTTCCAAGTCTAATTTCAAAATCCAGAAAGGAAAGCACGATATTTTCTTTATAAATACCTTAATCATAGCAATACATACAAACAACTTACACTCGAAAGAACAGTACCTCTAGTGTCATTTTTTCCATTAGTTATATTTTGCTCGCCTCTCATAACATGTTGATAGGTTACCGATATCTAATAAAAATACTCAAAACACGATTCTTCACATAATGTTGAAAACAAGCCAGACACCAAACACATAAGTCAAACAGAAACAACTTCAATGTCAGCTTATATTTATAATAAGTTAATATATCGCGCTCTAAAATGGTATACAATATATACAAAAAAAAACAAGGGCAGATCCCAAAGTAAAACGGACCTTATAATTTTCCTGACATGTTCAGGAGGCATATCTTCTTTCTGAGTTTCAACAAATCCAAACTTTCTTTTATCCCCATATCGTTTCGAGTTAAGCTGCATCCATTTTCTAGCTTTCTCTTCTAAACGAGCTTCCGCTTCAGCCGGTGACAGTGGGATTGAGTAAGAAGGTTGCATAGCTACTGGTGGTGCTATTGATGACCCACCCGTGCCAGGTGGCGCCACGGGTGCTCCCCCGTTGTTCCACATCTCGTTTTAGGGTTTTTTTTGGTACGGGGAATGTTAGTAGTCACAGAGGTGGTTTTTATTTCGAGTCCCACTGAAAAGGGGGAGAGCGAATGAAGGGTTAAAAAACTTGAGAGTTGGGTGAGTTTTATCTAGGTTTTTTGCTTATATGGTTCGGGTTAATGGGTACCGACTTATTTTATGGCGGGTATGATCCATTGGGTCAGTAATATGAAGCCCGGATATTAAAATGTGAGGTCATTTTCCTGACGATAGACGTCATTAACGGAACACATTAGTACTAACACTTGTTGCCTAGCTCCACTGTTTGATTTCCTTGAAGAAAAAATGGCTAAAGTTCCGCAAATAACTAGTATACAGCTAAGCAGTGAGGCGTGAGTGGAGAGGGAAGAGTGGAGATTGAGAGTGCGTAGAGAAGGAAAGAGAGGGACAAAGAGGGAGAGAGATGATGAGAACATACAGAAACCAACCAAACACATTTTTGTCCCGCGTACCCCTCTTCTACCCAAAACGTTAAAACTCTGCTCACTTGACGATAGACATATGTCCATTTATATCTGCGGAATTCTTAAAAACAATCTCATTACTTGTTTCTATCAATTACAAAAATCTATGTTACTCAAAAGTTAGCTAAAATGTAAAAAATTTAGCGTAAGTGGCTTTCAATATCGGTATATGTGACCGCGGCTGCATTTTGGCCTAAGATTACATTGTAGCAGCTCTTCAAATTTGTGTCCAGTAAATAAAAACCACTCGTTAAGTTAACAAATTGATCTCATGATTCAGGAACCATAAATGTGAGAAGAATTAAGTTACTTTTCCTGCTAAACAGTAAAACAGAAACAAAAGCATTGCTAGCGAAAAAAAGTATACAGGGGTAAGACATGCGCCATGTTCAAACTTCAAATTCTAGACCATGCAGCCATGACCCCTAAAACATCACAGGTTACTAATTCAACAACATTGAAGGTCAATACCCAACAAACTGAAGAAGGCTTGTCTCTAACCAGCAGCAAGACTTCAACAATGTCAACAAGATCAAATTCAAGCGGCTGTCTTTAGCTTAGAGGCAGAACAATCTGTGTAAATAGGATGAAGTATATGACCTTCCTTCAGTTCAACATGCACCCACTTGCGACCACTCAACTTGTGACGCTCAAATTTGACAGACCCCTCTTTCAAAGCATATAGGGTATGGTCCTTCCCAATCCCGACATAATTCCCAGGATGGAAACGAGTGCCTCGTTGTCTTACTATTATGTTTCCAGGTATCACCCTCTGCAAATCAAATAAACAACCAACTGTTGGTTATAAGGGCATCTCCAATAGAAGGTGTAAACCGTATAGTGTAAAGTTTACACTCCAAATATTAAAAAACTCTTTCCAATGGAGGTGGTATACCGTAGATAATAGAGTATTAATTGATAGAGGAGGTGGGGAATTCCCCATCTCGCTATCAGTTGATAAATAGCTCGGGCGACACTTTAACCAACGTCCGAACAAAAAATATTTCGGACGTCACTTTAAGTAACGTCTCTTTCTAATTCTAAAGTAATTTTTTAACTCGGCCCGAGTTTAAAATCTATTTTTTTTTACACTTCTCTATTGGGGAGCATAGAGTGTGGATATTTATAGTTTATACAATAGTATACAATTAGAGGTGTAAAATCCTAATGACAACTATGTGGAGCCTAGGTGGAGGTTTAATTTTACACCCCCCATTGGAGATGCCCTAAAGAAGTAACTACTGACAAGGGAAAGGACTTCTCTATACATAAGACAAAATTACCTCGCCTCCAAATTTTTTAACACCCAGAAATTTGGGATTTGAGTCTCGACCATTCTTTGTTGATCCAGCAGTCTTCTTTGTGGCCCAACGCCTAATCATCAAGCTTAGTCCTCCTTCCGCATCTACATTTCAATGAGAATCATTAAACAACCAACCCATGTTATTCGTAAAACTTAAGCATCCAACAAAACACAAAATTTACCACTAATAAAACCACTGTATACAGGAACATTAGTAACCAGCTCTCTAAGGTTGACTCGTCTACAAAGCGAAGCTGCAAGATTCATCATACTCTTTTTCTGAAAATTGTCCCAAACAAAACCACAGAATTATGAGAATATCATCACATATAAATCAACGGGGGGAAAAAAGCTTAAAAATGTCACTAGTATATTTTCTAGAACATAAACATTTAGACAAAGATGGCATTGAGAATTGAGACAAAGGTTGAACGCTCTGAAACAGCAACAATAGATGAATAAAAATGATAAATGACTTAAGTTTGCACAGTGAAAAACAAACAACACAATTGGTTAATGAGTAGTAACTTTCCCATATAATAACAATGAGGAATTTTGGTTTGGTGCTCCCAATTATTAAATAAATGGAAATAAAATTCTTCTGAGAGAACATGCCAATGTAACTTAATCGTGGACACCAAATTTAAGCACACTTATTGAAATCCTAGAGAATATAACGTCTACAAATTAACTCACCGGCTCTTTGACGATAGCGAAGACAGAAAGAAAAAGAGGTGCGAGATGCGACTGTTGTTTGTAGTTTTTAGCTTTTGTTGGTACTGGAACGACGAGACAAAATTATATTTACTTAAAGAGATGCATCCGTGCAACCCCATGTGTTTTTGGAGGCTGCATATTTGCATTTTAGAATGTAAGGGTGGGTCGTCACACGCTCCGGTTTCTAAGGCCTCATCCAATGGCTCCATATCCCCTTAAAAGTAGAGCTAAAATCAACATATTTTATTCACTATCATTAATTCCCTCTGCATATATACAAATGATTTTACTCTCTATCCTTATTTTACTTTCTATATGAGAGTAAAATATGTTAACTTTAGCTCTACTTTTAAGGAGATAGAGAGTTATTAGACTCAGCCTAGGAGGGCACTCTCCTGACCCAAAAACCGGTTCACAAAATAATTAGAGAGGCAGCTCCTTGTAACCGGGTGACTTGTTGTTGTATTGGTTTTTGGTGGCTGTTTTCATAGGTTCGCCGCCTTCTCTATTCTCTTTCAATACAGTCAGTTGACACCGGCATAAAAAAACATATGATTCTCCCTCCTAACAAACGAACTTAACCCAAAACCAAAAACCAAAAAAAAAATTACTGCAACTTATAAAAAATGTGTAAAGATTTGGCTTCGATCACATTAGTAGAACATCCGAATCTTCGAAAGCGTCGGGAATTGGTTTGCTTGAAGAATTTCAAGTCTTCTTCAAGGTATTTGAATCCGTTCTAAATTAGGTTTTTTTTTTTTTTTTTTTTTTTTTCTAGGGTTACTGTTTTTTCCTTTTTATTTTATTATTTTTTTGTTTAATTCTATTTATTGATGCATAGTTTTGTTCTTGATGGAGCCTTGCATAATTAACTGATATATTGTAAATATATGATATGAGGAATAGTTATTAAAGGTGAAACATTGGAAGGAAGAGTTTTCTATCAATGTTTTGTTGCTTTTGGTGGTTGATGTGTTATAACCTAATTTCGCAGGCTTAATTTGTTATTTTTTAAGGCAAGGAAGTTGTATATCATCATGCTACTTTATTCCTTCCTCTAGAAAAATTAGAAAATGCGTATTCTTAGATATCTAAAGTGATGCAAATTACGTGTTTTCAAATTGAACGGGTTTCAAATTGAATGGGTTTGCTAATAGCTTAATCCCCTTAATCTATACAGAGAATCACTTGGTAGACTAAAAACAATGAAAGGATGTGGTACACGACAAAGGTTTTTGTTCTCTCTAGATTATAACTTGTTTAGCCCTACCGGATTGCGGTTGTTTTCACTTTGGTGGTTGCACATAGTGAATGGGATTATTTAACCAGTCTATTAGGGGTTAGTAGTATCTGAGCATAAGTTGTTATTCCCCGACATCAACAACTCATCTATTAAACATGAGTTAGGGGAACAAGATTGTAGAGAAAAAGGATGATTTTTTGTTTTTTTCATATAGGGCGCACCATGCGCTCCCTTTTGCCTTGACAAGGCGAATTCGTCTTCATGCCTTAGTTGACTTCCGGCTCTTGGTAAGACCCTGCACTCCTTTTTGCCTTCACATGGAAGGCGGATCGGCCTCCACCAGATTTTCAAAGACGAATTTGACTTATTTCGGAAGTTTTCTGAAATAGTATAAATATAGGTTTTTTCTATAGAAATCTAATTTTTCCAAAACCAATAAAGAGAGAGATTATAAGTGAGCAATTCTTTGTGAGTTGAGTGTTCATTTTTTGTGAGTGAATTGAGAGACTTGTAATCTGTTACTCTGGACATCTAGTAAAGTTTGGAATTCGCAGTGTGGACGTAGGTAAATTGCCGAACCATGATATATCTCGTTTTATGGTTTGTTCTTCTTTTACATTAATTGTTTTACTTTAGATACTTGTTTATTTGATATTGAGAAGTGTTGGGAATACTTTGGAGGGTATTGAAGTCTTGTCTAGTGAGAATGATTGATCTATTTGTTGTGGGTAACGTTGTTTCCGCGACCGCCAAATCTTTTGAAATATTGTGGAAGTGACCACCGCCTTCATGTAAAGGCTTTTAAGCGAGGAGTCTTGTTGAAGAAGAGAAGTCGACCACAAGGCATGAGCACGACCTGCGCCCTTGTCAAGGCAAAAGGGAGCGCAGGGTGCGCCCTATATGAAAAAAACAAAAAATCATCATTTTTTTCTACAAAGATTTTAAGTTTAACAACATGACACTCAATTCAATTGCAACTGCTTTGTTGTTTTAGTTGTGAGATGTCATTGTATTCTTTTGGGTATTATAGTTGAATAGTTCTTAAAATTGGTAGAGAAAAAGAAAGTTTAGAATATTCTTTTGTTGATTTTTCAAGTGTTTCTCAATTGTTCTCCTAATATAGTTTTCTGTGTTAGGCAATAATTTCATCAACATGTTAGTTTAGAAGATAAATTTCTTTCCAGATAGAGTGTTATGAATCTCCGACAAATAAATATTGCAAATTAGGCTACTATGTCCAAAATTGAAAATGAAATAGTCATAGTGGTTTTACACCCCTTCAGGGATATGATACTAGATATTTTATTAGATAAATGACTTTTTCTAGCTCTTACTCCCTTTGAAAGTTACTATTGTATTTTTTTAGGAAGGATTGAGAATTTTATACTGGCCCTGACTAGGTGCATTGTGGGCGAGCAGGAGCCCACGATGTGCGGGACCAAAATACATTTAGTTTTATACTTTTATCGCCAAAAGCCTAATATTTTGAAGCTACCCAAAACAAAGTGAACAATTTTGGCCCAGACAATAGAAATCGAGGACCCATTATGGGACCCACTAGGCCACAATGTCATAAGAATAAATAAATGAGATAAGGCCCCTCCATAACTCGATCTATAGTTTTTTTTTTGGATAAAAATAAGTCCATAGTTTATAACATTTAGTATATCAATGACTACATTTTTTTTCCGCCATTGTCTCAACGACTAGAAGCAATAATAGCTTGAACGGCTCATTTAGCTTAATTAGCAATAAGGACACAGTGATCAATCATTCTTTTCTCATCAAGCAGACCACTATCTTTATTCATTTAAGCATATCAGGTTATATTATTCCAACTCGATCCTTATATAATGACTTCATTAAAAAAAAATGCTTCCTATAAAGTATCAATGTGGAAAAGAAAAGCGCAAAAAGATGAAAAGACTTGTAAAACTAACTAAATAACAGAAAGTATCACTTGATAAATTCATTCTTAAAGAACCACAAGGTTTAGAAAGAAATTTAGTGTTGATGGAAGAGGGCCACATTTGTCGTTTGCATAGGGCATTGAAATCTCAGGGACGGCCCTGGGAACATTTACGTACTTGGCCAGTTGGACAGACGTTTTAGTCTTACGTAACCATTTTTAGATTATCTAAAATACTAAAATAAAATTAATAAATTATTTAAGGTTTCTACCATTTTTCCAAAAGCAATTTACTAAAAGACAAGTCTACGAAAAAATCAAAATAAAAAATAAAAAACAAGAAGTTTATTGAGAATTTCTTATAGAGATGATCAACGGTTTAATAATACTTTTTTCATAATATTTTAATTTCTTAATTGATAGCTTACAAAAATTTTAAAAATGATCGGAAAGTTATGATAAGTACGTATTTGATATTAATACAGAGTTAACTGGTTAAAACATGGGATGAGACATACTCTAAAATAGTAGGATTTCAATCTTAGTCAATAACTTGCGAGGCGTTAAAATATGAGGACAACAAAACCATTATGCAACACTTTAAAATGGATAGTTGGTTTACATCGTCTCGATGAACAGTTGGAATTATAGAAAAACTATGAGTTAACGAAAATGAAATAAACAAAAAAAAAAACAATTTAAAACCATAAAATCAAATCAAATTATGAAATTTAGGAAAAGTACGTACCTCCAGTGCATGTAGTCACCGTTTTTTGTTTTTTTTATATATATAGGGGCTCCATATATTAATATTAATATATATATATATATATGAATTAAGTTTCTTTTGAGCTACAAAATTTCATATTCAGTCCGTTGAAGTATGTTCAAATTTTTTTTTTGTAGAGTGAATTTGACACAAATCTTTTTCTATTTTTAAATTCATGTCTTATACTTCACCGGTTACGCTGAAGTAAGAGATGAGTCAGGTGTGCCATCACGAGTTGAACAAGAGCAAATTAACATTTGTTGATATATCCTTACAATGTGCAAAAGATAGTTCAAAGTGTAGTTAACTATTGCAGTGAATATTCTCAATTATATTGTATAGCATGGTTCAATTACCTGGCTGGTAACTTTTGTATATTTACAATTTGCATAGGTGTTTTGTTTACATTTTTAGTGTCAACATTGGCTGTGTTGCTTCATTCAAAAGTAACAAACACAATGGAAGTTTTGCCAAAATTCGTTGCGACGACATGGCGTTCATGGGTGTGTAGAGATGGCACCAAAGATAAAAGACGACAACATAACACTAGTAGAAAAAAGGCTTTTTGTGACTGTTTTAAAATGTTATTTGTGACTGTTATATTTGAAACGGTCACAAATGGTAGAAAAGGGTTTTTGTGACTGTTTTAAAAAGTTTTTTGTGACGTGCGTTTTCGAAACGGTCACAAATGGTTTTTTTTTCTAAAGAAGGTGTATATGTGTGGAGAACTATTTGTGATTGTCATATCTAGAAGTGTGACAAATGGCTTTTTCTAGGTTGTGGAGTATAATTTGTGGTGGTCTTCAAAAATGGTTACATATTTCCGAACTTTATGTGACAGATCCTTAAGACCGAGTATTTTTTCGCCCCCAACTGCAAGAGCCTAAGTTACCAAAAAAAAAACTGCAAGAGCCCACTAATTAAAAGTAGTTAGAACTTAGAAACCCGGGCTCGGTTTCTCCATTCTTCCAACACCTCGAAACATTTCCAAGCACGCGTGCCTCTACCCAAAAAAACACTTTCGATCTCCCGACTCTCTCTCTCTCTTAGTGCGTGCCTCTACTGCCAAAAGCCGATCTCCCCACGACTCTCTCTCTCTCTTAACTTTGGCGTTAGGTTTCAATAACTGTGTCAAAGTCCTTAATCGATGTTCATTGGCTCTTCCTTCTCATCTCTCTCTTGATTTTGAACTAAAAAGTTTTCGTATTTTGAGTTCTATCGCGATTTTTCTTCGGGAATAGGAGGTTGGTTGAATCATCAATGCCTTTACTCCCGGCTAATCACCCGAACATATTCTGTTTCTTTTTGGCTCAAAAGCCAATCTTTCTAATGGATTAATGAAGGTCGGTAGTACTCCAAAACCCTAATCGTTCATAGCGGCAACCACAGATTCATTTGCTTGCATCAAGGTCAAAACCATAGTGAACGTTCTTGAAGAAACGAAGAGCATCATCCGGGCGTTAAGGTCACAATAAGTCTTGTATAGGATCTTGTAGATTTTTAGGATCGGGAGCCAACTACTCTTGTTCGTTGAAAATGAAGTTGAAAAGCGTCACGATCTTGGTACCGACCTACGCAAGAGGAGATTGCGGGTCCCGAGACAAGACGGCCCGTAACTATAGCGAAGCGACATCAAGATCGCCACCTTTGATTAAGGAGGAGGAGTCACTCTACTAGTTGCCACGGTGGGAGGTTGGTGGCTGTGTTTGATTTGAGAGCGTCAATCTTTGAGAAGCGAGGAAGCGGCAGTCATGCAAAAGTGATAATCAAGTTTCTCTTGGTTATGCGAGAAGCATGGTTACATTGGGGAGTTCGAGTATGTTGATGATCATAGATCAGGCAAAATTGTCATTGAACTGAATGGTAGGCTGAACAAGTGTGGAGTTATCAGCCCTCGTTTTGATGTTGGAGTCAAAGATATTGAGCCGTGGACTGCAGGTTGCTTCCATCAAGACAGTTTGGGTATATTGTGCTGACAACTTCTGCTGGGATCATGGATCATGAGGAAGCTAGGAGGAAGAACGTTGGTGGTAAAGTGCTTGGTTTCTTCTATTAGCTGTGGTTTTCTGAAGCTTGGTCATTTTGGGTGTTTAGATGTTAAAGCCTAAGTCTGCAGGTAAGTAGTATTATATTTTTACTTTGTTGGATTCTCATTTGTCATTCTGGTTTATCTTTGATAATCATTTGTCAAGCCATTAGATATACATTTTATTATAGTCCCTTAAAGACACCGATGGAGACATAAATATTAAGCGGGGATGCAACTCTGGTTTTATGTTATCCCATCTTTTCTTATGAACGTCCTTTTCTTTTGTAGGGACTCGAGTTTCAACAGACCGACCGGTGTTATTCCGAATCCCTTGATCCATTATTCAAATCTGCGATTCTTGTAATTAAATAGCATCTATATAGATTATAATTACGTTTTGAGTTTTTTTTCAAATAAAATTCCATTTATTACATACTTACAAAGTAATGGTCTTTGTTTACCCTTCATTTTTTTCTTTTCAATCAATCGCTAGACCGATGAAGTTTATGAATGTAGGTATCGACAAATAACACTTTAATCGGACAAATATCCCCATGGTTATCGAAAACCGGATACAACTTGTATGTATTTTTCGTAAAATGCATGTGGGTTATCCATCTAAAAATTCCTAAATTAACTTGGTGCTAATGTGTCTTGCGGTGACATATCTTATAACAATTTTAATGGGACATCTGAAGCAAAAGTCGGGGAACTAAATTGTTAGTTCTTTATATTCAATGCTCCATTCTTTTTAGAATACGTTGGGTTTCTTATGTAAATGACCTTCTTTACGTGGTATAATAGGAACGCAATTTCTAGTTTTCCCACCCAACCAACCAACTTGTAAGTGTCCCCGATCATCCAAATCGTATTTCCTATTCATAAAAGATGCCAAGAGAAATAAACAAGCAGAATTTTTTATTTTGCGAGTTGATTGGTGCTTGAAGAAGAACCTTCCCCGTCTGGAAAATCCAAGTGTAAGTTCACGAACTTGGTATTAGTCACACCGATACAATTTGGCTTATGATCTACCGGGGATCCCGGTAAAAATTTCTTTCTCTGAATAAATATTGTATCATTGTTGTTGCGGACTATAACTTGTTAGGTGAATCATGGAGGTTCGGGTTGTTCTTCGATGAAGAAGCGATATGAAGCGAGGACTTGAATGTGATGGAGTGCGGCATCATTCTTCTTTACCGACAAATGGGGTTGTAGTAGTACGGGGATTTTGTGGGCGAACCTTAGCTAAGCCGAAAGTACAAACAACTACAAGCAATTCAGTTGGAGACACAGTATTCAACTGCCCGCATTGCTCCATTCTCACTCAAGTACTATGGCGCTGCTACGGCGGAAGTTATAACGTGAAGCTTCATTTTGCTTTGAAATAATGTTCACACGGATCGAGAAATAACACTCTAGGGAGGCGAATATTTGACATATATATCCAAGTGAGTGGTCAATTTTATTACTAATTTCAACTTTAATTCAACTTCTACCTACATTCTTACTTTTCGATTCATCATAAGTCATGCAAATGAATAAAGCGTTAGGTAGTTCTCGTTGTTATTAATAGTATATTCCCATGACATTTTTATCAATTTGCTCCAACTTCTGTAGGGTGAGAGAATTTGGAAGGATTTTAATATAGTTGAAGAAGTCGGGGTGTTGGTAAGAGCATTATTAAGGAATACAATGCTAATGTTACCGGGAGTACTCTGGAAATTCACTTGTCTTGGGCAGGAAAAGGGACTATAAGCTGTTCCACGAAGAGGTATATATGGACCTCTTATATCGGCTATATCGGTGAAGCCAAGTAAGTTTCTCTGGTTTGCTCTGATACACTTGATTCTCTCGTCCTTCTTGATTGATCTCTTTGTGCTTATAATATGATATCCCTCTCCCTGTAGACTTTGATACTAGTACCGGGCTATCTGGCTGGGGTCTATTAGCGGGCATTGTAGATTTGTTGGTTTCTGAACTTTTTGCTTGAGAGAAGTAGAATTTACATTGAAGTTTAATATGGTATTTCATGTGTTTTAATGTTCTATTTTGATAGTTGAACATTGTTGATTTCCATTTTGGGGAAATGTACTCTTATTTCATTTGAATGTTTATTTAATGTTATTTTATTAGATTTCCCTTTCCCCACACTTTGTATGTGCAAAAAAAAAAAAATGAAGGTCGATGGTTTAATTACTATTATTATTATTGTTTACTTGAGATTTATTGTATTGAGTTTGTTATTTTGATGGATGGACAGCAATATTGTGGTTCGATTAGGTCCCAAGAATGGGTAGAGGAGATTTGCATTTGGAGGTAGAAGAAGCTTTGTTGTTAGAGCTTCATCCGCTTCGGTGATCGCCAATTAAGCCTCTTTGATTAGAGTCTCTATTGGGCGCTTTTTTTGATTAAGCCAATTGTGCCTCTTCGATTAGAGTCTCCCATTGGACAGTTTTATCTCAGATATTGAAAAGTCATCCCCATCTTGTTCCTGCTGGCTGTTAATCAACAAATTTGAACAAATTCTAAACCCATCGTGATGCCGAAAAGTTACACCCAAAGAAGAGCCCTCTCCCGCACGAGCCTCGTTTTGTACTGAGTTAGTTTTACTTTTAAATTTGCAATAGTTGAATTGATAGAGTAGTTGGGGGTTTACTTGAAAGTTGTTATATATTTATTGTGAAAACTTTAGGAGAATTGTTGAGGTTAAGGCAAATGAGAGGAAGAAGGCGTTAAAGAGATATTGTATGCATTAGTTGTGCGAGAAGTTTATGGATCTTTGATGTTTCGTTGATACCATCAATTGCCCCATCGTCTCATCTGTCGGGGTAAAGTAGATACTTGGCGAATGAAGAGGAGAAGCATGAAGAGCTTCATTCTCAAGAAACTTTCTGGCCAGCAAGAAGACTTCTACCTCGGATAGATGTCAAAGCTCTTAGTTTGTTCGGTGCCTCTAAGAATGTCTTTCGAACTATGATGAAGACTAATCACGAGTATTTGACGTGAATGTGACTTGGTCACAATTCTTTCCTAATCCATTCATTTGTATATTATTAAGTACTTATTTATTGATTACCTAAGTCTTATGTTTATTTTTGCTATTGGAATGTTCAATGGAGTTAGCATTTATGAATGCTATTTGAATTTTAATGGATTATATTTCAGGTGTATATTTGTTACAGGTCCAATTTAATGTGAAATGTCTGTTTTCAAATATATACAGTTTTTTTTTTTTTTTTTAAAAAATTTTAACATTTATCACGGTTTTGCTAGAACTGTCACAAAAGATACGTTTTTTTGTGACGGTTTTTGAGCAGTTGTTACCGTTTTTAATGGCTGAGAGAGGCTAGTCTGGAACAAATATTTGTGACGGTTTTGGGAAAAAAATAAATGACTCTCACTCCGTCACGGTTTTGGAAAAAAAAAAAACAGTGACAAAAGACTTTTTGTCACTGTTTTTAACAGTGATATAAGTCCCTTTTTCTTGTAGTGTAAGTTGTGCCTTCATAGCTAGTTGGAGCATTTCATATTCATGTTTTGTAATCAATGTTTTTTTTTTTCAATATCGGAAACTAAATCATTAGGAGGGTGTATATACATGTTAGAGATACATATTGCCACAACATGTGTGATGTATAAAGTTTGTAGACAAGCACGTTTAATGTATCATATTAGTCAAAATTGTTTCGACGGGATGAATTTTTCACAAGTACTTTTTGTTTTTGTTTTATTTCTTGAAATTGTGAAAAATACATTAATTAAAATATATGTATCTAAGACAAAATACTGTACCAAAATCATCAAATAATATATCAATAATTATTATTTAAATAAGAGACGAACAAAGAGATGATGTTTGTTAAAATTGTGGGTAGGAGAAAAAACCAATGAATCTAAATAAGAAAAAAAACAATAAACAATAAATAAAAAGAAAAATAATATTAAAAAAATCAATGCAAATCAAGAAATTCAAAACACAATCTGTGCATTACTTAATTATAAACATAATTAGCCTAAATAGAATACTATTAAGGGCTTTAAACTACAGTTTTGGGTGCTTATCAATAACCAAAATATTTTATTATGGAATGAAAAATGGGTTTAAATTATATCATCTAATCCAACTTTAATTTGTTGGTAAAAATTTAGATGTTAGATTTAAATAAAGTCTAGTTAGAACTATAGGGCTGGAAATGGTACGGGTTTCAACTCGAATCCGACCATATCTGAATCCATTTTACCGGATATAGTTCATATGTTTGTGACTAGAATTTGACCCGAACCATTTTAACAAGATTTATATTTTGATGTCGACAAATTAATTTATATCGTATATTTATATATGAAAATCATTAAAATAGTGTATTTTTTGTATTTTTTTAATGGATATGAATATCCGAAATCCGATCTGAATCCGGATGGATCCTAATATGGTAAAGAGTTTTGAGTGAGAATTTGACCCGAACCCGCTCCATTTCCAACCTTAGTTAGAACTGTACTGATTCAAACCCTAAACCTAGACATAAGTAAAATTGCTACTAATTAATTCTGAAATAAAAAAATATAACCCAAACGTTTTATTATAGATTAGAGAGCAGGTTTAAATTATATCGTCTAATCTAATTTTCATATGTTGGTAAAAATTTAGATGTTAGATTTAAAGTGTAGTTATAACTGTACTAGCTAATTCAAAACCCTAGACATAAGTACAATTGCTACCAATTTCGAAATAAAAAATTATAACCTAAATGTTTTATTATATATTGGAAAACGGATTTAAATTATATAATCTAATCCAATTTTAATTTGTTGGTAAAAATTTAAACCCGTTTTATTATAGACATAAGTACAATTGCTACCAATTCGAAAATAAAAAATTATAACATTAATGTTTTCTACTTGTTGGAGCTAATTTATCATCTAAAACAACTACAAATAAGTTAAAGTATGCTAATTATTAATCAAATTATTATCAAATAGATGATGAAATATTTAAATATTAGAATTTGACAACACAACAACAAGGTACCAAATGTTTTAAGCTTTTTCAGTATCTATTTGATGTATCTTTACTTGGTAATTAAATGGTAACCTGATGCTGTAATTTACAATGGTAACCTGTCATTGTAATTTACAATTATGTTTCGGCAACCCGTTACCGTGGTTTATGATATTTTATGGTAATGTGCTACTGCTCCTCAAAATAGTACATATATCGAGATTACACAAAATCCATTTTGAAATCTATGATGTGATTCAAACTATTGTAATCCATTTACTTTCAATTACATTAGACAATTTCAATTACATTAATCTCCAATTTCTTCATTTTCATGTTCAATTGGTTTTTCTAACATCATATAATCTACAATTTCTTTGAAATTGAGATATGGGTAGTTGTATTTAAGTCGCCTATTTGAGAGTTGGGGTATGATACATACTCCATTATTTGAGAGTTAGAATGTGGTGGTATTAAGAGTTGAAAAGTAGAGGAAAATTAAGTTACGTTGGATGTAGATAATTGAGAAGAAAGAGAGTGTATTTTGATAGTATATAGAGTTGCATAAAAAATATAAAAAATAGTTGTAACTTCTTATTGCCCTTAACTAACTAATTCTCATTATGCAACTCTATATACTATCAAAATACACTCTCTTTCTTATCAACTATCTGCATCCAACGTAACTCAATTTTCCACTTTTCAACTCAATTTTCCTCCACTTTTCAACTCTTAATACCTCCACATTCCAACTCTCAAATAATAGAGTATGTATCATTACCAACTCTCAAATAGGCGATTTAAATACAAATACCCATATCTCAATTTCAAAGAAATTGTAGATTATATGATGTTAGAAGAACCAATTGAACATGAAAATGAATAAATTGGAGATTAATGTAATTGAAATTGTCTAATGTAAATATATATATATATATATTATTTTTATTCTTCTCTTAGCACCTACAATAACAATGACTATCAAGGCAATTTAAGCGACAGCCAGGGCCACAACGAGAATCGCAGTAAGATTTGCAGTCATTACCAAATCTGCATGCTGGACCAGGTTGTAGAGTTGGATCGATCACTTTAGCATCATCTTCAAGTTGCATATTTGCTGCTGTTATAGAAGATGGTAATAGACTTGCACCAAGCAAAAAAACTATTACAAAACTCAACTTGAAAAAAACGTTCTCCATACTTTATTTTTCTAATTTCTTGAGTTGTTACAAATGATTTCATGGCAATTTGGGCATTATTTATAAGAAAAACCAAGGTTGGAGTTGTGCTAATATATACGTAATTCAATATTCACATCGAAAATATATATTGTTTTTACTCGTTGAATCAATACACATTTAAAATAGCAAGAAATAGCATATGTGAAGATTCTTTGAAAATCTTCTGACTTTAATGCTATTCCAAAATTGTTAGATAATATTCATAATAGATATAATTGTTAAAACACACAATCACTGAGGATAAGATAATCAATAGTCTTACGCCTCCAACACAATTGCGTTCATTTAAGGTCCCTGTGTTAATATTTTAATGCCATTTTACTTTTATTTTTCATTTTTACTCAAAACTTCAAATAATCATTTTTATATACACTTTTTTAATTAGGAATTGCTATCGAAGCCACATCTTTGCTATGGGCTTGAACCATTGGATGTATATATATATATATAGGGGAGGGATATGTTTACCATGGTTTTTTATACCGTGGTTTATATCACACCCCTTTACAAGATGAGTTAAAAGCTAATATTTTGTGGATATGATCTCCTAACTATGGATAGATTTTCCACAAAAAATTCGGCTCATTTGGAAATCTCTAACCTAATTAAAAATTGTTGACAAATTTAATTTTTTTTTAACGACCACGATTTTTTGATTTTGCAATCATCTTTTGACATTGTTAAACATCATCAAATGAACTAAAATTTTGTGGAGGTGATCGTCAAGGTTTGTTGGACATATCCACAAAAAATTAGGTTCTAGTTCATCTTGTGGATGAAGTTGTGGGCCATGGTATAAACCATGGTATGAAAACCATAGTATATTGATCCCTCCCTATATATATATATATATATATATATATATCATCGGTTAGGCTATAGTGCCACCCTTATAGTGCCACTCTTATCTCACACCCCTCCTGGTCCCTCATATCTCTTCTCAAGATCATCAAATCTAATTCACTTAAAAATCGCGAAATTTCAAAATTTCAAAAACAAAAAAACGAAAAAAGGAAAAAACACGAAATTGAGTTCTTCTTCTCCCAAAATTCATAACCCTAAATCAACAACAATAGCTATAATTCATAACCCAAAATTTTGAAACCCACGAATTGATTTTGAGTTTGATTCACATTTTGATTTCGAGTTTGATTCAAAAACTGATAAAGTATTCAAGACACCAAGGAGTTCATCGAAAACAAATTTGGAAAAGGAATTGTAAGTACATAATTTCACGATGGTTTTTAACTGGTTTGGCAAAAATTGGTTTTTCAGTTGTCCATAGATCATTGATAATATACAAAAGCATAAGCCAAAAATATTGGCAAAATCAATTTGTTTAAAAACATAAGCTTGTTTTGAGTAATTACCTTGAATATGATATGCTCAAATATTGTTTAAACATTACTTAATATTGTTTGAATATATGACATACACAAATATTGTCTATAATATTATTTTAACTAGCATTTTCGGTGAACTCTGTCAGAGTTTTAACTAGCATTTTCGGTGAACTCTGTCAGAGTTTTGAACTAGCATATTCGGTGAACTCTGTCAGAGTTTTTCTGTTTAAGTTATTTACACTGTTTATGTACATTAGGATTTTTGTTTATTTAAGTTATTTATATTTTTAATTTTTTCAATTTATAGAAATGGAGACAGAGACATCAATCAATATCGAAGAAGACGTAGTTGGGTCTTCGTCTACTAAATCCCATGTTCAAGGCACGCAAACATTAGCTGCTCCTTATATAAGAATGACTTTTACAAGTGTTGGCGAAGCAAAGACTTACTACAAAGAGTATGGTCAACAAGAGGGATTTGAGACTCGTGTTCGGACGACGATTAAGAAACAAAATAATGTGGATTTGGTTAGTGGTTGTTTACTGGTTTGGTCACATGAAGGGGTTTCTAACAAAAGATATCAAGTCCGATTAAGAAATACATCAACTATCCAGTGTGGTTGCGAAGCTAAAATTCGTATTAAGAAAAGAATACATGAAGAGATATACGAGGTAAATGTTGCTCAGAATGACCATAGTCACGGTTTGGTGACAACATCGAAGAGAATTTGCATGAAAACTAACAAACATATGCCCGGGCGCGGTGGGTGCTTGACCGAGATGTTTAGTGATAACAATTTACCTGTTGGAAAAGTGGCATCTGTTTTCCATGGAGAGGAAGTTGGGTTTACACAGAAGGATTGTTGGAACCATCATTATGGTTTGACCAGAAAGATGCCTAAAGAAGGTGATGCAACTACCGTGCTGAAATATTTTATGCAGAAGAGTGCCGAGGATCCTTGGTTCTACTACGTTATTGATTTAGATGAAAATGGGAATGCGGTGAACTTTTTCTGGGTTGATGGGAGGTCTCGATGCCAGTATGACTATTTTGGGGATGTTGTGTCTTTTGATACCACATATCGTACCAATGCATATTCCATGTCTTTTGCCCCTTTTACTGGAGTCATCCATCATTATCAGTCAATTCAGTTTGGTTGCGCATTGTTGCTTGATGAGACAGAAGATACATTCATATGAATATTTAAGGCCTGGCTTGCAGCCATGGGTGGTCGTGCAGCAATTGCAATCATCACTGACCAGGATAGAGCGATGATTGCAGCCATTGCCAAAGTGTTCCCTAATACTCGTCATCGTTACTGTCTTTGGCATATTATGCAGAAATTCCAATAGAAGATGTCATTTACCAAATTTGAGACATTGGTAACTGAGTTGAAGAACACTATTTCTTTTTCGTATAGGATTGTTGATTTTGAGAGAAGATGGTGTATAATCATTGAGAAGTATGAGTTTTCTGAAAATCCTTGGTTGACAGAGATATATTCAATGTGGGAGAAATGGGTTCCTTGTTATCTCAGTGACACCTTTTTTGCTGGTATGCACACGACTGGTCGAAATGAATCGATGAATGATCATTATGACCAGTTTGTCAATTCGACCACTACGCTTATGCAGTTTATACATGGTAATGAGAAGTCTTTGGCTTTGTTTGCTAGGAAAGAAAGAGATTTTGATTACCACACCGAGCATAGTTCACGAATTGTGCCTAACGATGTTTTCCTCCTTATGCATGCTGCGAAAGTCTATACGATCTCAATATTTAATAAATTTAAGGAGCAACTAGAAAAGGCAAAGATGGAGTACAAAATTGATGGGCAACAGATGGACACCAATGGAACCGGAAGCTACATGTTGAAGTTCAAAGAACCGCAGAAGAAGTCCGTTTGGAAAGTGAATTTCGATAGCGGAACCTTAGAGGCAGACTGCGAATGCAAGTATTTTCAGTTTATTGGGATACTTTGTAGTCACATCTTGAAGGTTTTTATTCGTTACGACATTGAAGAGATTCCAAGCCATTTTAGATTGACGCGGTGGATGCAAAAGGCTAACACTTATAGAGCGGAGTTTGATACTGGATTTGTGGTCGGGAATGTCACAAATGAACCTTTGAGAGTGGCTCATTGTATCAAGGTTGCTTATTAAGTGGCTTACGTTGCGTTGCATACTTTTGAGGGTTATTCATATTTTATTGAAAAGATTGGTGAAATGGCTATTGGAATTTCAAAGTTTAATGAAACTTCCTACGAAGGAGACGCAGATGATGAAGAGCCTCCAGTTGCAGAGCCTTCGATACCTTCGGTTAATACATCACATGTATTTTTTTATTTGAATGTTTAATTTGATATATATAAATTTAGTGTTTGATTCAGTGTTTAATTTGATATAAATATTTATTTTAATTTGCGGTTTATTTTGACTTTCAAATCTTTATTTCAGCTATTGATTTTGAATCCCAACATTTCTCAAACAAAAGGGAGGGGGAAGAAGAAAGCGGATAGATGGAAATCCCCTAGAGAGATAGCCCTAAACAATTCAGGAAGAAAGTGTCACAGATATGGACAGATTGCTAACCATGACTCGAGAAATTGTTCAGAGAAAAATAATACGTAATCTGTGAAATGTAAGTATAGCTTTATTCAAAAATCTTTGATTCATTTGCTCACTAGTTCTAATGATATTTTATCTGCACGTCGAATATTTGATTCTATATTGGTCCCAGATGTTGTGTCATGGACTTCATTGATGTCTGGACGTGTTAAGAGTGGTTTAGATATGGCAGCCTTGGTAACTTTCATGTCTATGGATGTTAGGCCTAGTTCGGTAACACTTGTTACAGGTTTATCAGCTTTTTCTAACTTAAGAGCTCTTACTTAAATTTGGAAAAGTTGTACATGGTTACAATTTAAGAAACTTGAGTGGAGAAAATAACATATTTGTGAACAATGCAATATTGAGTTTGTTTACTAGCAATAATTATAAAGATGTCCCATGTTAAAGGTGTTCATGCTGGGTCAAGTGTTGTTCTGTGTCTCTTGATTTCCCCTATGTGATTGTTGAATACTTTTGTTTAGTGCTGTCTTGATTAAATTATGTCAAACATGGTATATTGATTCCAATCTTTTCTTGGATTTGTAGGGGTTGGAGAGTATACCTACAAAATGAGCATGGGACATCAGCTGAGGCCCTTAGTTATATGATCGATGTGTAATTTTCTTCCAGAGAATTCATGTATCATAAATTTCTATCGGATCACCCTTCTGAGTTATTTTGGTTTGTTTTAGGGTCTGGTAATAGAGAGGATAAGAGCTTCTCCTTTCACAAAAGGAAATAATTGAATTACCTACATTGGTGATGGAAAGGGAGACTGTTGTTCATGTTTAAAGCTGAAAGAAGACGACCATATTATGCCAAGAAAAGATTACCCATTAGGGGATCTGATACACACTAATTCATCACTTATCAAGGCAGGTGTTCATGAGTGGAGTGATGGAGAGGAGCTAGAAAGGATATTTATTCACCTCATTGATACAGTTAAATCTGAAGACCGCAACACTAATATTGGGAATTTTTCTCCACTGACTTCAGTTGATTTCAATTCTCATGCTGTTGCATTATTTGCACAGGAACCGTTTCATGCAGTCATAAAAGTTCCTCATTAGTATTCAATGACTCGGTATTGTCGATTCAGTTTAATACATGTACTCAAATATGTTTTTTATTTTGCTGATATCTCTGCCGTGAAGAAGTTGCTAGGGTACTGTATTTTATTTAGCTTGATATATTGGGCGATGTGGTCTATAATGGTTATTTATGAAGTTAGCTCATGACATCTGACACATGGATTCATACTCTGATAATCAAGTATTTAAATAGTTGTATAGGCTTTGCTTTGCTTTGCGTTTTGTCTTTGCTTTACCTTTGCCTTTGCTCTAACACATGAAATAGCCTTTGCTTTGCGTTTTGCCTATCAGAGTTTTGAAACTGTGAAACAGGCTAGCAGCAATACAGAGAAATGTACTCCCATCATTTTTTTTATAGGTTTCTTTATGGTTATGAACCTTTGAATTCCCCCGCCCACCTGGATTTCATATCTTAGACTCTACCTAAAGGCGAGGCAATAGAATATTTTCATTTTTTTGAAAAAATGATAGAGTAAACAACTCATGTCATTTGCTATCTGGCATGCGAAAATGCCTTTGGCTGGCAAACTAGGAAGAAGGTGACTGAAGGACAGAGCACTTGGGCAGATGTTCAATGGAGATACCCAACCCATTCAAGCATATCAGTAGATGAATAATGTGATTCACAAATGACCTACGATTATTCCCCAAGAACCGGTTATGGATTTTGTCTTCACCGGGTCGGGCAGAGTAAGTTTCCACCGAATTTAGATAAAGTGAGGTTGTAATGTAAACACCTATGTTCATCAAGTGGCCACACTTCAGTGAAAAGATTATATGTCAATCAAGTATTGTTTTCTTATAGCTAGTTGCCTAGCTAGTTGGCGACATTCAAGTATTGTTTTCTTAAGAGCATCTTAGTTGTTTGATTAACATGTATCTGCATGGTTTTGTTTTGACGGAGCTCCAACCATCTGAAGGATATATATATATATATATCAAAGACCATTAATACTGAGTAGTTGAGAATGCTCCCAGTGACCCACGTCAGCCCCCTTTTTTTCTCTCAGACTGACACATCAGATTTTTCTTAAAAAAAATAAATATACGTTTTTTTTTGTAGATTTCAATTGTTCGTAACTCAAAATAGATAAAAACCCCATTCTTAAATCTTATCTCCATTCTCTATTCTCCATTCTCCATTCTTAAATCTTATCTCCATTCTTAAACAAAAAAAATGAAACCTTGAGAATGCTCCCAGTGACCCACGTCAGCTCCCTTTTTTTTTCTCTCAGACTGACACATCAGATTTTTCTTAAAAAAAGTAAATATATGCTCTTTTTTGTAGATTTCAATTGTTCGTAACTCAAAATAGATAAAAACCCCATTCTTAAATCTTATCTCTATTCTCCATTCTCCATTCTTAAATCTTATCTCCATTCTTAAACAAAAAGAAACCTTAAACACGACATCTGATGTTTCTGGAAAAATAATCCAGACCCCTCTTAACAATGAAAGCCTAGCAGTAATTAAGAGGATATCTCCATTCTCCATGAAGCCACCCACTCTCGGTGAGATGACTCTCGAAGATTTCCCAGTCGGGGTCTTCCTACGATAAAGCTCGCGAAGACCTTTTTTCAAAGAAAACCTGGGAAAAACAGAGAAATAGATAATGATTGAGAAGGAATGTATGCATAAATAGATAATTATTAGGCTCCCCTGAATATGTCTCACTCATACTCGGATTTACAATTTCTACTTTGCCTTTTCAGTTTCACAAGGTCGCTTTGCTCATTAGGTAATGCTAAATGGGTTCATGTGCTGCACGTGGAATGTATGCATATGTCTATAGTGTATATAGAATCTAAGCACTCTACACGACTACACCAAGATAACTTACCACTTCCATCATTGATCAAACTTTTTACTTTTCAGCTTTTTAAAATTTTGTTTATTAAATATACCCAATACATATTGTGGACCAAAATAGCTCAATCATTTGATGATGATATGGGCATGCCTACAAGCATATCTTGCTAAGAGGTTTCAAACCATTTGGATCGTGCATTAATTTACACTCATATAGGCATAGATTGATGGATCTAGGAATATAAGTTAGGACTGTGGATGCAAACAAGTCAAATTTTCTTGAAATCTTGGAATTGTCCTTATACAAGAGTTTCAAATATTCATACCACCTTAAGTTTGATTATAGATCGAAGTTATCGATTTTTTTTTCCCTCAAATTTGCACTCCCTGCCACTCCCGGCTCGAGCCATTTGGATATACACACATTATGTGTTCACAAGTAGTTAGTTGTTATGTTACACATGCAAATATATACAACATAATAAGTTTGATGGATTTTACTGCTTTTCAGAACATGTGTGCTACTCGGTGGAAATGCATGGATGCACATGGATTCATGAGAGGTCGGGTTATGAGATGAGGTCTAGAGATATATGTTGATAGAAGAGAGAGAGCACAAGCCAAGATTAGTTAACCCGCCATTTGTCTTCATATGGGAACCGGTACACCACCTTCATTGCCTATTTGATTTCGGGTTTGCCCGAGAATTACTTTTTTCTCATAATGAAATCTCTTCCATTTGAGGACTAACATTTTGTAAAGTACCAAGATCTTGATATTATATATTTACATGCCATCAGTTTGAACTTTGAAGTATATTTACATTTTGTTCTACCA
The DNA here is from genome assembly GCF_015680905.1 of Coptis chinensis. NCBI lineage: Eukaryota > Viridiplantae > Streptophyta > Magnoliopsida > Ranunculales > Ranunculaceae > Coptis > Coptis chinensis. The sequence continues at coordinate 6,759,028 of NC_141456.1, read as the reverse complement.
GTTTGTTTTATATGAAGATTCTCTACATCAAAATCGCCATTGAATCGACATCTTTCACACACGCACTCTCCACGCATGGATCATTATGAGTGATCTTTTGTGTTTCCATTTCACCAAGTAGTGGGTTTTGCAGAAAAAAGACACTATTGTTGCGATCTTTGCCTACAATTTATCCATTTAATAAGTTATTAGGAACTGTGATTAAAATGAAACGTTATTGTATCTTGTTCTTTCATTAATTAAAGTATTTGTTACGATAGTATCTTGATTAATGTTTATTGTCATGTTGGGAGAGTAGATTACGGTTTTTCGATACTTGGTGTTGTTTTAAAACTTGGGCTAGAGCTAGATGGTGTTACTTTTAGTACTTTACTTCACGTGTTTTTTTACAAGGTAAAGTAGAAGAAGTCGTGAGTTTGTTTCGAAAAAATCTTTGGGTATGGTTTTACGCGGGACAAAGTTACTTATGGTGTTATGATAAATGGGATTTGTAAAACTATGAATGCCGATGCTTGCACTTAAGGTTATGAGTACAATGGAAAAGGAGGATTATATTAAGCCCGATTTGAAAATTTATAATATGATTCTTGACCGCCTTTGTAAGGAGAATAGAGTTGATGATGCACTTAACCTGTTTTAAAGTATGGCAATGAATATAGGTTGATCTTTGTTTTTGTATTGTTGCTTGATAATATTGTCACCGTGCTGAATTCTATTGACAGGCTTACACAAATGAGTTTTGGAGAACAAGGTATCATGTATGGAAGAAGGGAACGCAAGGCTCAAGAAGGTATGAGGTTTCTAGCCATTTGAATATCAGCTTTTCGGTTAACTGCCTGGAATTATTAGAACAATTGGGTTCCCTGTTTGGAATTCGACTTGGTATATACTTATTTATAATTTTTTTTTCTTTGCAGTAAGCTGGATGAGGCTAATTAACTTTGATAGCTTTTTACAAATTTGTTTAATTTTGTCTGTTTGTAGAAAGGATTTGTGTCCCGTGAGTACAGTAACACACCAAGGTACTATGATGACCTATTAATAGTTTCCTTTCATTTGAACAGGGGAACTCCACAGATTGAAGTGACATTTGAGGTTGATGCCAATGGTGTCCTGAACGTTAAGGCTGAGGACAAGGCCGGTGGCAAATCAGAGAAAATTACCATCACTAACGACAAGGGTCGTCTGAGTCAGGAGGAGATTTACCGTATGGTTCAAGAAGCAGAGGAATTTGCAGAGGAAGATAAGAAAGTCAAGGAAAAGATTGATGCCCGAAACAGTTTGGAGACTTATATCTACAACATGAAGAACCAAATCAACGACAAGGATAAGCTTGCGGACAAGCTTGAATCTGAGAAGGAAAAGATTGAGAGGCTGTCAAGGAGGCTCTCGAAAGTGGCTCGATGAAAACCACCAAAAAAGGATGATTATGATGAGAAGCTCAAGGAGGTAGAAGTCGTATGTAACCCAATCATCATCGCCGTTTACCGAGATCCGTGGGTCAGAAAATGGATCGGGAGAAGGAGAAGATGAGGATTCTCACGACGAGCTATAGGCGATAATTTCAATTTCTTTAAATGTCAAAAAGAGATCGAAGAAGAGAAGCTCCCCATGTTCGGATGTACTGATGCATCACAAGTCTTGGCTGAGCTTGAAGAGGCCAAGAAGGCTTACCCTCGGTATGTTACAACAGAGCAATGGGAAGATCATGAACTTCTTTAGTTGCTAAACTCCATTTCATTCCTCCCAAGCCATCAAGTACCCATCAGAGAACAGAGATGTAGATTCCCTTTTGGCTTTTGTGAATGTTCATTGGAAGCATGGGACTAGACCAGAAGATCTTTGACATATCCATTATGAGCGACCCAGGTGAACTGTGTTAAGGTTTCCTTGGTCCACTTGCGTGGTCTGATCCAACCATTCATCGTCATGCCATTGCAACAAGAGGTATGTTCATTCTGCAGTAATTGATTAGAGGTGGGCGTAGTGTTATATGCTAATGTTACTAATGAATAAACTAATCTCCCATTACTGGCTCTCTTGTTGCAGCCTGCAGATGTGGAACACAATCAGCCTATTCTGAATTTAAATTGTGCTCTGAGCATACAGGGTGAACTTTTCAATTATTTTTGGTTTTTTCTTCCTTTTGTTCTTTTACTGCCCAACACTGTTGTTTGTGAATGTAAGTAAATTTGTGCAATGCGTTTCAAATTGACTACAAACGACATCAAGTCTTTCATCCTTGCGAGTGATCTTTTGTGTTATTAACACTGATTTATATGGTTCGCATCCTGTTTACATGGACCTTAGAAATGTGGGTGGAGAAGGTTCTGTACATGCAGTTTTGTTACTTAATAGTAATGGAATGGATGTTGTCTATAGAGGAAATTCACTGACTTATAAGATTATTGGGGGTGTATTGGATTTCTATTTTTTTGTTGGTTCAACTCCTTTGGTTGTCACTTATTGAGGCGTTAGAGCTGTTTGAATTGATGTCTCAAAGAGGCGATGAACCTGATGTTTTCATATATATATCACTAATCAACGGAGATTAGCAAATGATTTGTTCAATGATATGATTAGTAGAGGAATCTCAGCAGATTTGCAATTGTATAATATGTTAATAGATGTTGTGTGCAGAGAAAGTATGGAAGATGCCATTGACTTATTCAAGCTGATGGTACATAAAAATGTGGTACTTGACACGATCCACATATACTACCGATGGATCGGTATTGCTTGCGAGGTCAAGTTGAAGACGCGCTAAAAGTTTCAACTCGATGGTGGGTAGAGGTTGCGAACCTGATGCTTATAGCTATAACATGTTCAAGTTGAGAGCATTGGCGGCAAAGTATGATTGGCTCTGCTACATCATCTATGAGGAAATATCAATGTTCCAAAGTGGATGCCAATCAAGGGATGGTCACTAACCGTATGCGTGCCTTACATTTACTTTTGGATACTAATTATCCTCCACCGAGCATCCATCTGGACTCTGGAGTAGATTTTGTAGGGAAAACAAATATGGATCCAATTTGTTGCAATTAATAGTTTCAATTACTGCCTTTTGTTAAGAATTTTTCTTTGGACTTGCTTGACTTTCTCAAATCATACTATGAATTGCTAAAAAGGTTCAAAATACTCTTCTTGACCCGTGGACATTCAGATGTTGCGAAGGATTCATACTTTGAGCATGCCTACATGAATATTGAATCTCACCACTTTATTTGAGCCTCTGTTTATGCTTATTGTTTTGTTATGCAACTGATCCATTTGTTTAATTTTGTGGCAGATCCTTAGTTGGTTGGATATTTACATGTGACTGCATTTGTAGGGATTCATCGTGGTAAATGAGGAGAGAGGTCTCATCAGCAGCTGTTGCATGCCACTTGCATCCATCAATAACTGTGCCACCCCTGCTCAAACTAGCATGGTTGCACCATTCACTGGCCTCAAGTCCACTTCGCCTTTCCCCGTTACCCGAAAGGTCAACGACATCACCTTTATCTCTAGCAATGGAGGAAAAGTTTCTTGCACGGAGAGAAATATCAACACCACCCAGCTCAAGTGGGAATTTAATCTTCTTGGTAGGCCAATGGATGTTTGCGACTTTAATCGTCGTGATTGGATTAATGGGTCAGAAAGGAGGGTAGCTCCGGGATTTGTTAAAGGGGGTGATTCGGTCATTTGGTCGAGGAAATTTTCTCGATCAGTCCGCTGGATCGTTCGGCTTTACAACATGTACTGGAAACTATACGGGGTGCGAAGAGAATGATAATGGGTCGTACCATTCAAGAGACGGGAATTAATGGTGTTTGCGATAACAAGGCGATTCGAATTGATGTTGGTATGTCCAAAGGGTGTGGTGATGGATTGCCTTAGGTGTTGGAGATTGATAGCAATTCGGAGTTGCGTATTTTGTCGGCGAAACCATTGCCTCAGAAAAGAAGAAGACGGTACGACGAGAAGGAAGGGATTGGATTCTTGAAACCAGAACATGGAACGCAACAAATACAAGTTGAAGCTTTGGTCAGTTTCACTTCAGTGTCTCATACGATGCAGTTAGGAATTGAATTGGTTGCTAGACAAGTGATTAATATATTTTAAATCTTTCTTACCATATATTACTAAGCTTTATTGTAAAAATGAAATGACGTTTTTGAGGGTCTGCTAGCTCTATGACTGGATTCCCTCTCTGAAGTGGTACTAAACTTTGGTAATAGTTATGCTTAATTCGAATTATTTGATGTGCGTTTCTTAATTTGTTATCCTGTTTCAGTTCGAACTATACGTGATTAAATTGTAACTAGGATGATTAATATCTCAGTAATTTCTATTATGATGTTAGTTGGTTAGGTTCACTTTTAAATAGAAAGTGAAACTGATGATGAATTTCAAGATGAAATGAATCTTAGGAACTCTAAATCTTCTGAAATTGGAGCAAAAGATATTCACAACTGATTTGCCGAACTCAATACTTAACGCCCCAAAACTATCTAAATGTTGTCTTGTAGCACCTATATATTATCCACAACAACTGATGGGGCTGAGCTTTATACTTGCACCCCATAATTATCTAGACATTATCTTGCAGCACCTATATCATCGCAGATGTAGGATCTAGGAATATGATCCTGTTTTATCTTGACGAAACTAGGAATTTACTACAAATGTTAAGATTAAATTAAATACACACAAATTAAATAATGTTATCTTACTTGCATAGAAATTCAACTCAAATGTCCAAGGATAAATTTAAGAAGTCTTATACAGTTAAAACTCTAAAGCTAACTCAGTTCTTACACAATTACAAATCCTATAGTGTCACATATCTTACGATAAACAAAGTGCATGCCGAAGTAGTAAACTCCCCAACGCCCTTAGCACCTCCAAGAGTTTTAACACCCCAAGCACAGCTGACAATATAAATAATTCCCCCAAACACCTACAACTTAATAATAGCACTGATAAAACCCATCACCAAGAAGGGCACTGGAAGACAACCCAAACGTGAAACACTCTCGGCGTGACAAGGTAATCCACTGGGTCAGTACCAAGAACTCTCAATGTATCAGTCTGCTCCAAAACCTGCATTGTTCCCAACTCCGATGCAAATGCACTTCCTATACGACCCAAAGGTTGCTGATACAATCAAGTAAGTGCTGTCCAAGAAGACAATTTCTAAATCATTATCAGCTGCAGTGAATAAGAGCAGCAGCTATAAGAAGAGTTAAAGCTTTAGCCAAAGAGAGGAAGAGTTGTTCAGGTTTACCTTATGGATGAAGAAAAAATATATACCTCCAGAATTGCTCGGTACAATAGGCGATGTATTCTTGCACTGAAAAGGAATAATGGTACGAAGTGTTAATTTTTATTTTACACACTTTATAAATATTCTAACAAAATAATATATTGAAGGGTCTAACCTTATGCGAATATATTGAAGGTTCTAACCTTATGCGTCATAGAAGAATTATGATGTCTGCAAATACAAAGAGCAACCATAGAGAAAAAAATGTTAAAAGAGCATAGAAGAAAACATCCACAACTAATGGAATATCAAAGTCACACTGGTATGTAACTTGAGAAATAAAAAAATACCGTTTTATACTCTCATTTGATTTTAAGATATTGTATAGATGTAAGTAACTGATATATATATGCTGCCGTGGAAGAGATTATGATATAAAATACTTTATTCAATTTAGAAAGAAATTTATGAGATTGTCCAAAGGTTCTACCTGTTCAGTCCCTGTTAATGGACAAAATCTAAATTTATGTCTTCCCTAGCAGATTAATATGACTCGATCCTGTTTTTTAACACCCAGTTGCTTGGGTTGTTCTTTAATTTTCACTAAAGTCAATTGAATCAGCCAAATAAGAATATCAAGGTCCAAGTCAGCCCTGGACACGAAAGGAGTTCAAGCTAAGTTAACTCATTCAACTTTAATCACACATATATTACTGAAAGGTTTTAAAAATGCCTACTCTGTAAGAACAATTACAGCATTCGTATTGTTATTATGAAAAGATTACATCATAAAAAATGCCTCAACAGCTCCTTATCTAACGCATTTCGAATTTGTCCACCTCTAGCCTTTGAAAGCTATCATAATCCTCTTATCTTCAGTTCTTAGACAATTAAAAGTCTTATACAATTAAAAGTCTAAAACTAACACAAGACTGAGAGACTTAGAAATCTTAAAACTCTATTACTATCTCAATACCTACGAATCTTTATCCAAAAAAACTATAAATCACAAACAAACACCGTACTCCACTAATCTCCAAACCTTCTCTCCTACAAACAAAGGTATTATTAGAAAACGCAACTACTATACATATAATAAATTCTACAATTTATCAAAATATTTTGATAGTTTCTGAATTCTATTCCAGTAAAGCAATCGTACAGGTACAACATTTTCCTCTTATTTACAAAATTTATAAAGTAATAGATCATATTAAATTAAGAAAATTAGTTGATTGATTCTTTCATGTTTGTCAATTGGGAATGTCATTTTTTTATAGACACAACTAAAGTTCAAGAAGAGAACAATCTGTTATGTCTCTCTCACATTAATGTCATGGCTTTTCTATACATGATATGTCAAATACTCCTACTCCCTATCAAACTATATATAACTTATGGTACTACTTTCGCTTGATACATTTTTATCACACATTAATGTAAATTATCATTAGCTAACATTAAAAGTCTGTGTCTTATCGTAAGGGTGTAACCATAATTAGTAAAGTGCATAAATTTAAAGAACCATATATTAAATATCATAACTTCACCCTTGATATATATTTTTTTGATATTTATTATTATTAAATATTGCAGGATATGGATTACGAATATAAATACTCTACGTCACAAAAAAAAATGCTTGAGGAAATACTTGATTCACTTCACATAGAAGAAGCAACTTACACCTCAAAATTTGAAGACAATCTATATATATCTCAGGTTACCATATTTGATGACTCCAAAACAGAAACCATATCTGGAATTCCATCAACAACAAAAGAAAAGTCTGAAAACTCAGCAGCATGGAGTGCAATCAATTACCTAAAAGACAAAAACCTTTTTGACATTGAAGACTTCAACTACAATGAAAAACGCCAAGAGATTGAAGAACAACAAAATGAAATCTCAGAACTACGTAAACTAATACTATCATTATGGGTGAAAGAAAAACTACAACAAGAAGAAATGATAAACCTCCGTCAAGGGATAAAAGACTCGAGGAAGAGGAAGCAATATGTTATAGATTTATGCATTGACGAAAATAATTGATAATTCATACAACATTTATGATTAATTTATTATTGCAAACAAAATTTGTTTCTTATTTATAGATTTATTTTTAATCCGTTTGTACTTATTATTAAATTCGGACTCCTTTTTAGGCTGAAAAATAATTGCAAAGAAAATAGATTATCAAAGTGACAATGAAATTGATGGATATTCGTATGTTCACTTTCCAACGCAATATGTTTGGAACAACAATAATAAGGTTTGTGATATTTAATTTTACATATTACATGTTTATTTGTAAAAAAAATATTCATTAATAACTTCTCAAACATGTTAATATTTTCAATACCTCTTCAATTGTGACTCGAACAATTATTATATTTTCAAATGTTCAGATATGGAAAAAGAAAAAGATCATTCCGTCTGGTAGAAACATATACTATATTGAGGAAATTCAAGGTAATAAAATTTATTTTTTAAATTTACAATATGGATTCAAATTTATACATTCAATTTTATAGGTACAACAGTCAAGATAAACAACACAAGGACTATCAAGTATCCGCTTTGAATACATTAAACAAGGGACAAACAAAGCAACTCTGAAAATCAATGAGCTATTTGAAAACAAAGAAACAAACGATAAAGGAACATAGTAAGGAAGAAGGAAGAGAAAAAGGGAGCGACAAAAGAGCAGTACTTCAAAATAATGCCATCATTTTTTATTTTTTTATTTTTTTAATTGTGATCAATCACATTTTCTACATAGAATTTTCCTTCTCAAAGCTGTTTTGTTTATTTTTCATATTTTATTTTATTGGTTTACACCTACTCTTCTGATTCATTTTATGTTTGAGAAAATTAAATAAAAAATTATTACAGGTCAACTACATGGATAGTCTAGATGACGATGGAAATTGTAACGGAAGCACAATCATCAAAAGTGAATCTCCACTACAACATTATGCAATTACACTTGCACAGAAAAAAATTGATATATCTATCAAATTAGAGTATAATTGATTGCAATACTACACAATGAAAAAAAATACAATTCTCAAAGAAGACTATATGGGATTATTGATAAGAGCCCAAAACAGTAGTTTTAACCCCTTAATAATCATCTTTGTTAGACCAATTATGTGAATAATAAGTAAGAGTTAATACTGATTACGTGTTTTATGCATTTCGGGCTTCAAAGTCCATTATGTGCAGAAATGTGCCACTTTAGCGAGATAAAGGAGCAAAAAGTCAGAGAACTTCCGAATGCCATATCTTTGGACTCGGACCTCGAATTGGGCCTACTTTATGTCAAAACGACCGGCTCGGAAAGAGCTTTCCAATGGTCCAAGCCTTGACCCAATCAGAGGAGCAGAAGTGGACGAAAAGTCTGTAGAAGCCAACTGCAGCTGAAGAGGCCTTTTTGAATTTGAAAGAATTGGGTTTTGGGCACGATTCTCCGCCCAAAACATGGCTCCAAGCCCATGCACGATTTTTAGATCTGGATGTATAAAAACAAAAGCTTAGCTCTTTGTTAATAGTAGCTAGTTAGACCTAAATTAATATATAGAATTCTAGATCTAGTTTTATTAATTAATTAAGTTTTAGTTCTATTTCAATTCTTGTTTTTAGATTAAATCTTTGAATCATTGTTCTTGAGTGATTAGATAAATAAAATAGTTAGTTGTCAATTTCGAATTTTGTCATTTCCATTCTAGATCTAATTTAAATTCTTGATCTTATTCCATTCCAGCCATTAAATTAGATTCATTGTTGTTTAATTAAGTAAATCTCAATTTCTTACATTATGTTTAGTTTAGATTCAATGGAAAATGTTAGTTTGATGACTCAAGGCTAAAACCTCCATTAGAGGGGTTGATGAAGCCTTGATGAAAACTTAGTGGTTAGTATAGAATTGGTTGTAGAATCTATTCCACTTTAGAAGGTCGTGTTTAAGCCCATGAGAATGGGTGGACGACCTCACATGCTAGTTAGTATCCGTAGGAATGCCATGAACACTAGGGATTAGACTCGAAATTCTTGCCGCCGAAAAACGTAAGAATCGAGATACGACAATCTATACTAGGTTATTAAGTTGGATTCGAGGTGGATTTAATTCCCCTCTATTTCTTTATCTAGATTCAAACAATCGTATTCCCGTAGCTTCCGTAGATTAACTTTAGTTTATATTATATCTTGTTATTTAAATTAACGCGTCTTGTTAGCATAACATTTCGTAAAGCTCTCATTAGACTTAAGACTGATTTCTTAGACTTAGAAAACAATCCATGCTAAAGGACTAGGAGTGGAACGAACTTCCTACTCCACTTAGTGCAATGTGATCGAGTAGAAGCTTTGATAATTGAGTGTAAAAGAATAGTTTTAGTTTACTTACGTTTTGAATTCATCGCTCATTTCAGTAGGTAAACTATTCATTTCACGATATCAAATGGCTAAAACCATCTTAGTTACACTTTAGCATTGTTTTCATAGTAGAAGTAGTCATTTTAAGTCCCATTAAACCCACCCACCCTTGTTTGTTTCATATTGTGGTTGCCCATTTCAGCTTTGACAAATTCCACGAGAAAATACACGAGCGCCAGCACGCTTCAGGATAAGCCACCAGCTAAGTTACCGAATTTCATCTACCACCGAAGCGCCATCGCTTCAAGGAGAGAGCGACCAGCCCGCCAAACACGGAACTTCGACTTTACACCGAAGGCCGACTTCGCTTCGATCGAGCGCCAGCCCCTTTAGCTGAAATTCCGTATTTCCTCGGGTTTGATTCAACTTCGAGTTGTCAAGTTTTTCGGTGTTCTAATCTCTTATATACACCTAACACGCATTACACAAGACGCTATTCATAAGCCGAAGCAAGGACGCTATCGTATTCCTTTCTTCCATACCTCGCATTTCCGTTAGAGGTTTTCTACTAGTATATCGTAATTGTTTGGAGTGTTGCATCTTTAGTTAAGCTCAACTTAGTCTTGCATGAGATTAAAGGTCCGGTCGAACAAAACAACAAACGTAATTACACGGCAACAAACAAGTCTATCTAGTACACCACCCACGACACCTCTAGCTACTATCACACACACCATACCCGACATAATGGTCAAGAAAGAGAGACCTCTCTCCGACTTTTACAAAGCCTTGAGCGATAGCCCTAAATCTTGCATCGCTCTAGCGGACCACCGGGGATTTTTGAATCCCCAAACATATTTAATTTGTTACCCGCTTTTCATGGGTTAGATCATGAAAACCTTATCGCCATTACGCGTAGGATTGAACAAGTCCTTACAACATTCCATCATCCTACGGTAGGTGCGAACAAATTAAACCGAGGGTATTCCCTTTCACATTAGCCGATAAAGGCGCCTTGGTTAACCGCCCAAGCCCTAATTCTCGTGGACTCGTGGGCTAAACTTGTTCACCGTTTATGGAACATTTTTACCACCCCTAAAGATGGATGAGATGCTTTCCAAGATTCATTTTTCCGGCGTAATCCTCATGAATCATTTTACGAGGCATGGAATCGCTTCACCGATCTCCTTATAGAGTGTCCACATCATAACTTAGCGAAAGACACGTTAGTTCGCGCCTTTTTCAAAGGTCTTCTACACCACCATAAAGAAGTCCTTGACATAATGAATGGGGGTAGTTTCCTAAGTAAAGGAGCCCTGAGGCTTACAAATTTTAGAAGACCAAACTAAACGGAATAATAATTGGGGGTAGTGATGATATCCCCCAAAGTTAGTTCTTCTTCAACAAGAAAGTCGGGGTATGTTTGAGAAGAAAACCGATCCGAACTTAAAATTTACTCAATCTCTAACTAAAAATAGCTATTTTCGCTCAACAAAAGCCTATCCCTCGTCATGAATGTAAACTCCAACCCATGTAATTTCGTTTGAGTCCAGAGCACCCCGACGATTATTGTCCTCTAGCTTATGAACAACAACCACCGAACAAGATAATGTTTACTCTATTAATAACTATCCTATTCCTAACGCCCGCGGAGACAACATCCCAACTTCACTTGGAGAAATAATCAACAAGTAACACCTCCAGGTACAATAATCAAAACGTTAGGCAAGCAAATAATTATAACCAAGCTCCACCTAGGCAAGGACAAGGACAAGGTCAAGGGAATTATAATAATTATAACAACCAAAGCTTAACCACCGACAAGGTCAAGCACAAGGTCGAATAATTATAATAATTATAATACCAATAGAGGTATCGTTTAGGTTAATAATAATAACTATCACAACCCACCCATAAATAATCAACGAGATAGTTCTAGTCGCACCACCCGTGACTACTACACCTACACAACCGGATCGTATCGACGCCTTTATACAAGTTACCCAACAACTTTTCCGCACAATGACTCAATCAAACCAACCAACAGATTTTACAATCCATAAATCATGGCATACAACAAGCTTAGCCCAAGCGAAAAGCCCAACCAAAAGGCGTGTTTCGGGACAAGCAATATCAAACCCTAAAACAAAGAAACACAGCCTTTGAGGTAAACGGTAATTCTAGTAACGAAACTACAATGCGTAGGTGACCTAAATGCCATCACCACTCTCCGTTCGGAAGAGTGGTTGATAACAAAGTAACTACTTATAGTTACCCCATCAAGCATTCCTCCTACACCGGATATCGAACTAGATACCGCAATAGAAATCGAGGAGCCTACCACGGTAGAGGTACTAGTTAAATCACAACCAAAGAAACCGAAAGCCAAGGTTACCGCGCCAGTAGAGCCATATCACTAAATATAGAGCTTAAACCACCGTTCCTCAAAAAATTAGCTATGCTAACCGTGGATACAAACTTTGAGGAAATTAGAAACGCGTTTTCAAGAATCTAACGATAAACCTTCCTTTTCTCGGCTATTAAAAAGCTACCTAACCACGCTAAGTTTCTTAAAGAGTTGTGCACTACTAGGCGAAAACCAACATACCTAAAGACGCTTTTTAACCCAAGCAGTTCCCACTTTATCCGAAAATAACGGAATTGTTAAGTACAAGGACCCCCGGGTCGCCCCATCGTAAAATGCACCTTAGAGATTCCCACTACGACGACGCCTTTATTAGACACGGGGGGTGTTAACTTACTCCCGTATTACTTGTATAAACAAATAGGTCTACAGAAATGCAACCTACAAAAATAACGTTGCAATTAGCGACATGTCAATTAAGTATCCTAAAGGTGTAGTGGAAAACGTGCTTTGTTAAGGTTCGAGGATTCTACTATCCCGCTGATTTTGTTATCCTCGATACGAAGTCGCTAATGACTCAGATCCCATCATCTTAGGGCGCCCTTCTTGGCAACCGCCAATGCGCTTTATAAATTGTCGCTTATCTTTTTTGCCATCTTTTACGTGCCGAGGTAAATGTTTTAAAATGATGAAACAGTTACCGATTCGGTCAGATGGGGAGGTTAGCATGATCGAGTTTAGCTCAAGATTATTTTAACAACACGTTTTCTGAAAACAATATATACAAATTCCTTTCTTTTGGAACTTCAGATTTTGTAAATGACTCCTACTTAGAGGAAGTCAACACCATCCCGGAGTCCACACCAATTAGAATTGGCGGTTGCTCCATATATCGATTCACGAAGACTTGCTACCTAAGCAAGTCTTCATTACGCAAGATAAGGACACTTATGAAACATCAATGGACATTCCGTCCACACCAGTGCTTAAACCTCTTTCCCCGGAGTTAAAATATATTCAACTTGATCCGGATGGTAGTCACCCGATAATTATATCTTCTCTGCGTTAACTAAGGATGAAGAGACATGTTTAATAAGGGTGATTAGGGAACATCGGTCTGCGATTGGTTGGTCCCTAGCCGACATTAAAGGGAATTGACCCTAATGTTTGCACTCATCGTATCCATTTGGAGGATAACGCGAAGACTTCTCGCTCGCGAACCTCGGCCGTTTTGAACCCCGCCATGAAAGAGGTGGTTAGGGAAGAAGTCTTGCGATTACTGATCGCGGGTATTATATACCCAATCTCCGATAGCGAATGGGTAAGTCCCATTCATGTAGTTCCTAAGAAATCGGGGAGTTACCATGGTGCGTAGCGGGAAGGGTGACTATGTTGTCACTCAAGGTCCTATGAAATGGAGAATCAGTATTGATTCTGACGCTTTAAATGCTATGACACGAAAGGATCACTTTCCCCTTACCATTTATAGATCGGATGCTAGAACGCGTCTAGTCTGGTCATGCCTTTTATTGTTTTACGGATGGCTACTCGCTATTTTCAGATTATTATTGATATTGATGACCAAGAAAAGACAACCTTCACATGTCCCTTCGGAACATATGCCTATAAATCCATGCCTTTTGGCCTTTGTAATGCCCCCGTACCTTCCAAATGATGTATGCTTCATATATTTAGTGACATGGTAGAGCTTTATGGAAGTGTTCATGGATGATTTTTCTATCTATGGAGACTCCTTTACTGCAATGCTTGTCTAACCCGTCTAAGGTCTTGACACGGTGTGAAGAAAAGAGCCTCGTTTTAAATTGGGAAAAGTGTCATTTCATGGTCAAAAGGGCATAGTACTAGGTCATATTGTATCTAGTGATGGCATCGAAGTAGATAAAGCCAAACTAGATAAGATAGCGATTCTACCTAAACCACGGTGGACCGTCCGCGAGATTAGAGCCTTTCTAGGCCATCTGGGGGTTTTATAGGCGCTTCATTAAAGATTTTTCGAAAATAGCTAGGCCTTTAACTAACCCCGCTTTGAAGGATGCAATCTTTGATTTTAATTTTAACTGTAAACAGGCTTTTGAAACCTTAAAAGCCATGCTAACCACTGCACCTATTATACAGCCTCCTCGATTGGTCTAAACCTTTCGAACTCATGTGTGATGCTAGTGACTATGCGGTTGGTGTTTGTCTTGGGACGAAACTAGATAATAAGTCCACAGTTATTTATTATGCTAGTAAAACATTAAACGATGCTCAACGGAATTATACAACTACTAAAAAATTCTTAGCTGTCATTTATGCTTTAGATAAGTTTAGTCCTTATTTGGTTGGTTCTAAAACTTTTAGTTTACACGAACCATGCAAATTTTTAGGTACCTTCTTGCAAAGAAGGATGCTAAGCAGAGATTAATCCGATGGATTCTTCTCCTGCAAGAGTTCACATTAGAAATAAAGGACAAAAGAGGGGTCGAAAACGTAGTTGCCGACCACTTATCTAGACTTACAAATGACGATAGTAGTGATTCTGAGTCCATACCGGACTCTTTTCCGATGAGCATCACAGATGCTATTTTTTCATCACCATGGTATGCGGACATCGTAAATTATTTAGCGGCTGATGTTATGCCTTATAATTGGTCAAGAAATGAACGTAAGAAGTTCTTGGCCAGAGTCAAGTTATACTACTGGGATGAGCCCTACCTTTTTAAGTATTGTGCGGATCGATTATTCGTTGCATTCCCGATGGGAATATAATGAAGTTCTATCGTTCGCCATGACAAAGAGTGTGGTGGCCACTTTAGTGGAATGAAAACAGCCGCTAAAGTTCTTCAATGTGGATTTTATTGGCCTACCCTTTTAAGGATGCCCAAGTACATTGCAAGGCGTGTATTCGTTGCCAACAACTTGGCTTAATCAATGCGTAATATGATGCCATTAAATCCAATCTTGATAGTAGAAATTTTTGATGTTTGGGGTATTGATTTCATGGGCCCTTTCCCCGTTTCCCACGGTTATATTTATATTCTAGTTGCCGTGGACTACGGTCTAAATGGATAGAGGCCCTAGCTTGCGTGAGCAATGACCATAAGACCGTTGTATTTTTATTAAAGAATATATTTTCTGTCGTTTGGCATTCCTAAAGCCATCATTAGTGATGGTGGAACACATTTTGCAACAGAGTTGTTGCATCCCTAGTGAAAAAGTATGGAGTTACACACAAAGTAGCAACTCCTTATCATCCACAAACTAGCGGACAAGTAGAAGTTTCTAATAGGAAATCAAAAAGATTTTAGAAACAACAATGAAACCCGATAGGAAAGATCGGTCGGCGCCTATCGGATGCCTTATGGGCATATAGAACTGCTTTCAAAACTCCTATAGGTATGTCTCCTTTAGACTTGTATTTGGGAAACCATGTCATTTGCGGATTGAATTAGAGCACCGTGGTCGTGGGCTATAAAAAGCCTTAACTTCAATATTGATGAGGCGGGTGTCAAACGCTAGTTACAATTAAATGAGCTTGAAGAAATCCGTGGCGATTCTTACGATCTCGCCAAGGATTATAAAGCCAACATGAAACGTGTTCATGATAAGCATATCTTCGCAAAAGAGTTTGTGGTCGGACAAAAGGTTTTGCTTTACAACTCCCGTCCTACATATTTTCCTGGAAACTAAAACCCGTTGGTGCGGCCCTTTTCTCGTTCTCAAGTCACCCCTTACGGGGGCAATTACCTTGGTAAATCCCAAGGACAACAATACCTTTCAAGTTAACGGTCAACGATTAAAACATTTTCAATTTAATTTCGCCCCCGATATAGAGGAAGTCCTTTTACAGGACCTTATATATGAGGAATGATCCTTGTCATTGGTGTACTTCCTTTCACTTCCATTTAATGGTAAGTGCACCATTAAGGTAACCGGCCCTCCCTATGGAGTGTGTGGTACTGTAAGTACCGGATCCTAAGTCCACGGTTCACATAGTTCACATTTTCCACTCTTGCATGTTTTCTCGGATTTTTGAGTCATGTTTCTCTATGGTGTGAATTATGTCTTTATTTGCTTATTGTTTTTCCAAAAATATATATATATATATATATATATATATATAATAATCATAATAATAACTGTTTTCATTTTTAGATATAGATATATATCTAAACCCAGAGAACTAGCAATCCAACAAGTCTTGGAAATCTGACTTTAAACGACCCATGTTAAAACAAATTTTGTGTTTAAAAATTTGTTTGGGGGTGGGAAATCAGTCTTTCCATCCGGATTGCTCGAACTTTCTATTTGTGTTGCTTAGGTCCATTAGTATAGTTCATTGGGGTTGACGTCATCTAATTTAGTGTTCAATCGTTCGCATAACTTACGTCATGCACGCACTTCGAGGCATTTTCCACTATCTTATATGTCACCCATGGTCGGAATAGAGTAGTTTATGGATCATTGGATTGGAAATTCTCTCCTGATCATTTCCATATCTCATTCGCAAAAATCGGACCGATAACGAAGCGGGAAATTTAGTTTGAAGTTAGCTTTAAAATCGCGAAAAGTCGAAAAATCGAATTGGGCTTGGGCCCAACTCGCGCGCACCTACAGCGCGCCCGCGCCCATCCTCCAAAACATAATCGCGACTTCATCTTCTCAAACCGCCTTTCACTAATTTAAATTAAACCCTAGCAACCAAAAATAAATAAATAAATAAATAAATAAAAATAAAAACTAATACATCAAAATAGAAAGACCACCCACGCCCTTTGTGAAACACCAACACAATCTCCAACCGTTTCCACCAAGAAAACACCCACCAATTCAAGTATTCAAACCTGCCACCGTACCTACCATAACCACCACCGTTGTGTTTAGTTGGTTTTCATCAAACTTGCATCCACCACCATCTACAAACCCCAAATCGGTTCAAACTTCAATGGCGCTTCTGACGAAGAATGTTCGCCGAGCACGCGTTTGAGGCCGACCACTTCGCACCATATTACGGCCGCCGATATGATGAGGAGGGGTTGGAACATACTTGGGTATTCGGCCGGGAGAGTTCTATCACTATGATTTGGTAGAACGGTTTTATAAGAAAAACGAGAATTGGAGGGAAATAGGATTTTTCATTAGGATAAAGCGAGGAACGAGGAGGGAAGTAACGGTGACAGCGGTTGTTGGGTGAGCTATTAGGAATCACGCAACCAACCAACCTAGATACGACCATTCGGGAATCCCAGATATCGCTGCAGTTCTCGCCTCGATGAAAGATACGGTCATAGAGGGTGAATACAATCGATATATCTCATTCGTTTGCCGACGACCACGAGAACCAATCAACCGGGTCAGAATAGCTTCGGATGGATTGGTAGGAACGCCCTCGGGAAAGACAAAGTCGGCGACATCGGACTTCAATTAATCGCCGACGTTCTCTAGATTTTGCAAACAAATGAGTGTAATTTCGCATCCTCGATTTAATTTTGAATGTGATTAGAGGAGGGGAAAGAGCATGGCCTCTTCCCGTATTGATCACTAAGATTATGCTCTCATTTAGAGCCGCCGCTAAATCTGCTCCTATTAAGATCAAATTGCATTCTAATGCAAGTATTTATAAGGAATGCATCCAAGAGACTTGGCCATTGTCCGCAGAGAATAAAGTTGAGTCGGATAATGAAGGGGAAGATATGACATGGTTGGTTGAGGATAATTTCGATAGTCATACTTCTAATTTAGAAATCGAATGATAATGTCGCAAACCGGTTTCGCGATCTTGGTTATCGTATCCGTGAAGATATCCGACATAGACAAATTGTAATTCGAAATAAGCAAACGAACTTTCGGGCGAGTTGAAATGCTCGAAAGGGGGTCGAAGATATCTTGTCTAACTTGGAGATTATCCACCGGAATCACCAAGCCCAAGATGCGATCTTCAAGATCGAGATGGAAGCCGCAGTAGCTTTGTTCAGATAGAGATGCTACGACGTGATGCCACTTTCGTGGATGAGTCCGTCTCACCGAAGTCCGAGAGGCATGAGCGTCGTCGCCAAGAGCCGGATGGCTCAAGCCATTCTTCACCACAGAACCAGTCTCCATCTCAGGGACCATCTTCTTCACACGCCTAGGTGTTCACCATGAGTTGTGTCATGTTATTTCATTGTTTTTTTTTATTGTTTTGTTAGTGGAATTTTATTTCAGTAGTTAGATTTAAATATTAAGTTGTTTGTTTTAGATTGCTTGGATTTCATATTATTTTAATATAATTTATTTTGATCATCTTTCGTAAGGTTGTCTTGGAGTCAAAGTTGAAAATTAGGCCGATATCGGCATATCTATGATTTTTTGTAGTGGTAGCATGATATGTAGGAGAGTTTAGAAGTTACTATTCTAAACCAAGTTTAAAAGATACTAGGGTTGTTAGGAAATCAAAACTATGGTTAGTTTCCGCTTTCGGTTTGGCGGTTTTCTATTTCCGAAATTGCCTTAAAAACAATTTGGCAACTTGCCGATTTGTTTTGAAACCCGAACCTATTTAAACTTCCATCATTCTACACTCACAACCCACACTACACCCCACAATCATCTCTCACCTTTCACTCCAAGCTTTTTTCTTCTTGTTTTTCCGTAAACTCGTTTTTCAAGATTTTTACGAAGCCGCCAGCCCAAGCAGAGCGACTTCATACTCTACATCATCAGAATCGAAAAATCTTAAGAGCGCGCCTAAGCAGACTTCTCCTACATCATCAAATCGAAAAATCTCACGAAGCGCGCTGCTTCAAGTAAAGCGCGACCAGCGCAAACACCTGTAATTCCAAAACCTACGAAGCGCCCGCTCCCTCCTTCCGTAAGCAGGGAAATTCCGATTTTACGAGGGTTCTTCCGTGTTTTCGCAGCTGTTCTACTGAGTAGTTTTGAGATGACACCTCCTATAGTGATTCTGAACAGTCATTTGAAGACTTGATGGGAACCGATACCTATGGAGCATCGTTCATGAGCGGATCGATCGCGATTAGGATGGCGGCATCTTCCGGTGAGTGATGACGATTCTTTTTCACCTAAACTAACTGAATTCTTCTATAATAATATTACTTTTTTTGTACCCAAGAAGGAGAACAAAAATTTCCCCTTGCTATTGATGGCACGACTATGAAATTGATGAAGCAATTGATAGCTTTGGTTTCGAGGTTGCCATTACGACCTATATATGCACACGGGGGATATATGACGATAACTCATACCTATATGAATATGCCTATTTCCATGAGTATTATGGGGAGGGTGTTTCGTATCATGGACCAAGACCAATATAACATCACCCCGAAAGTAGCCTATCGCCGAATGTAGGCCTGACCATGTTGTTCATCATGATGAACATTCTAGGAAACGGCAGTTTACTACGCCAATAATACCGTTGGTGACGTTTTCCTTGCTTTAGGCGAGGGGACGTCGTCGGTATGACATTCCCCGAGTTTTAGTTGCTACTCACGCGCGAGGCCATACCTTGAGGCATAAGTACCTTCTTATGCCCGTCTTGGTTTGCCGCGATTATCGCGCTTTGCTTACCCATATTATGTACCGCGATTACCGCAGATTAGGAAAGGGTCGAAACCATGAGACCCACCAATCGTGTGGTAAGATCATTCCGAGCCATGACTTGGCGGGATGGCGGTGTGCAACCACATTTGGTTGCCCCTTACACCCCATCGCACCAAGTAACACTAGAGAGGTTAGCACTAGTTGATGATACACGCGGAAGGCGGCAAGTTGTTATGGCATGGCAGGGATCGCGAAAAGAACCTCATATAGAAGAGGAGGATGGCGACGTAAAATCTTTGGGGTGCGGGTGTAAGTTTTAGTTAAGTTAGTGTCGCTTATGTCCCAAGCAATTTCATTATGTTAACCCCATAATGGGTGGAACTCTTATAGAGTTACGTCGGTTTTTATATTACTATATTTGTATGTTTTAACCTTGTTTTGCAGATGTTCCCCGAATTTCACACGCTTCAATGGTATTTTTCCTATCCTCTTTATTTAAATGCTTTGAGGACAAAGCATGTTTCTTGTTTGGGGCGATAGAAACACGTGTAATTAAGACATCCTGTTAGGATATAGATATGTATAATATGCACTTGTTTTCTAGTTAAAATTTCAAAATTCAAAAATATAAATAAAAAAAAAAGAGTATGCTATACACTTAGGAATATTGGTATTGTTTTCTTTCTATGCTCTTAACAATTTAGAAGTCTCACATAGCTTTTGCATCGAAATAATTGTTAGAAACTTAGGTTAATATGTAGGTAATAATCTTTGCATCTATCTATAAATTTATTACATGAGTATCTATGATTGTTAGCAATAAGTTTAAAGAAATCTAGGCTAGAGTACTTATTCTACAAATCCTGTGAGAATATAGCCTAAAGCCTTATATGAGCCAAACATTTGAGAAATGACACAAGGGGAGAAGTAAAATCCGGATAGAGAAATCACACGTCCACTTGCTTGATCACTAAACCATATCCTAAGCGATAATTTAGGCCCTCTTTGGATCGATATAGCCGAAATTCAAACCTATGAATTAGTTTCCGGTAGTCGCCCCTCTGAGCCTTTCCTTAGCCTTTCATAAACCAAAATTCCTTTACCCCTGTTACAAAACAAAACAAAATAAAAATATAAATCAACCTACCCAATTTAGAATAAGTCCGAGAATAGAATGAGGAAGAAAGAAAAGAGAAAACCCATGGTAAACAAAAATTAGTAGTTGCTTCAGAAAAAGAAAAGAAGTTTCCATCCAAGAAAGAAAAAAAAAAATATATAGAAATAAATAAAAACTCCAAAAATAGAATAAAAGGGAGTCAAAAGCCAAAGAAAAGAAAAAGAAAAATATGGCTAAGGATGAAAACAAAGTATAGAAGCAAAAGAAAATAACAAGGTTTTCTCTAAGTTACATAATATGAAGACTCTATTATCTCAGACTTGTCCTTTTGAATATCCATTTCCTTCATTCTTAAACCATCTCCTAATCCCCGCAACACCTAATAAAGACCTCTAGCTCAATTAGGAATAGGTTAGTGTGATAGTAAGTGGCGGATGTGTTTGATCGACTCCGCTTTCCTTTGTTGTCATTGAGATTGTAAGGTAAAGTGTGCCCACCGCACACCTGGAGCAAATGAACTTGAGTGGAAAAATCAGAGTGGTTTTTGTCTTGACATTTATGTGAGGACCTACTTAAGGACGCTTATTCCGAGTTTTCGAAAACGGACTGCTATTACATTTCATAGTATTACTCATTATTATATGTTTATTTTAGATGATTGATTATTATGCATATATTAGCGTAGGGTTAATTGGGTTATTCTTATGTATTTGCTAGTGAGATGTATAGATAGTTGAGACATGAAGGAGAAAACAATAGTTTTATTTCTTAGTCGCCAGTAGTATAGATGAAGTTTGTGAGTACATTCACTGGAAAACTCTCACGAGGCTATAACTTCGTCCACTAGGGAATTCCTAGTGGTTTAAGGCCTTGTTGCATATGGTCAATGCAATCGCACTCAAATAAAACGAGAGTAGTTAGAACTCCATTTTTGGTCACTTATTCTAATTTCTCATCTTTGCTTGAGGACAAGCAAAATCTTTGTTTGGGGTGGTTTGATAAGAGCCCAAAACTGTAGTTTTAACCCCTTAATAATCATACTGTTAGACCAATTATGTGAATAATAAGTAAGAGTTAATACTGATTACGTGTTTTATGCATTTCAGGGCTTCAAAGTCCATTATGTGCGAAATGTGCCACTTTAGCGAGATAAAGGAGCAAAAAGTCGCCAGAACTTCCGAATGCCATATCTTTGGACTCAGACCTCGGAATTGGTCCTACCTTATATCAAAACGACCGGCTCGGAAAGAGCTTTCCAATGGTCCAAGCCTTAACCCAATCAGAGGAGCAGAAGTGGACGAAAAGTCTGTAGAAGCCAACTGCAGTTTGAAGAGGCCTTTTTGAATTTGAAGAATTGGGTTTTGGGCCTGATTCTCTGGCCCAAAACATGGCTCCAAGCCCATGCACGATTTTTAGATCTGGATGTATAAAAACAAAAGCTTAGCTCTTTGTTAATGGTAGCTAGTTAGACCTAAATTAATATATTTTATTCTAGATCTAGTTTTATTAATTAATTAAGTTTTAGTTCTATTTCAATTCTTGTTTTTAGATTAAATCTTTGAATCATTGTTCTTGAGTGATTAGATAAATAAAATAGTTAGTTGTCAATTTCGAATTTTGTCATTTCCATTCTAGATCTAATTTAAATTCTTGATCTTATTCCATTCCAGCCATTAAATTAGATTCATTGTTGTTTAATTAAGTAAATCTCAATTTCTTACATTATGTTTAGTTTAGATTCAATGGAAAATGTTAGTTTGATGACTCAAGGCTAAAACCTCCATTAGAGGGGTTGATGAAGCCTTGATGAAAACTTAGTGGTTAGTATAGAATTGGTTGTAGAATCTATTCCACTCTAGAAGGTCGTGTTTCGCCATGAGAATGGGTGGACGACCTCACATGCTAGTTAGTATCCGGTAGGAATGCCATGAACACTAGGGATTAGACTCAAAATTCTTGCCGTGAAAACGTAAGAATCGAGATACGACAATCTATAATAGGTTATTAAGTTGGATTCGAGGTGGATTTAATTCCCCTCTATTTCTTTATCTAGATTCAAACAATCGTATTCCCGTAGCTTCCGTAGATTAACTTTAGTTTATATTATATCTTGTTATTTAAATTAACGCGTCTTGTTAGCATAACATTTCGTAAAGCTCTCATTAGACTTAAGACTGATTTCTTAGACTTAGAAAACAGTCCATGCTAAAGGACTAGGAGTGGAACGAACTTCCTACTCCACTTAGTGCAATTCGCATCGAGAGTAGAAGCTTTGATAATTGAGTGTAAAAGAATAGTTTTAGTTTACTTACGTTTTGAATTCATCGTTCATTTCGTAGGTAAACTATTCATTTCACAGATATCAATTATCAAATGTGCAGGAAGATATATTCTGAAAAGAAGAGATTGAATATGTCAGCAATTATGAATAAGGAATGGGAATAGTTTTTAGAATTAGTTTAATTATTTTAATATTGTTAGTCAATATTTATGTGAACTTGCTTCAAGTATCAACAAATTTATTATATCTCCTGATTGTTTAGAAGGACTTTCATTCGCCTAATCCCGAAGTTCAACACCTCCGCAGAACCAAATGATGGCACCTATGTCAAATTTTCAAGATTTTATACAAATATGAGTTCATGTGAAAATAATATTACCTCAATATCCTCGAAAGTTAAAGCTGTTTTGGAATTGTGCCTCCCGCCTCTTTAACACATACTCAAAATTTCGCACCATCGGAAATCTACAAATTCACTTTCCAATGGTCATTTGAGAAATATGACAGATATTAGTATATATGAATATTAATATACGTGTTTCAACTTTAGATACGCATAAAATTGTGAATTAGGGGCTCCCGTAAATACCAAGATGTAACGATAGATATTCAGGATGAACTGGTCCTCTTCATGACTCATACTACTTCGGAAATGGTTACTCCAACATCTGTCTGTTGGTTGTATCTGAGGTCCCTTTGTGGAATCAATATGTGACCCATTCACAGCATACCCAGTCCTCCAATTTCTTTTGGTGTATAGAAGATGACAGGAGGGAACCTACATAACAAATTATTAATTAGGACCTACCTAAAAATGAAAGAAATTCAATTGGTAAGAAGGTAACCATATTTCCTACCTGCTAGGCATCTTTGAATTTAATACAATTTTAATATGTGTTTGGATTTTATTTCCACATTTGACCACCAAATCTAACAGCTTCTTTAGCGACGCATAATTGCCTCCTCAAAGTATGTCATAAGACCTGCCAAAGGCAATCAAAAGTACTTGAGTCTCTGTGATATCTCAAATTCTACATCTACAAATAAAAAAAGAAAGAAAATACAAGAAAAGAAAACTGAAAATTAAATGAAAACCAAAGGTAACAATGTTACCTATGAGAGCTGTATTCCATTTATTGACGATCTTTGTAAATGTTGTTGACCCTGACAACATAAGAATCTGACTGACACGATTTTCAAATACTTTCATGTGTTCATCATCAATTATTAAATGGGCCACTGCAGTACGCTCTTTTGTCTGCTCATTCTGCAAGTTCCAAACCCCATCTTTTGTGTTGTTGAAAATGTGTTTGTGGTTGGGGATAAATCTCATAGTGGGTCTAAGTTAATTTATTCGTTGCTCCATGATCTGCATTACAAGATGAGGAGGCCGGGTTGGGTATGTACCGCGTAAAGACAACAGAGTGGAAGAATAATCAACAGTTCTGTAACATGGGAATATGAGTGACACAGTCAGTAGTATGATGGACCATCTACCTAAATACAATCAAACAATCGAGGCATGTGTGGGGTTCCATGGTACATTCTCAACAAGAAAACAGGTAAAATTCAAAAAGGATAACTGGATAACCATATGACAATTGGAGATTTTGGGGCAGAAGAGAGGACACCACAAGTTCTGGAACTAAGTGAGTGCGTAATAAAAACTCGAAATGCTTGGAGAAGGGACATAGCTTGCGGGGTTCAACAAGTGAGGCACGACAAAGAAAGGCATTGTCCACATGCAAAAGATGTAAGATATCAGGATTTATGCAGACACATTTATGTCGTTTGTCAACGATGGGTTCAGAATCAGAAATCAGAAATTGAACAAAAAACAGAGAACATATCGCATTTCGTTAAAATGGTACCTGAAACAGAGAGTGAACAATGAACAAACTAAAAACATTTTCTTTCATAGATAAAACCCTACGCCTGAACAACCTTACATCAAGCTACCATTGAATGAGAAAGAACTACATATTCAATTTCAGCAACAATTATGAACAAATTTATTGTACCTTGATGTCGCTTCCACAGAAGAGTATGTACTAGGCAGACTCTTGCAACTCATTTGCCAGCTCCACCAATCTCCTTACTTAAGTTAAAGTCTCCGATCTTGGGGTATGGGAGTGTGTTCTGTAACTTAATTTGAATATAAGTTGACGATACAAATACCCGCTTAAAATTTGAATATAAAATATGTTGGACCTAGGCCCAATAGTACACGTAGAACTAAAACTAATGTGAGACATTTCCCTTCTTACTAAAAATGAGAGAGTTTACTGACTAAGCTCTCGGAGTGAGACTCTGATTGTGAGATGGGGGTTTGAGGTTGCTGCTGCTGCTCCTTTGTTTGAGAATAGTTTAAAGGAGAAGAGAGTATTGGGGCATTGGATGTTTTTAGTCTTTTGTGGAGTTTGTTTGTTTATGGGTGTTTTGAAGTCTTGTGCTAATGGTTGGTTTGGATCTGCTGTTGAAAGAGCTGGAGGATCTTCTCAGATAAATTTATATATTTTAACGTAAAAAGATTTATGGTTGGCTTTTATTTGTGTTCTATCTCTTTTTCTTATTATTGATATGATAATGTTCATATAGGCGTTTATGAAATATTGACATGTTCGTGGATAGCTAATGGGGTTTTGTTTAGGTGTAAGAATCAAATCCTTTTCTTTGTTGAGTATTTTCTGGATTGTGTGGGTTATTGGTTTAATGAAGATATCAAATAGGCTTATGTTGATCTTTGAAGCTTCAGAGCATGTCATAGATTTGATTAATCAGGTATTATCCATTTTTATAATCAGTGTTTCTCTTCTGATTGTTTGCATTTTGGTACCAATTTCTTTTGAAAACCTGGATGAATTTGAAATTATTTGAAAATTTAGACAACTCATTTTTTTTTCCAAAAATAAATCATTTGGCAAAAAAAACCAAATCCACGCCTCTTTTCGGTGTTCACCCGTAGAAATAACCCAAAAAAAGAAACCCAGATAATCAAAAGAGCATCCTTCCCTATGTCAAAACCTCACCAAAACAAAAATCTAGCTTGATAAAAACAAGACCTTGAATTGTTATTTTGTTGCAGGGCAATTATGGTGTTATTCATCAACAAAAATCTATTCCCATATTTCAAACTGCAATGGGAAAATTGGTTGAGGAATTGAAATCTTCCATGATGAAAGCGTTGTCTGTTCTTAACGGAAATGATGATCATGTTGCTCATACAGGTGAGTCATTAACTTTGGTGTTTTTAATTTCTTAACTTCGGGTATTTTTTTATAGGAATCTTTGAATTTCACCATAACTTGATATAGATGATTATCTACATCAAAAACACAATTAGAATAGTTTTTTAGCTTCGATAGAAATAACATATAGATTTACTCGAGATTGGGTCCTGTTTTGTTTCACACTGTAGGCCATATATTAGACACGTTGTCATTTTCTCCTTAACAAAATCTACTATATATTTTGGAGTCAGTTCAAACTTTCATATCACGATATATAGTTCTGAGGTTTTAATATTGCCAAACTTCCCTTTGCCAAAATGATGGTCCACCTTGACTGGATTGGTTCAGGTCCAGAGCCACGTGAATGCCTTCCATGTCGCAAGCCATTCGACTCAAGCCCAGGCAACACACAAACTCAGGGATTGAGGTGCTCTTCCGAACCCGAATAGGGGTTGTATATTAATGAACTTAAAGCTTAACTATATTTGGTTGGTTTAGCCACTTCCATAGAGGAGATGGTGGATCATGTTTTTTGGAGGGTGCTGGTGAGGGAATATTGTCATATCACTCATATGATAATAAGTAGACATGGATATAGAGAGGTGCTCAAAGTTTGACAATATTTTGATGGTAGACCAGTGTGAATTTCATCTCGTGGGGGATGTCTTTGCCTGGCCAAGAACCAAAATTACAAAAATAGAATTTTCTGAACTGATCTTAATATTTTAGTTACTATTGTAGTCCACGTTTTGTTTCTTTTATGCAAACTTTTTCAGCATAGAATCTTATAATGGGTGATGACGCCGATGAGGTGTTGGTTCTATATCGTTGTTTGTAGAATCTACTTATCTGATCCTGCTTGAAATTGGCATGTGAACGATCTTCATTTATTGAGTAAAATTTTCTGGTAAGCTAATTGTTTTTATAATATCATGTACCTGTTCTTAGGTGTGTTAACCTCCAAGAGATTCTGAGGGATACGCAACCCAGACTGCTTCAGTTCCAGGAGTAAACTTTGTAATCATGAACGAGGATGTATTGCTTGAAGAGGCTGTGGCCAGATACAAAGGATTTCTTCATATAATAAAAAGAAATAAGGAAAGGTCCATTAAACGCTTTTATGTTCCAACTTACAATATCGATGTTATCTAGCACTCTCACCAGCTTCACCCTATTTCTTACTGCAAGGACCTGGTTGAGGTCTTGGGAGAGATATTGGAGCATGATGACACAGATTCTGACAGAACAAAAGGACAGAAGCTGGATACTGGATTTTCTGGAACTACTATGCAGTGGGAAAACACATTTGGTTCTAGGTATTGAGAGCCAGGGGAATGTATAGGGGTGTTGCTCCATCTCCAGTGACACTCATTCCTCAATTGTTGAAAATTGAGAGCAAGACAGTAGTTTCATCCACCGTGTCTCAAAAACTACTTCAGCTTCCCAAGATGAAAGCTGTAGAGGTATCTCTTAAATAACTCATAGAACCTTTTTTTCTTATGCTTCTGCTTGATACTAATAACAAGAACTACCCAGCCATCAGGATATGGTCTGTCGTGGTTCTAGCCATGAATGGCTGGTTATGACGGACCAGAATTATAGAGATGTTCGATTATTTAACCCGTTTTTGGTTGTCAATAATGAGATTAAGCTCCCTGAATTTAAACTTGATACGACTTGCCTATACAAAGTTGTTTTCTCTCCCAACCCTGCATCAAATGCCAATTGTGTACTTATGGCTGTTTATGGTCATTGTAGTAGATTGGCCTTCTTTATGGCTGGAGACACGACTTGGACTCACCTTCGTGGAATGTCTCTTGAAAAAACCCTTGCTTTTCCCTCCATAAAATAAAGCTATATAAAGGAGGTTGAGAGTTTTCTATCTGTCTCCAAAAAAATATTTTGTAAAGGATGAAAGTCGACGAGTCAAAACTTGCTCTCTTGGTTTCCTTATCAATAGACACTTAAATATTGATATTGATTTTGTATATTATCATAAACCTCAACTCCATCAAAACAAGTGTGCGTCCTTACAAATCCAATCACTTTCTTGATTTTGATTCATCGACGGACACACACTAATTCAGCTATAAAACCCCACACCTGGTGGATGAATTGATATTAATTCGACACTCTAAATAATAGAAAAGAAAGAAAGAGAGACAATGGGTACTACTGAAAAGACAATCCCTCTTCTCACACCTTACAAGATGGGCAAGTTCCAATTATCTCACAGGTATGATTATGCTGTTTTGGTCTCTCTTATACACAACATATTTTTCATAGGCTGGAAATTAGATGCTAAGAAATGTTAGTTGATCTTTTTTATGTTGCTATAGAGTTGTTTTGGCACCAATGGGTAGACAGAGATCTTACAGAAATGTCCCTCAACCGCATGCAATTTTGTATTACTCTCAATGAACCAGCAAAGGAGGATTTCTTATAACTGAAGCCACTGTGGTTTTTGATACTGCTCAAGGGTAATAACTTTACCATCTACTAACGCCTCTGTTACCATTTTCTATCGAACGTTATATACCTCAATTCAAATCGATTTCACAAAAGATCTCCTTTTCGTAACTTATTGGTCATGAATCCAGCTTCGCATAAATTTCAAATTCCTCACAAACTATCAGTATGTTTGTAGCATCTTCCCCTAAGGCTAGATTCCATTCGATGAGGATATATTTGGTGCAGTCATCTGGATTTGTTGCAAGTCAGAAGGATATTGGACAGTAAGGGCTCAACTTACTTCACTGCTGAGTTTGAAATATTCAAACTAGACTCGATGGCCTTTAAGTAGGATGAAGTGAAGAGTCTTTGCGAACGACCATTGTTTTTGGGCGATAATTCTTCAATATGTCTATCTCCATCAGTCTTCCCTGGGTGCAAGACAATTGCATATACTTCACAGATGATTATTTTGAAGTTGTGTGTATGTTTTGGTATACATGCATTTTGGTATTTTTGTAGAAGATAACTATTTTGTTGTTTACGTGTGATTTTCAGGTTTGCAGCAGTTCAGCTCCACCTGCTGTTGCTAATAGAAGCAAATATCTTCAGACCTCAAATCACAAGGCCTGCAGCAGTTTTGCCCTCAGTTGCTAAGAAGCAAACATCTTTCGTATTAGGGGTGGTCTGACAGATTTTAGTTCTGAACTTCTGTAATTTTAGTTTTGAAAATTCTTTTGTGTAATTTATCACATGGTAAGACCGTTCAGATTGAATGTGAAATGGACCTTCTGATCAAGTATGATATTGGTAGAAGACATTGGTAGACACTCCATATTTTAGTTCTGACATATATCAGAACAATAGAGTAGTCTGACAAATATTTTAGTTCTGACATATGTTAGTTCTGAAGCTAAAGGAATTACCAATGGAAGTAACAAGCACAACTTCTTGAATTGATGCATGAATAAAAACTACATAATCACACACTAATCAGGATGGCAAACATGGTTTGAAAGTTATCCAGCAAGATAGAGCATTCCTGATGGCTGCAGTCTGCACTAATAGCATTTTCTAATAAGAGAAATTTGATTCGATTGGAACAAATTCGATCAGCAACAATTTTATCTCCAAACTAATAAAATTGGTAAATCAAACTGGTAGTCAAACTTAAAAATGAGTAGAAGTGATCTCATTTGAGACAATAATACTACTACAAGTGATCTCATTTGAGTCTATATAGTAGATCCTTAAATGACTTTTTATATTCCTCACATGCTCTGGCTTGCACTCTCTCCACATGGGTGAGCTTAACAGAAAACATGGGTAAGAATGTGAAGTTCATAATTCAAAGTGTTTGCCAAGGATACCAATAGTCTGTGACAACATTCTCAAACAACGCCAAAAAACTTACTAATTGGAGCAATTACAGAATAACAAAAGATCAACATAAGCTAGAAAATATTTAATCTAACTGAAACACATAAACTTGCAAAGTATCAAGACAAATTACAATTCAAAACGAAAAAAAAAAGTCATCCAAACACTAAAAAACTAACTTCAGCCTTCAACTTTCCTATCCATTTCTGTGTTCGCAACAGCGACACATTTGTTTTCCCTATACATACTCTGCCATTTTACTCCGAACGCAGGTTAACTACCAAACCTGTCAAATCAAACATAAAACATTCAATTCAACAAAAATAAAACTACTTAGAAAAACAAAAAGCCATTTAGATGATATAAAAGGGAACAACCTCTTCATCAGATTCATCCAAATCAATATACTTCGAAAGAACATCAACCAAATATTCCATACAGTTCAAGAAACTTAATCCTTTAAAGTTTTCCCTATAATACGCGCATAAATTATCCGCTTCATTATTTAACCAGAACATCTTTATAGCATACGAACGAATACCAATACTTCACAAAACAAAAAATTAAAAAAATAATAATAATAATAATAATAAACATCAAATTAATAATATTATAAGTAAATAAATTACAAATAAAATAAATAAATAAATAAAACTTACTCATCTAATCTGTTCCTCATCCTTAGAACCGACTGATGAGTTTCACTATTCGCGTAAACATTAGATTCACCACGGTGTATACAACACCTCTTCTGCTTAATTTTTTTAATGAGATATTCAAAAAAACCAAAAACAGTCATACACTCATAATTATATCGAGCATGCGATTTGGCAGACCATTTGTCTTTTGGAGAACAAAAAAAATTACGAAATTTACAAGAACAATCACTACAAAACATTAAAAGAGAGAGAGAGAGAGAGAGAGAGAGAGAGAGAGAGAAAATTAGTAATCATAACAAATATAAACATGTAAACATAAAACAAAAATAACTCAACTTACACTTCCATTTCGAACAAATTGCATCAATATATCATGTATCAACATAAACACATACATTTAGTTTAGGATTTAGGAAAATGATTTATGATGTTCATACATAAATATTCTGACACACAAACAACATATTTAGAATCGTGGATTCTTCTTCCATCACAACTTAACGTTTTGAACTAAGAGTTCTTAATGCCTTTCATAAAATACATACATATTTAGAAAATTTATTCAACCATATTGATAAATAATAGTAGATAAATAATAGTTCAATTAATAATAAATAAATCGTTCTAATTCATTGATTCTTCTTCCATCACAACTTAATGTTTTGAACTAAAAGTTCTTAATGGATTTCATAAAATACATACATATTTAAAAAAAATTATTGAACCATATATTCATCTATCAAGGTAGCAGGCCCAACCATAGGTCGGGCTTAATGGCTAGTATATATATATATATATGTCAGTCTTACTTTGAGCTATTTTTCTACCAGGAAGATCAATTGATCTCTACTTTTTTGCTTCTTGCTATATGCTGTTGCCAAAATTTGACAAGTTGCCCATCTTCTCAAGATCTATAGCCATTCTTTTGTCTACTCTACTCTTGTTTTTAGTGACTTCAATATGTCTGCTACATTTGAATTCTTGGAACTCTGTAGAAGTAATGGACAGGATTTAATGGGCAATAAGCTGCTGAAACTAGTGATGTCATCCTCTCTACTCAAGCAAAAATTCTTTGCGGCAACCATTGAATCAAACCAATTACTAAACTGGATTTAACTGAGTGCAGAAACCTGTGAAAGAAGCTCTGACGAAGCTCTGAAATAACTGAGTTACATCCATTCAAAGTTCATTGTCACAATAGAGACGAAATAACTGAGTGCAGAAACCTGTGAAAGAAGCTCTAACGAAGCTCTGAAAAGCTACGTCCATTCAAAAGTGCGACGAAACGTAACAAACACATACAAGTAAAAATAAACATAAATAATCATAGAACATAACACAAATGAAATACCAAATAAAACAGAGATTAAACTAACTTTTACTCAAAATAATACTTCTTCCAAGATTTACACATACTAAATTCAAACTACTAACCAAATACACCTGAATTTCCCAAAGATACAGTTCCAAATCCCCGAGTCTAACTGATGGTTACCTCCATAGCAACATCATTCAAAGCAGAAGCTACATCCAAAGGAACTGAAGTCGAGCACTACTCCACAATTTCCATCAAAAACCTCAACTTAGGATAACTCATCATCAACAATGCCACACGACATAGTGAAAATCTCCTCCCTTTCACACCCAATACACCATAATCATCACATAGTTTCATTCCATCTACCATCAAGTAATAACATATCTGACACCTTCAAATCCAATGTCCAGTCTAAGACAATAACATCGTAACCAGCCACTTAATAATACACAAAACCGCTAAGAGAAGACAGACTAACAACAACTTAAATATTAACATTCTGATTGAGTGAATTTCCGAATCAGTCGTTCTCCTCCTTGTGCAAATAGAAGCTCGACGGAAAATGTTGGAGCTAGAATAGAATAATTTTTATATTTCAATTCATCAGTTATATTCAACGACGATGAGCTTCCACAATTATTTTCTTCATCTGCCCACTTAAAATACCTACATTTCTTATCATCAGGCAAATGTTTAGATTTTTTTTCGCAAACACAGAAAGGTCATCTAGGATTCATTTCGGATCTCGAGACTCTATTAAATACTGAACTTCCACATATAGAGCACCTCATTTATAGATCGAATTTCACTATATAAGGAAAAAATTAAAAAATATCAAAATATGCAAATATGCAAATGTAAAATCACCTGAATATGTAATAACTATGGAACCCTAAAACAATAACATTAAAAAACAATGAACAAACAGAAGTTAAACAGAAGAAAATCCCAATTAATTTTGACAGAGTTCACTGAAAATGCTAGTTCAAAACTCTGACAGAGTTCACCGAATATGCTAGTTCAAAATTTTGACAGAGTTCACCGAAAATGCTAGTTAAAACAATATTATAGACAATATTTGTGTATGTCATATATTCAAACAATATTAAGCAATGTTTAAACAATATTTGAGCATATCATATTCAAGGTAATTACTCAAAACAAGCTTATGTTTTTAAACAAATTGATTTTGCCAATATTTATGGCTTTTGCTTTTGTATATTATCAATGATCTGTGGACAACTAAAAAACCAATTTTTGCCAAACCATCACGAAATTATGTACTTACAGTTCCTTTTCTATCTGTTTCCTGATAAACTCCTTGGTGTGCGCAATCACTTTATCAGTTTTTGAATCAAACTCGAAATCAAAATGTGAATCAAACTCAAAATCAATTCGTGGGTTTCGAAATTTTGGGTTATGAATCATAGCTATTGTTGTTGATTTTGGGTTATGAATTTTGGGAGAAGAAGAACTCAATTTCGCGTTTTTTTTTTTTTTTTTTTGTTTTTGAAATTTTGAAATTTCGCGATTTTTAAGTGAATTGGATCTGATGATCTTGAGAAGAGATCTGAGGGACCAGGAGGAGTGTGAGATAAGAGTGACACTATAGCCTAACCGTATATATATTAGATCTCTGATAAAAAAAATACTAATTAGCTACTAAAACCCCCTTAACGAAAATCATGGTTAATGCATAGCCTAGATTATCATAATTTTGTTTGGTCATTTAATGAGACATGTTGATGCATCAGCACATCTCTGTTTAAGGATTTACATTATACCATTATTATTATGCCTAGTGCATCACCTACAAACATTAAAATGCTCTATTACTAAAATTGGAACGAAATATTTGAGTTTATGTTCACAGGTACCACTTCTGGTTAACTTTTACCACCAGTATGCACATGCGAAGCACGTGAATAAATCTAGTTGGATCCAAATGTTAAAAGCCCATGTTACGAAGATAGACCTATATACAGTATTGGACCACCAAATCAGTTCCCTTCTTCCTCATTTCTGTACTATAAAGTCTTCTTCATATATGTAAATCTTGTTGTAGAGTTTTCCAACTAACCAAAGCACAAAAAGAAAACAACTAAAAGAATCTCTTCATTACTCCACTTATTAGTGTCTTAACACTTTCGAATTCAAACTCTATAAACACAAACCACATTAAACAACGAACAATAGAAACCCAAAACATAATGAAAAAATAAAAAGTAAAGGAGGAAGATTGAAATGAAGGATCCGATAGTTTGCGATTGAAATGAATGAAAGGGGTATAGGCGTCTTTTGTAAGCATAAAACAGGGGTAAAGCCGTCCAATGTATGCAATTGACAGGGGTAAAACTGAAAAGAAAAAAGTGACCAAGAGTCGCACACAAAAAAACAATAAAATACTATTGTAGTACTGTAGGTGGGAGCGGGATTTTTAAGATATATATATATTCTTTTTATTCTTCTCTTAGCACCTACAATAACAATGACTATCAAGGCAATTTAAGCGACAAACCGTGGCCCACGAATTTGAATCACAAGAAGATTTGCAGTCATTGCCAAATCTGCATGCTGGACCAGGTTGTAGAGTTGGATCGATCACTTCAGCATCATCTTCAAGTTGTATATTTGCTGCTGTTATAGGAGATGGTAACAGACTTGCACCAAACAAAAGAACTATTACAAAACTCAACTTGAAAAAAACGTTCTCCATACTTTATTTTTCTAATTTCTTGAGTTGTTACAAATGATCTCTTGGCAATTTGGGCATTATTTATAAGGAAAACCAAGGCTGGAGTTGTGTTAATATATACGTAATTCAATATTCACATCAAAAAAATATATTGTTTTTACTCGTTGAATCAAAACACATTTAAAATAGCACGAAATAGCATATGTGAAGATTCTTTGAAAATCTTCTTACTTTAATGCTATTCCAAAATTGTTAGATAATATTCATAATAGATATAATTGTTAAAACACACAATCACTGAGGATAGGATAATCAATAATCTTGCGCCTATGACACAATTGCGTTCATTTAAGGTCCCTGTGTTAATATTTTAATGCCATTTTACTTTTATTTTCATTTTTACTCAAAACTTCAAATAATCACTTATATATACACTTTTTTAATTAGCAATTGCTATCGAAGCCACATCTTTGTTATGGGCTTGAACCATTGGATGCATATATATATATTAGATCTCTGGTAAAAAAAAAAATACTAATTAGCTACCAAAACCCCATAACGAAAATCATGGTTGATGCAGAGCCTAGATTATCATAATTTTGTTTGGTCATTTAATGAGACAAGTTGATGCATCAGCACATCTCTGTTTAAGGATTTACATTATACCATTATTATTATGTCTAGTGCATCACCTACAAACATTAAAATGCTCGATTACTAAAACTGGAACGAAATATCTGAGTTTATGTTCACAGGTATATATCACTTCTGGTTTACTTTTACCACCAGTATGCACATGCGAAGCACGTGAATAAATCTAGTTGGATCCAAATGTTAAATGCCCATGTGACGAAGATAGACCTATATACAGTATCAGACCACCAAATCAGTTCCCTTCTTCCTCATTTATGTACTATAAAGTCTTCTTCATATATGTAAATCTTGTTGTAGAGTTTTCCAACCAACCAAAGCACAAAAAGAAAACAACTAAAAGAATCTCTTCATTACTCCACTTATTAGTGTCTTAACACCTTCGAATTCAAACTCTATAAACACAAACCACATTAAACAACGAACAATAGAAACCCAAAACATAACGAAAAAATAAAAAGTAAAGGAGGAAAATTGAAATGAAGGATCTGATAGTTTGCAATTGAAATGAATGGAAGGGGTATAGGCGTCTTTTGTAAGCATAAAACATGGGTAAAGTCGTCCAATGTATGCAATTGATAGGGGTACAACTGAAAAGAAAAAAGTGACCAAGAGTCGCACATAAAAAAACAATAAAGTACTATTGTAGTACTGTAGGTGAGAGCAGGATTTTTAAGATATATAGTAATGATTTCTATTAAAAAAAATCAAATTGTACAGTAAATTTTATAATGTATCCACGAGCAATTAAAATGTTTGGTGCACCGTGCACGTCAGCCCTTCATTCACCTTTCTATCTGTGTACAAATGAGCTTTCTAACCGTACTAAATCAACATCTATTTAAACCAAGGTTGAAAATATAGACCGATATATCAGTGATATATATCGGTTATTGAGGTACCCAATATGGAGATATTAAGATATATCAGATGGATATATACACAATTTCAAACCGATATATATCGGGTTTTCCGATATATCAATATATTGACTGATAGATCCGATCTATATTGTTGACTTAGTTGACTTTGACCGATATTTGACCATCTTTGACCAATTTTTTTTTATTAAAATCTTTGATATTTCTAATATATCAATATATATCAGTGATATTTCTAATATATCGACATACCTAAAAATACGACTAATCAACAAAAAGATATATATCAACTGATATATCGATATATCTGATATATAACAGTCTTTGTCCCCTCCGATATATCGGCCAAAATGGAAATATTAGGCTTTGATTTAAACCAAGGTTCAAAATATCGATGATATATCCGATATCTCGCCGATATATATCGGTATTTTGGTACACCGATATCGATATTTCCGACATATATCCACCGAGTATAATACTTTTTTCCGATATATATCAGAGATTCCGATATAAAAGTTTATATCGCCGATATAATCGATATATCCGATATTTACGATATATATCGTTTGACTTTTTGACCATTTTTTAATATAAATCCGATATTTCCAATATATTTCCGATATATCCGATATTTCCGATATTTTAAATAGTTTAGACTGATCACCAAAAAAATGGATATATCCGATATATATCGGTTTTTGGGTACACCGATATATTCATCGATATCGATATTTTGAACCTTGATTTAAACTAGCCTCATGCACGTGTTTCACTTCCCAATATAGACGGTCCCACGAACTAACAAAATTAAATTAAATTAAAAAATTAAAATGAATTTACCATTATAGCCCCTTTTGTCCAACTTTTGACAAACATTATAACGGCCCATCGGTTTTGAAATATGGTTTTAAAAACAATTTTAAAATAGTGTAATGGCCATTGTGCCCCTAGAAAATGACAAAACAAATGACAAAATTACAATTTTGCCCCTGTGACACACATACAATTCACTATCCATTCAACCCATATTCTTCTATATAGTAAGACGAAAATAGTTACCCCACACCATTAGAACTTTAACACAAGTCCTCTAGTGTGTAATATGTCTAATGCAGCTAAGGGCATGCTTGATTTTCTCTTGTTTGATTAACTATAAGTATGTAGAACATTTTTCTCAAAAAAATGCATATCTTCCCATCTTCTTTGGAGAACATTTTCTTACCCCCGCCCCCTAGAAAAAAATTCTTGCAGAAAAATGAGAAGTATTTTCTCTTGTTTTTCATATAGAAATAAAGTTAAATAAAGTGATGAATCAAATATGTTTAATTTCTACGACAATGTTGGTGTCAAACGTCAATATGGAAAATTTTCAAATTTTCCGATGTGCGACCAAACACAACAAAAATACATTTTCTTTGATAAATAGAAATTTTACTATGAGAAAACAAATATTTTCTTGATATAGCAATCAAACATAGCCCTAACTAATTAGCTAGACCTTGTAATAATGCATAAAACACTAGAGCACTTAGACTACTGCAAATTGACTCCAGTTTGGAGAGAAACCAATTTCACAACAAACCAATTAGCAAAGTACTCAGTCAGTCTTCAAGACAATGATCAAATTATTTTTATTGTAAAACCCTCATAGATAACCAAATGGGAGGTTCCAGAGCATATCTATTACAGGTTTTGTTAAGCTCTTAAAGTGTTATTGTGTGCGTAGTCCCCCCCCCCCCCCATCAAAATTTTGCTTATTGAGAAAAAAAAAAATAGAACTTGTA
The DNA here is from genome assembly GCF_015680905.1 of Coptis chinensis. Taxonomy (NCBI): domain Eukaryota; kingdom Viridiplantae; phylum Streptophyta; class Magnoliopsida; order Ranunculales; family Ranunculaceae; genus Coptis; species Coptis chinensis. Next base: position 6,721,043 of record NC_141456.1, on the reverse strand, counting down.
ATAATGAAATAACAGATTGGAAAATTAAAAATGTCACGAAGCAAGAAGCCTTAATTTGTTATCAAAATCTCCTTTAACCAAGAAAAAACATAAGAGCAAGGCGTTTTATTTTTATTCTACATAATAATTAATCAAAATCTAACTTTTTAATTTTTCTCTTAGCACACACAATAACAGCGACTGCCAAGGCAATTTGCACCGCACCCTTGACCACGAATTTTTTCACAGTAAGATGTGCAGTCTCTGTTAAATGCACATACTGGACCATCATCCTGAGCTAGATTGATGACTATAGGAACATCCTCAGCTTGCATCCTTGTTGCTGTTATAGGAACAACCAGAGAAGGAAATAGAGTTGTACCAAACAAAAAAACTAGTACAAAACTTAGTTTGAAAGAAGTGTTCTCCATATCTTTTATTATTTTATTTTGTTATTACAAGTGTGTTTTAGGACTTGTTTTTGTGGTGTGAAACCTGAAGGTTTGATCATTATTTATAGGAAAAACTAAGACGTCCTATTGTATTAATTACTAATTCCATGCATACATGCATAATTTTAAAAATGTGAGATCAGAATTTGTTGATTTCGTTGCCATATATAGTAAAAATATATGTTTTAATTCAGACAATGAAACCAACTTAAAATAGTGTGAGCCAACTTACTAAAGCGTGAGGTATACATTATTGATAATTAGTATTTAATACCCTAGGATGTCTCCTAAAAGGATCTTAAAATAAGTATTAAACTAAGTACCAAATCTAAAACAACTCACAACTTCACCTACAAAATGATTTAAAGCATAATTTTTTGTGGATATGATCTACTAACCATAAAGATCATCTCTATAAAAATTTAATTTGTTTGAAATTTTTTAACATTGGCAAAAAAATTATTACAAAAACTTGACATTTCTGGACCGTTAGATATTTTTTCAAAAATGAACAATAGAAAAAAAAAATGTTAGCCTAATTTGAACGTCTTTTCTTTTAAAGTCGGTTCCAATAAACTCTAACTAATTTAAAATTTTGGCAAAACGTTTCAGACCAATACACGTAAATAATGAAAGTCGAAACATCAATTTTAAACATGTAAAATGTTTGGTTCCAAAATATATAAGAAATTCAATTCCATTCTATCAAAGTCTTTACAAAAATTCTTCATTGCAAAAAACGTTTCTTCATGTATCCTCTGTAAAAGTAGAAAGTATTTCAAATATTTATTTGCCCAACTACACTAGTCAACAAAAATCGGATCTCCTTCAAAAGTTGTTGCTTGAGCAATCCCTTGAACATTCAACCCTTGGAATGCCTCCATGCGGGGTTTTCACTAAAATTTCCCAGCCTTTTTCTATTTCTAGACTATTCCTGCTCCAAAACAACACTATTTTTGGAATTGGGTAACCATCTTCCAAATCTAGCATAATGTAATGGTTACTATTAACATAATTGATCCCAAACACATTAACATTGTTTAGATCAATGAGAAAACTTGAAATGATACTTGTTTATCCTATACGTACAATCCATGAGAAAAACTTGGTGAAAATTCTTAACCATTTGGATCGAACCCGGATGAGCCCAAAACAATTCACATACCTCATTGCTTCCTTCCCGACGTTTACTATGCTCCACATATCCATTTTCCCTTAACAATCTATCCAACTCTTACAACTGTGTTTTATTTTTCATTTCATCATCAAGTCTAATTCTATGTCTTGCGTTATACATTTGTCTCATAGAGAATGAGTTTAACATAGATCTCTTACTTTGACAGCGTTTATGACCTTTTTTGGTTTGACTCCAACTCTACTTATCTCATATACAAAAATAATTTCCATCTTATTAAACATTCTCATATAAGAGTGACTCTCCATAGTTTTTGCCAACCCATGATTATGACGACAACAATCAACTCTTAGTGTCCATTATCTGTCCAAGCTACCACATTCAAAGCACGCTTTTTTAATTTAAAAGAACAATCCATATTTTTTGTTCCGATCTTTCTTGCTGCCTTCTCATTTGCTTATACTTTTTTATGAGATTGAATTCACCACCACACTCACATATCAAAATAAGTTTAGGAGCCTTCCCACCAATTGCATTTTGAGATTTTCCACTGACAATAATAGTTCCCACTTCATTTCCTTTATGTTGTGTTCAATCAATCAAATCTTGACGGCTATCAAATACCTATAAATCAATTTAAGCATTTATTAATACATGGGTAAGAAGATATTAAATCAAATAAGTAAGTTTCAAAGCATATATTCGTCCATACATACTATGTTAGTGTTAAATTGTTCGGTTTAATCTATGTAGTGCCCCTGCAAAGATGCATTTGAGTTTTGTGAGTCTGAAGTAGATCAATTGGTACCTCATCATGATTGTATAGATGATCCTATAACATTTACAATGAATAATTATGATGTTAGCTAAAATTTTGCCACAAGAAAAATGCCTATCAAAATAACTAAGCGATGACCAGATTAGACTGTCTAATGTTTCATAGGTTGCTCCAGTGGGGGCGCCGTCTTAGGAAGTTAGTTGGCCTGAGACGGCTGAGACATAAAGTTATTCACATTTCCCAACACTTACCATTAAAATCAACCATAAACGGAAGAAGCTGTCCTCATAGATTGAGTTTGCAGAAATACTTTGTAATCACATTTTGTACAAATCGTCATCATAATAATTGATATTGGAATAATTATGAACAATAGTTGGGTATGGAGTTACCTCGTCTTGGTCACTTGATTGAAACTTCTCTTTATTTAAATAGTTTTTTTTCCACATTAAAAGCATCATATATATGCCCATTCCATTTCACTCAATGTCATTATAACAAATGTCATATATATGCCTGATATTTTAATTGTTTAAAGTGGGGTTTGCCTTGAGGGGTCTATATATAGAAATTACCCTAGTAAAACGATGGTGATTCTCAACAAGTCAACACTGGTTTCCCAGAACTTGGAATTCGTCAATCAAACGAAGCCAAAGGTGATTTTGTGGTAAAAAGTCATACCAAAGTTGGGGAAAAGAAAAGATTACCACTCAAAATGATTAATGTAAAACAACTAACATCAAATTATTTTGGTCCAAATTAGGCAAGAAAATATTACATCCTATGACATCAATGTAAATCAGACATTGTGATAGTGATTCTAGCTATCTTCTTTCCAAATCTAATGAGCAATCTCTGCTCAAAATTCCATGTATCCCAGATGAGATTTTACCATACAAAGTTTTTCTCTTATAAGCACTGCTCACTATTCATACAATCATACCTATACGAACACAATATTTTCAGAGCTAAGTATTATCGTTAACAAGTAAAGTAACATGGAGAAGGCCTTTCTCAAGTTTGGTTTTCTTGTAGTCCTTTCACTTGTTGTTTTAGGTATTTAATTTCGATATTTTCTCTCGAGTTTAGTTTGAGAATGATTAATATTTTGAATCTTTGGCACCCTGAAAAACGAGGTAATATGCATGAGTGTATGTAGTAAGATATCATGGAGATTAGGGAGACATTGGCAATAGAGATTTTATTGCATTACTGCAAGTTCAATTTGTTTAAAAATTAATAACATTCTCATGATTAATGTTGTAGGTTTGTCAACGAGGAAGGTGAATGCAAGAGCAACAACAATTCAGCTTGTTGCTCACAGGTGCAATCGAGCAAGAGATTGTGTATGCATGCATCATTTCCACAATTACTGTACCGTGCGTAAACAAGAATGTGTGAACGGTCAATGTAAATGTGTTTGCATCGATGTTCAGCCTGTTGCCCGTCAGTGCGATAATGATGGGGAGTGTGATCCGTGCTCTACAGAAGATTACTGCCTTACTCCTAAACGACGTTGTGTGAACGGTTCATGTACATGTGAGTGCAAGAATGATTGATTTTGTTCGAATCAAGCTGTTTTGCTCAGTTTGATGTAAGCACATGCTGAATAATAAATAAATTAATTAAAGCCTTTGATTGGCAACTTTATCAATCCTCTCTAAATTAATAGACAAGTTTAACTAACTGTGAATTCGATGATTTAAAACTGTCTCTTTCCAATTGCACCTCCCCCCCCCTCCAAAAAAACACACGGTCAATTTGGGTTGACCGTTAACTTTTAAGTCAAATAACTGAAAATAATACCACTACCCTCACATATATCACTACTCTCTTAACTCAGATTCTCCTTATGGAATATAATCTTCAGAAATAGACTTACTTCGTATAATTAACTAAAGAACCATTATATTTCTCAGATTATATTCTAAAAAATTTAGAAACCAATTTCTCATTCTCAAAATGAGATAATTCATTAAAACATAAACAAAAAAAATTGCTTAAAGAATGAGAAACAAAAATTATGGAGCTTTTTCTTTTGATGAGTTGTTGGTAAAAAAAAATTTAGAACCCATTTTCTCAATCTCAAAATGAGATAATCCATTAAAACATAAACACAAAAAATTGCCCGCTTGGCAACCAGTATGATAATCTATTATATGACAAATACTGTATTATGAATTCCATAACTGATTTTGGATATAGAAAAAATTGTTTGGTAAATTTTTTTAGAAACCATTTTCTTATTCTCAAAATAAGATAATATCCATTAAAACATAAACAAAAACAATTGCTTAAAGAATGAGAAACAAAAATTATGGAGCTTTCCTTTTGAAATGAATTTTCATATTTTCTTTTTGGTTTTTGGTAATTTCTCTTTCTATTTTTTGTTTGGTCATTAAATAAATAATTGATTTGTATTTGGTTGTTTGGTATCATTTCTTCCATAAATGTTTATCTAAAAACTATTTGTGTTAGATTTGATTTTAAAAATATAATTCTTTTTACTTATAACGGTTGCCAAATGACTCCTAGGAAAAAAAAATCTGAAAATGGAACGATTTATGGTGTTTCAAACTTGCCAAAAAAAAGAAAAAATGCAATGAGAATTAATTAAGTGAGTCTTAATTTACTATATATGTGTGATTCTTTTCTTGTAGCAAGGTTCCAAATCTAATATGCAATCTTTGATAAGATTGCAAGTATCGTACACCGAGATTTTATTTAAAAAAAAAAGTATATCTATAAATATTGCTCACATCTTCAATTTTCCATACTACACAATATTGAGAGTTAAGTATTATCGATCAACAACAAGAAAAAGAATATGGAGAAAGCTTTCCTCAAATTGGGTTTTGTAGTTTTCCTTTCTTTTGTTGCATTAAGTAGGTAAACATTTGTCTCCTCTTTCTTTAGTCATTGATATATTTTCAATGAATATGTCTAAGTTTTGTCAATGTTGTCAACAGAAAGTATGCAAGTTCAGTCATTACGTACATTGTCGTAGTGATTCAGTATATATATATATATTTGAAATGGTTATGGGTATGTAGAGGCGACCCTAAGTTTTGCAGGGCCCTAAGCGAGTTTCTAAAGTGTGGCCTGTAATGATAAAAGATAAAAAATATATATAAAGATTTGTTTTTTATTATTATTATTTGATCGAAAATTAAGTCCAAACTCCTTATCTACTCTTACATAATCAAATATATGTTTCACATTAACAAATTAACACCAAAATTCAATTACAAAAACTTAGCACTACTAAGAGAGCAGGACTTGACTTGGGGAGAAGAATAGCCGGTTTAGTAGTTGTTTTTTTTTTTTTTTTTTTGAAGATCTCTACATTTGCTAGTAGAATAGGATTGGTTCGATGGCTTTCTAATAGGTGATTTTGGGCTTCTACATATTGTTTGATTACGGCTTAATGTTTGTATATTTGGGCCAAATTTAGAGTCCAATGTTGGGCCAAAAAAAGAACTGTGAGCTTATTATTTGTTGAACAGTTGAAGGCTTCATTCATATTTGGGCCAAATTTAGAGCCAAAAAAGAACATTACAATTCAATTGGTTTTATACTTGGGGGGCCTCATTTTGGGGCCCCAGCCGGCCGCCTGTGTGAACTGTCCTCAAGGTCGGCCCTGGGTATGTAGGTGCGTGTAATCTTGAATTAAAGCACTATGAGTGTGCTAATCAAGAAATTCTGCAAACTACAAAGATGTCTGTGACGACAGAAAGGAATCAGCCTGCCGAAGGACCCTGCAAGAAGCCTAGTGATTGTTTTTGCTAGGGTTGCCTTCATGGAGCACACTGTGTGTATGGTATTTGCAAATGCAAATGCGGAGCCCCAATATGATTTTCTTATAGTCAAGAATTTATACAACTTACGTTGTTGGAGACATTCTAGACAATAAATTAAAAAGGATTCGTCATTAATTACTCAATTTTATTTATCACTTGTTTCGAAAATTCCAAACTTGCTTAATTACCTCATAATTTATAGTCGCCAATGGCAAGAAGCCAAGTTTTGGGTCTATCTAATTAAAACCGACGCATTACAAATACACAACAGGGTATAGGCCAATGTTTCGGCTTTTAGGCTTTTGGGTAGCTCGATGGGGACAAGATGGGCCTGTTGTAAGTGGTGGTTGTTATGTCTTCTATAAATGTCTATTTTATCCTATCTGATTAATAGGACATTACAATAAGTATTTATGACTTAGCTCAAGGGTGGCCTGGGTTGACGGGGCCCTAGTCAATTCCTAAAGCAGAGGCCTAATTTTACAATCGGATAAATTAAAACTTAGAAAAAAATAGATTTGTAGGTGGATTGCTATGGCTGGTAATGCCGCTATTAAAGAAGTTTGAGCCGCTGAACATAGTAATGGTGCGGAAATTTATCAATGTGGCCAAATGGACTTATAGTTTGGGGCCCTTTTTGGGTCAAAATTTGGAGGCCCCGCACTCCCGCTTTGTGTAGACCCTCGTGGCAGCCTTTGACTTAACTTTAATCTAGGAAATGGAGCGCTTTGATGGGTGGTAATAGCTGCTCTTAATGAAAGAAGATGTCTACGATTCAAAGACCTTGGGGTGAGACCGAATCGCCATAGTTCCGGGGTTGGCTTTTATAGGTGTTGTGAGCGAAGTAATTGGTAGGACACGCGTGGTAGTATGGACCGGACGTCTTTGTTAGGATGAGCGACACGCCCTCGCCGCACCGCACGCAGTGCAATGGTTCTAGGTTATTATCGCTTTGAGTTGATATAGAAAGAGTGTGGTTAAAGATGTAATGATGGCAATAATTTGAGTGTTGTAGTGGGTAAAAACTTGATGCTAATGATAACAATCATGAGAGTGACATGTGATGATGTCACGAGATAAGTCGAGTGACGAGTCATCAATGCTGAATTGATTTTGACGAGTGAGCAAGTGTTTGTATTCGAGTTGGTGGAGTCGTTGTGTGTGGACTGCATGCACATCACGTGCTTGATAGGATGTCCGTTACATCTCCCAACACAAAAAACACATTCTATTGCTTAGTGGCAATTTGCCATTTTGGCATGGTTTTACAGTAAAACTTTTACAAACGAACGCACAATAAAATGATTCACGATTTTAGCCTTAATGCGCGCAACACCTTGTATATAGCAGTGGACTGCGCTTAAGCTATTGAGCTGGGATACATCGACCATACTCTATTCTGATTCTATGTTAGATATTGACTTAATTCTAGGGCGCTGTCATCCCGGAATACGCAAGAGGTCTTAACCTCAGAGAATTTCACATCAAGTTAAGCCCTTAGTAAGCTCAATGTCACAAAGTTGCTTCTCCTGGTCTCCTGGGTAATGTTGTTGCATACTTGCACTACATGTGTATTCCTCAATCAAGAGTAATCTGGCCGGTAGTAACAAGTTTAGAATGAACCCAGTCACCTCACTAAAGAGCCAACTGATTAATCACGTGAACATGCTGGGGAACAATTTCGAACTATTTCATCATCATAGCAGAAATCAATGTGTTCTTAGCTTGAAATCTCACGTTCGAACTCATACATACATTATACTTTTATAATTTCCTACATTCCTCTAGCAAGTTTAGTAAACTGTCTTGTGCCTGTTAGCAACAATTTATGACCAAATTTTAGAAGATTTGAAAATCTAACACGTTATGGAAAAAGTATACGCAGTTTAATAATTTATGGCTACTTAATATCTTTAATAGAAGCACCAGGTGACCAAAAGAATACGTTATACTTTTCCTCAATGTAGGCTAGTTTTTTTTTTCTTTTTTTTTCGATAATTATGTAGGCTAGTTCGATACACAGCACTCCTATAAATAAAACACACATTTTTCTACTCTACAAACACAACCACAAAATTAAAAATTTGTCTCCTAAAGCAAGAATATATGGAGATAGCTTCCAATTCCCTCAAGTTGGGTTGCTTACTTGTTCTGTTCTTTGTTGCAGTAGGTATATCTCACTGTATATGTTTATGCGTATCATCAAATGCCAATTTTTTGGTTGCAAACCTACCTGTGATATAGGCATATAGCCCAGATACATATATAGGAATATGTGTACAAATAGCTTAGATACACACTCTAGGACTTCAGTTTTCTTTTGTTCATCGTGTTATTTTTGTTCTTCTTGCTATAGTAGACATATACACAAGAAATATTGGTCAAGATCAAAATCGGTTGTTATAATTGTTACCAAACGGTCAAATAAACTTACAAGTATATACCAACATTTTATTTTCCTGTAAATGTGTGCTAGGTATGCTATCAGTGGTACATGGTGTAAAGGTGTCATTTAGTTTGGGCTTTACAATATGTGATTAAGGTGGAGGAGATGGAGATAATAGATTGGAAAGACCGAGTTCGTTCTGAGCGAACTGCCTACATATCTATCTCTCACTTTTGGGGGGAGAGTAGAATCAGGTCTGGCGTAGTTCATACTGAGGGTATTTATAGTTGTTGAACATGAGGATCTACGCAACACGTGTACTGACAAGCATAGATGTAGGGTTGAGATTGAGAAGGAGTGTATGGCTGGTGTTGGTAGGAATTCTGTAATGATGGGGAGTGGTTATAGTGGTTCATATTTTGCGGTAATGGATTGTGTAAGTATGGCTTGGTAATGATTGCATCTAGAAGATGGATGATGCCATTAGATGGAACGTTTTGCGTGAGGATGTGCAAGATGAGCCACTCTGGATCGATCTAGTAGATCGGATGCGCGAGCTGATGATGTGAGTCGCTCTGAAACCAGCTCGGAGGATGAAGGCATGACGGTATGGTATTTCCGTTATGCTGGACACGTGCCTGATATTCTTGAATGAGAATATCACTCCCTCGCACAACCTCGTCTTAGTAGGTGGTTGTACATTGAAGCGATCTATTGAGAGAAAACGGTGGCGTGTTGAGCATGAGTGAGGAAGCGAACCGACGTGAATGGAAATACCAACCATGCTTCTGAGGTTAGCTCGTGTTGTATGACAAACTGATGTGAGACGGTAGTTGGCACGTGACTGACATGTGGGAGAATCTGAGAAGTTGTGAATAGAAAAATTACCGCCTCGTTTTTTGGGATTTTGAAAAGACAGCTTTGTAGGGGCGTGTCGTATAGAGTATAGGGTGTAATCATGATATGCATTGGGAACTGAAGGGTTGGCTGTATAAAACCAAATCTGGAAATCTGAAAAATCATTTTTTGTTTCTCCTCCAGCAAAAACGCAAGCTAGGGTTTCTCAGGTTAGTGCTTCTGCCATTGTTGCTCTTCATTTTTCTTCTGTGCCAGCGTTGTGTGTCCAGTAGCTAGGTCGGCTTTAGCTATTCTTGTTTAGGTTTAGTATTTGCTAAGAAAAAGGAGATGTCTAACTCTGATGATACTCGATCTAAGGAGATTCGAGAAGTACATTTGAGTTGTGGTGAGTATGAAGAAGAAAGAGAAAAGTCAGTGAGGTGTGAAAGTGAGGATGAGGATGATGCGCGATCTAATTCTGTGGTTGTTGTAGCTAGCACTTCAGGTTGCGACGAGGGTCGTCTTCTAGTGGGCTGCCCCCTAGGGTTGTAGATAAACGTGCAGGTGAATGCTTTCGCCGATCTGAGAGAAGCTTATGGGATCATTGTAAGCAACCTGGAGATACACAAACTGGGAGAGGAAGCGAACGTGTTCAGCTCGAGGTATACGCCGGTGAACTACAGGGTAGTAGTCTGCGAAGGGCAGCTGAAAGTTGGTATGAGGATACCGTTCTCGAAGCTGGCTTGTGAAATTTTGAACTTTTGTGGGAAAGCGCCTTGCCAGTTCGTGGGTAATACCTGGCGGTTGCTGAGGGTGTTTGACTTGTTGAATGCGAGTGCTGAATATCACATTGGGGTCGCTGACATTGCTGAGCATTTCTTTGTGAAACGGTCTCGGGCTCATAACTTTATCTTGCAAACACGAACAAGAAAGTCTAGTGTGCTGGATGGTGTGAGTAATGAGGCTTGGGAGAGAAGGCCATTGTTGGTAGCTAGGAAGTATTGTGCCACAGGATTTGGAGTAAACACTAGGGTTTGTAACTTTTCAAGTGGGTATTAGTGTGTTGTCTTATTAGTTTGATGTTATGACTATTGAGTTTGTATTTGAATTGCTTCTTTGCTGTTTTTACAGAGGTCGTTATCAAAAATGAACCAAACGTGGGGTGATTAAATCATTTGCGAAACTCACTTGAGTTCAGAAGCAAGAGAAATTACCCGAACTAGCGAGCTACTTTATAGAAAGAGGAGGTCGTGCGATCAGGGAGAAGAGGAAAATCCAGAAGAAAAGGGCTCGAGGTCAAGTGATTTGCGAAGCTTCCAATGAATCAGTAATGGAGAGGAACACGAATGAGCTGGTAACTAGAGAAGAAAGGAACTAAAACCGTTCTTGTCAGAAGTGACCCGCAGGTGGTGCTAGAGCCTCAGGGGCTGGTGGGTCGAGTAGTGACCTAAAGGGGGGAGAGGGTTTGGTAGCGCTCCTTTTGACTTGGAAGAGATCGAGTTTGTTCCTCGTGAGTGAAGCAAATCGCTGAAGAGGAAGGATGATACGGCTGAGCAGAGAGCTGCTAAGGTTGCCAAGGTTGCAAGGCATGTGATTGGGGGCGGCTCCGGTGCTGGAGGTGTGTCTGGTGGTGAACAAGTTGGGGGTAAGACCTCTCGTAGTTCCAGGTCGAGGGATGCGCCCGACCTTAGCATCTTAGATCTGGAGACCTTTGGGGTCGGTCAAAGCCAGCCACCAACCCCTCTAGACCACAGCTCGATGGTGAGGTTGAAGGTCCCGAGTAAGGCGAGTGGGAAGTCTATCGTGGCTGATAATGACTTGGACCGCCAAGTGGTGTATGTGGATGACCAAGGGGTGCAGCGAACAGTGAAGCAAACTGATATCAGCTACAAGTCGAGCAAGATTGCGGCATGTATGATAGATCAGATGGCTCTGAATGGCAACCGCAAAGAGCTGGATTCCAAGGACCTTGCTGAAAATATGAGGTGAATGGATCTTGCTCACTGTTTGGTAAGGGACGCTCTATAGAGCTTACTCATTAATTATGTATTTGCATTTCAAAGATCGACTGTTGTTGTATTTTTGTGTGTGTAGCTTGTGAGTGGATACCAGAAGTTGAAGGAGATCGCTCAGATTGCTGAATCAGAAAATGTCTGTAGCCAAGCTGAAGGAGGAGTTGAGAAATATCCAGGACGTACATGCGATTGACTTCAAGGAGCTCGATGGACTGAAGACACAGCATCAGAATGTTTGCTTGGAGAAGATCCTGATGAGCACCGAGCTGGAAGGAACGAAGTTAGAGCTTAATGCTGCGAGGGCGGAGCTTGACATGGTGACTGGTTACGCCCAGCATTGTAAAGACGTCGCTCATAAGGCTACTGAAGCTTACAACGCTCTGGATGTTGATTATCTCGAGCTGGAAGCAGAGTACAAAGCTTTCAAAGAGGAGCATGAACGTGGGGCTCCCAGTACACCGGTGTTATACGTATTGGGAGATGCATGTGATACTCCTATCTTATCTAAAACTGCTATGGAGGTTGTTGAGTCCCATATTGATGAGGTCGCTCCTGGTGTGCCTGTGGAAGTGAATGTTGCTGGTACCTCAACTGTTGCTGGTGACAAGAACATCTCTGAAGGCGACCTAGATCCCTTGTCCACTGAGAACTTGCCCATTGTTTTTTGAATTGGAGATTTGTGAGTGTTTTTTCGTATGTTGATCTTTGTAAGTTGTGATACATTAGAGCTGGTTTCCTGGGATAACCTGGGCAGTTCGCTTTTCTTATTAGGTTTTCTTTGTTGTACTTCGAACGACCTGGCTTCCTAGATTGTTCTAGGGAGTTCTTGTAGTGATGAATGTTGGCTAACCAAGTTGGATTTCCTTAGTAGACTCAGCAGCTCGGTTAGTAGATGAACTGGGGCCTGAGGTTGGTTGGTTAGTTCGTTCTTTTGCTTTTATGAAATGCATGCTTCTGCTTCTTGCTTATTTATGTGATTTTGTGAATGCGATCTCCTTGATGTTATTGTACCTGTTTAGCATTGTAGGCTTTTTCTGGTAAGAGTTGGTGAGGCTAATTAGCTTGTGATCCTGATTGAGCGTCCTGCTTTTTAATCGGTTATAGTGTTGTAGGTCCAAATAGTGATAGGTATTAAGGTCATGTAACCTGGGAGGTCGGGGGAACGTCTTGTGCATATGAAGCGTTTCCCATGTCGGAGTGTTCTGCTAAGAGAGGACCTTAGCACATGCGTGGCACGTGTGGAAATATGAACAGTTGGAGATTCAAACATGGTAGTCGCCAAGTGGCATGCTGTTTGGCGTTTCGATGTATTTAGGACATGTCTTGGGAAAGGACACAATGGAACATAAAACGAATTTTTGTGAGAAGTTCCAAGGTGTTGGTTATGCACTTTCTTCAAGTTGCTTCTCCAAGGTTCTTGTGCAAGTTCCTTGATCGTTTCAGGTTGGTGTCTTTCATTGTTTGTTCTTTCTTTCTTGTTAACTTACTGAACGTTGGTTTGTCCTTAGAATACCCGATGGCCAGGCGATTTGGAGATGCGCATGACGAAGGAGGGGCAAGGGAAGCCTGCCCTCTTGTGATGGATGATATTGACTTTGCGCCTCATCAGCAGTGTGATCGTGGTAAGTGGAAGGCGATTGCTTCTGGCTCGAGGAGCAGCAAACGGTCCAAAGCTGAAGGTCACTTTAATGCCGGTTCACGCGAGCGAACTGGAGGTATAATGTTCAGGTCTCATAGTTGTATGGGTAGAAATGACCTGAACACAAAGGACCGTGGTGTACTGGGCAAAGGAAAATGTATTCTGGTGAGAACGCTACGAACTAGGTCTTTAGGGAAGCATGTTGGTGACCTGGGGAGCGAGTTCTTCTATACTAGGAAGACAGGGAAGAAACGTATGGTGAAACGTTTTGACTGTAGCTTCCACTTGGCACCCATAGCGACCTGTCTTCTGGAAGGGATTGTGTTGGATGGTGATAAAGAAGAGCTTGGAGATGAAGATTTGGGGACAACTCTAGGGACCATGGACATGGCGTGTTGTTTGGTAAGCTCTTCATCTGGTCTGGTTTCTTATTGTTTTGTTGGCGAATATATCATTGATGTTCTATTTGTAGTTCCCTGCTGGGTATGATAAGTTGAAGCATATTGTCCAACATGCTGACCATGGCGAAAGTGATGTGAGCAAGGCCAAGGAAAAGCTGGTGAGCATGCGGGCTGCATAGGAGACTTATAAGAAGAAACTAAAGGTTGTGATGAAAAAACATCAGGACGCTTTAGATGAGAAGTCGGTGTTGGTCAGCTCAATGATTGATTTGCGGGAGAAGCTGGCTGTAGTTACGGAGTACGCTAAGCATTGTTAGGCCGTTGCACGAAAGGCGCAGGGCGTATATGACCGAGTGTGTGGAGAATATGCAATGTTGGAGGAGACGTACTTACAGATGAAAGAGGAGTGTGATTGTGGGGCTCTGGGTACAAGTGTGTTTGTCATACCAAGAGATGCAAGGAACGCTCTTTCAACCAATGCTGCTCTTGATGTGCTTATTGAGGACAAACACATTACTCCTGGTGCTTGACCATGGCTGCTGGATGTCTTTGTCTTTGGTGTAAGTTGTGAAGCATTTTGACTACTTTGTCTATTTTCAATTTTGTAAGAGATTACATAACAATAGAACTGGTGTCCTAGGCTTGCCTGGGCAGTTTGCATTTCTTTATTGTTACAAAGATACAGAACGAACTGGTTTCCACATAAGTAGCAATTCGATAGTTTCAAAACTTGTAATCATACCGATCTGGATTTATAAACTAGTTTCCTGAGTTTGTTAAGGCAGTTCGAATTGTGGATGTTATGGAATGCATTGATTTTGCTTATGTCCAAGTGCTTGTACATATTGTTTTGTCATTTCGTCGTTGCAGCCTAAGGTTGTAGGTCTACAACAAATACAAAATGTAGGGGCTAAGAAGTCTAGGAGCTCGAGTGAGCGTGTTAGCTTATGAAAGTGTGTTGCTCACGTAGAGAAAGTGTTCTCGCTGAGTTGATCCTAGAGTTGTAGGTCATCAACTAGTAAGAACTGTAGAGGTAAGAAGCCTATGAGCTTGAGTGAGCGTGTTAGCTTAAGAAAGCATGTTGCTCATGGAGAGCGTTATCGCTGAGTTGATCCTAGAGTTGTAGGTCATCAACTAGTAACAACTGTAGAGGCTAAGAAGCCTATGAGCTCGAGTGAGCGTGTTAGCTTAAGAAAGTATGTTGCTCACGGAGAGCGTTCTCGCTGAGTTGAGCCTAGAGTTGTAGGTCATCAACTAGGAAGAACTATAGAGGCTAAGAAGCCTATGAGCTCGAGTGAGCGTGTTAGCTTGAGAAAGTGTGTTACTTGCGGAGAGCGTTCTCGCTGAGTTGAGCCTAGAGTTATAGGTCATCAACTAGTAAGAATTGTAGAGGCTAAGAAACCTATGAGCTCGAGTGATCGTGTTAGCTTGAGAAAGCATGCTGCTCGCGGAGAGCGTTCTCGCTGAGTTGAGCCTAGAGTTATAAGTCATCAACTAGTAAGAACTGTAGAGAGCGAGTTGTGCGTGTGTTTGGAGATTGTAATTACCAGCTTTGATACTAAAGAGTCGTTTATACATGGTAACAACAATAATAGTAAAAACATAATGGAAATGAAAAAGAACTTTATTGATAAAATTTCTTTAAAGAGTAAGTGTTCCATGGACGTGGTAATGCTTGACCATCCTGTGTTTTGATCCAAAAGGCACCATTGCCAACAACTCGCTCTACTATGTAAGGGCCTTCCCATGTCGTTGGTGCCAGTTTAGAGTCATCTTTAGTCTTTTTCAGGACTAAGTCACTAGGATTGTATGAATTTTTTAGAGTCTGATGATAAGATGCCACTCTGATGGTTGCTAGGATGCGGCATTCTTCCAGTAAGTCGACCTCTTAAGCCAGAACGGAGTCATTGTGCCCAAATTTAACGAGCTCTGACCGAGCCATGGTGACTGTCAGTTTAGTAGGAATAACGGCTTCCGTGCCATAGCATAGTGAAAATGGTGACTTGCCTATGCTAGAACAAGTTGTAGTTTAGTGAGCCCATAGGATGTTCTCTAACTGATTTGGCCATTGGCTTTTGTTCTTTTCAATCTTTTTCTTCAAATTTTCCAAGATTGTTTTGTTGCTAGCCTCTGCTTGACCATTGCTTTGGGTGTACTGGGGAGTGGAGAATGCATGAACGATCTTCCACTTTGCCAGAAACTCCTTGACTGTTTTTCCCTTAAACTGGGAGCCATTATCCATCACAAGTGTATATATAGGGTAGGCCAAATCTGGTAATGATGTGTGTCCATAGATGAAGTTTCTGACATGTGACTCTTTGACATGAGCTAAGGGGATTGATTCCACCCACTTAGTGAAATAATCAGTGGCAGCAAGGATGAATCTAAATCCGGTGCTTTTCTGTGGGATTAATGGTCCCATGATATCCAAGCCCCACATGTGAAATGGCCAAGGGCTGGCGATGTTGATTAACTCACGAGCTGGCTGGATGATATTGTGGCCAAAAGTTTGGCATTTGATGCATTTAAGTACGTACTTCTTGGCATCGACTTGCATTTGTGGCCAGAAGTACCCTTGGGAGATCACTTTGTGAGCCAAGGAGCGACCTCCAACATGATTCTCGCATTCGCCCTCATGGATTTCTACAAAAATCAACTGACCTTGTTTTGGGCTTATTCACCTCAAGTGAGGTCCACCAGCATATTTTTAGAATAGTTTGTTGTTCACTAGGCAGTAGTCGGCGTGCCTGATATTGAACTTGTCTGGCTTTGGTATGGTCTTCTGGGGTTGTGCCATGTTGGATGTATTCTATGATGGGTTGCATCCAGTTTGACTTATCTGAATGTCAGAGAGTGGGCACAAGTCGCTGATTGCCAGGACGTGCTCATCTTGATAAGCAGGTCGGTCCGTTACTTCGATGAGCAATTGTCTAGGGGCGCAGTTCGGTGTTTGAGTAGCTAGATAGGCTAAACTGTCCGCACGTGGCGATTCTTGTCATGCAAGAAGTGGTGTATGGTGGCTGTCTTAAAAGAAAGAAGTAACTGATAAACGATTTGAAGGTATTTAGAAAGGCTACCTTCATGGGTAGTGTACTATTTAGCAATTTGGCAAACAACCAGTTGCGAGTCACTAAAAACTTTAGCTTTGGACACTGAGTTGTAGTGCCGTTCTAAGTCCCATAATTAGAGCTTTGTACTCTGCCTCATTGTTAGAGGTCGCAAAATCGATGTGAACTGCTTTCTCAACCATAGTGCCATCTGGTAATACTAGAACGACTCCAATCCCACTTCCTCCGGGATTGCTAGAACCATCCACAAAGAGTGACAAGGCTGACTTGTCTGGCTGTTTGGTGGATGTGATATTTGTTTTTGGCTCCCAATTTAGGTCGTCGACAGGAAAGTTTGCTAGAAAGTCAGCAACAACCTGTCCTTTCTGAGAAGTGCGCGGGACGAACTCGATGTAATGTTCACCGAGTTCTTCTGCCCATATAGCCATACGAGTTGTCTTGTTGTCTTTGAGAAGGATCTTCTTCAGTGGGAGGTCGGTGAGTACTTTGAGTGGATGTGCTTGAAAATAAGGCTTGAACTTCTTTGCAGAGTATAGCAATGCGAGTACTGCTTTTTCAATGTAAGAGTAGTTTTTTTCAGCTGGTGTTAGCATCTTGCTTGTGAAGTAGATCGGCTTTTCTAATCTGTGGTCCTCTTTGAAGAGAACTGAACAGATAGCAAAGTCAGAGACCGTGAGGTCGAGCCCCAATGTTTCACCATCTGTTGGTTTTGCCAGGACAGGTGGTGTTGTCAGGTACTCTTTTAGAGTAGAGAATGCTTGCTGGCATTGGTTGCTCCATGAGAATTATTCCCTTTTTAAGAAGCTGCAGGAAAGGTCTGCATTTGTCTGACGCCCTTGATATGAAACGGTTGAGAGCTGCCACCATTCTTGATAGTTTATGTATTTGCTTATTTGTCTTTGGATCGGACATTTCCAAGAATGCTCAGATCTAGTCTGGATTGGCCTCAATTCCTTGTTGTGATACTTGATACCCAAGGAATTTTTCGGAGGACGCTCCAAAAAAGCATTTTTCGGGATTCAGCTTCATCTGAGTTTGACGTAATCTGGAGAACGCCTGCTCGAGGTGATCAACCACTTTCTTGTTCTTGACCACCATGTCATCTATATAGACTTCCATGGTGTTCCCTAACATGTCCTGGAACATGTCAGTGACAAGCCGTTGGTAGGTCGTGCCAACGTTCTTGAGGTCGAATGGGAGGACGTTGTAGTAGTAGATCCCTTACTCTGTGATGAATGAAGTTTTCTCTTGGTCTTATTCTGTGAGTGGGATCTGGTTGTATCCACTGTATGTATCCATAAATGACAGGAGCTCATGGCCACATGTCTGGTCCACGAGTCAATCGATTCTTAGCAAGGGGAAACTATCCTTATGTGTTTCTTGGTTAAGATTGGTGAAGTCTACGCAAAGGTGAACTGTACCGTTCCTTTTTGGGACTGCTACTATGTTAGCGATCCACTCTGGGTAGTCTACCTTTCTGATGAAGCCTACTTTTTTTAGTTTATTGACCTCATCATTAACTACTTTTTGAAATCTTAGGGATAGCTTCCTAGGTCGCTGACGGACTGGCCTAGCATTGGGGTTGACATTTAAATTATGACGTGCAATACTAGGATCTATACCAGGTACATTGATGTACGACCAAACAAAACGTCTTTATCTAATGATAAAAAGTTTACAAGCTGTGCCTTGAGAGTAGGGTCAAGGTTTGCCCTTACATAGACAAACTTGGGATCGTCCTCAGTCCTTAGGTTCACTCGCTCCTTTTCTTCTGTTTGAATTGTTGCTTTAGAATCTGAAATGACCTCAGTGGAGCTGGTCGCGAGTGATGCTTTGTCAATCTGAGGAATGGAGGTCTTGGCAATAGGAGTTGGTGCGACCTCTGTGGTTATGACAACAAGGGTGTCACACCCCAAATTTCAAAAAAATTAGAAAAACAATATTTGTTCCTAACTCTTCGATTTTCGAGGTGTGATGCACTCTCCACTTCCAAAAACCCATTATCCGTTTAACTATTCCAACAAAAAATTTTAAATAAACAAAAGTCCTCTTCATTACAAAAATTCACAAATAGGATTAAGTTACAAATTTCCTTTTAACAACTCTTTAATTATAATTACAACTGAAAATATAAAAAAAAAAAACATTGTCTCAATTGAAAATCTATTGCACCTCAAGGGAAAACAAAATATATTATGAGACGCTGAGAACCACAACGCCAACTTCTTCAACATGCTAATCCTTTCAAGAATCAATAAGGTTCATTTAGTTCCTCCAAGAGGTGCCTTATAAACTTCCAACGAGTAGCCCTAAAATACAAATCATTCTTATACATATATAATAATCAATAAGGCGTAGTTCCTCCACCCAGGTGCCTTAACTTCCAGGCGATACAACATTCTTAATTACAATAATTAAGAAAGTTCGCATTTTAGCTTCAAATCGTACTAGATCAACTGCATCTAATACCAAAATAACAAAACTAAAACTTACTTTATACTTACACTGGTGTAAGCCTAATCACAGAGTGGGTCACACCTACATAAATAATCAATTCAACCCACCCTTCTGTAAAACCATTGTGAATACAATATAACTTACAATTAATTATTTATTATATATTTAATGTACACTTTGATATATCATCACAATTATTATTTAAAGTTTCTTCAAGTGTCTCTAGAATCACATCGTCTCTATATCTTACCTAGTTTTCCTGGCTACCACAATCGCTCCCTAATGCCGAACATGTACATCAACATGCCTCCCCTCACGTAATGAACCACTCCATGCGTAATTACCCTAAGCGGGATATCACATACCGTAACCCCCACATCGTCGCCATTACGTGGGTACCGCCACTATTCGACATAAAATATCGCGCGTCTCGTTCTAATTTTGCGAACGAGATAATCAAGCCACTATTCGGCTACAATTGCCCTACACATGGGTCAATCAACATCTCATACACCCTATACAAGGGACAATCGTATCACATACGCCCAACACAAGGGCCAAATCACATGAGTTGTGGTAGCTAGGTTTTAGGATTTTTGTTACGTAATTTATTCAGGTATCATACATTAGTATCTCATAACCATTTCACTCTATCAAGTGTATGCCAAAATACATTATTGCACTAAACCACAATATTTAGAAATATCTCAATACATCATCTCATAACAAATTTCATTCTTTTACGTGCCAAATAAATTATTGCATTAAGCCCCAATCCCTTGGGAAATATCCACAAATATTATACTACCTCATAGTAGCATCTCACAAATATAATAATGGGGCGTTTACATTTATTTCTCAAAAATATCGCATTTAATAGATATCCTAACATATCGTCTTATTTAACATAACAACAAATTTCAGCATACCACATAATGTCACAATTGCTCAAAACGTACCGCATAACATTTTTATAGCGTTTTAGAAATATCATGTCTCTTAAAATTTCACTCTTGTCACATGTCCATAATTGCACAATGTCACCGTCAAATCCTTCTTAGATAATGACAAACTAGTTTATACAGGCTTCCACAACATTCTACCATTGGATTAGTCCATAATATTTAATATATAAAAAGTAACGCAATTAAACAATCAACGGTCAACAGCCAAAGCCCAAAACCAAAGCCCAAAAGTCTAAACAGCTTAAAGACTCAATCGGACCCATTTTAAATCATATGGACCCAGCCCAAACAAAAAAATAGAACTGGCCCAAACAAAAGAAATGAAACTGGCCCAAAGCACTAATTGGTTCGCCCAAAAACAAAAGAAATGAAACTGGCCCAAAACACTAATTGGTTCGCCCCAAAAACAAAAGAAATGAAACTGGCCCAAAACACTAATTGGTTCGGCCCAAAAACAAAAGAAATAAAACTGGCCCAAAGAAAACAATCTAACTTAGTTCCGCCCAAGCCCAACTAAGGTCCAACTGAGGTCGCCTTCCTCACCTCACCGCGGCCAGCTCCTCCACCATCACCACCTTCTTACCACGACGAACTTCCACTCGCCACCACTCCAAACCTAACCGAAAATAATCCCAACCAAAACCCCTACAACTTTAACAAATACAAAACTCCAATACCTAAACTTCGAAAATCACTCCCCAACCATATATCCGACCGCCATTAACGCCTCCTTCCAGCTTTTCAACAACACTAAACAAACCCCCCCCCACCACCACCACCACCAATCATCAATCAACCAACACATAACATAATATAACATTTCAAAATAAAATACCAACATAACAACAATTTCACAGTTCGAAAAGTATATAGGACAAGACGATGTTTGGGGCTTGCGCCTCCATTAATGCTCCTTCAAGCTTCAACAGCCCCATCTAATCGACCAACAACCAATATCAAACACTTAACCCTCGACATCAACCAACAAATTCAAAACCACAACAAAAAAGAGTTCAAACAAAAAATGTAGGACGATTTCTTTATTTTGGGCTTGCACGACACCATTTCATAGTTTCAACACTAGTTCCGCAAATCAATATACCCAAAGTTAACACTCTTTAACAATTCGACACGATAAAAAATATGGATAGGAGAATGAGCATAAAACTAAGGAGCGGAAACATTTGACAGTAAAGTCGTTTCTTTATGCATGTAAAAATTCTAGGTTTAGTGAATAAATAAAACAATAACTACTCACCTTCGTATCGCGAATAGTATATAGAAAAATGACGCAGATAATCCAATCATAAGCTAGCTACAAGATGCACAATCCGCTTTGTCTCCGTTCTTCGATCTTTGTGTTTTAACGGTTTAGTTCTAAAAACTTATTTAGGGTTTATGACAATATGGGTCCTGACTGGTGGAGTAAGAGGGGCCGGGGACCTCCTCCGTCCCGACCGGGTGGAGCAACAGGGGTGGGGCTACCCCGGGTCCCGGACCGGTGGAGGACTATTTTGACAAATCCTCTAGTGCTCTCCTTTGGCGTTTTGGGTTTGACCTCAGCGATTAAGTCTTTGGCCATCGTGGTGATGGTGAGCTCGCCCTTGGTTCGGATGGAAGCCCCAGCAAGTTTGTTCGCTGAGAGGATTTGATTGCAATGGTAAGCCTCGAGCTGGTTGCTGTGAAGCTCCATCATACCTCTGGGGTCAGGAAAGCGGAGTACCTGATGGAGTGTTGATGGTATTGCTTGCATTTGATGGATCCAGCGACGTCCTAGGATGGCATTGTAGGATGAATGGACGTCCAGAATGCTGAATCGCGTGGTGATGTTGACCTTGTCTTCTCGAGATCCAACGGAGACGGGGAGTATGATGTCGCCAATTGGATCAGCTCGAGAGCCATTGAATCCATAGAGAGGGGCTATTGGATCTATGAAGACTAATCTGGGTAGGTGCATCTCTTTGATGGTCTGATAGAACAAGATATCACATGAACTACCTGGGTCTACCAGGACACGTTTGACTGTCTAGTCGCTGATTTTGACGTGGACAACTAGGACATCATTATGGGGGAGGCAAACCTTGTTGAGATCGGCCTCCGTAAAAGGTATGTCGCCAACTGCGTGGGACAGGTGCTGCCTGGGAGGAGAACTAGTAGATTTCTTGGAGAGCGCCTGCGCGCCTCCTTTTTTCTCTAGTGGATGTAACAAAATCATCCTGGAACGTGATCATGTTGATCGTCTTGTCGTTATCTCTGTCTGATGAGTGTTGATGGCGGTCATGACGGGAGCGGTCACTAGGACGTCCTTCCTCTACGAGAGCGAGCTTGAACATTATGGCGAAGCTAGAGATCTGCTACGCCTTCTGGCCATGAGTTTATGGCGCAGGTCACCATCAACAATATTGGTATAATGCTTGATATGACCCGACTCGACGAGGTCTTAGAGGTAGTACTTGAGCCCCCAACACTTGTTGGTATCATGACATTTTGCTCTATGGAAGGCATAGTAGGGCTTATCTGGTCGATCCTCTGGCTGCCACACTTCAAGTCGGTAATAGGCAACTTTTTGATATTTTTCAGTATGTAACTAGGAGATTGGATGAGTACAACAAACTCTTGGCTGTTGGGCATTTTGTTTCCAGATTTCTGTCCTTGTTGTCTGGGTCATTTTTTTGAAGGTGGGGCGTCTTTAGAGATTGCTGCCAATTGTTGTTCTTCGGTGAGGCCTTGACATTTCAGGCCTTCTTGTAACTTGATATATTTGTCTACCCGAGCATATAGTTCAGACAAAGTTTCTGGACGTTCTTTCAAGAGCGATATGGAGAGCACACGGCAAGCATTGGTGAATGCCAATGTGGCAAATGACTCTTTACGACCATTCTCCATGCATAGCAGTTCGGTTTTGAACCGACCTAAGAAGGCGCGGATGGTTTCATCTTCGCCTAATGAGAGCTAGAAAAGTGAATCGAGGTTAACTTTTTTATGCTTGTTGTGGACGTATTGGCTAGTGAATAGATCGGTGAGATTCTCGAAGTTCTTTATCGAGTTTGGCTCGAGTGAAAAGAACCAATCAAGAGCGCCATCTTTCAGGCTAGCAGGAAACAAACGGCAGTGGAGATGGTCGAACTCCTGGGCACTATAGAGTGCGAGGCTCTGAATGTAGCGAGCCACTTGTTGATCGGGACAGGTGCTGCCATCATACATTACAAAACGTGGCTGGATGAAATTTGGAGGAGAGGGTTTACTCAGTACCTCAGCAGTGAAAGGGGAAGCACGATACGTCTTTAGCATCTTTTGGACGATCTGAGTGGTGTCCTTCTTGACTGCACTCTGATCTATTCTTTGCGATAACTTGTTAATATGCTGATTAACTTCGTTGATTCCGTCCTCTGCTATGGCACTAAGTGGATTTTGCGCGTCCACTTGTGCTCGCAATGCAACATTCTCTGGATTGTACCTGAGCAGGGTGATGTACTCGTTCATTGTACCTAGTTGACTAGCTAAACTCTGGATTTGAGCTTCGAGGCTTGTCATGCTTCGTGGGTAGGGCTGGAAATGGAGCGGGTTCGGGTCGGATCAGACTATATCCATGCCCAGATCCATTTTTTCAATACAAAACCAGATCCGATCCATGACCCGAATGGATCCAAAATGGCATACCATATCCAACCATTTATATAAATGGGATAATTCCAATCCAACCCGACTGGATGAAAATTGCGGACCACAAGTTCTCAATCACCTACGGTCTACAAACAAGAGAGACCTATTATTATTTGGAATATATATTAACAAAATTTTATATTTTGGATTCGGATCTAGGAGGATCCGAACCGTTTAGAGTAAAACCATATTTGAATCCGAATTAAAAATGGATAATCCATATCCGACCCATATTCTTATTCGGACTCATTATTAAGGTCCAAACCCGCTGAAATGGGTTTGATCGGTCGGATTCGGGTCAAAACCGCAATTTGATTTCCAGGCTATTCGTATTTGAGGGTTTTGCTTATGTAAAGTGGTTTCTCAAGAAATCGAGACCACAGACGGCGCAAATGTAAATGTGTTATTTAGTTTAGACTTTACAATATGTGATTAAGGTGGAGGAGATGGGGATAATAGATTGGAAAGACCGAGTTCGTTATGAGTGAACTGCTTGTGTATCTATCTCTCATTTCTGGGGGGAGAGTAGAATCAGGTCTGGTGTAGTTCATACTGAGGGTATTTATAGTTGTTGAACATGAGGATCCACGCAACATGTGTATTGAAAAGCATAGATGTAGGGTTGAGATTGAGAAGGAGTGTATGGTTGGTGTTGGTAGAAATTCTGTAATGATGGAGAGTGGTTACAATGGTTCGTATTTTGCGGTAATGGATTGTGTAAGTATGGCTTGGTAATTATTGCATCTAGCAGGTGCCGACTAGCAAAGTCGGTAAAATGATACCGAGGTCCGGGGTATCAAAGAGTTACCGATCTCATTTTAAAAACAAAGCCACCAAACAAAAAAAAAAAATTATTGCATCTAGAAGATGGATGATGTTATTAGATAGAACGTTCTGCGTGAGGATGTGTGAGCTAAGCCACTCTGGAGCGATCTAGTATATTGGATGCGCGAGCTGATGATGTGAATCGCTCTGAAGCCAGCTCAGAGAATGAGGGCATGAAGTCGGTATGGTATTTCCGTTATACTGGACACGTGCCTGATATTCCTGAATGAGAATATCACTCCCTCACACATGGGATGACAGAAACAATGGGAGATAATGTATTTAGAAACTGCAATTATGTCCACGATTGTGAGTATCTTTGTCGTGATCCATCGATGTGCGTTGATGTTTGTGGTTGTCCAACAAGTGAAATAGGTCTGGGAGGTTATTGTCAAAGCTGGAATCAGCAGTGTGATTTCAATCACAATATCTGCCGGCTGTGATTGCAATGGATGGAGAAAGACATGAAATGTGAGTTATGGTTAATTGAATATGGATGAATAATAGAAGGGGTTCTTTTTGGGGCATTTCTTTTTTGAAGTGTATTCTGTGTATCTAGTATTTCTTTCCCAGCGAGCATTTATATCTTCCAAGAAATCTGCGATCTTGATGAATGCCTGTGACGGCAAGAGCAAGCAGAGTATGACCTGATTTGCATCTTGCGAGTGACTGAATTAACAAATTAAAGTGTGACGTGCTCAAAACACCTGCGTGTTACATTTCACACGGACTGCGTGTCTGCGTACATGTCTGAGCTAAAACACGCCTATAAAATGTTGGTGTTGAGCTAAAAGGATTGCAAGCAACACAAAAAATTCCATCCAAAATCAAGTCACCATGTAATCAATCTAAAACATTCAGTAGTATATGTCTGTCTGAGCCCAGGTTCGAACTGGGGACCTCTAGTGTGTGAGACTAGCGTGATAACCGACTACACCACCCAGACAAGCTGTTCACTTTGTAAAACTATAATATCAAACCCTGATCCAATTTCATCCTTCATACGCAATTCACTCCTTTACATTGGGCTTTGGGCAGCAACAACTCAAATACTCAGTCAGCACGTAGGTGGAAAAAAGACAAGACCAATTTTTTCCCCAAGCCAGTAAACATGTTAAAGCACATTAACTAGAGACATAATTATTGTAAATGCAGTATCTCAAACTTTTCTTAAAGTGCGTTGGGTCTGGATGGAATGTAATTGAAGTCCAGCTCAAGATTGAGAACAAGAAAAAGCCCAAACCATAGACTCCAAGTCTTGAACCTTGACAAATGCATCAATTTTAAGTTCGACAAGTTTCGAGTAACATGTTTGAAGAAGCCCTGTGAATGACTGAAGGTGCTGTAGATTTTGTTTTTCTGGATTTCATAAGAAGAAGTTCACAGCATTCGGGTACTCAAAATGGTCTCACCATCATACGCTATATTGACAAAACGATCTCACTATCGTACCCTATATTCACGGGTGACCGGACTAAACTATTTGACGGTCCAGTCAAACTCTACAAAGAGTTTCTTGCGGAGTTGCAGGTGATTGAATTCATTTGTTCTTCATGCGTGTTTTCCTAGAAAATTTGAATCCCAGTGTGTCGATTTACTTAAGAGTTGGCTCCAATCAGTAAAATGGCTTAAATTCTTAAAGTCACAGAAGGGGTATCAATTTTATGGACATCATTGTCCTTTGTCATGTTGCTAATTATCATACAATAGTAGTGTTCTATAGCTCATACTGTTCAGTGAAAAGTGCAGCTAAAACCATAAGCAAACGTGCGCACAAACACAAGACACAGGTAGAATAATACAAGGAAACAGAGGTCCCTTTATTAATGGATCAACCAAGAGAAAGCAGACAATCAACTTGCTCTCATTGCATGTCCTGACTTCACTCAAATTTGGTGGTCTTGGTGAGTGGCTTTGGTTCACATTCAGACTAGGCGCCTCATTTCGATCTAAAAGATGGTTTGTTAAATATAGTGGGTCCTAAAATTTTGGGCTACCCGTTTTTTGATATTTTGGCAAGAGTAATAATCTACTGTCTAGTACTACTTCAAGCAATTATGAATGATCATGGATCCAATATTAGGTTTCAGTCCAGTATGTAGTTGCCACTTTTTTGTTAATATGACAGTTAACTGTTAGATTATTTGTAATGCAGTCAGCAGCAAGCTTAATTCCAGATTTTGGCATCAGAACATATCTAGCTACACAACCGCCTTCTAATGTATATGTGCCACTTCACCAAGAAATGTTGAGGAGACCTATATGACAGTAGTAATTGCTACAGGTTCAACGCTGCAGTGGACACATGGCAAACATGAACAATTAACTTAAATGACAACAACAGCCACAAGCCTAGCAGAATGACGAAAGATGTGAGTTTGACTTAATTCAATAGTTTAACAAGACTTATGGAACTTAAAATATATGATCTCCTTTAATCCTTTATCAGCCACATAATTAGTGGAATTATTAGACCCTCTAACAAGTACGTAAGCAAGTCTAATCACACGCGAAATTATTTACTCTAGAATGCACCTGCAGATTAAGAACTAGTTAAGTACGTACAAATCCAATCCACCGAGTAAACACGGATTACTAGTAGACGACAATATATATTGTATATAATGATTAAAAACAAAAATAAAAAAAAAAAATAGGCAAACAACATTTTTAATATTCTCAATGATCTCATATAAAATGGACTGAAGAGGAAAGATATGGATTGATTATATTATGAGAAAGATGGCGTTAGATGATGAACTTATCCCCTCACAGCCAAGCTGATGACCTCAAAAGAGAAACTATAAAGGGAAAGCATTGGTTTTATAGTGGAGAGACAAAGCACACATGGTACTATAGTGAGAATACCAAAAAGTTAAGAGCCTAATTGCATGATGGGGAGCTGAAAGTCTGTAGAAGAAAGAAAATGTTTTTGTGTGAGAGAGTAGAGCGTTCGGAGTTTGGTTGAATTGATGGCTGAGCAATAAGGTGGCTCAATGGTGCACATAGCACCTAATGCCATTTGGGACCCAGTTGCTTTTGTTTGGTTCTGGATTATGTGGGTAGCAGTTAAATCAGTTTACATCCGTACGTAACTTGAGGCGCCATTATAGGACCAATGTCCATCATACTTAATCTCAATTACTCAATGGTATACAGTTTCGTGATCTTCTCTTGGGTCCTAATTCTTCGTATATCCTTGTGTGTTTTTTAAAAGTGGGATTACAACGTTCGTAGCTTTCATTAATAAATCTCTGACACAGAGTATCTAGTCCATCCTTACAATTGTGCTAAGTCTTTCATAAAAAAGGGACTGGCACCTCTATAAATGGGACTAGCACCCCTTTAACTAATTCAACTGTATTAGCACATTTCCATTAAATACACAAAAAACACTAACGGCAAGCACCTGCCGCGGGATTGCATAATCCATGACATCGGGTTGCCGCGATATCCCATATCCAATGGAAGGTGGCTGACGTGGGTCTTTTAATTTTTTTTTAATAGCCACCATAAAAAAAAGTTAGTTGCCGCGAGATGATTTTGTTTACTAAAATGAAATTTTTGCTTGTGTTAATTATCAAAACTCTTCTTCATTAATTTGATCACAAATTTTTTTTATAGCATATGAAAATATTTGTCGCGAGATAGTAAAATTATGGCTCGATTATATATTTTTTTTGTCATGGTTTTGGTGTTGTTCTTGGAGTGTATAAATAAACTTTAAAGAAGAAAACGAGGCATCCATGTGTCGTGTGTGTTCAATACGCAAAATTTGAAGTGAAAGAAAACAAAAAACACAAAAAAAATATGCCGCGACAACTGCCTGCTGTGAAATATGCGATCTCACGGCAACCCGATGCCGTGGATTGTGCAATCTCGCGGCAATTGCTTGCCGTGGGATATGAGATCTCGCGACAACTACCTGCCGTAGAACTATAGGCATGTGGGGTGTAAAATGACATATAATAAATAATCATTATTATTTTACTTTTTGTCAAAAAGGTGCTAGTCCCATTTATCGGGGTGCCAATACCGCGTCCCTAAAAAGGAGAATGAAATATTAACATATAGCTAGAACTATTACATTCATTTAAGTACTGGGAGGCTACGTAATCAACAGGAGTCTCTCTTTAAATGTAAACATGCTTGAATTCATCAACATAATCAAAAGCATGAACCAAATTAAACATAGATTCTAACACATTCATATATTTCATGCTTTTGATTATGTTGATGAATTCAAGCATGTTTATATATATAGTCCTTTTCTAAAAAGTAGATATTTAAGTTAACTTAAAATAAGTACGTAAGTAAAACTTTACTTTAAAAATGAATTCAAACTTAATTTTTTGTGGATATGATATACTCAACATTAAGATCATCTTTACAAAGTTTCAATCATTTGGAAACCTCTAACATAGATAAAAATTGTTTTCATTCTCAAAAAGAAATCTAACTGTCTAGAAATATTGAGTTTTTGCAATCATTTTTTGTCAATGTTAAATGTTTCCAAATGACCTGAAATTTTGTAGAGATGATCTTAATGTTTAGTATATCATATCCACAAAAAATTAGGTTTGAATTTATTTTCTAGGTGAAGTTTTATTTGGTAGATGGTTCATTGAAAAAAAAAATGTGCATGAGACTTTGTGAATCTAGATTATTTTTTTTTTTAAAAAAAAATGATTAGTTGTAATTTGAAGCTTACATGCATATAAAGCCTGCCCTCGGGCCTATAAACTTTAGGGATCTAACTAGAGTACCAATATCATCCCCAACTTAACCATCTCTTGGGTTTGGACAAACGTATTGTCATGGATATGAGGTTTTATTTGAAAAGGCTTCCGTACAAATTGTAATAGATCCCACTTTATTAACCCATAAGAATTTGGCTCTTCTATCATATGGGACTATTAAATTTTAGGTTCACAATACCTATATGAACGAGGAGCCATTAGATTATAATAATTACCACATTAGTTAAAACTTAAAAGGTAGTTAGTAAATGCAATCATCCAAGCTCCCAGGCCTCGTTGTCATGCTAAATCCTTTGATAAGATTTGTGCCACACAAACTCAGGAATACCGAATACTGTTTTTGCTTGTACTTGAAAAAGTTACAAAACAAACTTCTTTATTAAGTTTATGCAGATGGAAACTTTACATTTCCCAATATCAGAAATGAGCCTAGCACTTGAGATCTGAGTGTCCTTGTCATATATTTGTATTGTAGTCACTAGTGAAAGTGGAAAATATTCCTAGAAAATTTGTTGTTTGATTTGGAGACCTTGCGAAACATTGAAACGACAGCCTATAAATAGGCATGGCGCTGAAATTCATGGAAATCTGAAGTAGTGTATGGGGTATTGGGGTATATACATGAGTACATCACTATATGTACACTTTCTCATCATATGCACTCATCTTATATATATATATATAGTGTATGCGCTGTACGCCTGTACTTTTAGTACGGAGGGAATTTTATGTCCAGTAGAAATGTTACGAAGAACGAGTTAGCAATCTGTTGAATGACTGGAAATTGGGGAAAGCTACAAAATTATTTGAACTACACAAAAGTGGGGAAAGCACGATTTTCGTATATAATTGATATTTTTGGTTAAGTAGATATGACAAAGTAGTTTTTCTACGAAACTACACAAATTCATCAATATTTAGAACTATCAAAAGAAAGTAAGTAATAACATCAACATGGTATACACATTGTGATTGCATATAAAAGATTACAACATACAAACTGTAGCCAAAACGAAAGTAAATAAATGGTTCCAAAACGAAACAAGGAGTAGGAAACAATGCCTGAAAAGGCTTCAGTAATTTTGTTCACAATAGATTAGTCACTAGGAGGAAAAAATGCCTGAAAGAGGTACACTTTTAAATCAAGATAGGATTCTATATGCTTCACAAATCACAATGTCAAAAAATCATCGAAGAAGTGATTACTTCCACGTAAATAGTACCTTTGAGAAATGACTCGAGTTTTGAAAATGAAAACGAAGAATATACAAGAAAAAAGTTTATTGTTCTCTTCTATGATCTTGTGAGACAATGACATGACAGGCTAAAAATTAGATAAGATATGTTAGTAACCATGGTAAAACTCTGAGGTGTTCTCTATTCTTTGCTTCTTTTTTCCCACTGGCTCTGTCGGTGATATGCATTATTTCCCCCAAAGTAATTTCCAATAAAGACACAATTGGACAATTTTCTTCGCTCAAACTTGGTTCAATTCAAGGCTATTATTAGTGCCAAAGCAAATTGTTAATTTACTTATTTAATTATTTTTTGTATAATTTATTTTTTGGTTCTATCTCTGTAGGAACAGAGATCAGATGAGCTCACAATGCATCACATTCAACTCCACTTAAAAGGTCAGTAATTCATCGCTCTTTTGCTTCGCTCTCACTACGACCAACAGCACTGCCATTTCAATGCAGGCAGGACTTAAGCTACAAAGTATCAAAGAGATGAAAGTGGTAGACTATGGACTTGTCGCTATTGCCAGTTTATTGCCACTAAAACTTGTATATTTCATCCATTTTCTACCCCTGTCAATGTGCCAAATGCAGAAATTTATATCTTAGGTACCCCAACTGGCGTGTTAGCAGTTTATCTTCTAATATGATGAAGAAGTAAATTAATCTATACCTGGACAAAGAGTTGTGTCAATCAGACACCCTAAAATTTAGACCATATATCCAGAAAAAACATGTAACTAAAACATGCCAGGTTTTTCTCTGTTAAAACTAGAAAAGACAAGCTAGATTATTATCAAGAGAATCTACGTTCTCTCGAAATAGGACATAGAATGATACATCACCACGAAGAAGGACAACAAGGGGACTATGCAAGGACAACAAGGGGCATGGGCAGTTGTGCTCAAAGATGAAAGGGGAGAGTCACGGCAGCAGCAAAAGGAAAGTCAGAATATAACACTATTGTTTTGGTGGAACTTCAAGGCGTGGAAAAAGGTATGAAGTTAGCAATTGCTCAGAACATTAGGAAACTCCAGGCACAAACAGATTTTCAAAAAAATGTAATAGCTTTTATACATAAATCTGTTTTTTTCATGGGAAGCGAATAAAATGATGAGAAACATTAGAAGAATGGAGATAGAGCTGGAGGAGTTCAGTATAGTCTACATTTACAGAGAAGCGAACAAACTAACTAGCGGATTCTTTAGTTGATTCTTTAGTTAGTACTATTCCTGATGAGGCATATGTAGATATTAGTATATACTCTTTTACTAATGATGTAATGAAAATTATAGATGATGATGTAATAGGAAGAGAGTATGAGAGATTGTAATCCAGTTCAAAAGCTTTTTATTATGAATTAAGGGGTAGGGCTCATTAACAACCTCTGATAAAAAAAAAAAATCACCACAAAACATGCCGCACTTGCTGATAATACCTGGTGAGATGATCCTGTCATAAACAATCTCACTTCTTTTACTCAAGGGAATAATCTTTTTCTCTTTGTTTTCTTTAATTGTTTGGACTTTGGAGCTTCTGAGACTGGTTAAACTCGTCATAATAGGGAAATCGACTTTAGGCTCACTTTTGTTGGAAAAAATTCCTTAAAATATTTTCCATCTATCTGTATATAAATCCATATGCATATGTCCGTATGTAAATCCAGGTCTCATTTGTACACTATCACACATATTTGATCCATACACTATGGAAAGCATAAAAACAAGTACATAAAATACACAAATTATACCCACAATCATGATACATGCATATATTTAATTCCTAACAATAAAAAAATTTCCCTCATCCCATGGAAGCATAAAATAACCTAGAGCTTATCAGCCCAATCCCATACTCCAATCTCTATTCAGGACGATGCATTTCGAGTTGTGGCTATAAAAAAGTAGTTCCATAGAATTTAATAAACAATATCCTGCGTTTGTCAATCACCCACAGGAGATTGTGTGTTTACCTATAGATCCATCACAGATAATGCAAACAATTGTGCTCGTACACGGTACACGTGTGGATGCATATTCTAATGCACTCATAACACATGAAGACCATAGCCATGGGTATATTGTCTGCCTTTAGAGTTACTCTGCTACTGTTAAGCTAGTTGCTAAACGTGGGCCACTTCAACCTTTTCCATCCTATAAACGCCTCCCACTCTCCATGCTCCCCCCTTCTTCTTTAAGCACACTGCAAATTTCTAAGCAGGTCTCCTTCCTAACACTTTTCCATCCTATAACCAGACCATGCAACCAGGAGAAATCAGTCGACTCCGGTGCCTGCAACCAGCTAACCATCAATACTTAGGTCACTTTAGTACCATGCAAAACAACATGAACACCCTTCATGTCAATGGACTGTTGAGACCTTCAAATCAATATCAGATTTCCCCTCCAATTCATGAATTAACCCAACAGTCATCTAGTTTCAGCAATACTTCAACGTCCGATGAAGCGGAGGAACATCAACTGAGCATTATAGATGAGAGGAAACAAAGGAGAATGATTTCTAATAGAGAGTCGGCTCGTCGTTCAAGAATGCGTAAGCAGAAGCACCTGGATGAACTTTGGTCACAAGTTGTTCGGCTCCGCTCAGAAAACTGTCAGCTCATTGACAAGCTCAACCATGTGTCAGATAGCCACAACCAAGCTGTACAAGAGAACACTCGCCTCAAAGAAGAAGCTTCTGAACTTCGCCAAATGATCAACAACCTGCAAATCGATAATTCTTACAAACATTTGAGAGATTAGACAAGGTACCTGCAACAGCTCATCTCACGGTCAAACCTACAAACCAGTCATTATCAGTTGCATGGATTTGCTACAACAGAATGAAGTCCTTGTTTATTTGTTTTTCTTGCTTCATTCTACTTAAATCCTCTTAAGGGCCTGCATGAGGCTCTATTAGATCAAACACAGTGACAGCATTTGCGCAACTTTCTTCAATTCATAATTTGATAATGTCGTGTCCTCACATTTAAATAGCTAGGTTTCATGTATCCACAGTTGCATCTCACATTTCAAAATGGTACATTCGGAGCAATATATCTTCATCTTTTCTCACCGCATAAACATCTTCCTGCTTGCAATGCAAAATATGTGAGGATGATGTCTGCTCCGGCTCGTCGGAGACACATCAATGATTCCATCATTACTTTTTCTTCATCGATCATTTTCAAAACGCCACCAGCCTTGATCATTGAATACTCACCAGAAACCTGAATTGTGAAACAAAAGAAGTTTATTGGAGGGACAAAAAAAAAATAATAAACTGAAATTCAATATTACTAGAAAACAAAAATAGTAATTCCATCAGGTGTACTAAAACAGAGAGAGCAAAGCTCGGAGTGGATAACTTGTATGGTCAACATGGTCCAATACCTATTAAAGGAGGTCCCATTACCCATCCAGAGTTGGACAGGGTAACAGGAGTTGGTATGGTGGACAGGGCGCTGGAGCTGATGCTTGTTTTGTTCATGAGTTCACGAGTTTTTCATACTAAAACTACCATAAAAAGCAAAAACACATGAAAAGGCTTTCCACTACAAAAACAAGTACTGTTCTTCAATTTTGGTGGGAGCACTAATAGCTTAACTTAACTGAGTCTAGCAGGGCTCGAGATGTTTACTAAGTTATTGAACTGGGACAGGAGCCCTCGAGTTGCTAACGTAGTAAATTATTTTTGGGAAGAGCTGTATGCTCAGATAAATATCACAATGGTTCATGAGTTGCTAATATATTTTATATTTTTTCCTGGAAATTTGGTTTGTCCATTTGATGCCAGTGTACATGAAATGAGCCAAAAAGCTCAATAATATCATTCTGACATTTGATTTCTTTCTCATTTAATATGAGTTAAATGTAGAAGCATCAATCTAAAAATTAAACTCAAGGATCAGCATTCTGTAAAGTATAAAAAAATTATTAGAAAAATCTTTTGGAAATCAAAATTATGGTGGTTGGTAAAATGGTATGTATAAGACACCACCTCTGAATCAAACAAATTAACAATACTACACCTTTTTTGTAAAAATGAATATACAGCATGGTGTTGGTGAGAAAAAAAGAAGCTACAAATGTCCTTTTGTTTGACAAGTCGACAACAATTTACAACTCAACTAAAATTACCAAAACCACCATAAAATTCCCTACCCAAAATTCAAAAAGCAAAAACAACTTTAGAAATGATACATCCAGATGCTTTGCACTTGAGCAGGGTTGGACTAGATGTTTAAGCAATATTTATAACATCTAATTCGCAATAAGTATGCAAAAAATTTCATTTTGTCTTCTACATTTCTTCTAGAACTGTTGCAAAGAACTGTGAGGGCACTATTGTCATTTCCTAAATTTCAATACAGACGTCAATTTGTTTTAAAGTGGATAATGAATTGCACATATTTGCTGACAAGTGACAGTAGAGGCTTTTCATTAATACGGATGGTACCTGCAATTGTGTATTATCTAGTCTAATAAAGGTTCATCGCATCGAATGACATTCGAATTATCACAAGTGAAAAAAAAAATGACACCTATCCATAAAAGATGTTCCAAACCAGTATACACCATCCTTATCCGTTCCTATAGGCTATAGTCCTATAAACCCAAAAGGCTTGTATAGTTTGATTATTTTATATATGAATCTCCGGTTTCCTAACAATTATACATAGAGACTTCATTTTTTTTGATTGGCAAGTCTGTTTTAAATGAGATCAGTAACTCTTAAAATGTGTGGGCAAGCCTGTTTTTAAAGAGATCAGTAACTCATTTGTGTGTAGCGGGGTTCGAACCCCAGACCTTTGGTATCATCACCCAAAGGTTTTACCAACTAAGCTAGAAGGCACTTACAAAATGTGTGGGCAAGCCTGTTTTTAAAGAGATCAGTAACTCAATTGTGTGTAGCGGGGTTCGAACTCCAGACCTCTAGTATCATCACGGTTTTACCAACTAAGCTAGAAGGCACTTACAAAAATGTGTGGGCAAGTCTGTTTTTAAAGAGATCAGTAACTCAATAGTGTGTAGCGGGGTTTGAACCCCAGACCTCTAGTATCATCACCCAAAGGTTTTACCAACTAAGCTAGAAGGCACAAAGACTTCATGCTTGCACTAAAGTGAATAACCCTAGAAGAGGCACCAGATTAGGCATATGGTGGCACACTCAACTTTGAATGCTGTACAAGTACAGTTCCAATTCAACTATGATATTTTTTGTTTTAAGAATAAGAAATAAGCCTGAGAAAGACTTTCTAAAAATTGTGGAGGACAAACAACATAAATTCTTAGGCCTGAGCCATAGGTAATCCAGAACTGCATCACATGACTTATTGACACAGAGAACAGAGAGTACAATTGAAAAGATACCTGATATGCAGCAATTGGTAAAGATGATCTATCTCGGAGAAGCCGTATAACATCCAAGTAAGGGAGGCCAGGTTTTACCTGTAAATGCAGATTAAATCCATTTAGTACTCTTTTGCCATCATAATGTCAAATAAGTTGCAACACTTAAATGGTGAATGCCTACCAAAAGGATGTCAGCTCCCTCATCCTCATCAGCATAAGTCTCAATCAAAGCTTCTCTATAGTTTGCTGGATTCATCTGGTAACTTTTGTTTGCCAAGCCAAATATATAGGTGATAGTAAGCACAAATTGCAGAAAAAACCAACCTGAATCAACAATAAAATAAAACTAAAGTTTGGCGAATAGCATACGTTTTCTTGTCTCCAAAACGTGGGTTCGAGTCCAGTGCCTCTCGGAATGGTCCATAAAATGCACTTGCATACCTGTTGGAGATATAATTAGACTCATATATAAAACATTTGACCACAAAGTTTTCTTAGAGGGGCATTTGACAGTTAGGTCAAATGGCTACATGCGGAGGGGTTCTATATGTTCTATTACTGTTGACATAGAGAATGAACACTAAACACGACTACATGAGAACAGAACACAGAAAGGGAAGTTGCCTATCCTGTATTTGCTAACTTAGATCACATGCAGAGAGCAACAGACCAACCATTCAGATATCCCTACAGAAAAGAAAAAAACTTAGAAGAGTGGGGCATATGTCTATTACTTTGCTGTATAAGACATGATGGACACATCTTGAAACCCCTCATCATCCAAAGCCTCTCGAATAGCTCCAACTCGTCCATCCATCATGTCGCTTGGACTGATAACGTCTGCACCAGCTCGAGCCTATAATTTTGACAATGCCAAAAGAATTGAATTCCATCTGAAGCAAAGTAGGATTGAATAAAGTATCAATATGAATCACATCTTATTAAGCCTTCAAAAATTACTTGAGCAACAGCCTGTTTGCATAACTGGTGAACTGTTTCATCATTCATTATCACTCCTGGAAGACATGTCCAAATATTAGTTAAAGCTTATGCATATTGGAATAGATTGTAAGCCAAAAGCGGTACAAAAGTTCAAGTAATACGCTCACCATCTTCTCTGACAATACCATCATGTCCATCAGAGGAATATGGATCCAAAGCAACATCAGTGTATATAACCTAAGAAATATAGCATAATATAAACACTACCAGACCCCAAAAGAAACAGTGTAAAGGTAAATAGTTTGAATATAAAGACTCACAAGGTCAGGGTACTTGTCTTTAAGCAGCCTGATTGCTCGAGGCACCAAGCCATCCTCATTATAGGCTTCATCTCCTGTTGGTGTCTACGGGAACAGAAGTGATAATAAATAAATTACTCGAGATATTTAATGATGACGATTTATGCAACATGGAAAAGTGAAAAAAGAGGTAACCTTTAAAGCATCGGGAACTTTAGGGAATAGCACAATACTGTTGACTCCAACATCACGGGCCTTAGCGACCTGTATCACATCATGCTCAAGCTCAAAGTTTCCAATTAGGTGCCTTCACAGTTAAAAAACTCACAAGACTTGATTTCTTAAGTGTTTCTAATTTTCTTGATCAGAAAAAGAACAGAAAAGGAATAAAGATATCCAGAGGCCTAGGTGATTGAAAGAAACAGTGCCAATGCCCATTAAATCAGTATCTCCTACAAAAAGCTATTGATTGCTCACTTTATCCCCTCCGAAGACAAATTGTGGAATTTTGTGCCCATGAAATATCCCTCTATCGCAGCCCATTGGAAGAGAATTTACTTGACACTGGAATTGTCATCTTATATGTCCTTGAAGGTTTTTTGATTCCTTCCTTTCCAACTAAATTGTCGTTTGGCAGATTCAGGTACAGTCAAAGAATACTATGAACTTTTCTCATAGTCCAAAAAGTTATTGACTCTGAAATATCCAATTTGTATCCACTTGATGATAAAAGTGGATAATCCATGATCCATCAAAATTCATTTATGCTAGAAATATCAAAATGAACTGTTGTCAATATGGTTTCCAAGGTGACGAGAACATAACAAACACAAACCAGTCATTTACTCATCTGAATATAGCAATTGGCCACATTACACACTGAGTTGAGTTTCCATGAGTTATGAGAAACTAAATAACACAAAGTCACAGCGTTGAATTGGGTTTGTCATGAAGGTGACTCCTGAGTCCTGATTATTTAACCATCCTCACGAAGCTAGCACTTTTAAACATGCCAAATGTGGAGTGCAGTTCACAATAATACAAAGAGACCATTGTTCATATATTCATATATCACAGCATACAAGCTAAACGTTTAAAATATTTCATGAAGGACCAACAATTTGAGTTACACTTGAAAGAAGTGCTTACGATATTAAAGTCAAGTTCTATTATTTCTAAAGCTTGAATTTATTAATTGATATAATAAGACTAGAGAATGGGGGGAAATAATGAAGCAGGAGAGTTGTTTGCTATGTCGTCAAAGGTGCCCCAAGGCACCAATCTTAATGAAAAACAGTTGAAGGTTGTTGTCAAAGGCATTACTGAGGCAGCCAATAAAGAAATCTGACAACATACCATGTTTGAGATGTATCACATATCTCCATAGTGAACATAAGTTTTCAGTTTGTAACCATAGAAGAGGATAAACTATAGAAATTTTAGCTCACTCACCTCTTCCAGAAGACCATGTCTCCATCCCAGTCTATAGCATCCAGGCATAGCTCCTATAGGAGTGTCCTCTTCACCTGCACGTTTCGCGAGTTAAGACCCAAAACATATATGCAGAACCACCAAAATGCAAGTCATACACTAAAACTAAAACTAATCTTTGCAACCAATCATATATATATATATATATATTGTATATCACAACTAACCTTCATGAATAAACAGTGGGTAAACAAAATGCGAAGGAGACAAATACGTCTCTTGAAATGCTGCCCTTAGCACTGGCGACCTTCTATTACGACGAGGGCGGCTTTTCAACGACTAAAAACAAACCAATACCCAATATATTAAAAAAAAAACTCATCATCATCATCTACATTACTACTAAAACCATATACATACAAATGATGGGATGACAGGAGTTCCAGGTGGCGCAGCGGGTTTACGAGGAACAGGTGGCGCTTCTGGAGCATTCCCCGCAACAACATCAGCTTCACATTGTTGAATACTTTTCCCAGATTTTTTAGCCACATCATGTTCACCACTTGCTTTTATAACCATTTGACTCCGCCCCGACCGCGACGAGGATAGTTTGATTGAACAACCAGTAGTAGTAGCGTTGATAGATTTGAGATTTGGTCTTAAACCAACTACTGTCGTCGTGCAAGCCATTTTCAAAGAATGAATTTTCAGATGAGAGAATGGTTGTGACCTTATCTGTTTATAAAGATGAAGATTTTCAAAATGCGAAAACGAAAGGAAAAAATTACTTGGTCAAAGTTTCCACGGTATCGACAAGTTTCACCATTTCAGACGACGGGATGAAGACATTTCGATCGATATTTTGTTGAATTTTTTTACATTTCGACCAGTGAACAGTATTTCAACGATACTCAGGGAAGGATTTTCGAAAATATCAAGCAAACGAAATTTGCAACTGAGGGCATACACCTCGGAAACGAGTACACAGGAAAAATGACACAGTCGATACACAATGATGTTGCAGGTTGAAAATAAGAATTAAGTATCTCTTTTCTCTGTCTCAAAATATTTATTTTCTTTCTATTATCATTTTCTCTTTATAGCAAATTATTAATTTTTCATGGTGGTGCAATATTGATATTGCTGTGTCACATTACTGTATCGGTCAACTGTTTCAATTTTCCTGTATAGAATTATTGTCTCTAGGCCCCAATCGCTTTTTAGGACATTGATCTCGACAGCTTCCAAAATCGAAATATCGCGAAATGCCGCGAGATGTTCTGAGCTGAGCAGCCAAATGCGCAGATTTAAGGAGCTTCCAAATTGAGAGTTGTTAAAAAGAGTAGCAGAGAGAGCATGGCTAGTTCAATTCCATCTTCTTCTTTAGACCAAATCCATTTTTCCAACTCTCCCAACCCCACTCAGGTATATCTATCTAACTTTCTTTTTTTCATTCTTTCACACACACACGTTGAAACAAAGTTGGTGTTGAATTATTTACACTTGTATTATTGAACTTACGTATTATTTTTCTCTTGTGTTATATCTTGAAGAGTTGTGTGATAACCAGAGAAGATAAACTTGAACCTGAAGATATAATGCCTGACATTTGGGACAGCTTTCAGTAAGTTCTTCATTCTTCTGTTTTTCATGTTTAATTGAAAATAGTCAGAATTGGGTTTTGTTTAGTTTCAGCTATGGTGTTTGGTAACCAGTTAGCACCAGCCCTTTATTATATATGCCAGTGTTTAACGCGATTTAGATCATTTATGATAGGAGTTCATAATTGAAGATGTATCTAGCAGCCCACGACCCTATTTGAGCAAGATCATACAATTCCATATTGTTGTATCTATAATATTGAGAAGAATAATGAACTCTTGAGAAAAATAATGTGATACTCATTCTTCAGATGAAAAGATACGTTCTATTGAGTTTGATTAAAATTTGTCTTCTATGATTATAATCTGCATTTTTCTCTTTATGACTATAATCTCTAGAGTTAGAATGATTAATTTATGTTCTTGACTAAAGCTCAGATGGTTGCATTTGTTTTCTTCTTTAGGGATATGAATACTGAAGAAGACAATCAGAGATATGAAAAATATTATGCTGATTATACCCGTTACTTAAAGGCCAAATACTTTTCCGGGAAGAACTTGTATGGAGGTACTAACTGTTCTCATGTGTCAAAGGATGAAACTATATATGTTCTTTATGCATTAAGTTACAGCCTTTTGTCATGATTGTATGTGTTATTATAAATACTAAAGAAGATTTTAGCTGCAGGGGGAAATTTTGAAACAATTAAGGAAAAGTTTTTTCCGTAAATCAATCTTTAGATTGCATAGAGATGGTTAACTTATCTATTTCCATTGAGATTATCTCTTGTAGTAATGGACTAATGGTAACTATGAACCAAAGAACTGATGTTGGGACGTAGAAGTTGACAGTTATTCTATATAACAAGAAGTTTTATGGCAAGGAAATCCTTGCAGTTCCTAGTTGCTGAGACTACTGGACTGCTGCTAACCACTAAAATGAATAACTCTGCCTTAGATTGTGTAATCAAATATTCCTACCATTGTTTACGTTTTTTCTTTTGTATAGTAAAGTGACGTTCTTTTCTAGTGCCTCTCTCTTTCCATAAGTTTCTGTTACAACTGAAAGGGAAGAGTGTGCTGGGCTAAATTTCATGTACTATTTCTCTTTACAACTTTCAAATGGTTTAACTTACAGGAAATATATATGAAAAAGAAGTGACAATAGACGACATGACTCTAAAGGCGAGCAGGTTTGCATCTTAAGTCCATCACTTTGTGCATCATCTTTAAGGTAACCACAGCTTCCTTAAGCTAAGCTCTGGTATTTATGCTGCCCTAGGTGGCCTTGCACAAGATCCTTTACAGACCCAATCAAGAGCTTTGAAGACCACAGTAAACTGTCAGCTTCTACAATAAAAGCTCCGTCAAGTGTGCCAAGCAGGAAGAAGTCCAGCAATTAGTAATATTTGTCATCGTGAGGGCATCCCAAAGTATGACAACTGCTTTGCCCACTTCTTATCAAGTTTCTACAGTAACAACTAACAATGGGAAGACAAGTATCTGTCCCAATGATGCACACTTTATTGAGCTTGTAAATACTTCAGATCGTCAGTGATACTAAGACCCCGGCATTTTCGCTCCAATTGCACTTTTTGACTTTTCTGTTGATTTTGTGGCTTGTCAAATTGAATTTCGTCTGTGGCCACTGGCCACTGATGGATCAAAATGTCTCACGTGGTATCCATGGCCAATAAGTTGATCTTGCATACAGAAACCAAATGGTTAGCTCGGGATATGAGAGACTTGAAGGAACACAAATACCTTTCTGTCATGAGATGAATCCGAACATGAGAGACTAACGTTGGATTTCAATAACCAACATATCAGAGTTATCGACCTAGTCCATCCTAATTGGCTCATTTAGGGGGGTACTCAACAACATATCATATCAACCTAATAACGTTACTCAATTTCTAGTTTTCGCATAACAGCCGTACGATGATATGACACAACTTACTGAACACCGGTCGTACATTTGATATAACATCCAACTAAACGCAGTAGTACGTTTGACATAACATCAAACCAAACACCAAATGGGAGCCGATTTGGTGTTTGGGTTGGTATTTTTTTTTATTTGGTCTGTATTCAAACGGTCTCACCATTAAAGATGCTTTAAGCACCACATTGGCACCGCCAAACAAAATCCACCATCACCCGCCTTAGTTATTATTTGTTATGCACTAATGTAATTAATCTTTATATCTATATCTTAATATTAAAGCTCCCGCAAGGGGTATTTTTCAAGCTCCCACAAAATTCCACGTCATCAACTTAATAGTTAATTTAACATGAAACTCTTTTTCTTTTAGAATCCAACTTCAAACGGGAATCTCCTTTCCTTTTAGAACTAAAACTCAAATAGTAGCACTTTTAATTAAAGTGAGAATCCTTCTCCTATTAAAACAGGATGTCTCTCCTAATTGAAAAAACGGGTTTTTAAAACTTAATTAAAACTTCATTAAAAATAATTTGTTAGAAAATTAAAATGGGTTAACGACTAAAATGGTAGTCTCAATTTTCTAAAAAAAATCTACATGTTTTCAAAAGAGCCGGTGCGTATGCACGGGCCTACAAGACTTAATTAAAACTTCATTAAAAATAATTTGTTAGAAAATTAAAATGGGTTAACGACTAAAACGGTAATCTCAATTTTCTAAAAAAAACTACATGTTTTCAAAAGAGCCGGTGCGTATGCACGGTAGGGGTGGGAATTTGGCCCTAACGACCACTAACCCTACCTGACCGAATCTCCGATTCCCTAAGCCCTATAAAGCCCTCACAACTAAAGCCCTCATTAGAAGTTTAGGCCGGCCTACCTAATCTAATGCCTTTCTAGGGTGGCTAGGGCTAAGATTCTAAAACATAGGCTCGACCCTAACCAAGCCCTAACCGCCCCCAAGCTTCATACTTTCACTATAAATACACATACCATAATTGTCCAACTCTTTGTTAAATATTTTCAATTAAAATAACATTGTCGGCTTTTGTAATTTATCACTTACACCCAAGGGTACTTCCAATAACTTGTTTTATATAACAAAAACTTGTCAACTTAGCGTAGCCTACGAAGAACAATGAGCACTAGCCTAATAAAAATAAGACTTTATTCCTTTTGATCATCAAGTCAAAGTCCATAACTTATTATTCTCAATTTCTTTTCTCACTTATTTCTTATAAATTATATTTTTATTCACATCCAAGCCAAGTCTAAAACTAAAGGTTTCCTTCCACACCATTAAAGCAAAATACAGAGCAGACATTTGTAACATAGAAACCAAAAAACACCCTTTGTCAGAAAAATGACATTTGTAATCTCAAACCTTTCTCCATCACTTGTTCAAAAGCCAATATTTTCATTTCCATATACAAAGCTTGAATCACTTTTAAATTAGAAGAAAGGTAATATTATATTTGTTTGAATCTATTATAGAAATAATTTATGATATTACAAATAGTTTAACAACTTCCATGACCCTTAACCAAAACTATTATGTTTCTTCTTTATATCTATTACTTCTTCCTTTAAAATGATAATATAATTATTTGTCTATGTGTATTTCAATGTTAAATGTAATTTTAGTGAGGTTTGAGTCTGAGGAAGAACAAATTCGAACTCTCTCGATGTACTTGAGTTTATTAGATTGTAGATGTGCATTTTAAATTTTTGGACTTATACGGATTATTACTAGATTGGTTGGACTTTGAGTTTGTAAAATTATTGTACATTTTGTAATATAAATGAGTTTTAAAACTGATGTAGTAAAAAAAAAAATATATAGGCCGACCAAAGCCCGACCCTAAAGCCCTTAAAAGAGGGGCTAGGGTCGGGTCGTAGCTTTGAGATTTAGACTTGTGACCGGGACCCGACCCTACCCTATGCCGACTTTTAGGCGGGCCGACCCTACCTAATATATGAAGGGCTTTAAATGTTTAGGGCCGGGCTAGCCCGACCCGGCCCATTGCCCACCCCTAATGCACGGGCCTACAAGCTAGTATATATTATAGCTCTACTCTCTTCAATTGATGAAGCGTTTATAGAGTGTCCACGTGTCATGGCTAATTAAGAAAAAATAGGAGATAAAATAGGAAACAAATATTTATCTTTATCTTTAGATATATATTATAGCTATACCCTCATAGAGACTTCAGTTTTTCCTAAACTCTATTACTAAATATAAAAAAGTATGATATAAATAAGGAAACAATTTCATTTTGAGTTTCATAGACTCGCTCTCCAATTTTTTCTAACCACTATAGCTAATTACGAAAAAACAATCCCATCTAGAGTTTCACAGAATCTCCAATTTTTCCTAAACAATATAGCTAATTACGAAAAAAAATAGGAGACAAAAAATTAAATTGCTAAAAACAATAATTTCCACCGAAAACGATTTTCCTAAAACCCTTTCGATTTGATACGTCATCCACTGTGTGATTTAGACATTTATTCAGTTAAGAATTCAAAAAATCA
Source organism: Coptis chinensis (assembly GCF_015680905.1). Lineage (NCBI taxonomy): Eukaryota > Viridiplantae > Streptophyta > Magnoliopsida > Ranunculales > Ranunculaceae > Coptis > Coptis chinensis. The sequence continues at coordinate 6,676,541 of NC_141456.1, read as the reverse complement.
CAATTACGACCACAATAATTACGACATATTCCAATTCCTTAGATATATATTATAGTTATACCCTCACCAATATATTTTTTGGAACACTCGCAAGGACTCCAGTTTTTTTCTAAACCTATTACTACTTATAAAAAAGTAAGATATAAATAAGAAAACAATCTCATCTAAAGTTTGAGAGAGTCTCTAACTTTTTAGAAACACTATAACTAATTACTTAAAAAATAATATCATCCTGAGTTTTCACAGAGTCTCCAACTTTTCCTAAACACTATAACTAATTACGAAAAAATAATTTCATCTAGAGTTTCACAGAGTCTCCAACTTTTCCTAAACAATATAGCTAATTATGAAAAAAAATATGAGACAAAAAACTAAATTGCTAAAAACAATAGTTTCCACCGAAAACGATTTTCCTAAAACCATTTCGATTTGATGCGTCATCCACAATGAGATTTAAACATTTATTCATAGTTAAGGATTCCAAAAATCACAATAATTATGACATATTCCAATTAAATTTATAAATTTATAAATTTTCAACACACACACACACACACACACACATATATATATATATATCGGTAATTTTCTAAAAAGTAACTACTTAAGTTAACTTACAATAAGCACGTACGTAAATTTTCACCTACAAAATGAATTCAAACATAATTTTTTGTGGTTATAAAGCACTCACTATAATGATTATCTTCCCAAAATTTCAGTTCATTTAGGAAGACAATTCAGTGGAATAACGAGATTAAGTTAAAGTGAACGTTGAGCTTAAATAAATTATATACCAAACCAAAATAAATTACATATAGAAAATTAAATTATACAAAAAATAACATTACAAAATATATAATAGAAAATGAAAAAAAAAATAACGGCAAAGCAATAATGACAAATATTTTAAAACATATATAATACTAAATGAAACTAACATCAAATAACAATTAATGGGGAACCGAAAACTGGATGCAAATGCATCGAACTAACCTCAGATAATATTTAAAAAGAAATCAGAAACTGGATGTAAATGCAAGAATTAAACTAATCTTAAAAAATAATTAATAGAAAATCGGAATATGGATACAACTGCATTAAACTAACCTCAAAGAATAATTAACGGGAAATCAAAACTTGAAAGCAAAGACATCAAACTAATATCAAAAACTAATTGTCGGGAAATCATAAACTTGATGCAAATCCATTGAACTAACCCTCAAAGATTAAATTAACGGAAAATCGAAAACTGGATGTAACTGCATTGAACTAACCTCAAAGAAAAATTAATTATAAATTGGAAACATGATACAAATGCGTGGAACTAATCTTAAAGAATAATTAACGGGAAATCAGAAACCGGATGCAATTGCACTGAACTAATCTTAAAAAATAAACTGGATGCAAATGCATTGAACTAACCTCAAGAAATACTTAATAGAAAATTGGAAACTGGATGCAAATTCATTATATTAACTTCAAAGAATAATTAACAGGAAATCGGAAACTAGATGCAAATATAACTTTATCAAATAATAAACGATAAATCAAAAACTGTATGCAAATGCATTAAACTAATCTCACAGAATAATTAATCGGAAATCAGAAATTGGATGCAAATGCATTGAACTTATCTCAAAGAACAATTAACATGAAATTGAAAATTGGATGCAAATGTATTGAACTAACCACAAATAATAATTAACGAGAAATCGGAAACTAGATGCAACCGCATTGAACGTACTAACCTAAAAAAAATAACGGGAATCGGAAATTGGATTCAACTGCATTGAACTAACCTCAAAATATAAATAACGAAAAATCAGAAACTAGATGCAAATGCATTGAACTAACCTCAAAACATAGTTGGATTATATGTTGTGTTTTGCATTTAAAATTGTGTTTATCTTATCTCTTTCTGTATGATTAGTAAGTCCTTGCTATTCAAGTAGCTTCAATATATAGGAACTTCGCCTTATTAGACAATCTCACAAAACTTCAATCAAACTTCTATTATTAAACAACCAAATGAAGTTGAAGGGTTTTATCAAATGTGAGTTTTTCTTTAATAGAGAGTAAAGTTTTACATTATAAGAAATTTGGATGAGTGATCAATATAGTATTAATATATAATAGTTTTGCATATTTGCAAATATTTTTTAGAATAATTAATATAACAACATCCGTTCGTAGATAATCTTTGCAGATTTCACATAGTAAGTCATGCATAATTTAAAGAATAATTAACGGGAAATCGGGAACTGGATAATCTTTGATGATCCAATATAGTAAATCAAACATAATTTATTTTTTATGTCATGTTTGCAAGGACACTATAGATGGATCAATAGAAGTTTGTATTATACACCACATTGGATAATTAAAAGGAAATAAAAAACTAAATTCAAATACATAACTAAGCTAAAAGAGTAATTATTGGGAAATCAAAAATTTTATGCAAATGCAATAAACTAAACTCAAAAAATAATTAACTAGAAATCGAAAACTGGATGCAATTGCATTAAACTAACGTCAGAGAATAACTAACGGAAAATTAGAAATTGGATGCAAATCCTTGAAAAATATTTAATGGGAAATCTTAAACGGTATGCAAATATATTAAACAAACCTCAAATAATAATTAATGGGAAACCAAAAACTGGATGCAAATGCATTGAATTAAACTCAAAAAATAATTAATAGAAAATCAAAAACCGAATGTAACTGCATTGAACTAACCTCATAGAATAATTTGTGGGAAATCAGAAACTAAATGCAAATATGCATTGAAATAACCTCAAAGAATAGTTAACGGGAAATCAGAAACCGAATGTAATTGCATCGAACTAACCTCAAAGCATAAATAATAAATTGGATGCAAATGCATTAACCTAACCTCAAGAAATAATTAACGGAAAATCAGAAACTGGATGCAAATTCATTGAATTAACCTCAAACAATAATTAACTGGAAATCGAGAACTATATACAAATGCAATCTTATCAAATAATAAACAAGAAATCGGAAACTAGATGCAAATTCATTAAACTAATCTCACATAATAATTAATCGGAAATCAGAAGCTGGATGCAAATGCATTGAACTTATCTCAAAGAACAATTAACATGAAATTGAAAATTGGATGCAAATGTATTGAACTAACCACAAATAATAATTAACGAGAAATCGGAAGCTGGATGCAACTGCATTGAACTAACTTCAAAAATTAAATAACGGAAATTGGAAATTGGATACAACTGCATTCAACTAACCTCAAAATATAAATAACGGAAAATCAGAAACTGAATGCAGATGTATTGAACTAATCTCAAAGACTAATTAACGAGAGATTGGAACCTGGATGCAAATGCATTGAACTAATCTCAAAGACTAATTAACGAAATATCAAAAACTGGATGCAACTGTAATGAATTAACCTTAATGAATAACTAACGGAAAATTATAAAGTGGATGCAATTGCACTGAACTAACCTCAGATAATAATTAACGAGAAATTGGAAACTTGATGCAACTGCATTGAACTAACCTCAAAGTATAATTAATGAGAAATTGGAAACTGAATGCAATGTACCACATTGAACTAACCTCAAAGAATAATTAATGAAAAATCATAAACTTGATGCAAATGCGTTAAACTAATAACCCTAAAACATGTTTGTATTATATATAGGGGGAATAAATGTCTCGACAAATATAGTTTTGCATTTTAAGTAGTGTTTATCATAATTTTGTTATTATGATTAAGAATGTCATGCTATTCAAGTAGCTTCAATATTATCTTCGTCATATTGAGAATTCTCACAAAAACTTCAATCAAACTTTTATTATTAAATCTAACAACAAAAAGAAGTCGATGAGTTTTATCAAGGTTTGATGCTTCATTTTTATAGAGATTGGTGCAAGAAATTTGAATGACTGATTAATATAATTTTCATATCTCATAACTATGCATAGTTGCTAATATTTTTTACAATAATTTAATATAACGACACCCGTTCGTAGGACGGGTTCGAAAGCTAGTTAAATTTTAGAAGCAAAAGAAGAAAGCATTTCATATTTATTATTTCAAAATCTAAATAAATTATGGTCCGAAGTAGGGGTGTCTCTTTTTGCCGAATTTCTGATTTTTCCGAAATCCGACCCGAAATTGGTCCGTTCTCGTGTAGTTTTTCATGGGCCGATTTTCCGATTTCTGAAAATTCGGAAAAAAAATTGGATCGGATTTGAATATAATTCTAAAATCCGATCCGATCCGAAATTTCCGATATTATTGCCAATTTATTATGAAAATATATACTTCTCTCACTATCCACTTGATTAGATCTCGACCGTTCATTCATTTTCTAGTCTTTTACTTCCAAAAACAAAACAAAAACATAACCTAGCCGCTACTTCCCCACTTGAATTGGACCACTCTACTGTCATTACACCGTCTGCTATAACAACAATGATATGGAAAAAAATGTCATTGAGTCATACAATGACTTCCAGACCAATCCAAAAGCCAAATTCCAATAGATAGAATATTATGTAAAACTACTTAGAGTCCAAGACCATAATCCATTATTTATGCAGATACTTCACGCTTCAATTTCCACACACGAAAAAGATTGAAACATTACAAATACCCAAACCTCAACGAAATGCAATGCTTGCTATTGGTGGTCGCGGTTCTTTTTCTCGTTTTTTCTTGGATCACTTGTTTGAATGAAAATGGGTTTTCTCAGTAAACAAGTGCGTATTGTTGTTGGTACATTTGTGTTGTGGACATGGTTTTCTCTCCCTACAATGAACATTAGCGTATGATATTCCAAAAATAATTGAAAGTAAAGAGATCTTTGAAAATTTACCAAGTATTCCGAAATTTCCGAGTTATTCCGAAATTTCCGAAAGTGGAAATATATTTTGAATCCGAAAAAAAATTGGATCGGATTTGGCTAGCATATTAGGTTCCGAAAAAAATTTGGAAAAATTCCGAAAGAGGTTAATCCGATCCGATCCGAAGTCACCCCTAGTCCGAAGGCATATACATGATATTACCCCAGTGTAAGCAAGCTAATTAGTAATGGAATCTTGCACCATCCCTGAGCACACCACACGTCTAAAGCTTAATGGTTTTATCTATAAGTCGAGGTTTCACAAGTTCCGTATGAGGTGCATGATCGCATTAACAAAATCTACATGAAAAGTTAAAAGCACGCCATATTTTCTCATGTTTATTTGCAGTAAAATGAATATGAAGATGAATGCCAAACGCATGGTAATTTGGTTATGAACAGAGTTGTCTGTGGATGATAAAAGGAAAAGAACGAGAAAGAAGAGACCAAAAATTGCATAAATATACATATAATCTAATGGCTTGCACATAATAGTTAGTTATAATGATCTGTTCTCTCCTAGTACCTAGTATGTTTAACTCCTCGGAACTGAAAATACTTGCAACAAGCAGACAATATGCTTCACAACACGTTCAGGGGCGGCTCTTAGGTCTCCGGAGCCATAGGTGACTTCTCAAAACGAGGCTAGGCGACTTCCTAAAACAATGGCAAACAAAGAAATAATCAAGAAACTTGATTTTTTCAGATTTCAGTTTTGGTTTATCTTAACAAACATAATTGACGTGGAAAGTCCATTAGGTTTACTTGCATTTTTGCTAACCTTACAACAAATAATACTCAATTTGAATGGATAAAAGTAAAATAGTGAGCCAGTCTGGTACTGGGCAATGATATCAAATGGAAACTGGACTGTACTTAATCTACTAATGTTTAGATGGCGAGAACTACTAAATCTACCAATGTTTAGATAAAAAGAACGGTAAAATGTAGAAGCTAAAATGTTTAAAGAATACTATATAACATGGAGAGAACCTGTATATGATTGCTTGTAAAAGTTTAAAAACATAGTAGTATCGTAAACATATCACACAACAATCAAAGTAGCGAGGAAGCCTATATGAGTATATCTTACTAAGCTTGAACGGATAATGATACTGCCATACAGGGTTTCTTGAAATTATGTTTATAATGTAGAGCTTGCTCCTAAGGTGACCAAAACAGGGATCTTAATTGTGCTTACAGAATACAAGGAATCCATTATGAAAGATGAAAACTAGAGAAGGTACGGAAAACAGAATGCACAATTTAATACCTAAACCTTTTTCCACACCCAGAAGCATGTACAGCATAGGTTCCAAATTTATGTCAAAGATTGCACACAAGTAAAGCCTCTGCTCCATAACTATGGAAATTATAAAGGAAGTTGGTTTCAGGAAAGTAGCATCTAAAGTAAAAACTCGGACAACATCGATTGTATTAGTGGCCAAGTGAGCTTAAGTTTCCAGTAATGAAAAAAAATTACAGGGATTCAGTCATTCAGACTTTCAGAGTACATGAGTTGAGAGAGTACAGAGAGGGGGCAACATAGACTCACACTATCATCTTCATCATACCTGTGAGGAATGCAGTTGGCAGGCTCATCCTGTTTCTTTATCCAATCTAACTAATGTTTTTCTTTCCACCAGGAGTAATTTCTACTTCAATACCTCAACACGTCCTTTCGTATCTATCATTTCCTTGTAGAACTTGGTTCATGCTTCTGTGGATCTCCTCAGCACGTTAAAGTTACATCTACAATTGTTCTATTATATATTTCTTTTCACTTACATCTGTCTATACATGTCTCAGCTCGTCTCTGTAATTAGTTTCTTGATTATTTAATCTTCGGGTATGTTTGATTTGTGAGAATTATTCCCACACATATTTTGGAAAACAATAGGGTGACATCCTACATGTTGGTTTCAGTGGGATTCTTCCCACTTGAGCTCTAATATCACCCAATCTCTTCCACTCCACCCTACTTACAGAAACATTCCCACACAATCACAACTAATTAGTGGTGAAAAGCTCCCACAAAATCAAGACTTTGACTCAAAATTACCTAAAACTTCCATTTTGTGAAAGAACATGTAGAGTCTTATTGACATGAAATGAATTTCTCTTTAGACTGGTGTGTTATAGGTTATAGGTTGAATAATACAATGAATAGAAATTGCCCATATAATCAGCTAAGTTATATACTAGGGGTACTATATTCTTGAATCTATCCGGCAATCAGTTTAAAAAAGTGGATCAATTTTAAAAACTGCAAGATGAAACTACAGGATTTTGACTATAACACATTCCTCTGCCATTTATCGTACATTTGCATTTCCGGTGCTGAGTACATCAGCAAAAGTATACAAGTAAAAGAGGAAGCACTTTTATGTCAAATAGAACTAATATTTGAACATTACAAAAGAATGATTCGAGGCTTGACAACTACAAAAGATATTACATAAGGAAAAATGGCAATACAACTTCACAAAATGAATAAAGATTACCTTTACCGAGCTTTGCCCCGCAAGAAAATAATTAGTTGATGAAGATTCCCAGCATAAATAAAAGGACTAAAATTTCCTTTCTTCGTGGCAATAGGTCATCACCCAAGAAAAGGATATATAAATTTAGAGTCCAAAATTGCACATTTGCACATACTCCATTTCATAGTCAACATACTTTGTCCATAAGGGCCGGAATTGATTCATGGCAATGTCAAGCCACGGCTTCATGTTTCCATTGTAGTGTATAACTGCCGCATTGCTGATTTCATCCATGCTTATGCTTGGATTGTACCCAAGCCCAAGCACATGCCACGACTTGTCGAGTGGCTTTGTTGTGGAGTAGAATGTGATCAAACCAGGTGGCAGTGTTCCCAATTTCCATAATGCACGATTTTCATTCTAGCAAGCAAAAGAAAGACAAAATCAGAACTTCATGCACATACTCAAAGCAAAGCATACACGGAATAATATGGATAAAAAATGAAAGGTAACTAAAGTGAGACATGTGACTTACCAGGTTCTGCCAATAATGGTATTCCTCTGTGCTCTTCTCATGCCTCCAAGCATCAAGATCGAAAAAATTCATTCCATAAGCCCAAGCACAAGCTTTGGGATTGAACTTCTCTCTGATTAACGGATGAGAGAAGTTCATGTACTGTGCATAACGATGAAATGAACCAAAGCAAGTCTCAACAGCAGCATTCACCTTCCCATTCATATCAATCTTCCATAAACCAGTCAGGTCCTTTTGCACTACAACATCATCATCCAAGAACAGTATCTGATGCAACTTCGGATACATTTCAGGTAAATAAAACCGAAGATGATTCAACATAGACAAGTACTTGGGGTTTCTAAACTTCATATTATTCGCATCTTTAGTAGCGTTCTCAGCCCTATTCTCAAAGTAAAACTTCTGCAAATTTGCCGACTCAAGCTGTCGAAGAACTGGCACATAAGAAGAATTCAAAAACTCATAATCCTCTATTGCTTTCACCTCAACATGAGCACTGCCTTGAGGTGGCCTCATCTTAAACCAAACTTGCATTGCTGCAAGATTCATCCTATCGGTAACAACATGAAAAACATGTTTCCAAGGCTCATCCGCATTACTAATCGCCGAATTCACGACAACAGAAGCAGCAATCACATTATCCGAAAAAATAGCATAATGATAAAGACTTGGATTCTCAAATTCCAACTTAACCCCATCATCCATATACTTCTCCGGATGCGCTATCTTTTCACCAACTAGTCTCATTGCAAGACAATGTAGACTCTTGGGTATAGATTTCGCCGCAATTAAACTCGAAAACGCCCCATGTTTTTTCGCCTTGTTAAGTTGTTCATTCACAGCAAATATAGTATCCTTAAGCTTCTGTATCTTCAACTGATTATCAAAACTCTCTTTTGCGTCCGATATCAACTGCCTAGCAATCTTAACCTTATCTTTAACTTCTTTCTCAAATGTTCTCAACACATCTTCATCTATAGGTTGTTCAGTATCGAATAACGACACTTTATAACTAGGCCTAGTAATCAAACTAGTAAAATTTTGACTCAATTCCTCAAAAACCCGAAGTTGTTTGGAGTTATCTAGCTTAAGTCTTCTAGCATAAGAACCATAAGCATTAACAAGGGCAATATGGTCATTAGCTTGTTTATGTAGAAAGTCAAAACGTGTTTTTAACGGATCTGATTTTAATGCTAGAAATGTTCTGTGTATGTAATTGTTATGGTAATAATTATTAAGTGAAGGACTTGTTGTTGATGAAGGTAGAAGGACCTGTTTGAAAATTTAGTAAAAGTTAGAGGATGTGAATGTAATATATATATATACATATATAAAAAAATGTAAAGACTTACTGAATCATGATTGGTTGTGAAGATGATTGATAGTGTAGCTAAAAAGAGAAGTGTGAACATTGACGAGACAAATATCCTGTAGGAAAAGATGTTTCGTAGTAATCCTGCTCCGGAGGAAGATGATGATCGGGTACTTCGGTGTCCAGTACCTGCCATTTTTCTTATCTCAGATTTTGTTCAGAGTCTGTACTCTGAGAAAGAAAGAAAGAAAGACAGCAGGGTTTTATGGTAATTTAAACTTTAGACTGTACGAAAGGAGTTCAATATTTATGTGGAAGTGTTTTAGTGGCCGTTGATTTTTTTAGTTGTGGGACCCACGCGTGGCGTATTGCTGGATGGTTGACTAGAAACTAAAAAGTCGGCAGAGTATCAAAATAACAGGCTTGGGCTAGAAATTTTAATATGGGCCGAGTTGGAAATGATGATAGATACTGATTACTTAATGACATTGGTTCCCGAAGCGAGGCGCAAATTGGTTAAGAGCTGACTTTGATCAAAGAGATCCCTCAAATTAAGGTCCAATTACCAGGTGATGATGTAACTGGTTTGTATCTCCAAAAGATAATTTAACTAAAAACAAGCCCTTGATCCTCTCCTCTAATTGCTCTTACCGATTCATGGAAGTCTTATAGCATATCTTATTTGGTCAATATTGGCTCGATATGCGAATGCCTTTCTTAATTATACTTATGTTCACTTACCAGATTTTGTGATTTATTTTTATTTAATTAATTCTATGATTAATTTAAAATTGTGCTGTCACATTTTGACAATGCATGGAAGCTCAGTATATTCGTCTCCGAGACAGATGGGAAACAATGATTTATTACTCATGGTTGCCGGGAAGTCTGAGGGAGTATAGAAAACGGTATGGTTCATGATGTCCTAGTGATACAAAATTATAAATTGAGAGCGCTATGCATAATGCATGATGGAAGTATGGAACAATGGAGTGAATACAAGGTAAGATAATGAATTGAAATAAGTGTAGACTTTTAAAGCACGGACGCACCTCCTAATAGGCTGTGTCCGCGTAGGACATGAATGCGGTCAAGATGCAGTCAACTAAACTGGACGCGGGTCAAGACTGTCAAGACACAGTCAGGACGCGGTCAACATGGTTAGGATGCAGATTTTGACTTAAAAAATATAAAATAAATCAAAATAATATTAAAAAACTCAATTTTTTCATTTTTTTTGTTTTGTTAAGATTTATGATATGTTTTTAAAGTTTGATTAGGAAATATTAAACTTAATTTTGTGGCTATTTATTTTTAATAATTTTGAATTTATGAATATTGATACATTTAATTTAGTTTTTAATGTTTAATTTATATAAAATAGAATTATAAATATTAATTAATTTCCGCGTCCTTTGCCGTGTCTTCGTCTTACTTTTTTGAGATATAATCGAGTTGCCGCGTAAGTCCACGTCCGTGCAAGATAAGTCTAGACTCTAGATGAAATAGTGTATAGAAAATACATGGGGGGGGGATGAGTTGCAGTGCTGCCAATGCATTACCATTGCACCATGAAATACGTGGGGAGATGAGTTGCGGTATTGCGAATGCATTACCATAGTACCATACTACCATGAATGTGACCTCTTTTCAAGGTAAACAAGGGTGTAGGCCTGTAATGTTTCCCGGTTTCACCATTCTATTGATTATAGAACAAATTCAAAGTTGTGTACCATTCTACCACACCACCATTTAAACCATTTGCCTGCTGCCGTACGAGAAATAGACCAAAGTAACGTTTCCCCATGATAATTTCTCTCTCTTACCTCATTCACAGAGTCAGAAAATCTCTATCAGCTAGAAGGTAATGTTCCCAAGGAATTGAAGACGAGAGGATCTGGTGAGATGAATGCCTGGATTGGGTGGCGACATTTGACTTTTACCAACTCCAGTAAGTCACCCTCTCTTCCCATTTTTCAATAAACATTAATACCATTTCGGCTCATTAACTTTTAACTTAATTACATTTACACCTCTCTCCACCAATTCATTTGTCTCTGTCTTCAAAATTCTGTCCTGTTTAGTTCTCACCAAACAATATATTCACATCACATCCTAAGTTCAGTTTGCGCTTGGAGCACAATGATAGCAAAGATGTATTATTTCTCTCTCATTCTTGCTCTTCTCTTACACTCTAAAGCTGTAGGAACAAGACCATTTGGCACCACCACCACCATGGGAGAGATAGACAAAGCACCCCCACATTCTAAGGTTCCCATTCCATCAACACCAGTAAGTTTGTTGTTCTCTTCTCTGTGCTATATTGGTGTGTCTATTGTTACATATTGGTCCTTATTAATTCTAGGGAAGAAATTAATACTGTTTCATCTATCATTAATTCTAGGGAAGAAGTACAGAAGGTGGTGATGATGAATGTCAAGGTTTAGTAAAGGAGAGTGAGGAATGCGCAATGAGCAAGGCTATGGTTGATCATACAGATTATATCTACACTCAAGACATAAACGAAGTACCCTGATCTTCCAGTTTCTTGTTCCTTGCTATTAATCATACAGAATTTGTGGTGGTGGAGATCAGGAGATGAGACATATTAACCTAGACATGCAGTAGGGGGAGTGGGACAGAAATTATGTTTTATCTTTGTATTGTACTGTTATCGTACAATGAAATTTATATGGACCACTGTTGCATGAGTCTTAGAAATGAAAAATGTTCACATGGTATTCATCCACACCTCCTGGTTCTTGCATATGGAGTCTGTTCTGTACTACCTAACTATCTCTGCCCAAAAAATTTAAGAGCAACATAACATGGCTATAAATATGTAGTACAATTTAAAGTTTTGGATTATTGCTCTGCACTGAGCACTGGGGATGAGCAATTGAAGTTAGGCGAAGTTTTGGTTATTGGCTTCAACTGAACATATGTTAGGCGCGAGCGTCATCTGGCATCGCGTAAAAGCAGGTGTTAATTATCAAAACATAAAAGACAAAGTCAGTGGTGAATAATCAAAATATAATGGAAGTATTGGAAGATAATCAAAATGTTGGGCCTTAAAAGGAGTCCAAGAAAATAACATAGCACTGCTTTTCACCAACTCTATTCCAAAACATGAAAATCTATCCAAATCCTAGATTTCATTGGTTTCCGTTCCGAAGCATTCTTTCATATTTATTTTCTTCTGGTAATAAGTTCTATCTTTACCAACTGTAATCTGATATTATAATATTACTGTTGTTTTTATGCATTTTCGTTACTCGGGGCATTTTTTGTTTCTCAATTGTTTGGTATGCTTTGATTGAAAGTTGTACATTAGTTGTTGTCTTAACATTTAGAAACACATGTGACATGTCAGTGAATACAGTTTTTTTTTTCTCGAATGAAGGATTATAAAGTGGTTGGTGTTTTATTACCAATTCAAATTATTGTTTAGGAATTTTAAGTTTTAGAGGTACCATTTAATTGATTTTCAAGCAAAGTTTAAAAAAAGTTAGTTTTAGAAGAACATAAGTAATGATGTTGGTGTATTTGTTTGTAGTTTTTCTTTTGGTGAATCCTGATTTAGTGTTTTTTTAGTTTAACAGACCGAAAAATGGCTGCCCATTCTTCGAACCTGTCGAGAATTGGCCTTGCAGGACTTGCAGTAATGGGGCAAAATCTAGCACTTAACATTGCTGAGAAAGGATTCCCTATATCTGTTTACAATAGAACTACTTCCAAAGTTGACGAGACTGTTAAACGTGCGAAAAGAGAAGGAAATCTACCGTTATTCGGGTTCCATGATCCTGAATCCTTTGTTAATTCAATACAAAAGCCTAGAGTTATAATCATGCTCGTTAAGGCTGGCGCCCCTGTCGACCAAACAATCAATACTTTATCGGTTTACTTGGAAAAGGGTGATTGTATAATTGATGGTGGTAATGAGTGGTATGAGAATACTGAGAGGAGGGAGAAAGCTATGGCTGAATTGGGTCTACTTTATTTAGGAATGGGAGTTTCTGGTGGCGAAGAGGGTGCTCGACATGGGCCATCTTTGATGCCTGGAGGGTCCTTTGAGGCCTATAAGAACATCGAAGACATTGTACTGAAGGTGGCTGCTCAAGTTCTTGATAGTGGTCCATGTGTTACTTACATTGGCAAGGGGGGTTCGGGCAACTTTGTTAAAATGGTGCACAATGGGATCGAATATGGTGATATGCAACTTATTGCTGAGGCTTATGATGTATTGAAATCAGTTGGGAAGCTATCTAATGAAGAATTACATCATGTCTTCTCGGAATGGAACAAGGGAGAGCTTCTGAGTTTCTTGATTGAGATAACGGCAGATATTTATGGAATCAAGGATGACAAGGGGGATGGATATTTGGTCGACAAGGTTTTGGATAAAACTGGTATGAAGGGTACTGGTAAATGGACTGTGCAGCAAGCTGCTGATCTTTCAGTTGCAGCTCCAACAATAGCTTCATCGTTGGATGCAAGGTTCCTCAGTGGGTTGAAAGAAGAGAGAGTTGAAGCTGCTAAGATCTTCAAAGCCGGTGGCTTGGGTGATATTTTAACCGACCAAGTTGTTAATAAAGAGAGATTGATTGACGACGTGAGACAAGCTCTTTATGGATCAAAGATCTGTAGCTATGCACAAGGGATGAATTTGATTCGTGCAAAGAGCATTGAGAAAGGATGGGACTTGAAGTTGGGGGAATTAGCAAGGATATGGAAGGGAGGTTGCATCATCCGTGCTGTCTTCCTGGACCGCATCAAGCAGGCCTATGACAGGAACCCGGATCTTGCGAACCTTCTTGTGGATCCAGAATTTGCAAAGGAGATGATCGAACGTCAGTCTGCATGGCGTCGAGTAGTCTGTCTTGCTATCAACTTGGGTATCAGCACTCCAGGGATGTCTGCTAGTCTTGCATATTTTGATACTTACCGGAGGGCTAGGCTTCCGGCTAATTTGGTCCAAGCTCAAAGAGATTACTTTGGAGCGCACACTTATGAGAGGACCGATATACGGGGAGCATTCCATACCAAATGGTTCAAGATTGCTAAAGGTTCAAAGATTTAGCCATTCTGTCGTTTCTTTTTACTTTAGTAAAAAAATGCCCTGGACGCAAATAATGAACTGAAAACATTTGGTCAAACTTATGTCTCACAGGTGCGTGGAATCATCACTCCCTACTAAGTGCCATATCTGATGATTTTTTCTCTGTTTTGTTTTGCTGTCTGTTGATTGTGTCTCTATCTTCTCTATGATACCTTATCCCTGTTTTATGTAAATACATGATTGAAATTATTTACCAACACTTTTGATCGTATGGTCTTTGAGTTAGTCCATTACGAACCAATGTACATTTTAATAAAAGCCGAAGTGATAATTCTTTTCTGATTGACCCTTAAACACATTCAGGTCCAAGCAAATAAATAATGATATTTCACTTTACCGAGCAAAAAAAAAACATATTCAGGTCCAAAGCTGTTTCACCACACATAATATTTTGTTCTAATAGTGACAAGTGGCATCCATTTTCCACAGATTTGAATTTTCACAGGTAAAGGGTCCGGTGACCGTAGTTGTGCCTGTATAGAGGAATGTGGAAAACTAGGTCAATACATAAACCATACGACTTTGGGTAGGCTGTAAGCAGCATTTGAGTTTAGAAAGGAGGGGTGGGGGGGTGCTTGAGTACATGCAACACATGAGCAATTGGAGTTTTACATGCTGGTAACTGATATGGCTTATAAGTCTTTTTGAATGGGTGCTGTTGAACCACTACCTACGTCATTGGTTATTATGTGTTGGTGCAACCCCTTGGAACTTATGGTAGTTGGTACTTGGTACTCGGTAGCTGCTTAGAAGAGAGAGGAAGAAGAAGTCGTGGTTATCATCTCGTGTAGAGTTCCACAAAATGCTTAGTTTCCTATCTACTCGTGTCAACTGAGGGAGTCCCAGTTAACTGTCACATGGATATCTTTGAAGGCCAGTCATTAGGAAGTATCATTTTAATCTAATCAATGCTTTACAGTTTGTTAATTTGGCAGAAACTGTATGGCATAAATCAAATGAAGGACTGATAACAATAGAAGACACGAGAGTTTGTGATCTCGGAGGTCTTGCCTTGGTGATTAAGTGATTATCCTGGGTAACCAGACCCCATGACAGGGTAAAAAAGAAAAGAAAGTGTATGTCTAGTAGCCTTGTCTGATGTGTTTGCATTGGTTATCTAGAGACCCCTTGAAAGCCATACCTCCTAAAGTGACCATCAACTGGTCTATCTGTAGTCCATCGAATAATAAGGTAAACCATAAAAATATTCAATCTTGCTGGGGCTTCTTCTCTTCCAAAAAGAAATTCCAATAACAGAAATTAACAAGCAACACGTTAACCACCTCGTTAACCTAGATTGATCACCTGAGGTAGTGTTGCCTATTAGAAACCTAAGTAACATTGACGTTGGTGACTATCGTGTATCTGACACGGCGAAATGCCAAAAAATTCAGGTATATAACCATTATAAGATTATAACCTTCAATTTGTCTGTGTGTTGTATCCATTATGTATCTGACATGATTTTTTTTTTAATATGGAGTCTTGATGTTTAAGTGTATTTATGTGTCTGCTTCCAATCACAAAATAGACTTTTCTGTCGTGTCATAATGACAATTTAGATACGGATAATAAATAAATAAATAATTTCACACACTGATAATAATAATAATAATAATAATCACACATATTCCTTATGAAAGTAAATGTCAGAAAGACAGTGCTTGCTCTATTTTTTCAACAAAAACTATTAGATTGTTTTATTTTATTTTTCTTTAGTTTTCCGGTATGAAAGTTTTAAGTTTAAATCCACTGAATTGGAAATGGAATGATTTTATAATAATTATTATGGTATACGGTATACCACATCTCCGCGTTTTTATGAGGTATATGGCGTTTCCAGCCCTAATCTTCTCTATGCTTACCTACTTTTCTATTTGACTCTACACCTCCACTCTTTGATCTGGGTTTTTCTCTGTGGTTGTGAAGTTGTGATGGTACCCAGTACTTCATGATGATTCTAGCATTATTTGCAACCAGCCCAAACCAACTCATTCTATTGACATTTTTGCACATGCATATGTACTGTCTTTGTGTATAAAAACAGAAACATGCATAGACATTTTTGGATGCATACATGCATGTGCTAGCTGGTCTGACCATTGGATTTTGTGATTTAACAGCCATTTTTGATCTACTGAACATTGTCATGGAATCTCTATTTTGCAAATCTAACGAAACATAAATTCTAACTATGGCCATCTTACACAGACAAAGCTAGACATTGCTCTATTTGCTTTTCCTGTTGTTTTTTCTTACCTTGGTTCCACTCTGAATAGGACGAGCAACTTTACTTGCAATAAGGACACCTTTGTAATCATCACCATCGTCTTCATCTTTTGTTCTTCTTAGCTCATGTGTTTTCTTCTCCTTCTGTTTGTAAGATTTCTTGTATGAATGATACTTGCTAGTGCTTTCTTGTTCATCATGCTTAAAATGTACACCCTCCCCATTCCCGTATACATTTTCAAGTTGACTTGGACCAGAAGATGCATCAGAAGCCAAAGAATCATCACTATCATCATGACGCTTGTAGTTTCCATTGCCATCATGATCAACATCAACACTTTTGTGATCACTGTGATCATTATGATGACGTGAAGAAGAAAGAATATAGGAGGTCCACCCAGATTCACTACTGCTGCACTTTTCTGTGCTTCCAAAGAGTTGGGAAGACTCCATTTACTGTAGAAATAGGAAGAGAGGGAAAGAAAACTGAAGAGAAAAACCCACCAACAAAGATAGAAAACTGGAGTTCTTGAGTTGGGAAAAGATCTATATCTAATCACCAGACATCCTAATCACCTGGGAAGCCAAGCCATGCCAACCCAACCCACGCATGTCTTTACAGCTCTGACCCGTTATCAACCAAAAAGCAGCTTTGCACACAGGTCAGAAAGAGAGACCTATCTCAATCACCATTTTGAAAGATACGTAAAACCCACATAACTGATGGCCAGAAGAAGTTTCATCACCACCTGGAAATCCTAACACCAATAAATTCTCTGGCTATTAAATAAGAAGCAAGAGAGGTTTTGTGCAAAAACAGCAGCCTTTCACAAAAAGAATAGAAAACCCATTCTTAAATTTGAACAAGAAGGTCTGCTCATTTCCTTATTGCATTTGACACCTGAATATGCTATCACCTTTACTTCTCTGCCTTTGTCATAAATTAAAAGCAACTTTTAAATACAGAAAACAGATGAACCCACTCACGACTCACAAGCTGGAGGGAATATAAGACAAGCATGTTCATAAATAGGAGCAGAATAAGCCTTCTACCATACCTATTTATCTTTTACACCATTAATTTTCTGACTTGTCATCAACATAGAAGCAGAGTCATTTTATGAAAAATCCAGAGAACCCAACTGGGTTTTGGGGTTTATATCTAGCTGGACGAGATGAGGTTGTCATATAGGCCTTTTTCTCTCATTTTGTCATGTTCTCCACCTCTGTACTGTTTTCTGTTTTCCTCATAAAGCAGGCCTATGTCTTTTGTGTCCTTGGGTTTATAACAGTTCCAAGTAAATTGAAAAGAGACGTGTTTGTTACTTTGTTGTATAGTTTGTTGCTTGTTTAGTTAATCCTCCTTGGTTCTGACTCGACACTGGATATTTTGAGAGAGGATTAGTCTCAGACTCTCCGTTGATTAGTCTTATCACGATGTTTACTTATCAATAATATCACAATAAGTGTGGTGTTGATTATAATTGCACTCATTATAAGAACAATCACTATAATGTTAGTTGTTATATTTTGTTTGATTCATATTTGTTATGATCTGGACTTCATATTCCAAATTTTTGGTCGGTCAGTGTTGCTCTTTACTTGCGTTTTTGTCTCTTCACAGTGTAGTACATTATTGATTATAATTAAATGAAGGAGAAGAAGAGTTGAAGAGTATGTCGTCTGATTAAAACTGAGGTGTGCTTGAAAGCATGGATTTTGCTGTTCCCCACTTCAAAATTTTCCTGGACTTATTATCTGCTAAGAGTAGACTAGTGTGGACCTTGTATTATTCTTGCTGCCTGTCCTTTTGGGATTTATAGCTTTTGCTGGTCTAATCTGGGCTCTAGCTTAAGATATATTTTGGAAGTTTTTTCATATTAGGACAATTTTTTAAGGTCTATCAAGGACTTGATCATATTTTTCCTGTTATGGGTATTTGTCTTTCTTAATTGGAATCTCCTGCTACAGGTGCTGCTCTCGTTTGTAATTCTCAATCGGTCAATCCTATATAATTTAAGAGTTTCTTGTCATTAAGTAGCCATAATGTTAGTTTATATTTGAATTGACAGCTTGAATGAGTAAAATCCATTTATCATAAAAAAATTTATATAAAAAACCAAGGAAGCGAAATCTAAAAAAGTTTTGGTAGAGTATGACTCTCATCCTACGTGGTAGGGACTAGGGAGTGTGACCGATGAGATATATTTTTTTGCTAAATTACATTGACACGGATAGGTGTGTTCATATCCGATACAGATACAATGTTTGTGACAGTGTGACACAATGAAATATAAAGATTGAGTTAATCTGATATGTGTCCGACACAAACGTGTAGATATGTATCCGACACAACTTTTTATTCAAAATATAGCATGTCCAGTAACACAGATGTTTTTATAAGATGAATAATTTTTTTTTATAGAGAATTATCAGCTCATCAAATTCTGATCTTTTATTTGACTAGCTTATTGTCTGAGTCTGCTTGTGCTGTTGTGCATATACTTACAAGGTTTTATACGTGTGGCTGAGAATATGGTGCGTAGTTTGTTAAGAAAAATAATTGTGATAGATATGTTCATGGTGCATTGGTGGGGTTTGTTGGCAACTCGGCATAAACAGAAGTGATGGTGTATCTTTTGAAAAATGATTAGATTCTTTTTCCCTCTAAAATGGTAGTTGGAATAGAAAACAGAAAAGCTAAATGGAGAACATGGGCATATATTTGGGCCTACACGATTTAATGTAATGACCTCCAAATGTGGTTCAGTTTGGAGAGGAAGTATGATTTGTAGTTTTGTAGACCGTGTCCTGTACTAGGCCCCAGAAAGGCCAATACATCACTAAGGCAATACGTACTACATATGTGTAATCAGGTGCATCAATTGATTTAAGCCGGTATTTGTTCCTAAAATAGGTTAGTTTAGATGGTAACTTCTCTCTGATACACTCTGATCATTTATTGATAATTTACAGCATTTACAATGGTTCTGGATGATTGATGTCTTGTTCGCAGTGCAAACAGTTTCAGTTTCAGACTTTCGGTCAACTTCTATGTAAGTAAAATGTACTGGTGTCTTCAATAAGCCCGACTACGTCTATGGCTGGGAGCAAATGTAAGAGCCTAGTCCTATGACTTACATTGAGATGCATATAACAATCTGACCTCATGCAAAATTCAAAAAAATTCGTCGTTCGAATTCATAGATGAGCTACCACAAGATGACGTGCTTCTCCACCCACTATAGATGTCAGCAGTTATCTACAAAGACGGTCCAATCTGATATTATTGTTCAGCCTGTGCATCACAATCATTCCTTCACAAAGTAATGCGTATAGAAGACAACTGTAATATGAGCTTCACTAGATCATGATACTTCAGTCACTGTTGCTTTGATTTTGAGCGATAGTGTTAGCATAATATAACCGCTATCCCATTTAGTTTAATTACTCCCTTTATTCGATTATCTGGACAAATGACTAGCATTTAGATTCCCTGAGAAACGAACTTGTTAGATACAATTAGTTTGTGCCTCAGTAATTCTCCAAGACTGACAGAAATAAACGCTAATACTGTGCCCGTCATAACCATCCAAAACTCTCTATCACCACAGCACCAATGCTTTAACCATCGTGACTAGGAACCAAATCTTCCTTCCACTGAAGTTCATCTCATTTTCGTGCCTCCAATGTCAATAGAAAGTTCAATCTAATTAATCAAAGATAATGGCACACATCAGCTTTTGTTAGTGTAATGGTCTTATGTTCTTGTTGGGCTAAGACTCTGAAAAGCAGATTGTTGACTCGGAATTTAGCTTAATTTAACTGATTTGTTTAGCAAGCTCAAATGCCTCGTTTTCACTTATCTTGATATCTATACTGTTTGCAACGCATCAATCATAGACCTTTTCAATGTGAAAATTGTACGTTTGGAAGATATTATACGCTTTTTAACATGGCAAGTTCTTGCATATGAACTGATTGCATGTTTAGAGGTGGACTAAGCTGAGAGGTGGCAGCAAATGATCAACAAGCTGCGAGTTATGGCTGTCTCTGGATTGTGCTGAATTCCAGATGCGTACTGTAAGCCCACTTCGCAACACTTTATCAATCATCAATAATTTTCTGCATACACAAAATTTAATTTAATGTTTATTTATCGTAGTGAATACAACTCTAATCAATCACATTTGCTTCCATTTGGGGAGAAATATTCTGTATCAGAGTCAGTGATATCTCCAGCTCTCGTTAAATTATTAATAGGTCTGATGCTCAAACTTGAATCAGCATCTTAATAGTCCACAAGCCTGAAAGGGTTGGGTGGCTTCTTTGCCTAAAGAATCTTGATCAATTGTGGCTCCTACTAGTTGATACTAGGATCATCAAATGTCTACCGCCTTTTTAAGTAGACTCCCCTGTAGATCGCCTCCGTCAGTCTACTTAATAAGTAAAAATCATCTGTCAAAATATGAAGGCCCAAAGATCAACTAGACTTTGCTGTTCTCCATTTTATATATAAACAATACAGAAGAGCTACAAGTATATAAATAAACTGTTCATCCATTTACATGTAAAGTTTTACATAATATCCTCACAAAGAACGGTTCTTTCTATAGGCAGATTCACACACAAAAATTAGGAAAATCAAAATGCAGGATTTTTTTCTGTTTTTGTTTTTTGACAAGAGGCTATGTTTTTTTTATTATATATATAGGGGCTGGCTACTCGCCATATTTTTTTATTTTTATTTTTATTTTTCTGTTCAATCCTTGTAGCTTCTCCACTTTTACTGAATTGAACACCACGCGTTCGGATTTTCATCACTAAATATCTGGGGAGTGTATTCATAACTATGTATCTGGGGACGGTATTCATAAGGGTAGTAAAAGTAGTAGTCACTGTTCTTGGGTTCTGCTCTCCCCTTGGTTCTCTCTTCTTCTTCCACCTGCTTTGCATCTTTAGGTATTGTCTCTTTTTCTGTATTATCTCCCTGTCCTCCTTTGTCTTTCTCAGCCCTCTTCTCGATCATCTTTTCCTTGGCATTATCTTCTTCTTCTTTCTTATCTGACCTTGTTTCAGCAATTATTCCTTCCAGTTCTTTACCCTTCTTTTCATCTCTCCACCTTGGTTCTGTTTCTATGATACCCTTATCTTCTTTTCTCTTCTCCAATTCCCTTTTCGCGCTACCGTTTTCTTCTTCCATATCTTGTTTTGTTTTTGCAGTACTGAACTCTTCTATTTTCTCTTCACATTTCTTCTCTGCTTGTGTTTTCACATTGACCATTTTTTCTTCTTTCTTCTCGTCTTCATCCGAGTTTATAATATCCATTGCCTCTTTCGTCGTTTCTTCCTTTCTCTTCTCTCTTTTCGTTTTCACAACACCATTTTCTTCTTGTTTATTTATCTGTTCTGTTTTCAGCATAGCCTTCTCTTTTTCTGTTTCCTCTGATTCAGTTTTCACAATCTCCGCACGTTTGCTGGTTTTCTTGTAAACATATTCTACGAGTTTAAGTGGACTGAGTGCTACGCCTTTCACAGTTACTTGGGAGCTGTTTAGATGAGCATCTGCAGAATAAACTCCTGAAATTTTAAAAGAAGAAAACAAATTACATTTGGTCGTAAGATATCAAGATAAAAAAAGGAATGATAATTGATAAAGAAACTTGATGAATTTGGTCGTAAGCCACCTTCCACTCTTTTTAGATGTTTCAAAATCTTTTGAGCACAAGCTTCACAGTGCATGTAGACCTTTAACACCACAGTAATCAACTGATGAGATATTGAAAAATAGATATATGTTAGCAAGAAATGCTAAAAGAAACATGGTATTATTTGATCGAAATCAGAAATGTTTGAACCTTTTCCTTCTGCTCTTCAGGTTTGACGCTGTCCAGCTTATCCTCTTCAGTCTTGTTCTCAACTTCAACCGTAGGTTCAAGGGACGAATGTACAGTCTCAACTTGTCTGTGACATGAGTGCACCAAAATAAATCATAAAAAAACAAATGCAAATAAGCAGGGCACTATATAATGCCACATCAAACTCTTTTTTCCGAACTGACTGTTTCATGTGACTCAACATTTTTATAAATTATATGCAAATGTGAGACAGGAGTTTGAATATGCTTCTGAATCAAATGATCCGGAAATTTTTCTTCAAATAATCAACATATTATATAACCTTAAGTTAGACAGTATGCCTCGTCAAACATATAAGAACAAGGTTCTATACGCATATATCCACCACTAAATCTGTCAAAAAATAATATATGTATATAGGAAAAGAAGTATAACAACGCTAGTGATCATACCGTTCATCAAGGCCAGGAGAGACTTTTGAAGAAACCCGTGAATAAGACAACAACTTCATAGGAGCTAGTAGACCAGTTCTGGGCGAACCATATCTAGTGATGCTTGTGCTGGAAGAGACCAGGGACGGCATAGTCTCAGTGCTTGCTAAAGTCACTGACGAGCCTACACCTGAAGAGATCAGATGTGCAAATGGATTGGGAGGCGACCTGACTTGTATTTCCCCCTCAAGAATCTTCACCACTGTGCTCATAGAAGGCCTCTCTTGAGGCAAGTACTGGGCACACCATAGTGCGACCAAAGCCAATATCTTTGCATTTTCTCTATCCTTCTCCCCAATGCAACAGTTTTCCATAATTTCATCAAGCTGTCCTTTCTCATACTTATCCCAAACTTGTCTCGGAAACCAAATTTTTCCTTCGCCTAAACTGTTATTAAAATTTCTCCTCCTCCCTAGAACTTCAAACAGCATCATGCCAAAACTGTAAATGTCACATTTGTAAGACACAGGCAATGGCATCCACACCTCTGGGGCTGCATAACCAGGGGTTCCTCTAAATCCAGTCAAGGTGACATGGCTCAAATCTCTGTTACAAAGCTTAGCCATTCCAAAATCCGTAACCTTAGGACAAAGATTTGAGTCGAGAAGCACATTCCCAGCTTTTATGTCATAGTGAATTATTAAACTTATGGCAATTCTCGTGCAAATACGAGAGCCCCTTTGCTGTATCAATTGCAATACCATACAACTGCTCCCACTCCACATTAAGGCGGTTCTCATATAAAATCTTGTCCAAAGATCCATTCTCCATATACTCATAGATAAGTGCTTTCATCTCAGCATCAAAGCAAAACCCATAGAGTCTAACTAAGTTTCGATGGTAAGTTCTGCCCATTGTGCTCACTTCAGCCATGAATTGGTTTTTCAAGACATCTGGCACATTGTCTTTCAGTACCTTAACAGCTATTTGCACACCGTTAGGAAACTGACCCTTGTAGACTTCTCCGTAGGCACCAGAACCTACTCGACTAGACAAATTTGATGTAAAGCTCCTAATCTTCCTATGTGAAAATCGCAATGGTCTCTCCTTTTCCATTTCACTTAAGAACTTTTCAATTGATTCTGAGCCGTCATTCCCATGCAGCATAGTCCCTTGTGGGACAGCAGCTGAGCCAACTCTGTGTGCCAAAACATTGCAATTGCCTTCCTTCTTCAACTCTTTCACAGCTTTTAGACCTTCAATCACTTTCTTGTTAAGCTTGACTCTTGCCTTTATATTATTTGGATAACAACCTCTTTGTATTTCATTTAACTCTTTTCGTACTTCATTCTCCTCGTGTACTTTTCCTTGTACGTTTTCCAGCCACCGGTTCATTCGTGGTTCGCCTCTTCTTGCAACTTCGTCCCTTAAATGTTTCAAAACTCCAATCTCAGCTGAAAAAACATCAAAATTTTCTTCTAGTCTACCAGGATTCTCCATGACCTCTGGTCCAACAAAGAAGAATATGGAAGACAGACTGATACAGATTGATGACTTAACCACACTATGCCTGAAAGGGGAAAAGATAAGGAAAATTAAACTGAGGGGGTACACGGTGAATTCAAAAAAGAATTTTTTTGGTAAATTCAAATAAATAAAAGACCGAACAGAAAGCAGATTAAAAAAAATCTGTTTATCTTTCATTTTTCTTGATCAGATCAAGCCTCCATAAAGATTTTTTTTCACTTCAAAAAGCATATGGATTATATAATTCAAAGTCAACAATTGAGTCAATCTGATATTGGTGGTAGCCTGGTAGACACTACTGCACTATGCAAGAGGAAGTAGGGAGTGTAACATCCTACACTTATTTGGGTCCGAAACAGAGTTCATGAAATAACAAAAACATCTCACTTCCTGCATTAGTTTAACTTTGTGAAAAGCATGGATGTAACAACAAACAAGGCCACAACTATGAGTACCTCTGCAACAGTGGACAACTTAGATCTTCGACGATATGAATGTGAGTATGTCACACCAGTTTCTTGACGAGTTTCCTGTCATGTTAAACTGACATAATGAGATGGGATAACTAAAGATGAAGGGTAAACTAACAACTGTCCAAAAAATTCCCAATGGTTTAAAGCTTTTACCTGGAATGACTAGATCACTCGGCTTTCACCGAAGTTCAAGATATGGTCTGCTCCCATATCTTTGTTCCTGACTAGTGCGAAACAAAAAGGACAATTAGTTTGACATCTTGTGATAATTTATATACAACTAAACTTCCATAATAGCGTACACTTACCAGATAACCAGAGTGAAGTATGGTTGTTTTACCCTATAACTCAAGTTCGTTATGTTTACACACTTTAATGGTTTCTTTTCTTTCCTTTATATGAGTTGGATTGGTAGAGAGCTTAGTACGTGAACCTTCCTAGCATTTTCCTATTAAGTCAATACAAGTATGCAAACCGTGTTAGGCATCGGTTTTTTTAAGTCTTAAAACCCATCGTTAGCATGGTTTCTTTGGATTCTAATTGTAAATTGTAATTATCTATAGGAGAGACTCATATATTTATTTTTTAAAAACAAAATGAGAGATAATTATATTATTTAAGTGACATTAAGGAGATTCTTTTAAATTATATATCAATAATAAAATAGGGTTTTAAGTCTTAAAACCCGTTCCTCGAGATCAATAGTTAGTATGTTTTTTTAGATTCTAATCGTAAATTGTAATTATATATGAGAGACTCATCTATTTATTTTTTTTTAAATAAAATGGGAAATAATTATGCTATTTAAGTGATATTAGAGAGGTTCTTTTAAATTATCAATAATAAAATAGGACTTGTTTTAATTTCAATGTGGAAAATGGGAATAATTATTTAATTTAAATGGCATTAGAGAGGTGTTTCTAAATTATTAATAAAAAATAGACCTTGTTCAAATTATATTAATAAAAGTGGGGTTTATTCTAAATTTAGGTATTGAAACCCGTCCCTCGAGATCAATAGTTAGCATAGTTTCTTTGGATTCTAATCGTAAATTGTAATTATATAAGAGAGACTCATCTATTTTTTAAAAAAACAAAATGAGAGATAATTATGTTATTTAAGTAACATTAGAGAGGTTCTTTTAAATTATTAATAATAAAATAGGGATTTAAGTCTTGAAATCCGTCCCTCGAGATCGATAGTTATTATGGTTTTTTTGGATTCTAATAGTAAATTGTAATTATATAAAAGAGACTCATCTATTTATTTTTTTAAAACAAAATGGGGATAATTATGTTATTTAAGTGACATTAAAGAGGTTCTTTTAAATTATCAATAATAAAATAGGAATTGTTTTAATTTCAATGTGGGAAATAGAGATAATTATTTAATTTAAGTGACATTAGAGAGGTGTTTCTAAATTAATAAAAAAATGGACCTTGTTAAAATTATAGTGGGATTTATTCTAAATTTAGTGAGGGAAGTTCTTCTAAATTAAGTAAATAAAGAAATTTTAAATTGTCGATATTGGGAAGGGTATTCCAGAATACCCGGCTATCATATACTCCAACTACTCTTACTCAATTTACAAAGCTAGAAAGGGAATTTGGTGGGGTTCAAATGTTTTTTACTATAAGGATTGAAAGAGAAAGTTCATGCCCATATGACCTACGCCGACTCAATCAAGAAGACTGTAGGATCACCTACACTCGAGTGCTGGCTTGAAAAATTGAACCAACGTGCGTAGTCCAATGCTTAGACCGATGGCAGAAGGAAGTCGAATTTCATCCCGATGCCCCTGCAATGAGGATCTCGGGTACTCGATAAAATACTGTTAAAGCAGCTAACTCAGTTCTTTGTAGTTTGTACTCTGTACAATACACAACGAGGAGTGTTGCAATCTAATTCCCTGGTGCAGGCGATAACGTTTCATGGTGTAATAGTAAACGAATGGTCTCGAAAATCGTATGGACTGAGTGAGTACACGATGCGTCTTTTTTGAAAATTCGTGGTATTCACGTTTTGGATATTTTGAAGGTGATTGAAGAAAGGGTGATGATGACAGAATTAAAAGTTTCAAACTAGTCTGACTGTATGAGATTTGTGTCCAATACATTCAACTCGTGTAATGTGTCACATAGGCTAAATACAATGAGTTCCACATTATTCAACTCACACTGAAAGTGCTACATGCATCCGTAATCGAAGATTTACTACTTAGAAAACAAAACGGTTTACGTACATTGTGTATCCTTGCACAGAGCAGGTACATATATTCGTTCTATTACTTGTACCTTCTCTAAAAGTCATCAGTGGTGTTTCACTTCGCCCTTTGCAATCACGGCGTGCGTAATACCCCATGACGCAGATGCTGTAGTCACTTTGGGCTACTTTTTAATCTGCAACTTGCACGATTGAAGGAAAGAGAGTGTGCTGAAAAGTCAAGAAGAGAACAGAATTGAAGATGAACATAATGCATGGTGGTAAGTGGTCGGTGGTTAATCTGTGTACGCCTCTAGACCGGAACAAAATACTTGGTCATTCAAGTATTCAACAAGACTTCTTCGCTAAGGCTGGGTGCAATGGCCCCCTATCCCTTCAAAAGTGGAGGGTGTGGCGGTGGTTTTTGTCCCTCATCTCGAAATTACTCTCTATATATAGAGAGTAATATTGAGGATAGAGAGTCTGAAACCGCTTGACTTGAATGGAAGTGGTTTGTAAAAACCCAAGCCGCTTGTACTTTTGAAGTGGCGTGGAATCTGAAATCAATTTCAAACCGCCATTTGAACCTGGAGTGGTTTGCAAAGTGTCCCCACGTAATTATGAGAACAAATAATTACTAGGTTACCCCCGCTATTTCTATTTTATTACGGATTGGTTGAGGAAGAAAGTGGTTCTGTTTAAAAGAGGACGTAGGGGCAGTTTCATCTTTTCGAAATTTGGGTTTTCATTCTCGCTACCGGTCAAAGTGGCGTCGGCGTGGTTTTTTTTTTTTTTTCAAACCGCGCTAGTTCAACTGGCGTAGGATGGTTCAAACCATTGCTTCGCCAACTCCACTCTCTATCCGTATATCACTGTGCTTTTGAGGGATAGAGATGAAGAGTAGCACACCATTGGACTCAGCCTAAGAAATGTCTAACTGCCCATCTAAACGGTATAAAAAATCTAGGGTGTGACCGTGTGAGGAACAGAGTGATTTTTTGCTCCCAGTTATATTGCTTCAAAGCCTCCAAGCGGACTCTAGAGCCAACCACCTGTCAGTAAAATAAGAAAGCCAGACAGCCAAAAACCATTGAAAATCTTGACTTCCTATTTTATTCCTATAAAATATAAAATGAAAAAGAGAGAAATTGCGGCGATGGGATTCTCGCCTCCTTATTTTTTTTCCAGAGGAAACAACATTGTTCACTGTTTTGAGTAAACACTACAAATTTTAATTTAGTAAAAAATATATATGATGTCAATATCACAATTACCAAACTGAATCATGGTTTGACTTTAGTTGTGAATGAGCAGAACTTGATGAATACAAGGTAGAGCCAAACTAACTTCGATGGCGGAATCACGTACTCAGGTGGAGAAGATGAAGAGAAATTCTATTTTTATTTTGATATAAGGTAAGAGACAAATTAGGAAGTTGGAAATAAAGTCGGTTACTGCTAGGCTGGGTTTCTAGTTATGATGGACAGGTGGTTGGCTCTAGAGTCCCCTTGGAGAGCAATATCGCTGGGAGCAAAAAATCACTCTGAGGAACAGTAGATTCTGTTTCTGTCACGGTGGCAATTCTGCAAATAACATCAATTACGGTGACAGTATAAGTCTTTTATTTTTTTATTTTTTCAACTTCATGGGATCCACTTCACTCAACAATCTTTTTTTTCCGATAAACATCACTCATATATTATGTAATTATAAAACCATAGGTACCAGATTCCGTTCCAAGATACACTTTGGAAGATTACTCATGTTCAGTTGATGGTGAACCCATCGTGCCAACTCATGAGCATCCCCATTCGACTCCCTACGTACCCAATTAAAACTATTAGAATTGAAAGACAACAAAAGATTGTTTACTGAAGCTCTCAAGCTTTCCAAGGCCCATAAATATGTGTGGCCAGACAAAGCTCTGATCACCTCTGACCAATCCCTTTCAAATCTGACTTCTTTCCACCTAGATGAGATGGCCAAAATCACAGCAACCTCTGCCGCTACCATTTTTGCAAATAGCATCAATTACGGTGACAATTTTGGTAGTTTGCAGTTTTTTTAAATTCTAATTTTTTTGGACATTTGTCAAATATTGGTGGGCTTTTGAGAAAATAGAGAAACGTGTTTGGACACGTGCGTGGAGGCACAATCGTAAATAACATCTATTACGCGGGTAAAGTTGTAAGTCTTTTTTATTTTTATTTTTTTAACTTCATGGGCTCTACTTCACTCAACAATCTAAAAAATGTGCACAAAGCTAGTTTTCTGAATTAAGGGCATCTCCAATGGGGGGTGTAAAATTACACCTCCACCCAGGCTCCACGTAGGTGCCATTATGATTTTACACCTCTAATTGTATAGTATTGTATAGTTTATAAATATCCACACTCTATACTCTCCAATGGAAGAGTGTAAAAAAAAAAATAGATTTTAAACTCGGACGTCACTCCAAGTGAAATCCCTCTTTAATTTAATCGGGGCGCCACTTTGGAGTGACGTCCGAAGCTTAAAAATTACTTTAGAATTAGAAAGGGACGTCTTCCAGTGGACGTCCGAAAAATTATTTCACTCGGGCGTCGGTTCGAAAAGTCGCCTCGTTTTTATTAACTAATAGCGAGAGGAGGAATTTCCCACCCTCTCTATTAGCTAATACACTATTACCTACGGTATAGCACCCCCATTGGAGAGAGTTTTATGATATTTGGAGTGTAAAATTTCCACTCTATATGGTTTACACTCCCCATTAGAAATGCCCTAATGCATAGATCAATATTTCATAAAAAAAATTGTTGATAGTGTGGCGGACTATCGGTTAAGAGATATTTGGGATAAATAAATGAACGTCTACTTCAGAAGCAAGTATGCAATGAAATAATGAATAATATAAAATTGGAATCAAATATCAATTGATGTCAATTCCAAACATATATTTGTTTGCGGGGTGTCACACTTTGGCTATATGTTACTGCTGCTACAATTGATACACGGTTTTGACCCAGCCATATGGTCGGGATCTTTCAGATATTTTGCGTGACGGAGAAGGCTTTAACTTCAGTTACACAATTATGCAAACTTTGTGGATAGGCAAAACTATCAATTCAACTAAGAAATGATCAACACCATTTAAACTAAAAATCTAGAGTAGTCGAACATTAATTTGAGTAGTTGGGTGGGCTCTCAATGGTTTAGTTAACTTGAACCTAAGTCCATATGAAGTAGTAAATCAATAGTTGGCTCAACAAGAGAGACTAAAAAACTCCAAGGCCATTTTTTTTTTGTATAAACTCATGAAAGCAGAGCTCTCTGGACTACGTGGTTAAAAACCACGCCCTCCACCACTGAGCTAAGAAGGAAAACACATATATACTTGGGAGACAAACATGTTTATGGTCCTGCATAGATTAATGGGTAGGTGATAATGTGCACTTGTTTTGGTGAACAAATTGGTATAACATTGTATTGTACATATCCATGGCTCCATATCAATACTATTGAATGGGATAGGTGCCACCTGGGAACAATTCTTCACCGAACTTTGGTGGTGATTCGGTTTGCTACCATTTCCATAACTCATAGAATGGCATTGCACTCGGCTTCATAATCAACACACCAAGACAGTTTGATTGCAAACAACCCCATGACATTTTCAAAAGATCTACTCCTATATAAAGATTGCCAAAAGATTTACAGTTCAAGTCGGTAGTATATGTATCTAGAGATTTCCATGAGATGAGATAGTCTCAGTCTGTTCTCACCAAAACATGAAATATCAAAGTACTCGTTGATTGTATCTACATCCGACCTCAATAGCACAATTCAACTCATGTTTGATCTATCTTACACCCATTGCAACATAATTAGCACTATTCCCAAACATAACCACCCAATTATACAAATAAATATTTGAAGAATCTTCAAACTTCCTTGATAAAAAAAAAATTATACAAATTTGAAAGACACAACACGATGAAACCTAAACACTCGATACCGATACCGCGCCATTGAAAAAGTAAACAATTAACTCAGATAGGCTTATGCATGAAATTAATTAGGTTTCATTACACCACTCTCTACTTTATGAACTGATAAGGGTGATAAGGAAGGAAAAATGTATCTGAGATTTTGCAATTAATAAAAGATTGGGATACCCTTCACCCCCTAGCTATTTCAAAAAAATAAAAATAAAAAAATTAGGTGAACCCTTATGCACATGCCAAACCATCTAATCATATAAGTAAATTAAATAAAGGTACACTAAACAGATGCAAGTTTACGTGCAAAAACAACTTACAAATTAATTAATCAAGTACTTAAAAAAAAACACTAATCAAATAGGGTAAAGTACTTTTTTATGGATAGTAAATTAAAAGAATGGAAGAATTAGATCCTCGACTTTCTTTCTTGTAATCCTATGGTTTGAAGGTTGAGAGAGAGACGTTTTGAGATGACATTTCCTAATCGATTCTTCTTGTAATCCAATGGTTTGAAGGATTGAGAGAGAGACGTTTTGAGATGACCTTTCCTAATCGATTCAGTCTCCTTAACAAAACAAAAAAAAAAAAAAAAAAAAATCAATTCAATCTCGTAATTACCATAAATGCTTAACATAAAAAGTTCAAGTTTTGTTAGGAAACTTCTAATTATATCTAGAGTAGTCCATATAAGATAGGGAAGTCCACCTTAGATGTACTCCGCTTTAATATAGAGAGAGGTAATACTTCTTGTTTGGAACAAGGACCAAAATATCGCCGATATATCTCAATTTTTGAGATACCTGATATGGATATATTGTGATATATCGGATGGATATATTGACACATTTTGTATATGGTATATATGATATATCTAATATAGATCGTTGACTTTGACCGATTTTTATTAATATATTAACTATATTTTCAATATAATCGGTGATATTTCTAATATTTTCTGATATATCGACATACAAAACAAAATTTTGATTGGTCAACAAAAAATATTTACTGATATATCAAATATATATCGGTTTTTAGGGTGGGTCCGATATATCACCCGACATCGAAATATTTTGGCCTTGGTTTGGAAGAACAAACGAAATAGGAGTATTTTGTATACTCTGCAAATACGAAAAAAAGGGTGTATGAAGTAGTGTAGTTAAGGCGCTAAGAGGCACGAGGCAAGGCAAGGCAAGGCACACCTTTGTGCCTCGCCTTGACCAAGGTGTGGGAGCTAACATAAGGCGCGTGCCTTTTGTGATTTTTGCGCCTTTTTCTTGAGGTGCACGCCTTATTAACATTCACAGTTTTTTCATTTTTTTTGTACAAATTTTGTTATATTTGACACATTTACACTCGATCCAATGGTTGTATGGTACAAGAAATTGTACAAATTTAATAAGTTTCATTTTGGAGTACGCTCTATCTAAGCTTTAATTTTGATTATTTTTTATTAAGTTATATGGATTGAGAGAAGACACGGAGATGGATTAAATGAAATTTTACGGGATTCCAAAATTCGAATCATGTGTTCTATTTCGTGAAAAACTTATTTGGTTTAATTCGATTGGTTCACTCTTTTAGTTTATTGAAGTTGAACTAGATTGTATTGAGAAATACAAGTTTCATTTTGCTAATATTTACAATCACATAAAATTAATTTTAATGTTTTGCTAAGCAAATTAGTAATAATTTATGTCATATTTAATATTTATTTTATTTTTTTATTACTGTGCGCCTCACTTTAATAAATTGCGTGCACGCCTCGCACCTAAGACACAAAGATGGTGTTACGCCTTAGGTGCGCCTCAATGCTTTGACTACACTGGTATAAAGCACTGAAGCCAGTGTATGTTTTTTTTTTTTGGTAAAACCAGTGTATGAAGTAGAAGTGTAGAACACTTGCAAGAGTCTCCAAACATACATTGCAAATCTTAGTCCCAAGAAAAGACAGAATATTCAAGCATACAAGAAGTAAAACCCAAAACCTCCAAGAGTCCAAGTAGTAAGAGATCGATGTTCTCCTTAATGTCAAAGTCTTCCGATTTCTTCGAAATGTTAATACTTTGGAATCCCACCAAATAGAATCTTTAGTTTACCCTCTTTATTCAACTTCTGCACTTCATTAGTTCCACCTATGTACCTTCCTTGCACAAACAGTGCAGGAAGCTCCACTTTCCCCATTAGCTCTGTCAATTCCTCTTCATAGGCTAGATTTGATATGTCTCTCATCGAATAATTAATCCGTATATTTTGAAATGTGGAACGAACTCGGTTGGTGTCACCCATGACTTCAAGACTTGTGTACAGAACAACAGAATTTTCACCTCCTGGAGGGCATTTTTTTGGAAATTTTTCGAGCAACATTTCCCATGTATATGTCACCTTTTCAATACTTGTATTTCCTTTCTGGTCAACGAAAGTGGAACCCGAAGCATCTCTCACGTGAAGTCTTTTCTCTTTCTGGCTGAAAAAGATAAAAAGAAGGATTAAGTCGACCACCATACATCTTATGAAAATCCAAAAATGTAGATAGTTTTATTGATATGAGTACAGTCATGGATATTAGAAACTATAAAAATAGTTATAAGTTTTAACACAACAATTGTTATATATTGTTAATTACAAATAAAAAAAAAAGTTATATATTGTTTTTATTTACCACAAATTTTTTATGCTCAAACTCAAATTGAAAATTTTTGTGCTCGAAAGAAAAATTGATCAATTAACCATCATTAGCCCAAAAAGAAAAGAAAACTTCTTTCGTTTTCAACCCAAAAAAGAAAGATCTCATAGCAAGTTGGACAAACCTATCAATATTGAAGCCGCTTCTTCGCGGATCGACTAGATTGCTCTTAAGGGGTGGCTTGAAAGTGGAACTCGAATTGAATTCCATATTGGCTGGAATTGTTTTACTTTCTTGATCATTTTCCTCGTATGGGCTGAAAGTAGAAGGGTTAACTTGGAGCAAATAAAAAAGTAAAAAAAATTGGGTTACTACTTACAACTTATCAAGTTATTAGTTCATACTTCATACTCAGAGTTTCTTTTAGAAAATCTGAGTAGTGTGAAGCCTAATAAAAATTTGTTGAACTGCCTAGCACTAAAAGTACACCTTCGTAGTAGTTGAACAATGTTTATACTTTATACACAAACGTTGGAGGCTCTAGCTCAATGGAGAAACAACCAACTTGAGCATCCAAAGCTTCAAACATACAGAAAAAATAATCTCCTTGTTAGGGATACGTACACTTCAGTAAGGGCAGGAGAGAAATGTGAGAGTGCGCCATGACCGTCAATTCTTGTGGAGCCACCAATCAGGTTGCCTTGAGGTGAAAAATATTGTTTGATCTGCTCTTTTTGCAGTGGTGCATTTTGTCTGTAGGGGAGCGATATCCTCATAGGGCATCGCACTCGCGAGGAGCATAAGCGAACTGAAGATATCGACCTCCAAGACAGACCTGAGAACAAAAAGCCCTAGCAGTACACGAGTCTTGGCAGATAGATGAATCCAAGGCGACCTCCAAGACCGACCTGCGAGCGGCTCGAGTAGGTGGTGCGAACGAAGATATCTCAGTACGAACACTTTGGCAGATACAAAACGCTTCGGATAGAAACACACCCCACCGGGTGTAATGATTGCCAAGATCTTAGTGGTAATCTCATCACCGGGAAATAGGGACTACCGCATCTACCCCCAATCATAACAGGGCATATCCAAAATCCAATTCAACACTCATCCGCGATCTCCACCCTACATTTGCACAAAAGAGTACACGTGTCAGAAGGATCTCCTCTCCCTGAAATCTATAAATACCACCTACTGGAACTACGTCAGACTTGATTCTTCTCTCCCCAAGAAAAGGAAAAACGAGAGAAGATACGTAGGCAGTTCGCTCACAGCGACCTCGGTCACATCCAAAATCCAAACCCCTCCCGTTCTTCCTTGTTGTAATTAGGAGAAGATCAAAACACTCCTTTACATTGGCGCCGTCTGTGGTTTCGATTACTGGAGAGCCACTTTAGATCAGTTCATCCATCTCTAACTCTCCAGCCCACGAAGCATGGTTAGCATATAAGATCAAGTTCAGAACCTTGCCCACCAGTTGGGAATAACGAATGAGAGCATTTCCTTGCTCAGGGAGGAAAACGCTACTTTACGTGCTCAGGTGGATAGTTACCAGCAACAACAAGTCGGCAACGGAGCCGAGCACAGCATCAATGACGTTAATCAGCAGATTAATGAGTTATCCCAAAGGATTGGCCAGACCGCTGCGAAGAAGGATTCGACACAGATTGTGCACAAGATGCTTAAGACGTATCGCGCATCTCCGTTCACCGCAGAGGTCCTCAGTAAATCCTCTCCACACGACTTTATCCAGCCACGCTTTCCCATGTATGCACGGCAAAGACATGCCCCGGGTCGATGTGGCTCGCTATATTCGAGTTTGGCACTTCTACTCACCCGAGTTTGATTATCTTCACTGCAGATTATTTCCAAACACCTCGGGGATGGCGCTCTCGATTGTTCTTTTCATCGAGTTTGATTCTATAAACACCTTCAACGCCTTTTATCGATTTGTTCGCCACCCGATGCGTCCACAACAGGCGGAAGAAGGCAGATCTTGATTCTCTGTTTCAATTATCATTCAAGGAGGACGAAACTATTCGTGGAATTCCTAGGGCGGTTCAAGGTCGAATCGGCCGCGCATGGAAAGTGGCTTGAAAGAATCTTTCGCCACACTGGCCTTTTCTAATGCTTGCCGAGTGCGAAACAGTGACCTCGCTAGGTCGCTGATGAAGGAACGCCCAGAGACACTGTCCGAGCTCTACGCCAAGTGGACAAGTACATCAAGTTGCAGGAAACTTTAAAACTCCATGGTTTAGCAGAGAACCACGAGGTCGCCGAAGTCTCGGATCGTTACCACGGGTCAAGAAGCGCCAGTCGCTTTGCACCAGCATTTCATGCACGACCGGATAACAGCCAGAGTTCGCCGTCCGACATCGTTCCCCGATACATCTTGGATAAGATTAAAGCGCCCCATTTTCCGGCCAAACATCGCCCCGCGATCGACTGGCAAGCCTTTTGTGCATTTCACAAAGCAAAGTGCCATGAAACCGATGCATCTTTGGGGGCTCAAGCATTATCTCCAAGACCGGTGGAAGATGGTCATATCAAACAATACACTAGCATTCCCGATGGCGACTGCACTGCATCACAAGTTGATGGCTTTGTCGATCTCCACCTCACCGCCAAAGTTCATCGTCCTCAAAATGCCGCCCCCTATCGTTTCATGTGAGAAGGCAAAGACTCGTCCGGATCGATCGGACAATGCCCGCACTATTCATGTGATTACCTTTCCGGACGATTCCGTGACCTCTTCCCGAGAGAAAAGACGTCGGGTAGGCGCTCTTCAGGAAGTCTATCATTTTACTTCACAGGCAGCCCACGCCCCGCGGGGTTCAGGTCGCAGCGCAGGCGATATCATTTTCACAGAGGCCGACTTAAGCAAAGTCTGCCTTCCTCATAATGACGCATTGGTAGTTCATGTCAAAATCAGCGACTGGACAGTCAAGCGCGTCCTGATCGACCCTGGCAGTTCCTGCGACATCTTATTTTACCACACCATGCAAGAGATGAACCTCCCCAAGTCCGTTCTCGTAGACCCAATCGCCCCCCTTTACGGGTTCAATGGCTCCAGAGCCGACCCCATTGGTGACATTATCTTACCAGTATCGGTGGGATCTCGAGAGGATAAGATTACCTGTAATACACGGTTTTGCGTTCTCGACATTAAGTCGTCCTACAATGCCATACTAGGGCGATGCTGGATCCATCAGATGCAAGCAGTTCCATCAACATTGCATCAAGTTCTACGTTTTCCAGGACCTAGGGGAATGATGGAGCTTAGAAGCAATCAGCTTGAAGCGTATCACTATAACCAGATAGTATCAACCAGTGAGACTGCCCATGGACTGACACCCATCATACACGAGCCCACCAGTTACACAATGGCACATGATTTAGTGGCGGAGTCCGTTTCGACTTGCAAAGCGAAAGCGGCGGGGGCTCCAAAGAAGTTAATACCTGCGATGCGCCCCCGACTCATTCCTGCACAAGCAAAGCTACCCAGCATTGATACAAAATCAGCCGCCCCATCGACTAGAGTGTCAAGAATCGCTTCGGATTGTGGTGGGCCAACACACGTGCCAACAACAGCCGTACCACCAGTGTCCATACCTCCAGTGCTGTATCCATAGCTTGGGGATGCCCCCATCAACGCTGATGCTCAAGTCGTTCAGACCCCAACTGCTAGCCAGACTAGCCCAGAGCACGTTCAAGACCCCCTTGAGAGCGAACTACCAAGCAGCGCTCCACCATCCGTTGTAACACCTCCAGTGGCAGAAAAAGAAAGAGTGAACTTAGGCACCGCTGACGACCCCAAGTTCGTCTATGTAGGGGCCAACCTCGACCCCATGTTAAAGACCCGACTTTTGTAAATTTTTATCTATGAATAAAGATGTTTTGCTTGGTCGATATTGATGTGCCCGAGTCGATCCTCAAATCGCATGCCATAAATTAAATGTGAACCCCAATGCTAAACCCGGTCAAATGACAACGACCTCGTAGACTATCCCTCGCTTTCAAAAAGCCATCAACGACGAGGTCGAAAACTCAAGCAAGTCGGTTTCATCGAAAAGGTAGACTACCCCGAGTGGATTGCAAATATTGTCGCCGTCCCCCAAAAAGAATGGCACGGTTAAGCCTATGTGTCGATTTCACAAATGTCAATCAGGCCACGCCAAAAGACAGTTTTCCCTTGCCTC
Organism: Coptis chinensis; assembly: GCF_015680905.1. Classification (NCBI taxonomy): domain Eukaryota; kingdom Viridiplantae; phylum Streptophyta; class Magnoliopsida; order Ranunculales; family Ranunculaceae; genus Coptis; species Coptis chinensis. The sequence continues at coordinate 6,638,666 of NC_141456.1, read as the reverse complement.
GCATTGACCAACTTGTCGACCAAACCTGTGGTCATGAGCTCCTCTCCTTTATGGATGCGTACAGTGGGTACAACCAAATCCCACTCGCCGAGGAAGATCAAGAGAAGACTTCGTTCATTACGGAGCAAGGGATCTATTGCTACAACGTCCTCCCGTTCGGTTTGAAGAACGCCGGAGCGACATACCAACGCCTGGTCACTGACATGTTCCAAGACATGTTAGGCGACACCATGGAGGTCTACATTGACGACATGGTGGTCAAAAGCAAAAAAGCTGGTGATCACCTCACCCACCTCGAACAAGCGTTCTCCAGACTACGCCGTACGGGCATGAAGTTGAACCCAGAAAAATGCCTCTTTGGGGCGTCCTCCGGCAAGTTTTTAGGGTATCAGGTGTCGCAGCGCGGGATCGAGGCAAATCCTGACCAGATCCGAGCGTTCTTAGATATGCCCGATCCACGCACAAAGAAACAGATACAGAAATTGTCGGGAATGGTCGCGGCGCTCAACCGGTTCATATCAAGGGCCTCAGATAAGTGTAGACCGTTCCTGCAGCTCCTCAAAAAAGGCGAGCCGTTTTCATGGAGCGATCAATGTCATCATGCATTCGCTACTCTCAAAGAGTATCTCACCACGCCTCCCGTCTTAGCCAAACCAATATATGGAGAGACACTGGGGCTTTATCTGGCCGTATCCGATTTCGCCATCAGCTCAGTTCTCTTTAAAGAGGAGAACAATTCAGAGAAGCCAATCTACTTCACGAGTAAGACGCCACGCCAAAATTAAAAGAAAAAATTACGCCTTCCTGGAACGAGCTGTACTTGCTTTGTTGTATTCCGCACGGAAGTTCAGGCCGTACTTTCAGGCACATCAAATCAAAGTTCTTACCGACCTTCCATTGAAGAAAGTCCTTCACAAAGAAAACAAGACTACTCGAATGGCAGTTTGGGCCGAAGAACTCGGAGAACACCACATAGAGTTCGTCCCCCGCACTTCTCAGAAAGGTCAGGTCGTCGCCGATTTCCTAGCAGATTTCCCAGTAGAGGACCCCAGCTGGGAACAAGAAACTGAGCTCCCAGACACAAAAACGAGAGTCAAATCGCCCTGGTCTCTCTTTGTGGATGGTTCGAGTAATCTCGGTGGAAGTGGCATCGGAGTCGTCTTAGTTTCCCCCGACGGAAATATGATTGAAAAGTCAGTCCGCATTGACTTTGCAACTTCCAATAATGAGGCGGAGTACGAAGCGCTAATTAGGGGACTAAGGATGGCGCTTCAGCTCGGTGTCGAAGAGATCCAAGTCTTTAGTGACTCGCGAATCGGTCATTCGCCAGTTGCAAAAAAGAGTACACTACCCACGAAGGTAACCTTTCCAAGTATCTTCGTGTCGTTCATCGGGCTTATTGCCTTTTTTAAGCGGTACACATACATCATTTCTTGCGTGAGGAGAACCGCCACGCAGACAGGTTTAGCTTACTTGGCTACCTGACCGAAATGCGTTCCCCGACAAGTTCTCATAGAAGTCGCCGATCGACCGCATACCAAATCGACCACACCTTGATGATAAGTTTACCTATTTCCTCTCTCCGCCCGGTCGGTTGAGCCAAACATGGATGCAGCCCATCATCGATTATATCCAAGACGGCCGCGCCCCCGAGGAGCGCACCCAAGGCCGCAGGTCCCATATCAAGCTCGTCGTTATTGTTTAGTCCAAAACAAGCCGCTCAGAAATCCACCGGGGCCCACACTTACGGTGCATTACCCCCGCAATTGTGGTCAATTGATTTTTGCAGAAATCCACGAAGGAGAATGTGGAAATCACGCCGGCGGCCGCTCATTAGCTCACAAGGCCATCTCTCAAGGATACTTCTGGCCCCGGATGCAGATCGATGCTAAAGCATACGTCCTCAAATGTCTCAAATGCCAAACGTTCGGCCACAATATCATCCAACCTGCTTTCAACCGACAAAGATAGCGAGCGAGCGCGGCCATTTCACATGTGGGGCATGGACATTATGGGACCATTCATCCCACAGAAGAGTACTGGTTTCCGCTTTGTCCTAGCTGCCACCGACTACTTCACCAAGTGGGTCGAGGCCATTCCTCTTGCACACGTCAAAGAGTCCCATGTCCGAAACTTCATCTGGACTCACATTATCACCAGATTTGGTTTACCACATACACTAGTAATGGACAATGGGCCTCAATTCAAAGGCCGAACAGTCAAAGAGTTCCTAGCCAAGTGGAAGATCATTCATGCGTTCTCTACTCCGCAGTACGCTCAGAGTAATGGCCAAGCAGAAGCCAGTAACAAAGCAATCCTGGAGAATCTAAAGAAAAAGATCGAAAAGAACAAAAGCCAGTGGCCAAATCAGTTGGAAAATATTCTGTGGGCTCACCGCATTCCACGGCCGATCTAGCACCGGCGAATCACCATTCTCCTTGTGTTATGGCACAGAAGCCGTAATTCCTACCGAGCTGACAGTCACTACGACTCGCTCAGAACTTGTAGAATCCGGACACAACGACTCCGTTTTAGCGCGAGAAATCGACCTGCTCGAAGAAAGGCGCGATCTAGCTGCCATCAGAGTCGCGTCTTATCAGCAAACTCTGAAGAACTCCTACAACAAGCGAGTTCATCCTAGGTCTTTTCAACCTGGAGACCTAGTGCTCAAAAAGACGCAGGACGATTCCAAGTTAGCACCCACATGGGAAGGCCCCTACATCGTGGAACGCGTCGTCGGCAATGGAGCATACTGGATAAGAACCCAAGAGGGGAAGATGTTGCCTCGACCTTGGAATACTTATCTACTGAATTTTTTTTACCAATAGCGCCATCCATGGTGTATATTTCTTGGTTCACATTAATGTCAAATAAGTTTCCTGTGTTATTTAATACAAGTTACTATCTTTATTTGTATTGGCAAGTCAACCAGTTTACACAGCATAGACGCTCAACACGTTTTACTTGGCTCGCCACTCTCAGCCAGCAGCATACTCTCGCAAACGAGAACGCTCTCCGCGAGCATACAGCTCTCTGGAGCTCACTGGCTACATAGCCTCTCCAATTCTTGTTACGTCGAGGACCTATATTTCTAGGATCGACTACACGAGAACGCCTCCTCAGCATACTCTCTGGAGCTCACCATCGGCTACATAGCCTCTCCAATTCTTGTTACGTCGAGGACCTATATTTCTAGGATCGACTACACGAGAACGCTCTCAGCGAGCAGACAGCTCTCAGGAGCTCACAGGCTACATAGCCTCTCCAATTCTTGTTACGTCGAGGACCTATATTTCTAGGATCGACTACACGAGAACGCTCTCCGCGAGCATACAGCTCTCTGGAGCTCACTGGCTACATAGCCTCTCCAATTCTTGTTACGTCGAGGACCTATATTTCTAGGATCGACTACACGAGAACGCTCTCCGCGAGCATACAGCTCTCTGGAGCTCACTGGCTACATAGCCTCTCCAATTCTTGTTACGTCGAGGACCTATATTTCTAGGATCGACTACACGAGAACGCTCTCCGCGAGCATACAGCTCTCTGGAGCTTACCGGCTCTACAGCCTTTCTAAGTCTTGTTACGTCGGGGCCCTATATTTCTAGGATCGACCACACGAGAACGCTCTCCGCGAGCAAACGCTCTCCGGAGCTCACAGGCACCGTAGCCTCTCCAACTCCTGTCACATCAACGACCTATATTTCTAGGGCTGACTACATAACAGGACGCATATTTCTAGAATCAGAATCAGGATGCTAGTTACACACAAGTACACGGCAGCATGCATACACATCCAAAATAACATTATATGACCATACGTCATAACAAATACATCCACCGATCTACTGGGATTACCCAGGAAATCCAGATCGAGGATCATTACAAAAATTCACCAAGTATCGAACTGCCACTTTCGTGGAAACCAGTTCTCTGAATGAAAATGCTGAACTGCTCAGGCAAGCCTGAAAACACAGCTCTATTGTTTGCTCTCGTATAAGAGAGAGAAATGTAGACTACACTTACAACTCAAGACTAACAGAGTCAAATAAAGATCACCTTATCAATTCTCAGTAATGACATGCTTGTCTTCCGGTCGCTTAGTCGAAGCAAGATGTCGAAATGACCTCAAAGATCACACGATCTCGGGCTTTCCTTCCTCGCCGCAATCGTTTTCCTCCTCAACATGTCATACTTTTCGTCCAAATAGCGGCATAGGCGATACAGCTTCAATTATCGCCTTCTTCGCCATACCACCTTCCGACATTTCTTCGCGATAAGCAAATACAACACCCAATTCCCTTTCCAAATCGGTCATATCCGTCCACCAAGAAATTCTCAAGAGCCTACGTTCGGTACTTGGTGGACATCACTTCTAGTTTCTTCTTGTCCACCCCCACGCTTCGTCAACCCCACTCCACGTGAGGGTTACCATTAGTCTCGATCAAGACGCCGCGACAAAGATCTTTCAAATTATCATACCCTCGCAAGAAACCGTGCATGAGCAACGTTAGAACACCGACTCTCCCCGAAGAAGTCGGCCAACAGCCTTAAGGCATCGAGGAGCTCACCAAACAAGCGCCATATCCATCGCCTCCAGTAGTGTCCCCATGTCCTCGTCCTCCACCTCTCGCTTTATCACCATCTAGCACAATCCCTTCCCGAACGCTTAGTCGCTATGGGAGCCGAGTGGAAGCTACAATCCGAACGTTTCACCATCCGCTTCTTCCCCGTCTTCCCCAGGTAGTAGAATTCGCTCCCCACATCCTTACATTGCGGGGATGAACTCTCACCCGCGGATCGGCGACCTTTGCCCCAAATTAAGCGGCCACCGAACGACCAGCAGCTAAGCCCACTTCGGGCTGCGCGACGAACAACACAATGCCGCCAGCAGGGCGACTATCTCTCCTCGGTCGTTTATGACCCTTCGTTTCTCCATCAGCAACCTTTCTCTTCCCACGATCGCCATGAACATGAGGATCAAACTCCATTTCCTCCATTGATAGTGGTGACGTTTCTCTCACAAACGCACGACATCTAGCCATCCTAACCTAGCAGCAAAGTTACTGCGGCATGAGCTAAAGCTTACTCTAGGTATTTCTCAAACGTAATAACACGCCAGCAGATAAGAAACCACGCACTGACTGACGAAGCAAAGAAATGAAAAGGCACAAAGAAAAGGGCAGAGCAAAGACAATGAAGGGAAGCTTAGGCACAACAATGATAAAACCCCTTGATGATATTCGAGGAGCGGTTTATATTCCTTAGGAAACGCTTTTTCCTAAGTGCCTCATAATCACCTTTGAGACGCCAAACGCCATCCGCCCGCCATCATTATGTCCCATGAACCGCCGTCTCCCTACACGTGTCACGCGACGCAAGGGGAACACCGCAGTTAAGCGACGCGAATACGAGCAAGTCGACCTACGTCTTGAGCCAAACTCCAGCGATCGGATGCTCACGCTGCGCGTAGCATTTATCAATCGAAAGCACTCCAACAACAAGATGCTCCTCCCATCTTACCAATCGTAAGTAAGGAGGTTGTCACCACAATGTGCCTACCACGTTCCAATATAAGTCGTATAATCCTGCATAACTATGAGCGAGCAAACGACTCAGACATACACAAGCAAAACAAATATCTACCATCGCATGCAAACAAAGGACGACCTGGTTTAACAGCTTTTTCATACAAATTCAATTGAGCCGAAGTCTTTTAGATTACTCGTAAAAATCAACCCGCCCCCACACGAAGTTAACAACAATCGGGCTACCCCGAATCAGCAAGAGACACCCACTCGTTCAAGATTACAATACACAAACACAAAAAAGGCGAACTGCCCAGGTTACCCCAGGAAACCAGTTCTATTGTATCACAGCATATAAGCTGATAAAAAGACAAGCAACAACTTTTACAACTCGTCATCTCCGCACGAGTTTACCCTCCACGCCAAAAGCTTCATCGATCTCAAAGATCTCTCCCGGCCCACTATAATCGCTATGCCATCCAACTCTAAGCTCATCACCGCGATCAGCGCAATAGCCTTCAACTCGAGCCTCCCGCTTCGCACGCCACGGAAAGAGGCAATCGCCACACCGCATCCCCTCGACCTCCTCCACCGGGGGATCGGACGCACAAATGGCGTGTTCCTCCTTCCTCCTTCAAGCCATTGTCAGCCTCCTCCACCAACGGTAAGTCAAGGCCCAGCGTGTCATAGGCCCGGTTAGCGTCCCGAAAGCAACCTTCTTGCAAGCAGTAAAGCATAATCGTTCAAATACCACCAATTTCCACGGTAGCTGCTTTCGGACATTATCTTCAGCTCCTTCTAGCTTTTGCCTCAGCTCTTCCGCTTCCGTATCTTTCAACATCTTGGCGAGACTCAGTACGCTTCATGAGCTTTCTTCAAATCTTCCAGTTCCTCGCCCATCTGCGAGGCGTCCTGGACGTTTTTCAGCTCCTCAGCCAACTTCACCACCATTTCCCTATCTGATTCTGCGAACTGGGCGATCTCTTTCAACTTCTGGAATCCACTCACCAGCTGCACGAACTTACACATGGTTAGCACAACAACAATTTGCATAAGCAAACAAGTAACCTCAGATGAAGCTACAGACATACCAAGCATTGCGCAATTTCCATTCGTCTCAAGTTGTCGGCCAGCCCTTTCTCATCTAGCTCTCTGCGGTTGCCATCCAGAGCTATCTGTTCTAGCAAACAACCTGCTATCTTCTTCGATCCGGCAATAGCGCTTGCCGTTTCAGCGCCATATACCATGCTCATCCAGATAGACAAAATGTCCTTCCAGATCATCCGCAGACACAACCGCTTTTCCAGTCACCTTACGCGGAGCCTTGGCCTTCTTCACCGGACTGGGATCGCGTCCCAGTCGAGGCGTACTGGACCCCACTCCAAAAGTGGCCAAGTCCATGACCCTTTCGCCAGTCGGGCCCCACTACGGCGAGATACCGCGGGTCCCAACCATTACCACCATCGAGATCCCCCCCGCTTAGCGTCATCCCCACGAAGCGTGTCGTCGCTTATTTTCATGACTTCGTCCCGTCTTGCTTTCGAGGCGTCAGCGTTGCCTCCTCTCCGACCTCCCCTAGCAAAGACGAAGGTCAAAACCATCGGCTCCAACTCCACAGAGCCTCGATCGAACCCCATTCAGCCGACCGCCCGACTCTCCACGAGAGGTTCCCCTAACAGGGCCTTTGCGCCCCATGCACCACCTGCCTCTCCTCTCGTGTTACCGGTGTCACTCGCTCGTGGCCTCCATCACTCCTTTGCCTTAGCGGAGCTCGAGGCTCGCTTTTTGGCTTTCCTTTTTTCCCGATTGCCGGTCCACCCTTTTCTACAAAGAAATGTGCAACCTCGGGCAACTTCGCTTGTTTTTCCGCACGACTCAGCCGAGCAAATCTTTCTATCTCCCCACGATCAGTTCGCCGCTTCACAGAAAACTCTGCAGCCAAAGCAAAACAAAAACCTGTTAGAACAACTATCAAACGTTCTGAAAAATAACAACAGAAAAGTGTTCCTACCCACCGGATATGTTACAAATCCTAGTTCGCAGTATACACCCGCTCACACAGTAATTGCCAACTAGCAACAACGGTCTCTTAGTCCAGGCCTCATTGCTTACTCCATCGATCACAGCAGAACGCGTCGTCATGGTTTGCAAGCTAAAGTTCATATTCCCCGATCGACGTACCACATAGTGCTCCACTATGTCAGCTACCCTTATGTCATATTCCCCACTCGCGTTCAACAGGTCGAACACCTTAAATAATCGCCAGGTGTTACCCACGAACTGACAGGGAGACTTCCAACAAAGCGCCAAGAAGTCGCATACCAGTTTCGAGAACGGTATATGCATATGCGCTCTCAGCTGACCCTCACAGATTATAACTCCACCGTTCGGCGGGTTATACTCCTCACTACAAACATTTTCACTCAATCGTGGCTCAGATATCTCCGTGTCGGGGACCTTAATCCCATATGCTGCCCTCTCGGTTGGGGAAAGAGTTGGCAAAAGACGACGGTTCACACTTCTAGGGGGCACATCGCTTGATGACGACATCTCCCCCCGACCTGACGTACTGGCCACGTCATCTCCTGACCTAGATCGGGCATTACCCCCGCCTATCCTATCCTCTTCTTCCAACTCAACCTCCACGCCGACACTTATCAAGTTTCTTCATCCTCGTTACTTCCACAACTTAAAGATATCTCTCGGACCTCCTCCGATCGAGTATCATCAGAATCGGACATTATAACAACTCTTTTCTATCAAATATTCAGTCCTAAACCCTTTAGCCTTACAATAACCTACCTACTTAAAATAACGAGCCGGACAGAGAGGAAAGCAAATGGAAATTGGAAAGATAATGTTGAATGTAGAGGACTCACCGAAAACCCTAGTCATGTTTTTGCGGAGGAAGAAAACACGAAATAACTTTTTGGTATCTCAAATCTGATTTTGTATAAACCGCCCGTTCAGTTACCAAGGAGTAATCATTACAGCCTACGCTATAGCCCGCACACGTGTTCCAAGGCACTGTCCTTTCAGCAGTTCCGCATAACGCGGCGACACGTTTCTTCTCCAACTGCTACGATTCTGTCACGTGCAAGTAAGGTAAAACTACCTTTTTCCCGCCAATTCACCAGGCCACAAAGATTCAAAAGTGGCGCCTACCACGGGTTCATCCACTACCGTTTCGCTCATGCTCCACCACGCCGTCCGACTCTTTCTCGAAATAGCGTTTCCCCTTACATCTACGCCTCTACCGGTAGGGTCGTGGTAGGGGCGATATCCTCATAGGGCATCGCGACTCGCGGAGCATAAGCATAACCGAAGATATCGACCTCCAAGACGGACTGAGAACAAATTCTAGCAGTACACGAAAAGCGCAAAGATAGATGAATCCAAGGCGACCTCCAAGACCGACTGCGAGCGGCTCGAGTAGGTGGTGCGAACGAAGATATCTCAAGATTTAACACTTTGCCGATACGTAACGCTTCGGATAGAAACACACCCCACCGGTGTAATGATTGCCAAGATCTTAGTGATAATCTCATCACCGGAAATAGGGACTACCGCGATCTACCCCCAATCATAACAGGCATATCCAAAATCCAATTCAACACTCATCCGCGATCTCCACCCTACATTTGTACAAAAGAGTACACGTGGTCGGAAGGATCTCCTCTCCCTGAAATCTATAAATACCACCTACTGGAACTACGTCAGACCTGATTCTTCTCTCCCCAAGAAAAGGAAAACAAGAGAAGATACGTGAGGCCGCTCGTCACAAATAACCTCTGGTCACATCCAAAATCCAAACCCCTCCCGTTCTTCCTTGTTGTAATTAGGAGAAGATCAAAACACTCCTTTATATTGTCCTGGGCGGATCTCTCTTTTCAGATCATTATTAGGAATGATCTTGGAAGGTGGTCTAGATGTAGAACTCGAACCAGAATGAACAGAAGTGATCTTGGTTAAATCTGCTTTTCTCTCGAGAGAGCTGCCCACGAGTCAAAATAAAATTAGTGGCAATGTCTCACACAAAATAAAAGTCGTACCGTATATTTAATTCATAATGTCTGAAAATTCTCATACCCTTGAGTAACGGCAGGAGAGAATTTTGGGAGTGGTCGATGGCCAGCCACGCTGCTTTCGGGAGAGTAGTCATAATTCAACAACTTACGTACCGATGCCGATACCTTTCCAACAACTGATCACCAAATTGCATCTGCATCATTTCCTGCACTATTTCTTTCGTGATCAGCTGGGGTGCTTGTAATGTTTCTTCCTCTCTTACTACCTTCGATATCATTCTCTTTACCGATTGTACCTCTTCAAGATGGCTTTTCCTGACTTCCTCGAGATGAGTTTTTTTGGCCACAGGTGTGCCTAAACTCGACTCAGCCCCATCTTTTTCATACAACTCTTCAATCTCACGTCTCTCCTTATCCTCCCTTATTGCTTTATTCTCTGCTATCAAAGCCTTATTCTGCTTCTCTAGCTCCTCAAATTTTTTGAGTAAGATTCTCAAGAATAACCCTTCCTCATGCACTTCCTCCACCTCATCTAACATCCTACATCTTAAACGCCTTGTTCTACACTCTTCGGTTTTAGATGCTGCCTGAGAAGTACTTTCTCCATTTATTTACTGTTGTTGCCTTGCTTACAGTACGTAGCACGCTTTGGCGGCATTGTTGAAAAAGAAAAGCAATCCACCATTCATAACTTCAAGAGATTATAAACGGTTAAAAATGAAGAACAAACTCCACTCTTCACCCGAAAACTTCCTTAAAATGAATTTGATCTTCAACAAAGAAACAACGACTCGATCTTTCAAACTACTCCCAAAAAACCTCAAAAGATCCTCAAAGATGGGTTCAATCTTCGAAGAAGAAGAAAAGAACAACACTCTTAGCTTTTTGTTCTTCAAAACCCGTGACGCGGCCAAATGTAGTTCTATGGATTGATCCAAGAAGAACCGATTAAGATCAATGATCAATGAATGAATGACTAGATATTGAATGAAGATTTGAATATGTTTGATAAGAATTGGAAATATTTATTGATTGAACATGAAAAGGTTACAAGAACTCTCTCTGTTTCTCTCTCCAATTTCTAATCTTTTTATGGGAATCAGATTATGATTTCTATTCTTCTGTTCCGGTCGTTATGTAGTCCCTTCAACATGTGCTGACCCAATCAGCTCATGCCATGTGTCCATTTTTCTTCTTCTTTCTTTTTCTTATCTCATTTCCCGTTCATACCTGTAATAAATCCACTTATACAGAGATATCGGCCCTTATCTTACTGTTAGAAACAAAATTGAACTTTGTTACCATTTGGGGAGAAATATTCTGTATCAGAGTCAGTGATATCGCCATCTCTCGTTAAATTATTAATAGGTCTGATGCTCAAACTTGAATCAGCATCTTAATAGTCCACAAGCCTGAAAGGGTTGGGTGGCTTCTTTGCCTAAAGAATCTTGATCAATTGTAGCACCTACTAGTTGATACTAGGATTATCAAATGCTAAGTCTACCGCCTTTTTAAGTAAACTCCCCTGTAGATCGCCTCCGTCAGTCTACTTAATAAGTAAAGATCATCTGTCAAAATATGAAGGCCCACAGATCAGATAAACTTTGTTGTTCTCCATTTTATATATGTTGAAGTATTTGAAGTATGAGGGCGTGCACCATTTATTTGTCTCCTTACTGGTGCCCCCTATATATTCTTGACGTATGAACGTTACTATAAGTGTGGACTATCATTTTTGCAACCGTATCTAGTATTTTCTATTCTCATGTATTGGGGTAACTTAACACCGTAGGTTAAGTATATATATAAAACTCTCGGTAGAGTATAAGTTAACTCTCTAACCCATAATTCTTGCCTCCACTTTTCTCCATTATTCTTTTTACTGGTTTCCATATTACAATAATATCACAAATTCACAACTCTCCTAGCATTCCCACTAACATGGTATCAGAGCATCATGTTCAAATATAAATTTAGTGGTATGCTACGAGAGGTATCTCCAAAATCAATATACAAGAAAATATATATATTTTTCTTTTTCAGTTTTCAATATTTCTCATAAGAAGAGGTCAACAAAGTTTGAAGTTTTTATGTCTCGATTAGGGGTGTCTCTTTTTGCCGAATTTCTGATTTTTCCGAAATCCGACCCGAAATTGGTTTGGCTTTGGGTGTAGTTTTCATGGGCCGATTTTCCGATTTCCAAAAATTCCGAAAAAAAATTGGATCGGATTCGGATATAACTCTAAAAACCGATCCAATCCGATATCCGATCCGAAAGTTCCGATATATAGCCGATCCGAAATTTCCGATGTTATTACCAATTTATTCTGAAAATATATACTTCTCTCACTATCCACTTGATTAGATCTCGATCAAATATCAACCGTTCATTCATTTTCTAGTTTTTTACTTCCAAAAACAAAACAAAAACATAACCTATCTCCTACTTCCCCACTTGAATTGGACCACTCCACTGTCATTACACCGTCTGCCATAACAACAATGATATGAAAAAAAATGTCATTGAGTCATACAATGACTTCCAGGCCAATCCAAAAGCCAAATTACAATAGATAGAATGTTATGTAAAGCTACTTAGAGTCCAAGACCAGAATTCATTATTCATACACACACTTCACGCTTCAATTTCCACACACGAAAAAAGATTGAAACATTACAAATACCCAGACCTCAACAGAATGCAATGATTGCTGTTAGTGGCTGAAGGTTCTTTTTCTCATTTTTTCTTGGATCACTTGTTTGAATGAAAATGAGTTTTCTCAGTAAACAAGTACGTATTGTTGATGGTATATTGGTGTTGTGGACATGGTTTTCTCTCCCTACAATGAACATTGGCGTATGATATTCCAAAAATAATTGAAAGTAAAGAGATCTTAGAAAATCTACCAAGTATTCCGAAATTTTCGAGTTATTCCGAAAGTTCCGAAATTGGAAATATATTTTGAATCCGAAAAAAAATTGGATCGGATTTGGCTAGCATATTAGGTTCCGAAAAAAATTCGGAAGGAGGTTAATCCGATCCGATCCGATCCGAAGTCACCCCTAGTCTCGATTCATAGGCATGCACCCATATTTTTGCCCTCAATCATAGGTGTCCTCCCATCTATATAAAATAGCACGTTTTCGCTGGTGTTTGCTGATCTAGTCTTCTCTTTCCTTGGATGAACTCTTTTTGGAAGCTGTTTGGTTGACAAGGCTCAAACTTATCTGTCTTTTATTTATTTTTGTGATATTGTTTCTTTGAGTTGGAGATTTTCTTTTTCAACGAGCAGATCTGATTCTATTCTTTTTATGCTCTTGGGTTAATTGTTCACAGAACTATTCACTGTACTGCTTGTAGTACTATTCACAATACTGTTCACAATACTATTCATAGTACTATTCATTGAGTTATTGTTTACGATACTGTTCACTGCTGGTTTGCTGATATGGTACGTCTTTCCTTTCTCTCGATGCACTCTATTTGGAAGTTTTTTGGCTGAAAAACTCACATTTTCCATGACTTGTTCATGTATGTATCCGCATCCGAGTGTTTGTTAAACATGCCCAACTATACTTTGTGGTAGTTTTTCACTTAATCTGAGTATCTCTTGTTTTGTTTTTCGGTGTTCGTTAATTCTTATAAGTTATGAGAATATGACTATTGGTGAATACAATATTGTTCTTTGACGTGGGTATTGGTTGATTTTTGGTCGTATAAAGTTTTGCCTTTTTTTTAAGTGGGTATTGGTTGGTTGTATCACTTTGGGGATGGCCAGTCTATTTATTGCGTTGGTATTTGGTTTCCTTTGTTTCAAGTTCAAGTCAGAATAGACAAGCCTTTGTATGTGCCAACTCCGCCTTGTATATTCCAACTTGAGGGGGAGAATATAGAGATATGACGACATTGAATAATATTTGAGGCAAGGAGAATATGAAGACGTACGTGGCAGAGTACTCATGTCTTCATATCTCATTTCATGTCTTGGCGTACTCACCTCATGAGGGTGGGGCGCCCCCTATACAAGGCATATCCAAGGGCATTCGCCCCTTTGCATCTCAACAGTATGAGCAAGTACATCTCCACTATTTAGCACTCATGTTTCCAAGTAGCAGTCACGCTTAAACTGCACTCATGTTTTCCAGGTAACACTCACGCCAAAACTACACTCATATTCCAGGTAGCAGTCAAGCCTAAACTACACTCATCAGTATTCAGGTAGCAGTTAAACTTAAACTGCACTCATCAGTATTCAGTTAGCAGTCACGCCTAAACTGCACTAATTTCTAGGTAGCAGTCACGCCAAAACTGCACTCATGTTCAGGTAGTAGTTAAGCTTAAACTGCACTCATGTTTCCAGGTAGCAGTCACGCCTAAACTGTACTCATGTTTCCGTGTAGCAAATCCACGCTAAAACGTACTCATCAAGATTCAGTAGTAGTCAAGCCTAAATTGCATTCATCAATATTCAGGTTGCAGTCACGCCTAAACTGTACTCATGTCTCAAGTAGCAGTTAAGCCTAAACTGTACTCATCAGTATTCAGGTAGCAGTCAAGCCTTAACTACACCAGTATTTAGTATTCAGGAGTACCCAGAATAGTATTGTGTTGACTTCAACAGTGATATTAATAGTAGCAGCCAAGAAACGCACATCAAATCAGTGTTATTGTTTGCAATTTGTATTATGACAACCATAACATCAAATGGTTATGGTTATCGTTTGTGACTTTGGTACAACTTCAGTATTTAGGTTAGGCCATTGCCTAAACCGAAAGTTTCACTTTCTAGAACGTCTCAACAGTTGTTCGAGTTCTTCAACTAAAGACAGTTCTAGATATCCCCAAATATCGCGATATATCGGGATATTTTGTACTATGCTTCAACTAGCTGTTTTTACTAATGCATTTCCATTCCAAGTTCTTGAGGCGCAAGAGGATGACAATGTCCAAAATGAACGAGTAAACAAAGATACTAGCTCTGGAAATGGAAACAATGACCAAGGGACTACACCAACTCAGTTACAAGTTCAGAACCAGGATGAAGAGATGACGATGACACCAAGACATGGTGAGAGTAATATGGCTACACCTATCCATAGTCACAAGCATATTGATACTCCTTTTGACCAACTACCCAATAGCAGAGAAAGCAACATGTATGAAGAGTTAGTTGTTGGAAATGACGACGTCGATGATGATTTCTTGGAAAATGAACCTGAGTTGTTTGGGGATTCTATAGTGGCCCAAACACTTGCATTGCCTAAGAGCAAAACAAGGTATGAAGCTACTTCGGAGGATTGGATTGCGGTGAAGCCAAAAAGAAGCAAAATGATCCAAGAGCGTTGTTCAGGAGAGATAGAGTACCCTCGCAATGATGAAGAAAGTAAAGTCATTAATGAAAAACAAAAAGATGAAGAATCTTAAAGAATGTACCAAAGAGTTTTGGGATGACACTTTGGGACTCACCTACGTGTTTTGTTATTACGGGTGTTTCTTTTGCACCTATGAAAAGGCGCAGCTTCATCTTATGAACGATCATCCTAAGATAGTAAAGCAACTCATGACTAGAAAATAGCAGAATGAGCGAGAGCATCCCTATTACTACTTTCATGAAAGGAAGTGGCAAGGACATCATGTTTTGAGTTGTACTTTCTTGTAAGTACAATAGCTTGTAGGAATTGTGACTTCGGGCCATGTAATCGTGTGTCGTATTGTACCTCCCTCTAATGAATATACTCTTAGGGAAGAATGTAAGTTTCAAGCTTTGGTTTTAATATACAGGTGGAGGTGGAACCACAACTTAACTTTAAAAAAAAACACACACACACACACAAAACTATAAAACTGTTTTACATGTTAACTTAGCTCTTTTTTTTTTTTTTTTTTTTTTTTTTATGAATGACTTGGCTGTTACGCTAATTGAATAGGCTATGGACTGGAGGCCTTTTGTTAGCCCATCTTATTGAATAGGCCATGGGGCCCTTACCTTAGACGGGCCCTATGCAATTGCCTATTTTGCTATGGGGTTGAGTCGGCGCTGTCCATATCTCTCTGTGGACTTTTATTTTCTTAATTAATGCATAGATCAATATTTCATAAAAAAAAAATTGCTACTAGCGTGGCGGACTAGCGGTTAAGAGATTTTTGGGATAAATAAATGAACGTCTATTAGTCTATATGTTACTGATGCTACAATTGATATACTACAATTGACTAGCAATTGCACACTTGCTTTGCACGTGTACTTCAATTTTTTCTTTAATTACGTGGTAGGGTCCTAATTTGTTGTTTTATATAGACTAGTATTTTGGGCACGCTCTATGAACGTGAAATTGAGAGTTGCCCAATTAACCAAACCATGAAAGCAAGCCCAACAAAAGCCCAATCCATGTGATAAGATTGATTTTAAAAAGATTGCAGCCGAAGTCCACTCAAAAGCCCATCGAGTTCGGGCCCAGCCGCAATTGTTGACCACTTTAGTTAGAGTTGAATATTACATTTACCCATTCATCTTTATCAAATATAATAAATTACAAATAAAATAAAATTATAGTATTGTAAATAGAAATTTGGAGCGAGGGCAAAATTGGAAAGTGAAAAATCTTATGGAAATAACACTGTTTCTTGGGGAGTTTTCCTTATAGGTAAAAGATATAGTTTTTGTTTGGAACAAGGACCAAAATATCGGTGATATTTTTGAAATATTACCAATATATCTCGGTTTTTTAGGTATCTGATGTAGATATATTGTGATATATCATAAAGATATATTGACACATTTCGTATATGATATTTTTTGATATATCAACCGATATATCCGATATAGATTGTTGACTTTGACCAATTTTTGATAGATTTTTATTAATATATCAATGATATATTTGATATTTTTCGATATATCGACATACAAAACAAAATTTTGACCGGTCAACAAAAAAAATAATATATCCACCGATATATAGATATGTCCAATATATATCGATTTTTAGGGGGTTCGATATATCACCCGACATCAAAATATTTGGTCTAGGTTTAGAAGAACAAATGAAATACAAGTATTTTGAATACTCCAAATACAAAAAAAACGGGGTTGTATGAAGCACTGAAGACAGTGTATGTTTTTTTTGATAAAGCTAGTGTATGTAGAACACTTGCAAGAGTCTCCAAATACAAATTGCAAATCTTAGTCCCAAGAAAAGACAGAATATTCAAGCACACAACAAGTAAAACACAAAACCTCCAAGAGTCAAAGTAGTAAGAGATCGATGTTCTCCTTAATGTCAAAATCTTCTGATTTCTTCGAAATGTTAATACTTTGGAATCGCACCAAATAGAATCTTTAGTTTACCCTCTTTATTCAACTTCTGCACTGCATAAGCTCCACCTATGTACCTTCCTTGCACAAACAGGGCAGGAAGCTCTGCTAATTCCCCCAATAGATTTCTCAATTCCTCCTCATAGGCTGGATTTATTACGTCTCTCAGCGAATAATTAATTTGCAGATTTTGAAATGTGGAACGAACTCGGTTGGTGTCACCCATGACATCAAGACTGGTGTAAAGTACAACAGAATTTTTTCCTCCTGGAGGGCATTTTTTTGGAAATGTTTCGAGCAACATTTCCCAAGTATATGCCACCTTTTCAATACTTGTATTTCCTGTCTGGTCAACGAAAGTGGAACCCGAAGCATCTCTCACTTCAAGTCTTCTCTCTTTCTGGCTGAAAAAGATAAAAAGAAGGATCAAGTTGACCAGTATACATCTTATGAAAATCCAAATATGTAGATAGTTTTATTGATATGAGTACAGTCATGGAAATTAGAAACAATAAAAATAGTTATAAATTGTTATAAGTTTTAACACAACAATTGTTATATATTGTTAATTACCAATAAAAAAAAGTTATATATTGTTTTTATTTACCACAAATTTTTTATGCTCAAACTCAAATTGAAATTTTTTATGCTCAAAAGAAAAATTGATCAATTATCCATCATTAGCCCAAAAAGAAAAGAAAACCTCTTTCGTTTTCAACCCAAAAAAGAAAGATCTCATAGCAAGTTGGACAAACCTATCAATATTGAAGCCGCTTCTTCGCGGATCGACTGGCTTGAAAGTGGAACTCGAATTGAATTCCATATTGGCTGGAATTGTTTTACTTTCTTGATCATTTTCCTCGTATGGGCTGAAAGTAGAAGGGTTAACTTGGCCAGTACATATTGCAGCAAATAAAAAAGTAAGGATTCGAATTATATAACTTGGCCAGTACAGAATTGTCTCGAAGCAAAATCCTTAAAATTGAGTGGAAAGATCTCGCACCTTAATTGGTCACTTTCAGTTACAATATCCTGTTCATCATTGCGCAGCATCAAGACACGTGTTTTCAGCACAATATTGGCACAACATCAACTAAGAAGAAATTATTTGCAAAACCCTAAATAAGAAGGAAAGGTATCAACCTTTACAAGCCGATCCACAAGAAGAGCAGCACTCTGCACGTTGGCATCTGAATCTACTGAGAGTTTACATAGGGCATCGGAAATCTGATTGAAAAATACAATGAAATCTCCTCTTACAGTCTGCATAGCGACAAGGAAGATCAGGTTGGGACCAATATATACTCAGAATGCAGCAATCCTCAACATTGTGCCAAGAGAAGCCAGCTGACAAAATCTCACCTTTGCAATGTTATATAGAGCTTCACAAGCATAGTAGCGAACTCTGCTATCTTGGTCAGAAAAGGAATTGAGAACAGGTGGTACAATTTGCTGAGAGGAAACATAATATACAAATCATTAATTTTGAATATCTAGAAGGGGGAGAGAGAAGATCCATCCATCCGTGTTCGCACTAATCATGGATCCTGGAGTGGTGTCTCCAAGTCGACAACCCAATAACTGAATTTCGTATTCAAGGGTGTGGTCTATTTAAGATGAAAAAGAGTTGGCAGTGCTATTAGAGATCCATATTCCTTCCTAAAGTCGTTCCACGTTAGTATAGTTGTCTTCAAGCAAGAGGCAAGAGGCTGAAACATAGCTAAAGCAATTTGTTGTTGGCTTAAAGACTATGAGAGCTTATCTCTAATTTTGAGTGGAACCCAAACTTTGATAGATAAGTATCCATTAGAGAAGCATATAGCACAAAAGGTAAGAACCCAGTATCGGGTGTATACTTATCTAGTTATGCCCCTAAAGAAGAAAAGCTGAACAGCTCAAAACCCATAATGCCTCGAAGCCGAGTGTTTTTTCATTCTTGGTGAGATGAATAGGAATCCTAAGTTGAATAACGTTAAAGTATTAGGGGGCCTTGCCTAGTCTAAAGTGACATGAAGAACAACGCATATGAGTAGATAAGATGAGACACGCAAAGTGATTCTTAAGAAAATGAGGAGATAGATGTGAAGTAGTAGTTAATAATAATAATAATAGTACAAAAATACCTCGAGATGTTGAGCAGCTTCCATAGTTAAACCAACAGTTGCAGCACCTAGTCCAATTAATCCTCCCTGTAAAAAAAAACGAAAATGAGGAGAGTAATAATAATAAGTCTAAGTTGATATTCATCAAATTTGAAGCGATTGAGAGAGAGACCTTTCGGAGATTGGCCTGGGGTGAGTAAATGAATTCAGTGGTTAACAGATTGATGACTGCAGTAATTCGATCGTGATCTCCAGCAGCTGCGAGTTGCTTAACTATTCCTTCTATCTATATATATTATGTTATCAGCAACAACATTTCATTTTCAGGAAGAGGATAACAATAATGATTACCTCGAGAGCAGCGTTTTTGCGCTTCTGGTAGAGCATGTCAGCGAGGTTACGAAGGACCGATGCTGGAATTAAGGAGAGTGCATCGGCCATATCGCCTCGGAAGTCGGATTCACTGCAAGCTTCGTTTCCGAAACTTCTCCTGCTCGAATCGGAACATTACCTTTTTAGGGAAAATAATCCAGATCAGGAACTGGATAAATATCAACAAGGTTTTGGACCCGGTCATATGGCCAAATTCTTCTAGATATTTTTTATTGATGGAAAATATAGTCCTAGGACTTAGCTCTTTGAGTTGTACTGAAATAGGAAAATAATTAGGGTAAAAGTACACCTTAGTAGTAGTTGAACAATGTTTATACACAAACGTTGGGGGCTCTAGCTCAATGGAGAAACAACCAACTTGAGCATCCAAAGCTTCAAACATACAGAAAAAATAATCTCCTTGTTAGGGATACGTACACTTCAGTAAGGGCAGGAGAGAAATGTGAGAGTGCGCCATGACCGTCAATTCTTGTGGAGCCACCAATCAGGTTGCCTTGAGGTGAAAAATATTGTTTGATCTGCTCTTTTTGCAGTGGTGCATTTTGTCCTGGGCGGATATCTCTTTTCAGATCATTATTAGGAATGATCTTGGAAGGTGGTCTGGATGTAGAACTCGAACCAGAATGAACAGAAGTGATCTTTGTTAAATCTGCTGCTCTCTCTCGAGAGCTGTCCAAGAGTGAAAATAAAATTAGTCGCAATGTCTCACACAAAATAAAAGTCGTACCGTATATTTAATTCATAATGTCAGAAAATTTTCATACCCTTCAATAACGGCAGGAGAGAATTTTGGGAGTGGTCGATGGCCAGCCACGCTGCTTTCGGGAGAGTAGTCATAAAACCCAAACGGATTGGGTGGCTTCTCAAGTGTCATGTCACCTTTGAGCATCTTCACCACACTACTCATGTCAGGTCTCTCAGAGTGCTTTTCCTGCGTACACCATAATGCAACTAAAGATAATTTCTCTGCTTTTTCTTTATTTTCTTCATCGATGCCACACACCAAAATAATTTCGTCTAGTTCATCATTCTCAACTTTTTGCGCAACTTCTCCAGGAAACCACCCTGGGCCCACAGAATTTCTTTTCTTCCTCAAAATTTCAAACATCATCATTCCAAAACTATAAACATCACTTTTGTAAGTTACTAGTCGTCCCTTTCCCACCTCTGGGGCAGCATAACTATTGGTCCCTCTATATCCTGATTGCTCAGCCTGACTTGAATGTCTAGCCATTCCAAAATCTATTATCTTAGGAGAATAGTTTGAATCAATAAGCACATTATCGGGCTTTATGTCATAGTGGATTATTCGTGGACGACATTCCTCATGTAAAAAAGAGAGCCCATCAGCTATCGCAACTGCAATATTATACAACTTCTCCCATTCTATATCAATGTGATTCTTAAACAAAATCTTGTCCAATGACCCGAATTTCATGTATTCGTAAACAAGTGCTTTCATGTCGATATCAAAGCAATACCCGTATAACTTGATTAAGTTTGGATGGGAAATACTGCCCATGGTGCTCACCTCAGCCATGAATTGCTTTATCATTACATCCTTTGTATTCTCTTTCAATACCTTAACAGCTATTTTGACGCCATTAGAGAATTTTCCTTTATAGACGTCTCCAAACCCACCAAAACCTACATTCTTCTTGAGATTTGATGTAAAGCTCTTAAGTTCCTCGTATGAAAAGAGTTGTGGTGTCCCGTATGATAATCTTTGTGAGTCATCATCACGCTCTTTCATTTTAGGTCATACAATGTAGCCAAGGCAGTCGTCCAACCAAGTAGATTATGGAAGAAAGAGTGTTATATAACAACGGCCTGAGAAAAACACGATAAGACTCAAATAATGAAAATGAGGAGGATATCAATAAGGAGCCTGATGATGCCTTATGATGTATATGTTTTCCAATTACTTCAAAGCTCTTTGGTCATTAAGCAACCAATCCAACCTCCCCCCCCAACTTAACCCACAACACAAAGTTTCCCGGAAATTATTTATTGCTATATATTTCCATTGATCTATGAATGAAAACTTATAGGATTTTAGGTATAAACAAGAGTAAAATGGCTGGTTATTTAGGTATAAATAAACAGAGACAATACTTCGCCTGTTGTCTATTGTTTTCATACACAAATAAAATTCATAACGAATGGCATAGACTTGGACACATACCAAAATCACCAGATCAAGTGAAGATCCTCCCTGTGTGATTGTTATGTTCAGACTTTTGAAGGCTTCTTTCCTCTGTGGAGATGGAGTTGGGATTAAGCAGGATAAATAAGTTAGGTGCTGAACAGTTGAATCTTCAGTGCTAAAGAGGAGATGGAGTTCTAAAGAAGTAAAGAAGACATACAAACGTTGAAAACTGATACAGAACTTCCAATTTCTATCAAGAACATGATTTCTTAAGTCAATGGGATTCATTCACGTACTACATTCTATATTATGGAGTATTTCTTTAATACAACTTGTTGTGCTTGTTAGCATTATTATATATGGAGTATTTTATATCCCACTATGTTTTATTGGCGACGCAAAGGCCTAGTCAAATTGCAGTTGGGGACTATATTGATTTATTATTTAAAAAAAGCACATAGTTTTCTCTCCACAAGCACAGGGTTGTTGTGCTCGTATATACGTTCACATTGTCTGATTATTTCATTTTATGTCTTGCAGGGAACAAACTCTAGCTAGACAACTGCATTAAATATTTACTTTGATTAAAAAATTATTTTCGCATTCGTTTAATCATGTAGAAAACGCATTCGTTTAATCAATTTTTAACTTCTTCAACTTTCCCCAGTTTTTGTAAGGTATAGTTGGTCAACATATATTTGCACAAAATCACTTGCCTTCAACTGCCAAGTGATATTGTTGGTCGGGCAAATTTATATTATTCTGCCATTTACAGAACATTTCTGCTCATTTCTAACTTGCATAGCTGATAGCCTGATATTGGCATAAATGTGAAAATTTTGTTAGGTTGGTGGAACCGCCGAAAATCCGGTTGTCCATGATACCACACTCACCCCGGTATCGATGATGAAGAGTGACCGCCGGGCCAGCATGTACCTAATGCCTAAGAAGATTACCTAAGCGCTGCGCACTCGACTTTATTGAAGAGGGCCCTAAGCGACTCGGCCCAAATTTTAATGAAGGACCCACACATGATACCTTAAGCTCGAATTGCGCCCAAGCCCATTTTTCTTCCCCTTTGTCTATGTACACCTATATAAAGGAAATAGATTAGGGTTTTGAAGTACAACTTTGAGAGATTCATTTCTAGGGTATTGTGGGAGCTCTGTTGAGCTGTGGTTTGAGTGAGGCCTCTTCTTATTGATTCTTGATCTCTTGTAAACTCTCCAATCTTTGTTATAAAGGAAACTTCGGCTCTTGTGTGTGGATGTAGGTAACATTTACCGAACCACCTAAATCTTTGTGTCTCTTTGCATTGTTACTTCCATTATTATTGTTGCTATGAATTGTGATGATATTGTAGTGGTTTTGCTTGGTTGAGGTTGTTGTGATAACTACCAAAGTCTTGGGTGGGTGATTTCCTTGGTGTGATCTCCAAGTTGAAATCATTTGGGATAGAAAGTAGCTAGATTGAGGTGTGACCTTCTAGTGAAATCTCCCAACAAGTGGTATCAGAGCCGATGGTTCGGCAGGGACAAAGGCACTGATCATGCAGAATCAGAGACAAAAATCATTCAAGCCGGAGCGCCAAGGTAAGCCGCAACTCGTGGAGTTACGAAATAAGTGTGCCCGCTAAATTTGGTGCCCCCGGATGTTGTAGAGATTCGGCAGGGTGTAACTCGAAGCGGATCTAGAACATGGAATGATGTTCGAGGTGGAGTAGGCTCGAGGTTGAGAAAAAGCCTCCTCCCTCGAGAGGCCCGCATCCAGCTCGCATTGATCGCGGCTCGACGATGAACGCATGTACTCCCTTGGAGTTCGGTCTAAGGTGGAGATACTCCTTTGGAGTTCGGTCTAAGGTGGAGATACTCCTTTGGAGTTCGGTCCAAGGTGGAGATTGTTAGAGTGTGTGGACCGAAAAAAGAAATAGTCCCACATTGAACAAGAAAGGAGTTCATCATGGGTTGATAAAGTGGGAAGCTCACTAACTAGTACCGAGGCCTTTTAAGATAAAACCCCACACCCATGGCCAAGATGTGGCCCAAAGCCCAATGGGTGGTTAAGTGGGGACAATATCGGTACTAGTTATCCCATGGGCGCGGAGGCCCAGTGCGACCGTGTCCTAACAACCGTATCGAGCATAGGTGATCGCATCGAGCTACAGTGGTGTTTGAGGAAATCCTCCTCGAGGGTACTCCACCGTAGGTTTTGATTCAAGAGAGTCATGACGACCGGGTGGAAAGCTATTAAGATAGAGAAGTTTGACGGAACAAACTTCGCTATTGGAAGATGCAAATTGAGGATGTTCTCTATCGTAAGGATTTGATGGAAACATTGATAAGTGAGAAGCCCGAGGAGATTCCACAAGATAAATGGGATTTGCAAGATAGATAAGGCCTTGCCACAATCCGATTGAGTCTCTCAAGTCGCCGGCCTTCAATATTAAAAATGAGAAGACGGGCGGCGCCTTCATGAAGGCACTAACGCGCATGTATGAGCAACCTTCGCCATAACAAAGTCTATTTGATTACCAAGCTCTTCTCCATGAGAATGTCGGAGAATGATTCCTTCAAGGACCACTTAAATGAATTCAACCAAACGAAAGACCAATTGAGTCGGTTGAGATTACATTTAGTGATGAAGTGAGAGCGTTGGCGATAATAGGACAAATGCCTCCAAGTTGGAAGGCTACGGTTCAGTATTAGTGGCTCCTAGGAATGAATAAGTTGAAATTTGACGATGTGGTTAGTATGATACTAGCGGAGGAAATTCAAGGAGTTCGGATGGAGCCTCGACATCGGGTTCGGCTTTGAGTACCGAGCCGGGGGATGCACATGCACAAGGGTCGGTAGACCGAGAAATAGAAGGGGGAGAATGAACTCTCATGCCCCTAGTGATGAGCCTAGAGATGATAGTATCATTATATGTTACAATTGTGGTTTGCCCGCCACTATAGTAACCGATGCCAAACACCAAGGAAATGACAACTACAAGAAGAATCAAGAAGCTAATGTAGTTGAAGTGGAAGATGATGCTTTGATATGTTCGATGGAGAACAATAAGGAGTCTTGGGTTTTAGATTCCGGCCAAGATCATTCCATGTGACCTCAAATCGAGTTCTTTGTGAACTACACCAAAGGTGACCTTGGAAAGGTCTTTCTTGGTGATGACCAATCTTGTGCCATTGTTGGCAAAGGTGATGTCCGTGTTATGTTGAAAGATAGGACATGGTTATTAAGGGATGTTCGACACGCCCGGATTTGAGGAAGAATTTGATTTCGGTGGTCAATTGGCTAGTGAAGGATTTGTTACAATCTTCATGAAGGATACTTGGAAAATCTCTAAGGGTTCTTCTAATAGTCGCTAAAGGCTTAAGGATGGTACTTACATGACCGCTTTACGTGGGTCGGTCGCCGCGGGCAAATGGCAAAGAGGATCCAAATGTTTGGCACCGCAGACTTGGTCACATGAGTGAGAAAAAGGAATGCAAGTCCTTCACTCCAATCGGTAAACTCCCGCTAGAGTCGACGGACTTTGACTTCGTGAGAATCGCATGTTTGAAAAGCAGAGAAGGGTGAGTTTTCGTGAGATGGGTCGAACTCCTCGAAAGCTAGGAAGCTTGAGTTGATTCATACAGATGTCCGGGGCCAGACTTGGCGGAAAGTTATATTTTGTGACTTTCATCGATGACCATACTAGGAAGGTGTGGGTCTATTTCTTGAGACACAAGTCCGAGGTATTGGAAGTGTTCAAGACGCGGGAAGGCCATGGTTGAGAATGAGACATGTTTCAAGGTGAAGAAGTTTGAGATCCGATAATTATGGAGAGTATGTTGATTCAGGTTTTGAGAAGTATTGTGCTAACAAAGGCATCAAGATGGAAAAGACTTTCGCGAGGGGACACCTCGAGAATGGGGTCGCAAAGCGGATGATTAGAACACCGACATATAGGGCTAGGTGTATGCGCATTACACACTAGCAGACTTGCCCGAAAGCAATTCGGGCGTAGAGTGTTAGCACAGCCAGCCTTACCCGATCAACCGAGGACCGCCCGGTATCTTTGGATTTCAGAAATCCGGAGGAAGTGTGGAGAGGGAAGGATGTGAACCTTCCCATTTGAGAGTGTTTGGGTGTGAGTCCTATGTGCACACTAGTGACCAAGCTAGGAGTAAGCTTGATGTCAAGTGTACCTTCATTGATATGGCGATGATGATCTTGGTTATCGCTTTTGGGATGACCAAAACCGAAAATTATTCGAAGTAGAAATGCCTTGTTCAAATGAGATGGTTTTGTACAAGGACGTAAAAGAAGCTGTTCGCGGAGCCGTTTATAGTGACACCGAAAGTATGTTGAGTTGGAAGGCTCTTTATACGAAGTCGTGGTGTTGTGGAAGTTCCACACCGATGATGATAGTAGTGACTCGGGTGAAGAGACTACGCCACCAAGTCCATCTCCACCTCGCAATCGAGGAGGTTATCCAGCAAACCGCATCGAAAGCATGAAGTATCCTCCCTCCACCTATTTATTTATCGATGATGGTGAACCCTCATTGCTATGATGCGGCATTGAGGTTGGTGATGCTAGCAAGTGGGAGCTTGTTATGCATGATGAGACGGAGTCCCTCGCCTTTAGTGTCACTTGGGAGTTGGCCAAAGTACCCAAGGACATGACTCTACGAGCAAATGAGTGTATCGAGTCAAGAAGGAACATGATGGTTCCAAGAAATATTTGGCAATGATATTCTCCCCAAATACTTTTCAGTCAAGAGTTTAGTATTGTTGTATGAAGGTTTAAATCTTAAGCGCTTAAATGTGAAAACTGCTCACCTCCATTGGACCATGTTGAGGAGATTTACACGCCGACAATCGGCTGGGTTTCCTACTGGAAAGGATAGAGAATATGGTGTGCAAGCTCGCAAGAGCTTGCATGGTTCCCGACAAAACCCTAGGCGGGGTACACATGGTTTGCACGCACCGATATATCCCATGCGGTGGGAGTTGCTTGGAGGTTTATGGCTAACCTTGGCAAACATCATCGGGAAGCGTGAAATGGATATTGTATTATTCATGGAGTATCACCGGAGACATGTCTATGTCATGGTAGGGTGTTGGGAGACGGTTGAAGTGTTCAACCTCGTGGGTCTTCTTGCTTGAAGACCATGATGAATGAGCCGAAAGTGTTTCTTTAGTTTTTGGATTTGGATTGAGTTGTTACAATTGAGATGTGATGTGCATGAAGAATCTCGGGTTCCAAGTGGGAGATTGTTAGGTTGGTGGAACCGTTTTGCTCCGGTTGTCCGTATACCACACCACCCCCGGTATCGATGAAGAGGGCGACCCGCCGTCCATGGCCAATGGCCGGGCAACAAATCGATGCCTAAAGAAGAAGATGCCTAAAACCTAAGCGCCGCTTTACCTCGCTTCCCAAAATGAGGGCTCAAGGCCCCTAAGCGCCAACTCAAGGCCCAAATTTTATGATGAAGGGCCACCACCTATTATGCCAAGGCCAAGCTCCGCACTTGGCCCAAGCCCATTTTTCTTCCCTTTGTCTATGTACACCTATATAAAAGGAAATAGATTAGGGTTTTGAAGTACAACTTTGAGAGATTCATTTCTAGGGTATTGTGGGAGCTCATTGAGCTAGGGTTTGAGTGAGGCCTCTTCTTATTGATTCTTGATCTCTTGTAAACTCTCCAATCTTTGTTATAAAGGAAACTCGGCTCTTTGTGTGTGGATGTAGGTAACATTTACCGAACCACCTAAATCTTTGTGTCTCTTTGCATTGTTACTTCCATTATTATTGTTGCTATGAATTGTGATGATATTGTAGTGGTTTTGCTTGGTTGAGGTTGTTGTGATAACTACCAAAGTCTTGGGTGGGTGATTTCCTTGGTGTGATCTCCAAGTTGAAATCATTTGGGATAGAAAGTAGCTAGATTGAGGTGTGACCTTCTAGTGAAATCTCCCAACAAATTTATCCATGTTCATCAGAAGTGAGCAACCTAATCTGATTACCTGACTACCTGATTTGAATTTCCTTACGAAGGCAAATACAAATACAATAAGACCTGTGTGGACAATAGTTATCAGAGCACTCAATTCTCTAGTAAAGTAAACCAGCAAGAAATTCTTATTGCAAACAAAACAACCAATTCTTACATTCATACTCGAGTATTCCAATTCTGACAATAAGAACTCTATTTCTTGTTCCCAAAGGCACTCTTACGTAATAAGTGGGTAAATTCCATTATTTCGATTACATCTCTGGTTATTGACAAGAAAGCCTCCTCCACATTATAATACGACTTTGCACTAGTCTCGAAAAACTTCATACCATACTCATTGGCGAGGGCCTGACCCATGGAAGTAGGCACAGCCCGTTTGGTTGTATGTAAGTCAAACTTGTTTCCCACCAGTATCATACCGACATTGTGAAGAGCATACTGTTTAACATCACCTATCCAGTCCCTAATGTTGTTGAAAGTTGACTCATTTGTAAGGTCATACACCAGAATAATACCCTTAGTGCCAGGGTAGTTATATGATTCGGTACCCTGATCCTCTTTCATATGATATATTTTCAGTTCGATTAGTTTTTCATCAATCTGTATTTTTTCAAAAATGCTAAAATAATCTCCAGACCATCTAGGACTCCTGTAATTTGAAGATGAATCCCGTACACGAAGGGAACGCTTGCCCACCCCTCTATCGCCTAGTAGAAATAGCTGTACTTCAAATTGTTTGGCACGTGCGGCAGCCATTGCCCTGAAGTAAAATTTCAAATAAGAATCAATGATGTTATCTCTGACTGACCAGGCATTGAGAATTTTAGCGACGCAATGATGGAAATTGGGAAGGCAAGGATAAAGAAATAAAAAACTTGTGCTGTATTTTCAGTTCTAATCTTTACCTGTATTTTTACCATAAGCTAAGGAGATGAGCATTATAACACCCCGTGTTTTATTATTTTATTTTTCTAATAATAATAATAATAATAATAATAATAATAATAGGTTAAACTGAATATAGATAACTATCAGATACGGATAAAAGCCCGTAGGTAAAATGGATAAGTGTTGTCCTTGTTTTTCGGGGAGTTTTCTCACGTAGAGTTTTTGGAAAAAAAAACACAGCGAGGGTTTTAGAAAAAAAATGGGAGTTTTACTGAAGGAAGGAAAGGAAAGTTTTTCCTGGTAGCTGGTTGATAATCGGAGAGCACTACAGGTGAGTAGAGTTTATCTCTCACCACTACTAAAACTATGATTTTCGCCCCGTTTAATATTTACGATTTTACCGCCGAAAGTGTTTCCTACGGTTTTTTATAATTTTTAGTTCTGTCGATATGTTTAGATTTGATTTGAACTGTTGAATCTCTGAAATCGGTATTGGAACTGTTGGAACTCGGAAGTCGTCAATGGCGGCGACGCGAGTCCAAAGAAGAAGAAATCGCCCAGTTTTGTTATTTGAATTTTTAGGATTATATTTACCGTGATCCCGGGGTGTCGATCTATCCGATAGAACTGTTGGGAGCTTCGACAGAGCGCCAATGGTGGCAATAAAAAACCAAAGATTCGCTTTTGTATATTTTGTTGTTTTGCTATGGTGAAGATGGGTTTATGCTTGGTTGTTAAGAAGTTGTTGATAGGTGGTTGAACCGCTGAACGAGGTCAGCCGGCTCGGAGAGAAACGTTAATGGCGGCCAGAAATCGCCCAGTTTGTTGTTTGGGTTTTGGTTGGTATTTGAATGGGTTGTGGGGATGGGATTAGAAGGATTGATTGAGGGGAGGAGTGCTGCGATTGAGGGCTGTCGAGTGAAGGTTGGGGAAGCCATTAATGGCGGTCAAAAACTTTTAGATCTAGTTTTGGGTGAGGTTTGGATTGAATGATTTGGGGGTTATTGTTTTTATTAAAGGTGTTTGGTTTTTGATAAGGAGTAAAACCGCCGCGTCAAAATGGGTGGTCGAGTGGAGATGGTGGCCGAACTGGTGGTGGCCGATTTGGGTGGCTTCTGGAGGAAGAAGATGGCTGTTTTGGGCTTGGACCTTGGGCCCGGGTTTGGTTTAGATTGGTTGGGCCAAAAAACCTTATTTTGTTTGGGCCTTAACTTGTTTGGTTTTTGGGGCTGGTCCATAGTATTTTTAAGTGGATCTTCAAGTTGGGCCAACCAAGTTTATGGGCCAGGTTAAGGCTTAAGTTATTGAACCTGGTCAGCTTAGATAAATCGGTTTGGGACTGGGTGACTGCTGTTGATCCTTGGCAGGTCGACTTTGACTTTGACCAGGGTTGACTTTGACTTTCGTTCGTTCTCGGAGATAATTTATTCAATAAAGGGTTGACTTTGACCAGTTAACTCAATTTGATCTTTTAACTCGGATTATGATTTGGGTTATTAAGATAGGTCTAGGGCTATTTGCTTGCTTGACTTTAGGCTAAGACCTTTATATATACGTGTGTATGTGTATTAACTACTATGTGAGATTTTCTTCTTTTATGATATACAACGTTATGACACTTAGACATCGGTATATTAATAACGCGTAACCAAAAATACATGAAACAAGATACTCGTTCGTTCTCGGAGATAATTTATTCAATAAAATTTCAATAATACGTAAACAAAATTTACCACCTCTTTTAGAACTCTCTACGCCTCAAGTTTTGAAATTTAGTTTTATGATTGTTGATGTCATATGTTAAGTGGGCATTTATTGAATGTGGGCATTTATTGAATGTGCCATAAATGACCCGTTAGCGTTATATAGGGGTATTCATTGAATGTGTCATGAATGACCCGGATATTCATTGAATGTGCTATGAATGACCAGATTCTTTGGAGTGCCCTAGAGAGGAACTAAGGTATTCGCCTTGCGGGTTAGTTGTACTATTTGATTATGCGAGTGTTTGGGGTTGACTTTTGAATACATAATATAATATCTACATATGTTATATAGAAGTTCTAACTTTCTTTTGCAGGAGGGTAGGACTTAATAACATTTTGTGTAGGGACGCGGTCCTACCCTTATACAACAATGGATATTGGTAAGTATTAATTCAAGTATTTAGATATTAAAACGAGTTATTAAAATGAGTTAATAATATAGAAGTTTTGCTTGAGAAGAAACTATGCCGGTTGAAATGACGGAACTACCTGTCTTCCAAGCTGAAAAAGATTTAGTTATGGGAAATATAACGTGATTGTTTGGATAATTAAAGTATGATAATATTTATATGTGGTTAGTCTACTCATACCAAAGAAATTCCATTTTGTCAATCCATGTTTGCTTTGTTTTGGCAACGTGGGTGTGTTCTTGGGAACACAGGTGGAAGGCAGTGGAACCGCGGCGTGTGATTTGGATTCTTGCCTGGAGCAGTCCGTTAGTTTTCTTTTAGGTCTGATCTTTTGAAAGTATGTAATAACGTAGTTTTCTTTTCATATGACATGAAATACGATGTTAAAGACCTGTTATTCTTAGAGTGGTTTGATGTTTTATTGGGATGGAAGATAGACTTTTTATAAAGTAATAAAGAGAATTTTTGGAGATTATTTTGTTGTTAAGTTGATTCTTTATGATGTGGGTTTTCGGGTTTTGACATGTGTTGTATCCACCCCGTCTTAGCCTGGGTTTTTAGACAATTGAATCGAGTGATGTTTGATATATTTATATTTCAAATATTCATTTTTTTTTTAATTGTTTAGAAATTCGGGCTGTGACAAGCATCTAAAGTTTAACTTCAGAAAGAAAAAGTTAATAGATAGTGATCATACCTTTCATCAAAGGCAGGAGAGCTTGTTAAAAAAATCCCTGGTGTGTTTGCAATATATAGAAACGGATTTGGAGGGGGCGAAAATTGTATCTCCTCAGCATTAAGAAGCCTTTGCTTCATATCTCTTACTGTCGACAAGAAAACCTACTTCACATTTAAATTTTTCAACGCGCTAGTCTCAAAGAATTTAATGCCGTACTCATTTGCAAGCGCCTGAGTAGACACAACCCTCTCACTTTCACCCTTATCAGCCTTGTTCCCCACCAGTATCTTATACACATTGTCACGAGCATACGTTTTGGACTTCACTGATACAATTCTTAATGTTGTTGAAAGATGACTCGTCCGTAATGTCGTACACCAGAAAAATACCTAATACTTTCGTGTAGACATATAAAGATCGATACTCTTCCTCAACAGGCATACTCCAGACTTCCAGTTCTATCGGTTTTTCATCAAGTTGAATTTTCATTGTCGTATGAAAAATGTTTTGCGCTAAGGACGAATCTGATTTAGAATCAGCCGATATAAAACGTCTGTGAAGTAAAGGCTTGCCTACACCATAGTTTCCTATTAGAAGAAGCTTTATTTTGTTATAGCTACGAGCAGCCGCCCGTATCCTAGCAAGTGCAGCAGAGAATTCCTGAAATTGATTCGTCTTAGTGAAAATTTAAAATCACAGAAAATGAGAACTAGAGATATGAGGAAGAGAGACATACAGTAAGGATCTCTGTTGTCATGTCGATCTCCATTATCTCTCTCCTTTTTCCCTGACTCCGACACTTGCAGCACATTTTGCATTGTTGCTGCTTGTATCCCTTCTTCCACTCTAATATCTCTATCTGCCTTGTCATATAGCTATTGTAAACTTTTAATTTCTTTACGTAAGAGATATTTGTGCATATCAGATCCTGGTATTACACCAGTTTGAAAAGCCATGACAGTCGTCATCTCAGACTCGTCAAGCCTCTCAACTGATTGAGTTTCTGCTTTAAATCTGGCTAGAAAATCTTTTAAAGATTCCTTCTTTCATTACTTTAGCTGGAACAAGACCGCTTCGGTTTTATCCTCTGATGACCATAGTTTGTGAGGAATCTTTCCTCAATCTCGCGAAAACATGATATGGTCCCCTCAGGTATCGTGCAAAACCATTTCAACGCTTTAGCCTTCAAACTAGAAGAAAAAGATCGACATGGGATAGAATCCCAGTATTCAGTTCCATGATATATTGAGAACTAATGTCGATAACAGAAAAGATGGTCCATGGTCCCGTCATATTGGGTGAATTTATGATTTTTGAATTTTGGGGGCAATGGTACTCTCTCTATCTCTTTCTTCAAAGGATTTCAACCTGCATCGTCAGCTAGCTTACTTACCGATGCCGATACCTTACCCAACAACTGATCACCAAATTGCATCTACATCATTTCCTGCACTATTTCTTTCGTGATCAGCTGGGTGCTTGTAATGTTTCTTCCTCTCTTACTACCTTCGATATCATTCTCTTTACCGATTGTACCTCTTCAAGATGGCTTTTCCTGACTTCCTCGAGATGACTTTTTTTGGCCACAGGTGTGCCTAAACTCGACTCATCCCCATCTTTTTCATACAACTCTTCAATCTCACGTCTCTCCTTATCCTCCCTTATTGCTTTATTCTCTACTATCAAAGCCTTATTCTGCTTTTTGAGTAAGATTCTCAAGGATAACCCTTCCTCCACCTCATCTAACATCCTACTTCTTGAACGCCTTGTTCTACACTCTTCGGTTTTAGATGCTGCCTGAGAAGTACTTTCTCCATTTATTTACTGTTGCTGCCTTGCTTGCAGTATGTAGCACGCTTTGGCGGCATTGTTGAAAAAGAAAAACAATCCACCATTCACAACTTCAAGAGATTATAAACGGTTAAAAATGAAGAACAAACTCCACTCTTCACCCGAAAACTTCCTTAAAATGAATTTGATCTTCAACAAAGAAACAACGACTCGATCTTTGAAACTACTCCCAAAAAACCTCAAAAGATCCTCAAAGATGGGTTCAATCTTCGAAGAAGAAGAAAAGAACAACACTCTTAGCTTTTTGTTCTTCAAAACCCAGACGGCGGCAATGTAGTTCTATGGATTGATCCAAGAAGAACCGATTAAGATCAATGATCAATGAATGAATGACTAGATATTGAATGAAGATTTGAATATGTTTGATAAGAATTGGAAATATTTATTGATTGAACATGAAAAGGTTACAAGAACTCTCTCTGTTTCTCTCTTTCTCTCTCCAATTTCTAATCTTTTTATGGGAATCAGACTATGATTTCTATTCTTCTGTTCCGGTCTTTATGTAGTCCCTTCAACATGTGCTGACCCAATCAGCTCATGCCATGTATCCATTCTTCTTCTTCTTCTTTCTTTTTCTTATCTCATTTCCTGTTCATACCTGTAATAAATCCACTTATACAGAGATATCGGCCCTTATCTTACTGTTAGAAACAAAATTAAACTTTGAAATATCGCTTGACGATGTTTGCCCACAACAGCAGGTTCTTGCATATGGACTGATTGTTTAGAGGTGGATTAAGCTGAGAGGTGGCAGCAAATGATCAACAAGCTGCGAGTTATGGCTGTCTCTGGATTGTGCTGAATTCCAGATGTGTACTGTAAGCCCACTTCGCAACACTTTATCAATCATCAATAATTTTCTGCATACAAAAAATTTAATTTAATGTTTATTTATCGTAATGAATACAACTCTAATCAATCACATTTGCTTCCATTTGGGGAGAAATATTCTGTATCAGAGTCAGTGATATCTCCATCTCTCGTTAAATTATTAATAGGTCTGATGCTCAAACGCCTCAAACTTGAATCAGCATCTTAATAGTCCACAAGCCTGAAAGGGTTGGGTGGCTTCTTTGCCTAAAGAATCTTGATCAATTGTAGCACCTACTAGTTGATACTAGGATTATCAAATGCTAAGTCTACCGCCTTTTTAAGTAAACTCCCCTGTAGATCGCCTCCGTCAGTCTACTTAATAAGTAAAGATCATCTGTCAAAATATGAAGGCCCACAGATCAGATAAACTTTGTTTTTCTCCATTTTATATATGTTGAAGTATTTAAAGTATGAGGGCGTGCACCATTTATTTGTCTCCTTACTGGTGCCCCCTATATATTGTTGACGTATGAAAAATCATACGTTACTATAAGTGTGGACTACCATTTTTGCAACCGTATCTAGTATTTTCTATTCTCATGTATTGGGGTAACTTAACACCGTAGGTTAAGTATATATATAAAACTCTCGGTAGAGTATAAGTTAACTCTCTAACCCATAATTCTTGCCTCCACTTTTCTCCATTATTCTTCTTACTGGTTTCCATATTACAACAATATCACAAATTCACAACTCTCCTAGCATTCCCACTAACATGGTATCAGAGCATCATGTTCAAATATAAATTTAGTGGTATGCTACGAGAGGTATCTCCAAAATCAATATACAAGAAAATATATATATTTTTCTTTTTCAGTTTTCAATATTTCTCATAAGAAGAGGCCAACAAAGTTTGAAGTTCTTATGTCTCGATTAGGGGTGTCTCTTTTTGCCGAATTTCTGATTTTTCCCAAATTCGACCCGAAATTGGTTTGGCATTGGGTGTAGTTTTCATGGGCCGATTTTCCGATTTCCAAAAATTCCGAAAAAAATTTGGATCGGATTCGGATATAACTCTAAAAACCGATCCAATCCGATATCCGATCCGAAAGTTCCGATATATAGCCGATCCGAAATTTCCGATGTTATTGCCAATTTATTCTGAAAATATATACTTCTCTCACTATCCACTTGATTAGATCTCGATCAAATATCAACTGTTCATTCATTTTCTAGTTTTTTACTTCCAAAAACAAAACAAAAACATAACCTATCTCCTACTTCCCCACTTGAATTGGACCACTCCACTGTCATTACACCGTCTGCCATAACAACAATGATATGAAAAAAAATGTCATTGAGTCATACAATGACTTCCAGACCAATCCAAAAGCCAAATTACAATAGATAGAATGTTATGTAAAGCTACTTAGAGTCCAAGACCAGAATTCATTATTCATACACACACTTCACGCTTCAATTTCCACACACGAAAAAAGATTGAAACATTACAAATACCCAGACCTCAACAGAATGCAATGATTGCTGTTAGTGGCTGAACGTTCTTTTTCTCATTTTTTCTTGGATCACTTGTTTGAATGAAAATGAGTTTTCTCAGTAAACAAGTGCGTATTGTTGTTGGTATATTGGTGTTGTGGACATGGTTTTCTCTCCCTACAATGAACATTGGCGTATGATATTCCAAAAATAATTGAAAGTAAAGAGATCTTAGAAAATCTACCAAGTATTCCGAAATTTTCGAGTTATTCCGAAAGTTCCGAAATTGGAAATATATTTTGAATCCGAAAAAAAATTGGATCGGATTTGGCTAGCATATTAGGTTCCAAAAATTTTTCGGAAGGAGGTTAATTCGATCCGATCCGATCCGAAGTCACCCCTAGTCTCGATTCATAGGCATGCACCCATATTTTTGCCCTCAATCATAGGTGTCCTCCCATCTATATAAAATAGCACGTTTTCGCTGGTGTTTGCTGATCTAGTCTTCTCTTTCCTTGGATGAACTCTTTTTGGAAGCTCTTTGGTTGATAAGGCTCAAACTTATCTGTCTTTTATTTATTTTTGTGATATTGTTTATTTGAGTTGGAGATTTTCTTTTTCGACGAGCAGATCTGATTCTATTCTTTTTATGCTCTTGGGTTAATTGTTCACAGAACTATTCACTGTACTGCTTGTAGTACTATTCACAATACTGTTCACAACACTATTCATTGAGTTATTGTTCACGGTACTGTTCACTGCTGGTTTGCTGATATGGTACGTCTTTCCTTTCTCTCGATGCACTCTATTTGGAAGTTTTTTGGCTGAAAAACTCACATTTTCCATGACTTGTTCATGTATGTATCCGCATCCGAGTGTTTGTTAAACATGCCCAACTATACTTTGTGGCAGTTTTTCACTTAATCTGAGTATCTCTTGTTTTGTTTTTCGGTGTTCGTTAATTCTTATAAGTTATGAGAATATGACTATTGGTGAATACAATATTGTTCTTTGACGTGGGTATTGGTTGATTTTTGGTCGTATAAAGTTTTGCCTTTTTTTTAAGTGGGTATTGGTTGGTTGTATCACTTTGGGGATGGCCACTCTATTTATTGCGTTGGTATTTGGTTTCCTTTGTTTCAAGTTCAAGTCGAATAGACAAGCCTTTGTATGTGCCAACTCTGCCTTGTATATTCCAACTTGAGGGGGAGAATATAGAGATATGACGACATTGAATAATATTTGAGGCAAGGAGAATATGAAGACGTACGTGGCAGAGTACTCATGTCTTCATATCTCATTTCATGTCTTGGCGTACTCACCTCATGAGGGTGGGGCGCCCCCTATACAAGGCATATCCAAGGGCGTTCGCCCCTTTGCATCTCAACAATATGAGCAAGTACATCCCCACTATTTAGCACTCATGTTTCCAAGTAGCAGTTACGCTTAAACTGCACTCATGTTTTCCAGGTAACACTCACGCCAAAACTACACTCATGTTCCAGGTAGCAGTCAAGCCTAAACTACACTCATCAGTATTCAGGTAGCAGTTAAACTTAAACTGAACTCATCAGTATTCAGTTAGCAGTCACGCCTAAACTGCACTAATTTCTAGGTAGCAGTCACGCCAAAACTGCACTCATGTTTCAGGTAGTAGTCAAGCTTAAACTGCACTCATGTTTCCAGGTAGCAGTCACGCCTAAACTGCACTCATGTTTTC
Organism: Coptis chinensis; assembly: GCF_015680905.1. NCBI lineage: Eukaryota > Viridiplantae > Streptophyta > Magnoliopsida > Ranunculales > Ranunculaceae > Coptis > Coptis chinensis. The sequence continues at coordinate 6,601,523 of NC_141456.1, read as the reverse complement.
AGGTAGCAGTCACGCCTAAACTGTACTCATCAGTATTCAGGTAGTAGTCAAGCCTAAATTGCATTCATCAATATTCAGGTTGCAGTCACGCCTAAACTGTACTCATGTCTCAAGTAGCAGTTAAGCCTAAACTGTACTCATCAGTATTCATGTAGTAGTCAAGCCTTAACTACACCAGTATTTAGTATTCAGGAGTACCCAGAATAGTATTGTGTTGACTTCAACAGTGATATTAATAGTAGCAGCCAAGAAGCGCACATCAAATCAGTGTTATTGTTTGCAATTTGTATTATGACAACCATAACATCAAATGGTTATGGTTATCGTTTGTGACTTTGGTACAACTTCAGTATTTAGGTTAGGCCATTGCCTAAACCGAAAGTTTCACTTTCTAGAACGTCTCAACAGTTGTTCGAGTTCTTCAACTAAAAACAGTTCTAGATATCCCCAAATATCGCGATATATCGGGATATTTTGTACTATGCTTCAACTAGCTGTTTTTACTAATGCATTTCCATTCCAAGTTCTTGAGGCGCAAGAGGATGACAATGTCCAAAATGAATGAGTAAACAAAGATACTAGCTCTGGAAATGGAAACAATGACCAAGGGACTACACCAACTCAGTTACAAGTTCAGAACCAGGATGAAAAGATGACGATGACACCAAGACATGGTGAGAGTAATATGGCTACACCTATCCATAGTCACAAGCATATTGATACTCCTTTTGACCAACTACCCAATAGCAGAGAAAGCAACATGTATGAAGAGTTAGTTGTTGGAAATGACGACGTCGATGATGATTTCTTGGAAAATGAACCTGAGTTGTTTGGGGATTCTATAGTGGCCCAAACACTTGCATTGCCTAAGAGCAAAACAAGGTATGAAGCTACTTCGGAGGATTGGATTGCGGTGAAGCCAAAAAGATCATCTGTCAGTCTACTTAATAAGTAAAGATCATCTGTCAAAATATGAAGGCTCACAGATCAGATAAACTTTGTTGTTCCCCATTTTATATATGTTGAAGTATTTGAAGTATGAGGGCGTGCACCCTTTATTTGTCTCCTTACATGAGGGCAGGTGCCCCATATATATTGTTGACGTATGAAAATTTGGGTTGTTGGAACCGTCGAGTTTGCTCCGGTGTCCGTTTCCCACGTTCACAATTTTTCAGTCTGATGAAGAGGGCGCACCTTGCGCTCATACCTACCAAAAAATTTCACTGTTTCGGCCCAATCCCATTTTCTCCCCTTTTTTCTATGTACACCTATATAAAGGAAATAGATTAGGGTTTTGAAAAAACTTTGAGAGATTCATTTCTTGGGTATTGTGGGAGCTCTATTGAGCTAAGGTTTGAGTGAGGCCTCTTCTTCTTGATTCTTGATATCTCTTGTAAACTCTCCAATCTTTGCTATAAAGGAAACTCGGCTCTTGTGTGGATGTAGGTAACATTTACCGAATCACCTAAATTTTTGTGTCTCTTTGCATATTTACTTCCTTATTTATTGTTTGCTTGCTATGGGTGATGATAAATTAGTGGTTTTGCTTGTTTGAGTTTGTTTTGATAACTACCAAAGTCTTGGGTGGGTGATTTCTTTGGTGTGAGCTCCAAGTTAAAATCATTTGGGATAGGAAGTAACTAGATTGAGGTGTGACTTTCTAGTAAAATCTCCCAACAAGTGGTATCGGAGCAAGGTTTGAATCATTGGAACAAGGTGTGTGAGGAAAGTTTCCACCATTAGCATTTGAGGCTAGGTGTTTGAAGAAATTCCTCAGAGAGGTTCTCCACCATTGTGTTGGTTCAAGTGGAAGTCATGACAACCGAAAAGGAAAGCTACAAGATAGAGAAGTTTGACGGAACAAATTTCGGCTATTGGAAGATGCAAATCGAGGACGTACTCTATCAAAAGGATTTGATGGAAACATTGATATGTGAGAAGCCCGATGAGATTTCGCAAGACAAATGGGATTTGCAAGATAGAAAGGCATTGGCCACAATCCGATTGAGTCTCTCGAAGTCGGTAGCCTTCAATATTAAAACCAAGAATACGACGAAGTCTCTCATGAAGGCACTTACTACGATGTATGAACAACCCTCGGCCGCGAACAAAGTCTATTTGATCACCAAGCTATTTAGTATGACAATGTCGGAGGGGACCTCCTTCAAGGATCACCTAAATGAATCCAACCAAACTAAGGACCAATTGGAGTCGGTTGAGATTACATTTAGTGATGAGGTGCTAGCTTTAATTTGGCGATACTTGGACAATTGCCTCCAAGTTGGAAGGCGACTATGGCGGCTATTAGTGGCTCTGTGGGAATGACCAAGTTGAAGTTTGAGCACGTTGTTAGTATGGTACTAACCGAGGAAATACGGAGACAGGATTGTCCTTCATCTTCGGGGTCAACTTCAGGGTCGGCATTGAGCACTGAAAGTAGGGGAAGAAATTCAAACAGGAGTCGTAATAAGAAAAAGTGGAGGGGGAGATCGAAATCTCAAGCCCCCCGATTGCAAAGCGTTGAACACAATCCTCGAGACATAAGTGAAGTTGTATGTCACAATTGTGGTAAGCATGTCCACTATAGTAACAATTGCCCGGCACCAAGAAACAACAACAATATTAATAAGAACAAGAAAAAGAATCAAGAAGCTAATGTTGTTGAGATGGTAGATGATGCTTTGATATGTTCGATAGAGCACAAGAAGGAGTCTTGGGTACTTGATTTCGACGCATCTTTCCATGCTACCTCACATCGAGAGTTCCTTGAGAACTACACCGAAGGTGACCTTGGAACGGTCTTTCTCGGTGATGACCAACCTTGTGACATTGTCGGCAAGGGTGACGTGCATGTCAAGATGAATGGCTCGTCATGGTTATTGAGGGACGTCAGACACATTCCGGATTTGAGGAAGAATTTGATTTCTGTTGGGTAATTGGCAAGTGAAAGATTTGTTACAGTCTTCACCGGTGATACTTGGAAGGTCTCGAAGGGTTCAATGGTTGTTGCAAATGGTAAGAAAGATGGTACTCTCTACATGACTGCACATGGTTGTGAGCCGATTGCCATGGCACATGGCAAAGAGGATCCGAATGTTTAGCACCGCAGACTTGGTCACATGAGTGAGAAAGGAATGAAAATCCTTCACTTTTCTGGTAAACTCCCAAAGTTACAGTTGACTGAAATTGACTTCTGTGAGAACTGTGTATTTGGAAAGCAGAAGCGGGTGAGTTTTCAGAGAATGGGTCAGACTCCGAAAGCTAGGAGGCTTGAGTTGATTCATACAGATGTCTGGGGGCTAGCTAATGTCTCTTCACTTGGCGAAAAATCATATTTTGTGACTTTCATTGATGACCATACTAGGAAGGTGTGGGTCTATTTCTTGAGACACAAGTCAGAAGTATTTGAACTGTTCAAGACTTGGAAGGCCATGGTTGAGAATGAGACAAGCTTGAAAGTAAATAAGCTGAGATCCGACAACGGTGGAGAGTATGAGGATTCAGGTTTTAAGAAGTACTGTGCTGACAATGGCATCAAGATGGAAAAGACTTTGCCAGGGACACCTCAGCAGAATGGGGTTGCATAGCGGATGAATAGAACACTGACAGAGAGAGCTAGGTGTATGCGTACACTAGCAGGCTTGCCTAAGCAGTTCTGGGCAGAAAGTGTTAGCACAGCAGCTTACCTGATCAATAGAGGACCATCAGTACCTTTGGATTTTAAGATTCCAGAAGAAGTGTGGAGCGAGAAGGATGTGAACCTTTCCCATTTGAAGGTGTTTGGTTGTGTGTCATATGTTCACATTAGTGACCAAGCTAGAAGCAAGCTTGATGCTAAGTCACTAAAATGCACCTTCATCGGCTATGGCGGTGATGATTTTGGGTATCGCTTTTGGGATGATCAAAATTGAAAAATCATTTGTAGTAGAGATGTTGTGTTTAATGAGAAGGTGATGTACAAGGACAGAGATGAAGCACAAACCAAGGAATTGGGTACAGAGAGCAGCACAGAGTATGTTGAGTTGGAAGACTTCGATGTAAGTCGTGGTATAGTGGGAGCCCCACAGTCAGAGGATGACAGTAGTATTGACTCAGAGAATAATGAGGATACTACACCACCGAGTCCATCTCCACCTCGTTCCCTAAGGAAGACATCCAGGCCACATGTACCGAGTACGAGATCTCCGCCCTCCACCTATGTGAATTACTTGCTACTTACTGATGGTGGCGAGCCTCAATGCTATGATGAAGCATTGGAGGCGAGTGATGCAAGAAAGTGGGAGCTTGCTATGCAAGATGAGATGAAGTCCCTCATCTCTAATGGCACGTGGGAGTTAGCCAAACTACCCATGGGCAAGAAGGCTCTACATAACAAATGGGTGTTTAGAGTCAAAGAGAAACATGATGGTTCCCAGAGATACAAAGCGAGGCTAGTAGTCAAGGGTTTTCAGCGAAAAGCAAAAAGTTGACTTCACGAGATATTCTCTCCAGTGGTGAAACTGAATACTATTCGGTCAGTATTGAGTATTGTTGCAGCGGAAGATTTGTATCTTGAGCAGTTGGATGTTAAAACTGCCTTCCTCCATGGTGACCTAGTTGAGGAAATTTACATGCAGCAACCGGAGGGTTTCACCAAGAAGGGTAAAGAGAATATGGTATGCAGGCTCAGAAAGAGTTTGTATGGTTTGAAACAAGCCCCTAGGCAGTGGTACAAGAAGTTTGATAACTTCATGCAAGGAAATGGCTACTATAAGTGCAACGCTGACCATTGTTGCTACTTCAAGAGGTTTGACTCCAGCTACATCATCCTATTATTATATGTTGATGATATGTTAGTAGCGAGTTCTGATATGTCAAAAATTGGGAGATTGAAAAAGAAGTTGGCAAGTGAGTTCTCTATGAAGGACTTGGGTGCAGCGAAACAGATTCACGAAAAGAAAACAATATATATATATATATATATATATATATATATATATATATATATATATATATATATATATATATATACACGTATGGCTTACAGAGAGAGAGAGATCTGAAGAACTGGTAAAGTGGCTTACAGATCTAGAAGAACGTCTTCGTGTTCTTCACCAGTACTGACAGCTACTTCTTCGAGCTTGATAATAGGAGTGATCTGACCACCAGTGTTGTTGTTGTTTCTTCCTCTTTCTCAATTATTGGATCTGCTATTCCTGAACTTGCCATCTTTTATTATTTTGGAGACTGCTACTGTGTACCTCTGTTCTTTAGAAAAGATGAGCCTTTCCTCTTCTTCGAGTGATAGATTAGGATGGTAAACATGGTTCGGCCTCATTAAACCTAGGTTTCAGATTTGAGATTAAGAGAAGCTTTTGGCTTTTGGTTTTTGTTTTATTTTCTTTTTTTCTCGGTAAAACATATTAAAAGCTGGGTCAAAAAAATAAATTGGGATATACTAACGAAAAACTTGATAAGTAATGGATATATTCGTAAGAAAGTTGGTAACAGATATATCTGTTGGAAATGAAAAAAGTGGTCTGTTAGGAATTGACCAGTCTGGTGTAGTGATATTGCTCACTGAGAGTGTTCTCACTGAGTTGATCCTAGAGTTATAGGTCTTCAACTAGTGAGAATTGGAGAGGCTCTGGAGCCTATGAGCTCAAGAGAGCGTTCTGCTCACGGAGAGCGTGTTAGCTTAAAAAAGCTTGTTGCTCGTGGAGAGCGTGTTAGCTTAAGAAAGCTTGTAGTTCACTGAGAGCGTTCTCACTGAGTTGATCCTAGAGTTATAGGTCCTTAACTAGTAAGAATTGGAGAGGCTCTGGAGCCTATGAGCTCAAGAGAGCGTGTTAGCTTAAGAAAGCGTATTGCTCACTGAGAGTGTTCTCACTGAGTTGATCCTAGAGTTATAGGTCCTCAACTAGTGAGAATTAGAGAGGCTCTGGAGCCTATGAGCTCAAGAGAGCGTTCTGCTCACAGAGAGCGTGTTAGCTTAAGAAAGCGTATTGCTCACTGAGAGCGTTCTCACTGAGTTGATTCTAGAAGTATAGGTCCTTAACTAGTGAGAATTGGAGAGGCTATGGAGCCTGTAAGCTCAAGAAAGCGTGCTGTTCAGGTGGGTGTCAGGACCCAAGTGAGTCTGCCTGTGCTAGTGAGCTGGCGGCTCTAGTGAGCGTCCTGATTTGGAGATCGCAGTTGATAGCTAGCCTGGACAACAGGAGCTGAGGTGACTTCTGGGGTCTTGTTAATAAGAGCGGAGGTATAACACCCCATCTTTTTCTTTTATTTTTCCTAGTCTAATAATAATAATAATAATGGATAATATACAAAATAAAATAGGATAGATATTAGTAAGGATAGGAAACCTAGTAGGGTTAGGAGATAAACCTTTCATCCTTGTTTTTCGGTGGGGTTTTTAAAACTAAAAAGGAGATTCTCACGTAGATTGTTTGGGGAAAAACATAGAGAGTTTTTATACAGAGAAAAAAAAAAGTTTTATTGACAGAAGAAAAGGAAGATTTTTCTGTTAGCTAACTGATAGTCGGAGTGCACTACGGGTGAGTAGATATTTTTCGGTTTTAGATTTCTCATTTACTGTAGATTTTATGATACGAGAAAAAATGAAATATATGATTTTTACTGTTCATACTGTTCACATGCTGCTTTATTAAGTATTGTATGTCATTTAGTGCTAATTGCGTTTACATGTTGGATTTTGACTGAAGAACCAATCTAGTCTCCGGAAAGAAAAGCTGGTCCAGATACCTTGATAAAAATCGAGTAATCAAGCGATTAAGAATTTATGTAAATTACTTTGTATATCTAGGTATTAAATATGCGTTTTCGCGTTTTGGATTGATTGTGATTGTTGGATTATGGGTGATGTCAGGTTTTAGATTCGGTGGTTTACTGTTAGGTTGTATGGGTGAACTGTGGAGTTGGGTGGACTGTGTGTGGTGAATGTAGATGTAATTGTTTGAGAGTAGGAGTGATGTGAAGCTTTGAACAGCCATTAATGGCGTTCAAACAAGAACCAAATTGTCCTGATTTTTGTGTTGTTTGAATGATTGTTTTGGTTGACTTTTGTTGTGAGATTGTTATTGGGTTGATATTGATTGTTGGTGGTTGATTGGGTGTTGGAGATGGGGCGATTGAAGCTTGAAGAAACGTTAATGGCAGTCAATATCGCGATTTGGAAGAGTGGGGGAATCACGATTTGTTGGTATAGTTATATAGGGGTTTTCGCAAGGAACCAAACCGCTGGAGTGAGGGTGGCAGACTAGTGGAGGCTGGTGGTGGCTGATCGGTGGAAGTGGTGAGCTGGGGAGGAAGATGAACAGTGAGGTTTTGGGTTTTGTTGGGCTTGGGCTGAACTTAGTATGTGGGCTTGTGGGTTTTTCTTTCTTTTTCATGTATGGGCTTAAGTTATGTTAGATTGGACCTGGGAAAGACTAAACCCTTTAGGCCTTAGTCTTTGGGGTTTTGGCAGGTTGACTTTGACTGTTGACCAGAGTTGACTTTGAACAGTTGACCCAGTTTGACTTTTAACTCGGAGTATGATTTGGTCTATTAGGATAGGTTTAGGGCTATTAGCATGGTTTGCTTTAGGCTAAGACCTTTCTATATATACGTGTGTACGTGTATTAACTACTATATAATATTTCAGTCTTTTATGATATACAACGTTATGACACTTAGACATCCATATAATTAATAACGCGTAAACCAAAAATACATGAAACAAGATACTCCTTCGTTTTGCAATAAAAATTCAATAATGCGTAAACAAATTTACCGCACCCTTTTAGAACTCTCCACGCCTCAAGTTTTGGAAATGAGTTTTATGACTAATGATGTCATATGTTAAGTGGGCATTTATTGAATGTGCCATAAATGGCCCATTAGCGTTATAAATGGGTATTCATTGAATGTGCCATAAATGACCCCGGGTATTCATTGAAGGTGTCATGAATGACCAGATTGTTTGGACTGCCCTAGAGAGGAACTAAGGTATTCGCCTTGCGGGTTAGTTGTATTCCTTGAGTGTACGGGAATGTAGGGTTGGATATTCCTTGAATATGGCGGGAATGACCCAGGGCATTCATTGAATGTGCCATGAATGGCCCGTTAGTGATATGATAGGTATTCCTTGAATGTGGTGGGAATGACCTAAGGTATTCATTGAATGTGCCATGAATGACCTGAGTTTTTATGCCCAAAGAGGCTGTAAAATATGTGTATGAAAACCTAGAGATGGCTATGATATCGTGGTATTTGGTGGGAGAGAGGCACACAGAAATGTGTGATTTGGCAAATGTGTGGAGTGCAAATCGTGGAGTAGGTACTAAAGAGTGGGTGTATAAGAAAAGTAATTGATTAATTGATAAGAGAAATTGATTTGATTATGTGAGTGTGTTTGGGCTTACATTTGAATACCTATAAGATATCTACATATGCTATATAAAATTTCTAACTTTCTTTTGCAGGAGGGTAGGACTTAATAATATTTTGTGCAGGGACGCGGTCCTACCCTTATACAGAAGTGGATATCGGTAAGTTTTAATTCAATTACTTAGTTATTAAAACAAGTTATTATAATGAGTTAATAAAATGGAAGTCTTGCTTGGGAAGAAACTATGCTGGTTGAAATGACGGAACTACCTGTCTTCCAAGCTAACAATGATTAAGTTATGATATATTTAAAGTGTTAGTTTGATAAGTAAAGACTGGAAATGTTTATATGTGGTTAGTCTACTTATACCAGCAAATTCCATTTTGCTGACCCATGTTTGCTTTGTTTTGGCAACGTGGGTGTGTTCTTGGGAATATAGGTGGAAGGTAGTGGAACCGTGGCATGTGATTTGGATTCTTACCTGGAGCAGTCAGTTAGTTCTTTTATTAGGTCCGATTCTTATTGGAAGGATGTAATAACGTAGTTTACATTTTTCAGCATGACATGAGAACATGGTAGTGAAGACTTTTATTCTTAGAGTTTGTTGATGTTTTGTTTGGACGGAAGATAGTTTAATAAAGTGATGGTGGAAAATTTTGGGGTTTATTTAATTTAAGTTGATTCTTTTATGATGCGGGTTTTAGGTTTTGGCATGTGTTGTATCCACCCCGTCATAGCCTGGGTTTTTAGACAATTGAACCTAGTGATGTTTGAGATATTTATATTTCAAATATTCACTTTGTAATTGTTTAGAAATTTGGGTTGTGACAGGAGGCGACCTCTGGGGTCTTGACAACAAGAGCGGAGGCAACCTCTGGGGTCTTGACAACAGGAGCGGAGGCAACCTCTGGGGTCTTGACAACAGGAGCTGGAGCGACCTCTGGGGTCTTGATAACAAGAGCGGAGGCGACCTCTGGGGTCTTGACAATAGGAGCGGAGGCGACCTCTGGGGTCTTGTCAACAGGAGCGAGGCAACTTCTGGGGTCTTGACAACAAGAGCTGGGGCGACCTCTGGGGCCTTGACAATAGGAGCGGAGGCGACCTCTGGGGTCTTAACAATAGGAGCGGAGGCAACCTCTGGGGTCTTGACAATAGGAGATAAGTGGTGACACTATGTAGCGTTTGAGCTTGAGTAAGCGTTATACTCAGCTGGGTGTCGTGACCCGAGTGAGTCTGTGGGCATCCTGATTTGGAGATCGTCGTCAATAGCTAGCCCCAGATTTATTTTTGAAGTCTTAATTGACCTGTACCAAATGTGAGCTAACACCAAAGAGTTAGTACGAACTAACAGTAGTAATTCTGGAGATGCATAGAGCATAATAACTGAATTGAGCCTATTGAGATGGCAATGACTAGCCCCAGTTCGGAGATGGCAATGGCTAGCCCCTAGTTTGGAGCTTGAAGAACCTGTACACAATGCGAGCTGTACAAAATGCAAGCTAACACCAAAGAGTTAGTACGAACTAACAGTAGTAATTTTGGAGATGCATAGAGCATAATAACTTAATTGAGCCTATTGAGATGGCAATGACTAGCCCCAGTTTGGAGATGGCTGTGGCTAGCCCCTAATTTGGAGCTTGAAGAACCTGTACAAAATGCGAGCTAACATCAAAGAGTTAGTACGAACTAACAGTAGTAATTCTGGAGATACATAGAGCATAATAACTGAATTGAGCCTATTGAGATGACAATAACTAGCCCCAGTTCGAAGATGGCTGTGGCTAGCCCCTAGTTTGGAGCTTGAAAAACCTGTACAAAATGCGAGAGTAGTAATTCTAGAGCTTGATTGACTGCACTCTGATCGATTTTTTGCGACAGCTTGTTGATCTGCTGGTTGACTTCATGGATACCGTCCTCTGCTATTAGTAGGATTTTGCGCGTCTACTTGTGCTCGTAATGCAACATTCTCCTGCCTGAGCAGGGTGATGTGCTCGTTCATGGTACCTAGCTGACTTGCTAAGCTCTGGCTTTAAGCTTCGAGGCTTGCCATGCTTCATGGGCTTAAGGATTTTTCTTTTGGTTTTAGGATTTGTGAAGTGATTTCTCAAGAAATCGAGACCACAGACGGTGCCAATGTAAAGGGGCGTTTTAGTTTTCCTTTACATACAAGGGAGGAAGGAGAATGAGATTGGAATTTGGGAAATACCGAGTTCGTTGATGAGCGAACGGCCTACGTATTTTCTCTTGATTCTGGGGGGAGAGAAAAATCAGGTCTGACGTAGTTCCAGCGAGGGGTATTTATAGTTGTTGAGCAATGTAAATCTGTGCAACACATGTAAAGACGAATACAGTTGTGTGGTTGAGATCTGGGAAGCGTGTATGGCGGGTGTTAGTAGGAATCCCGCAATGATGGGGGGTGGTTGGGTTGTGTCAGTATGGCTCTGGTAATAATTGCATCTGGATAATGGATGACGTCACTAGATGGAACATTCCACATGAGGGTGTGCGAGTTAAGCTACTTTGGAGCGAGCTCATAGGACGAACATCTTAGATCGTGTGTGCGAGTTGAAGGTGTAAGTCGCTCGAAAGCAAGCTGAGTATACCACTTGCGTGCGGTGAATTGTTATGTAGCAAGTTCGGAGGACGAGGACATGAGATCGGTGCGGTATTTCTGTTTGTGCTGGACACGTGTGTGGTATTCATTTGATGTGAACTACTCCCTCACATTCTTGTTGGGCTAAGACTCTGAAAAGCAAATTGTTGACTCGGAATTTAGCTTAATTTAACTGATTTGTTTAGCAAGTTAAAATGACTCGTTTTCACTTATCTTGATATCTATACTGTTTACAACGCATCAATCATAGACCTTTTCAATGTGAAAATTGTACGTTTAGAAGATATTATACTATTTCTAACATGGTAGGTTCTTGCATATGGATTGATTGCATGTTTACAGGTGGACTAAGCTGAGAGGTGGCAACAAATGATCAACAAGCTGCGAGTTATGGTCGCTCGGATTGTCTTGAATTTCGATCGTCGTAGTAAGCCACTTCGCAACACTTTATCAATCATCAATAATTTTCTGCATACAAAAATTTTAATTTAATGTTTATTTATGGTATTTGTGAGGGAGTGATATTCTCTTTCAGGAATATTAGGCACGTGCTCAGCATGGTGGAAATACCGCACCGATCTCTGATACACTTCGCCGATCGGAGTTACTAGCTCGCAGCGACAAGCTACGAGATCGCTCCAGAACAGTTCGTATCATCATACAGACCGTTCTATAACGTGACTCATCTTACCTTCTAGAAGCAATCATGAGGGAATCTACACGCACAAATCAATAAAGACCTTCGAGCAACTCACCGATTTGTTCGCTAGTCAGTACGTCCACAATAGACGCAAGAAGGCTGATCTCGATTCGCTGTTCCAACTATCACTGGGTGAAAACGAAACCATTCGTGAGTTTCTAGGTCGATTCAAAGCAGAACTACTATGCATGGAAGCTAGCCTGAAAGAATCATTTGCCACTTTGGCATTCTCCAACGCTTGTCGCGTGCGCAACACAGCACTCACCAGATCGTTGATGAAAGAACGACCTGAGACGTTATCCGAGCTATATGCTCGCGTGGACAAGTACATTAAGCTATAAGAAGGACTGAGGCGCCAGGGCCTGCCAGAAGAAGAAGAAGTTGCAGCAATTTCCGATGACCCCTCAGCTTCAAAAAAGCAACCCCGACAACAACCACAGCAGCAAGAACGGAAGTCAGGAAACTGGATGAACAATGATCGTGAGTTCGTAGTCCTCACACGATCTTCCAGTTACATAATGGAAAAGATCAAGCGAGATGCATACTACCGACCTGATGTACGACAACCAGCAGATCGACCTGACAAGCCTTACTGCGCCTTTCACCGAGAAAAATGTCATGAGACCGATGCATGCTTGGGGCTAAAACATTACCTTCAAGACCTCATCGAAGCTGGACACATCAGGCAGTACACCAACATAGCTGATGGCAATCTGCGCCATAAACTGATGGCTCATAGGCTGCGCAGCCGAACTCCACCCCGCCTTGATCGCCACAACGATCAAACTCGGTCTCGAAGAAGAGGACGTCCTAGAGATCGTTCCCGCCACTACCGACGCCTGCACTCATCTTATCGTGACAATGAAAGAACTATTCATATGATCACTTTCCCTAGACAACTCGGTTAGTTCGTCCAGAGAGAAAAGAAGGCGCGTGGGTGCCCTTCATGAAGTTTACCATTTCTCCTCACAAGCAGCACCTGCCCCGTGAAGTTCAGCTCGCAGCACTGGAGACATCACTTTCACAGCAGTCGACCTCAACAAAGTTTGTCTCCCGCACAACGACGCGCTTGTAGTCTACGTCAAAATCAGCGATTAGACAGTTAAGCGTGTTCTGATCGACCCTGGTAGCTCATGTGACATTTTGTTCTACCACACACTACATGAGATAAACTTCCCAAAGTCAGTCTTCATAGATCCAATTGCTCCTCTTTATGGGTTCAATGGCTCTAGAGCCGACCCAATTGGTGATATTATACTCCCAGTTTTAGTGGGATCACGAGAGAATAAAGTCAGATTCAATACGTGTTTCAATGTCTTAGATATCAAGTCGTCTTACAACGCCATCCTAGGACGGCGTTGGATCCATCAAATGCAGGTCGTACCGTCAACACTGCATCAAGTTCTTCGTTTTCCAGGCCCTAGGGGCATGATGGAGCTTCGAAGCAACCAACTCGAGGCCTATCATTGTAATCAAATTCTCTCAGCGAATAAAACTGTCGAGTCCCCTGTCAGTATAAGAAACGAGCCCATCAGCTACACGATGGCCAAAAACCTGGTCGCTGAAGTCAGAGGCAATACACCAAATCAGAACATTGGGGGCTCCAACAAAAAGGTCTATCCATCTGTTCAGACCCCGAAAGTCGCTAAAGCAGTTATTACTTCACTCGTCAAGACCCCAGAGCTCGCTCCCGCAATAAGCGCTCCACCTGTTCAGACCCCAGAGGTCGCCCCACCAAATCCCATACAACCAATACAACTTCAGACAAATACTCCAGCCTCTATTGTTATGAACACAGAAGTCATTTTCGACCTTGCTGTCGTAACCACAGAAGATGCTCCGGTTCCTGCAGCAACTCCCATTACTCATCAGACCGACAAAGCTACTACAGAGAGCAGCCCCCCACAGGACGTTCACCCACCACTTGCCACAGTCTAAGCCGAAGAAAGGCAGAAAGTGAACTTAGGAACAGACGATGATCCTAAGTTCGTCTATGTAGGGGCTAACCTCGACCCCACACTCAAAGCCCAGCTTGTAAACTTTTTATCCATGAATAAAGATGTTTTCGCTTGGTCGTATATTAATGTGCAGGGTATCGATCCTAGCGTTGCATGCCATAGATTAAATGTCAATCCTAATGCTCGACCAGTTCGACATCGACCTAGGAGACTATCATTACGGTTTCAAAAAGCAATCAATGACGAGGTCGACAAACTCAAGCAAGTCGGTTTCACCTGAAAGGTCGACTACCCAGATTGGATCACTAACATAGTGGCAATTCCAAAGAAGAATGGCACGGTTTTTCTTTGCGTTGACTTCACTAATGTCAACCAAGAAACACCCAAAGACAGCTTCCTTTTACCCAGAATCGACCGACTTGTGAACCAGACCTGCGGCCACGAGCTCCTTCATGGATGCATATAGTGGGTACAACCAAATACCACTTGCTGAGGAAGATCAAGAGAAAACGTCCTTCATTACAGAGCAGGGCATTTATTGTTACAACGTCCTCCCGTTCGGCCTCAAGAACGTCGGAGCGACGTATCAACGACTGGTAACTGACATGTTCCAGGACATGTTAGGGGATACCATGGAAGTCTATATTGATGACATGGCTGTCAAGAGCAAGAAGGCAGGTGACCATCTCACTCACCTTGAGCAAGCGTTCTCCAGGTTACGCCGCACTCGAATGAAGCTCAATCCAGAAAAATGCCTTTTTGGAGCGTCCTCCGAGAAATTTCTGGGCTATCAAGTCTCACAACGCGGAATCAAAGCTAACCCAGACCAAATCCAGGTGTTCTTGGATATGCCCGACCCGCAGACAAAGAAGCAGATACAGAAGCTGTCAGGCATGGTCGCTGCACTCAACCGATTCATATCTAGGGCATCAGACAAGTGCCGACCGTTCCTACAACTTCTTAAAAAAAGCGAGCAGTTCTCATGGAACGATCAATGTCACCAAGCGTTCTCCACCCTCAAAGAGTATCTCACAACACCTCCTGTCCTAGCTAAACCAACATATGGCGAAACGCTGGGGCATTATCTCGCAATATCAGACTTTGCTATCAGTTTGGTTCTCTTCAAAGAGGATAACAACTCCGAGAAACCAATCTACTTCACAAGTAAGACGCTAACTCCAGCCGAGAAGAACTACTCTTACATCGAAAGAGCAGTACTTGCATTATTATACTCTGCAAGGAAGTTTAGGCCTTATTTCCAAGCGCACCCAATTAAAGTACTCACCGACCTCCCGTTGAAGAAAACCCTTCATAAAGAGAACAAGACAACTCGCATGGCAGTATGGGTTGAAGAACTCAGGGAACACCACATCGAGTTCGTCCCACACACCTCGCAGAAAGGACAGGTCGTCGCCGATTTCCTCGCCGACTTCCTTGTTGACGACCTACATTGGGAACCTGAAGCCGACATCTTACCCTCAAAGAAAAATGACAAGACAGTCTGGTCTCTCTTTGTGGATGGCTCTAGCAACCCCGGAGGGAGTGGAATAGGAGTTGTCTTAGTGTCGCCAGATGGAGCAATGGTGGAGAAATCAGTTCGCATCGACTTTGCGACCTCCAACAATGAGGCGGAGTACAAGGCATTAATCATGGGACTCAGAATGGCGCTACAGCTCGGTGTACAAGATTTATAGGTCTTTAATGACTCGCAACTGGTCGTTCGCCAGATTGCTAAATAGTACACTACCCATGAAGGTAATCTCTCTAAATACCTTCAAGTTGTTAATCAGTTACTTCCGTCTTTCAAGAGAGCCACCATACACCACTTTTTGCGTGATGAGAACCATCACGCAAATAGTTTAGCTTACTTGGCTACTCAAACACCGAACTGCCCCCGAGACAAATACTAATTGAGGTAGTTGACCGACCTGCTTACCAAAAGGACTACATTTTAGAAATCAGCGACCTATGCCCACTCTCTGAGGCTCAAATGATTCAGACGTGGATGCAACCCATCATAGAGTACATCCAGCACGGTACACTCCCAGAAGAGCATGCCAAAGCCAGACAAGTCCCATATTTGGCTCGTCGTTATTGCCTGGTTAATAACAAGTTATTCCGCAAATCCGCTAGCGGACCTCTTTTGAGGTGCATAAGCCCAGAACAAGGTCAGTTAATTTTTGCAGAAATTCATGAAGGAGAGTGTGGCAACCATGCTGGAGGGCGTTCTTTGGCCCATAAAGCGATCTCCCAAGGATACTTTTGGCCTCGCATGCAGATCGACGCCAAAATATATGTCCTCAAGTGCATCAAATACCAAACCTTCTGCCACAACATCATCCAACCAGCTCGCAAGTTGATTAGCATTGCGAGCCCTTGGCCATTTCACATGTGGGGCATGGACATCATGAGACCATTCATCCCACAGAAAAGCACCGGTTTCCACTTCGTCTTAGCTGCAACTGATTACTTCACTAAGTGGGTCGAAGCAATTCCGTTAGCACATGTCAGAAACTTCATCTGGACTCACATTATTAACAGATTTGGTTTGCCGCACACCCTGGTGATGGACAATGGTTCCCAGTTTAAGGGCAAAACAGTCAAAGAGTTTCTAGCCAAGTGGAAGATAGTTCATGCATTCTCCACTCTCCAGTATGCTCAAAGCAATGGCCAAGCAGAGGCCAACAACAAAGCAATCTTAGAAAACTTGAAGAAAAAGATTGAAAAGAACAAGAGCCAATGGCCAAACCAGTTAGAGAATATTCTGTGGGCTCATCACACCACAGCTCGCTCCAGCACTAGCGAATCACCATTCTCCCTATGCTATGGCATAGAAGCCGTCATTCCCACCGAGTTGACAATCACTACGACTCGATCCGAGCTAGTCGAATCAGGACGAAATGACTCCGTCCTAGCTCGTGAGGTCGATTTGCTGGAAGAGCGCCGCGACCTGGCCGCCATCAGAGTGGCGTCGTATCAACAGATTCTAAATAAGTCCTACAACAAATGAGTCCATCCTCGATCTTTTCAGCCTGGTGATCTAGTTTTAAAAAAGACTCAGGATGAATCCAAACTAGCACCAACATGGGAGGGACCATACATCGTTAACCGAGTTGTTGGCAATAGGGCGTACTGGATCAAGACGCAAGAAGGGAAACCACTACCACGCCCCTGGAACACTTATTTGTTAAAGAGATTTTATCAATAAAGAGGCAGTCTTGTACAAATTCATGTTTTTATTTCTTATCAATTAAGGTAGTTTAATTTTGTTTGTATTGTCAACCACTCTATTCAATCGCATCAACGATAAGACCGCACTTGCACCAAGTGCAACACCAGTACAGGTGCACTTGCAGCTCTCTCATTAGATCCAACGCTCTCAGTGAGCAGTACGCCTTCAGAGGCTCAATACGCTCTCAGTGAGCCATATGCTTTCATAAACTAAATACGATCTCCGCGAGCAGCACGCTCTCAGGAGCTTACAAGCTCATAGTCTCTCCAATTCTCACTAGGTTGAGGACCTATACTTCTAGGATTAACTTCGGTGAACGCTCCGATGAAGCGATTACACCTTCGAGGGCTAAACACGCCTCGGTGAGCGGGCGTTTTCATAAATTAAATCACGGCTCTCCGCGGCGATGCTCTCGAGAGCTTCAGTGCTCATAGCCTCTCCAATTATCACTAAGTTGAGGACCTATACTTTTAGGATTAACTCAGTGAGAACACTCGCGTTCAGAGGTTAAACACGCTCTCAGTGAGCCAGACGCTTTCATAAGTTAAATACGCTCTCCGCGAGCAAAACGCTCGCAGTGAGCAGTACGCCTTCAGAGGCTAAAAACACTCTCAGTGAGCAGTATGCCCTCATAGTCTAAACACGCTCTCAGTGAGCCATACGTTTTCATAAGCTAACACACTTTTCGCGAGCAGCGTTCTCTTGAGCTTACAAGCTCCATAGCCTCTCCAATTCTCACTAGTAGAGGACCTATAATTCTAGGATCAACTCAGTGAGGTTGCTCTCTTGAGCAATACTTAACGAGCAAAATGCTTTCTTAAACTAAATCTCAGGCTCCATAGCCACTATATACAACAAGCATCATAAACGAAACACTAGCTACAAGAAATAAAGCATAAGCAGAAAAATGCATTCCATACATATTCATCAGTAGAACTGCAGGCCCAAAGCCCGAAAACCAGTTCATGAATTCACCGATCTGCTGGGTTTACCCAGGAAATCCAGATCGGTAGTTCCAACAAGTGTTGCAAAACATCGAGCTGCCACTTTCGTGGAAACCAGCTCGTTAGGTATCTGTACCAAAAGGTGAACTGCTCAGGCAAGCCTGAGAAACCAACTCTATTGTTTAACTCTCTTACAGAGAGGCTAAATAATAACACACTCAAACAAAACAATCCCCTTCAACGCTTATAGAGAGAAGTCCAGAAAATCATTGTCCTGCATCAGCAACAACATGCTTATCCCTTGGAGCGGCACTGGTAGAAGGGAGATGACTCGCATCACGGGCAACAACAAGGGCGGCGGTTTCTTCAGCTTCCTGGTCCTGCTTCTCCAGTAGCTCCACTTACAATTCCGCCAGCACAACATGATCTTCACAAGTTCAATAATACTCCTTTTGCGCTTTGCGAGCCACCTCTTGACACTGCTTGGCATACTCAATCACGGACGCGCGGTACTGCTTATCCCATCATTGAGTTCACCAATCTGATTTTCTCCTTGATTTCTCATGATGCTTGTTCCTTAGGGACATCAGCTTCTTCTTATCGACTTCCCAGCAAAGACGCATCCTAGCCCGGTTCAATACGCCACCATCGCTACTACCGGATGCATGCGGTTAAACTTCAACCTATCATACCCGCCGCCAAAACTGCGAAGAAGAACGCATCGTTAACAGTCCTCATTCATGTCACAATAAAAGATACAAATAGAAACTCACCAAACAACAAGCCGCGTCGGTTGTCTTCAGGGTCGTCTCCAAACTTTCACTTTCCAGCTCGGCTTTATCACCATCGAGCACTATCCCTTCAAGGAGGCAGCTCGCTATAGAGGCCGAGTGGAAGCTGCAATCAGAACGCTTCACCATGCGCTTCTTTCCCGTACGCCTAATGTAGTAGAAGTCGCTTCCCACATCACCTGAACCAGAAGACGATCTGCCAGCCGCATCACCGCGAGCTCGCCCCAGGTCGTCACCGGGGCCACGACTCAGAGACCTGAACACAACACCTCCAGGTCGCCTACTTCCCTCCACCTTCGCACGCTTGCCTTTCCTAGCATCAAAATCATCAGCTTTACGCTTACCATGGTTCCCTAGAGGATGGGGTCGGAATTCCATCTCCTCCATCACTAGGGGAGAAGTTTCCCTTGGCCCCTCACTACCACCAACAATCTTTTCACAACGTCTAGCCATTTTAAAGTCTACAAACACAGCCAATCATCAGCGAGCCACTACACAAACAAAGTTTACTATGACAAACAAAGAGCCAAGCAACAAAAACACGTACCTGAAATGATCAGTAGAGGAAAGAAGGCCAACACTGTCTAAGAAAGCAGAGCAACGTGAAGAAAGAGATGAGCAAATACTTTTCAGATTCTCGAAACAGTTCTATTTATGCCCAAGTAACTTCTCTTCCCAAGGCAAGTCATAATGGCATCGAGACGCCAAATGGCAAGCCACCTGGCAGCCATCATTTCATATCTCCTGACCGCTCATATTCCTACACGTGTCATGCACGTACTGTAGCCCAAGTAAATTCGGAATATAGAACACTCCTAGCGTCCTCAAGATATGTGCAACCTACAACGCTTAAATCTAATAACAAGCAAGACAGGTCAACAAATTCACAGGTCGTTTAGACTATATCACTCTCATAACAGGTCGCAACAACAATCACACGCTTACAAAATGCAATCAGACATATCATTTGCAACGCTAATTGAACAAAGTAAAGCAACATGCTCCCCATACAAAAAAATTTAACCGACGACCACGGTTAAGCGCGGTTAGCGAGAATAACCAAGGCGTTGAGTCTACTTTCGGAAATCCAAATTTTAGTTAACGCCCGATTATCACCACTTGAACTCCCCAATACATTCAAGGAAGCCAAGTAGTTCATCGTTGTCACAAACATAAAGGAAGACGAGCTGCCCAGGTTACCCCAGAAAACCAGCTCTATTGTTTCAAGACCAAAGGCCCCATACAAACTCAAACACAAATTCAAACGACCATCTCTAAACAACATGGTCAAAACTTTCAGTGAAGATAACATCCAAAACTTGAGAAGATCGAGCTCGGGTCACTAGACGTCGCCACAGCTGCATTAGTCACGCTCATATCCAGGTCGTTCGAAACCAAAGGCTGCTCAACCATCACACCAGTAGACGAAGGAAGCATGACTTTAGGAACAACACTAGCATCTTCGAGTGGCTCGCCCCTATGATCACCCAGAGCCCCACATTCGTGTTCCTCTTGTAGATCATAATATTTTTTCTCCAGCTCTTCTATCTCAACACGAATAGTAAGATAGGCGTCCTTCACCTGCATCGCGGTAGTTTTGCACCTTTCAGCATAAGCATTCGCAATAGCTACCTTGTTCTTCAGGTCGTCCACTTCATGCCTCAGCCCGACCGACTCATTGACAGCTGACGTCTTCTCCAGCGTCAGCGTCGTCAGTTCTTTCTTCAAAGCATCCAGCTCTTTCTTCTCAAACTGCTCCACTTCTTGAAGAGTCGTGAGCTCGTCCCCCAGCGACTCAACCTCAGTCTTTTCTAGCTCAGCGAACTGGGCAGCCGTCTTCAATTTCTGGTACCCAACAATCAGCTGCGACAACTCACATAGTATATCACGTTAGCATCAAGTAATAACACAAAGCACAATAAAACAGACAAGTCATGATACAGGCGCTACTCACCAGGCACAACGCCTTATCCATCCCCCTCATATTAGACTCCAGTTCCTTGGAATCCAAATCCTTCATATCACCGTCTAGCGTCATTCCCTCCAACAAACAAGCAGCTATATGTGCGGATTTGTAGTTACAATCCGACCTCTTCACATAGTGCTTTTTGCCAGACATGTCATCCACATACATCAGATTGCGTTCCAGCTCATCTTTCCCACCACTGGAGTGACCTTTGCCAGTCTCTTTCACAACACCTTTTCCCTTCATCTTTTCAGAAGTATCTCCAGCGACCTTGGTCGGAGCGACCTTCGTGGTATCCTCACCCAGCACGCTGAAGTTGGGCATCAGCCTGGCCCTCGAACTACGAGCCGCCCTCCCTCTGGTTCGCCTTTCACCACCAGTTCCAGAACCACCCCCAAGCGCAGTTTCAACCACCCTTGCGACCTTGGCAGGTCGCGACTCCAGATCGCTACCCTTCCTCTTTGGCAAGCAACTTCGCTCAGGGATTTCAAAGAGGACGTCATCCAAGTCAAACAGAGCGTCCTCTTGCCCCCTACCAATCCCAGGCCCAGAGGTACCAGCACCTCCAAAGGGTCGCTTCCACCCAGCACGACCCCGGTTCTTATCTTCCCGTGTCACCAAATCACTCTTACGCTTTTCCATCACAGGTTTCCTCAGTGCTTTACCACTCACCTTACCCCGAGCCCTCTCCTTTTGCACTTCCCTCTTCTCCCTAATCACGGGTCCTCCCCGTTCCTTAAAGAAATGCTCAACCTCAGGAAGCTTCGCTGTTTCTCAGCTCGCGTCAACCTAGCGAACTTCTCAATCACCTCTCGATTCGTCTCCTTCTCAAGAGCGATGTCTACATAGACAACAAAATAGTAATGTCAGTACACAATCAACCAACGCAAGATCAGAATTCTCAGATAGTGTACTGGTACCCACCCGTAAATTCGCATACTTTATTTTCCACACTGAACCCCCCAGCACAGTAGTTTCCAACAAGCAACGCTCTTTTATCCTAAGGTTCGTTACTCACACCATCCATAACGCTCGATAGCTTAGCTCAAGTTTGCAAGCTAAAGTTAAGCTCCCGAGATCGCTTTACTGAGAAATGCTCAATAATATCAGCGACCTCTATCCGGTATTCACCGTTGGTGTTTAACAGGTCAAACACCTTGAACAACCGCCACGTGTTACCCACCAATTGAACAGGCGCTTTACCACAACGGTTCAAGAACTCACAAACCAGCTTAGAGAACAGTATCGTCATGTACGCCCTCAACTGCCCCTCACAGATTATAACCCCATAGTTCGGTGGGTTGCACCTATCACTAAAGACACGAGCGTCCTGGTCGGGCTCATGGATCTCCAGACCGCTTACAGTTATCCTATACGTTTCCCTCAAATAGGGGAACGCCCTCAAAGCGTGTCTGTCTACAGCCCTAGGAGGCAACCCACTAGAAGACGACCTCTCACCGCGACCTGAAGTGCTAGTTTCAGCAACCACAGACGCAGATCAGGCATCATCTTCCCCACTTTTAGCCTCATCAACTTCATCATCTTCATCACTACCCTCGCTCACCCCACACACTGACTCTTCTTTCTCTTCCTCCGCGTCATCCCAACCAAGAGAAACTTCACAAACTTCATTAGATCGCGTATCGTCTGAGTCAGACATTTCTCTTTTGTCTCTCACAATTTTAACCACAAGAAACTAAGTGAACGACCTAACAACTTAATATTTACGAACAAGAATGTAGCAAAGAGCATAAGATCAACAATGGCAGAAAACTAACCTGAAAAAATTGGGTGTAGTGAGGTTTTCTACAAAACGAAGCAACAAAATGGTGTTTCAGAGAGCCAATGTAGTTTTTGTATAACCGTTCCTCCAGTTCCCAAGGCGTTATGATGGAACCCTAGCCCTAGCCGCACACGGCTTCCAACAAGCTGTCTTGTCTTTTCAAATCCCGAAAAATGTGGCGGCACGTTTTCTCTGCAACTGCTCAAATCCGCTCACGTGTTGTCCACGTGTCAGATGTTTTTGCCCATTAGATCACCAAATATCACGGATCGATCTACACAGTTCGTTGGGTATTTCCACGTCCACCAGTTTCTCTCTTTCGCCATGCTCCACACGCGCTAATGTGTTCTCTCAGCAGCTCGCTTCAACGACCGGCACAACCTACTGAGAGGGGGTTGTGTGAGGGAGTGATATTCTCTTTCAGGAATATCAGGCACGTGCTCAGCATGGTGGAAATACCGCACCGATCTCTGATACACTTCGCCGATCGGAGTTACTAGCTCGCAGCGACAAGCTACGAGATCGCTCCAGAACAGTTCATATCATCATACAGACCATTCTATAGCGTGGCTCATCTTACCTTCTAGAAGCAATCATGAGGGAATCTACACGTACGCAAATCACTGCCGCCAGCTACTGACCACTGCCGCAAGCTACTAAGCCAGGCTACTAATCTCTATCATTATAGCAGACCTTTAAACACAGTTCTTACATGCCTTCACAATTTTGACCCTACATTTGTGTTGTTCTTTACACGTGTTGGGTGAGGATTCACTTTGATCACCTATAAATACTCTCCATATGAACTACGCCAGACCTGATTCTTCTCTCCCCCCAAAATCAAGAGAAGATACGTAGGCAGTTCGCTCCTCGACGAACTCGGTCTTAACCATATTCTAATCCGTTCTCCTTCTCTCCCTTTGTATGTAAAGGAAATACCAAAACGCCCCTTTACAGTAGTGAATACAACTCTAATCAATCACATTGGCTTCCATTTGGGGAGAAATATTTTGTATCAGAGTCAGTGATATCTCCAGCTCTCGTTAAATTATTAATAGATCTAATGCTCAAACTTGAATCAGCATCGTAATAGTCCACAAGCCTGAAAGGGTTAGGTGGTTGGGTGGCTTCTTTGCCTAAAGAATCTTGCTCAATTGTGGCTCCTACTAGTTGATACTAGGTACCTTTTTAAGTAGACTCCCCTGTAGATCGCCTCCGTCAGTCTACCTAATAAGTAAAAATCATCTGTCAAAATATGAAGGCCCAAAGATTAGCTAGACTTTGATGTTCTCCATTTTATATATAAACAATACAGAAGAGCTACAAGTATATAAATAAACTCTTCATCTATTACATGTAAAGTTTTACATAATATCCTCACAAAGAACGGTTCTTTCTATAGGCAGATTCACACACAAAAATTTGGAAGATCAAAATGCAGAATTTTGTCTTTTTTTTTTTTTTTCCGACAAGAGGCTATGTGTTTTTTGTTATTATTTTTTTTTTCTGTTCAATCCTTGTAGCTTCTCCACTTTTACTGAATTGAACACCACGCGTTCGGATTTTCATCACTAAATATCTGGGGAGTGTGTGAATCACGGTAGTAAAAGTGGTAGTAACTGTTTTGGGGTTCTGCTCTCCCCTTGGTTCTCTCTTCTTCCACCTGCTTTGCATCTTCAGGTTTTGTCTCTTTTTCTGTATTATCTCCCTGCCCTCCGTTGTCTTTCTCAGCCCTCTTCTCGACCATCTTTTCCTTGGCATTATCTTCTTCTTCTTTCTTATCTGACCTTGTTTTAGCAATTATTCCTTCCAGTTCTTTACCCTTCTTTTCATCTCTCCACCTTGGTTCTGTTTCTATGATACCCTTATCTTCTTTTCTCTTCTCCAATTCCTTTTCAAGCTACCGTTTTCTTCTTCCATATCTTGTTTTGTTTTTGCCGTCTTGAACTCTTCTATTTTTTCTTCACATTTCTTCTCTGCTTGTGTTTTCACATTGACCATTTTTTCTTCTTTTCTTCTCGTCTTCATCCGAGTTTATAATATCCATTGCCTCTTTTCGTCGTTTCTTCCTTTCTCTTCTCTCTTTTCGTTTCACAACACCATTTTCTTCTTGTTTATTTATCCGTTCTGTTTTCAGCATAGCCTTCTTTTTTCTGTTTCCTCTCGATTCAGTTTTCACAATCTCCAAGACGTTTGTTGGTTTTCTTGTAAACATATTCTACGAAGTTTAAATTGGACCGAGTGCTACGCCTTTCACGCCATTACTTGGGAGCTGTTTAGATTAGCATCTGCAGAATAAACTCCTGAAATTTTAAAAGAAGAAAACAAATTACATTTGGTCGTAAGATATCAAGATAAAAAAGGAAAGATAATTGATAAAGAAACTTGATGAATTTGGTCGTAAGCCACCTTCCACTCTTTTTAGATGTTTCAAAATCTTTTGAGCACAAGCTTCACAAAGGCATGTAGACCTTTAACACCACAAAATCAATCAACCGATGAGATATTGAAAAATAGATATATGTTAGCAAGAAATGCTAAAAGAAACATGGTATTATTTGATCGAAATCGAAATGTTTGAACCTTTTCCTACGCTCTTGAGGGTTTGACGTTTGTCCGGCTTATCCTCTTGATCTTGTTCTCAACTTCAACCGTAGGTTCAAGGGACGAATGTACAGTCTCAACTTGTCTGTGACATGAGTGCACCAAAATAAATCATAAAAAAACAAATGCAAATAAGCAGGGCACTATATAATGCCACATCAAACTCTTTTTTCCGAACTGACTGTTTCATGTGACTCAACATTTTTATAAATTATATGCAAATGTGATACAGGAGTTTGAATATGCTTCTGAATCAAATGATCCGGAAATTTTTCTTCAAATAATCAACATATTATATAACCTTAAGTTAGACAATATGCCTCGTCAAACATATAAGAACAAGGTTCTATACGCATATATCCACCACTAAATCTGTCAAAAAATAATATATGTATATAGGAAAAGAAGTATAACAACGCTAGTGATCATACCGTTCATCAAGGCTAGGAGAGACTTTTGAAGAAACCCGTGAATAAGACAACAACTTCATAGGAGCTAGTAGACCAGTTCTGGGCGAACCATATCTAGTGATGCTTGTGCTGGAAGAGACCAGGGACGGCATAGTCTCAGTGCTTGCTAAAGTCACTGACGAGCCTACACCTGAAGAAATCAGATGTTCAAATGGATTGGGAGGCGACCTGACTTGTATTTCCCCCTCAAGAATCTTCACCACTGTGCTCATAGAAGGCCTCTCTTGAGGCAAGTACTGGGCACACCATAGTGCGACCAAAGCCAATATCTTTGCATTTTCTCTATCCTTCTCCCCAATGCAACAGTTTTCCATAATTTCATCAAGCTGTCCTTTCTCATACTTATCCCAAACTTGTCTCGGAAACCAAAATTTTTCCTTCGCCTAAACTGTTATTAAAATTTCTCCTCCTCCCTAGAACTTCAAACAGCATCATGCCAAAACTGTAAATGTCACATTTGTAAGACACAGGCAATGGCATCCACACCTCTGGGGCTGCATAACCAGGGGTTCCTCTAAATCCAGTCAAGGTGACATGGCTCAAATCTCTGTTACAAAGCTTAGCCATTCCAAAATCCGTAACCTTAGGACAAAGATTTGAGTCGAGAAGCACATTCCCAGCTTTTATGTCATAGTGAATTATTCGCTTATGGCAATTCTCGTGCAAATACGAGAGCCCCTTTGCTGTATCAATTGCAATTCCATACAACTGCTCCCACTCCACATTAAGGCGGTTCTCATATAAAATCTTGTCCAACGATCCATTCTCCATATACTCATAGATAAGTGCTTTCATCTCAGCATCAAAGCAAAACCCATAGAGTCTAACTAAGTTTCGATGGTAAGTTCTGCCCATTGTGCTCACTTCAGCCATGAATTGGTTTTTCAAGACATCTGGCACATTGTCTTTCAGTACCTTAACAGCTATTTGCACACCGTTAGGAAACTGACCCTTGTAGACTTCTCCGTAGGCACCAGAACCTACTCGACTAGACAAATTTGATGTAAAGCTCCTAATCTTCCTATGTGAAAATCGCAATGGTCTCTCCTTTGCCATTTCACTTAAGAACTTTTCAATTGATTCTGAGCCGTCATTCCCATGCAGCATAGTCCCTTGTGGGACAGCAGCTGAGCCAACTCTGTGTGCCAAAACATTGCAATTGCCTTCCTTCTTCAACTCTTTCACAGCTTTTAGACCTTCAATCACTTTCTTGTTAAGCTTGACTCTTGCCTTTATATTTTTTGGATAACAACCTCTTTGTATTTCATTTAACTCTTTTCGTACTTCATTCTCCTCGTGTACTTTTCCTTGTACGTTTTCCAGCCACCGGTTCATTCGTGGTTCGCCTCTTCTTGCAACTTCGTCCCTTAAATGTTTCAAAACTCCAATCTCAGCTGAAAAAACATCAAAATTTTCTTCTAGTCTACCGGGATTCTCCATGACCTCTGGTCCAACAAAGAAGAATATGGAAGACAGACTGATATAGATTGATGACTTAACCACACTATGCCTGAAAGGGGAAAAGATAAGGAAAATTAAACTGAGGGGGTAGACGGTGAATTCAAAAAATAATTTTTTGGTAAATTCAAATAAATAAAAGACCGAACAGAAAGCAGATAAAAAAAAATCTGTTTATCTTTCATTTTTCTTGATCAGATCAAGCCTCCATAAAGATTTTTTTTGACTTCAAAAAGCATATGGATTATATAATTCAAAGTCAACAATGGAGTCAATCTGATATTGGTGGTAGGCTGGTAGACACTACTGCACTATGCAAGAGGAAGTAGGGAGTGTAACATCCTACACTTATTTGGGTCAGAAACAGAGTTCATGAAATAACAAAAGCATCTCACTTCCTGCATAAGATTAACTTTGTGAAAAGCATGGATGTAACAACAAATAAGGCCACAACTATGAGTACCTCTGCAACAGTGGACAACTTAAATCTTCGACGATATGAATGTGAGTATGTCACACCAGTTTCTTGACGAGTTTCCTGTCATGTTAAACTGACATAATGAGATGGGATAACTAAAGATGAAGGGTAAACTAACAACTGTCCAAAAAATTCCCAATGGTTTAAAGCTTTTACCTGGAATGACTAGATCACTCGGCTTTCACCGAAGTTCAAGATATTGTCTGCTCCCATATCTTTGTTCCTGACTAGTGCGAAAC
Source organism: Coptis chinensis (assembly GCF_015680905.1). Classification (NCBI taxonomy): domain Eukaryota; kingdom Viridiplantae; phylum Streptophyta; class Magnoliopsida; order Ranunculales; family Ranunculaceae; genus Coptis; species Coptis chinensis. The sequence goes on along the minus strand of NC_141456.1, from coordinate 6,573,915 downwards.
AAAAAGGACAATTAGTTTGACATCTTGTGATAATTTATATACAACTAAACTTCCATAATAAGTAAGCACTGAAGGCGTACACTTACCAGATAACCAGAGTGAAGTATGGTTGTTTTACCCTATAACTCAAGTTCGTTATGTTTACACACTTTAATGGTTTCTTTTCTTTCCTTTATATGAGTTGGATTGGTAGAGAGCTTAGTACGTGAACCTTCCTAGTATTTTCCTCTTATGTCTCCAACTGCTCTAAATCAATTTACAAAGCTAGAAATGGAGTTTGGTGGGGTTCAAATGTTTTTTACTATAAGGATTGAAAGAGAAAGTTCATGCCCATATGACCTACGCCGACTCAATCAAGAAGACTGTAGGATCACCTACACTCGGGTGCTGGCTTGAAAAATTGAACCAGCGTGCTTAGTCCAATGCTTAGACCGTACCGATGGCAGAAGGTAGTCAAATTTCATCCCAATGCCCCTGCAATGAGGATCTCGGCTACGCGATAAAATACTGTTAAAGCAGCTAACTCAGTTCTTTGTAGTCTGTACAATACACAGCGAGCAGTGTTGCAATCCAATTCCCTGGTGTAGGCGATAACGTTTCATGGTGTAATAGTAAACGAATGGTCTCAAAAATCATATGGACAGTGAGCGAGTAGTGTACGCCTTCATGACGGGTCTTTTTTGAAAGTTCGTGGTCTTCACGTTTTGGAAATTTTGAAGGTGATTGAAGAATTGGATTCTAAATGGACTCCAATTCCTTTTATCAAGTCTTTGACAGACCCATGTTAATCCAAAGGAATCTTAGAATATCGAAATCAGTTTCTTATTTCTAATTCGAAAATAAAGAAAAAAAATCATATAGAATAAAATAAACTAAAAGTTGGAGTCTGTTAGACGATTCTATACAACAACCAAACACATTAATTTAAATAGTAATTGAATTCTGGTTTGCCAAACACACATTTTGTAAGTTGGAATCAAATTCTATTATAGTAGATTCCATTCCAATGGTTTCCAGCTCCATTCTATTTCTAATTAGTTTCCACTCTCAATTGCCAAACATACTTCTAGTGTAATGTGTCACATAGGAATACAATTTGAGTTCCACATTATTCAACAAATCCACCAACAAACTACACCAAAACACACGTGAGAACCATTTCACTCTTATTTGAAAATTCTACTGCCACTTTATTTATATATAAAAAATATTGGCGCTATGAATCCCTATGATTATTATTTTCCCTCAAAAACTTTCTCGTTTTTTTACTCTTCAATGAATCTTCTACACATTTTTTTTCCTTCTTCTACACCAACAAAGTTTTATTAGACTAGCATTAAAGAGACACAAGTCACAACTATAGCAAGACAAAAAGAATTAATCATATAAAAGATTTTTTACAATTGGTTCACAATTCTTATTAGTCTATTAGATATGTGATAAGAGATAAGAGATACAAATGATCAATTCAAAAAACCAATTCATCTATCTATGGTCGGAGAAAACTATCATCGGCCACTAAAAAACTACTCCATTTATGTAATGTGTGCTTGTATATATATTTTCTTTGGAGTTACTTTGGGTTTATTCAAACTACCTCACTAGATCACTAATCTAAAGCACATAATCAACTAATGGATCGAATATTGTACAATCAAATTTAACAATTGCATATATGTTAATTAGTTCTTAACAATTGATTTGGGATACTAAAAGAAACAAGAAAAAGTATGTGAAAAATGGAAAAGATGGTTCAACTGCAAAAAAATAGATAAGATGGGACTAATTCATTTTGGGGATTAGAACTTGATTGCATATCTAAAGTTATTTTCGTTAATTTGAAACTAAAATGAAAGAGAATTGTAACCAAGGGTGAAATGGATATCCACTTGTCTGTTGCCTGTTAGTGTAATTTGTTGGTGGAGTTGTTGGTACGCAGGGGCAGACCCAGGAGTTTTGTTGAGGGTATTTAAGTCAGAAATTCAACAACCGAAAATTTTCTTTAGTGTTATGTAAAAAAATTAAAAAATCAACGGTATTCAAGTTAGAAATTCAACAACTGAAAATTTTCTTTAGTGTTATGTAAAAAAAAAAATTAAATCAACGGGTAATTCTGTAAAATCTTGAGGACACTAAAAATAGAAGGTTCAGTATAAACATATGATTTCAAAAGGTAAAATGATATCCGCGAGAAATTGAATTGAGAATTCGAGATGGTTTGATAAATGAATCCGAGAAAAGATCCAAATAATAGAGAAAGTGATTGAGAAATCGAGAACATTTGAGAAGTTTATTGGAAAAAAAAACTGAAATGAATTACTCATTGGAGTAAAAATAAAAGTGTAGACTTGGCATATGTTACAGAGTCCATAATCCAAAATGTTAAAAATAATTTATAAACTGATGAACCAATTTTTTCCATAATCCAAAATGTTAAAAATAATTTATAAACTGATGAACCAATTTTTTTTTTTTTTTTTTGCTAAATACTAATGGGTCAGGTTGAATACTAAGCATTTAAGCCTACTATTTTTTTTTTGGGCAAACTTGAGAGTATTCACTTGAATACCCTGGTTATACTTTGGGTCCGCCATTGCCATTGTTGGTACGTATAGTATTGCTCTTACAATCATTGCATGCGTAATATCCCATGACGCAAATGCTGTAGTCACTTTGGGTTACTTTTTAATATGCAACTTGCACGATTGAAAGAAAGGGAGTGTGCTGAAAAGTCAAGAAGAGAACAGAATTGAAGATGGCCGGACACAATACATGGTGGTAAGTGGTCGGTGGTCAATCTGTGTACACCTCTAGACTGAACAAAAGACTTGGTCATTCAACAAAACTTCTTCGCTAGGAAATGTCTAACTGGCATCTAAACACTATAAAAAATCTGGTGTATGAAGAACAGTAGATTCTATTTCTGTCACGATGGCAATTACGGGGCAGTTTTTGGTAGTTTGCAGTTTTTTAAATTCTAATCTTTTGCACATTTGTCAAGCATTGGTGGGCTTTTGAGAAAATGGAGAAACGTGTTTGGACATTTCAAGGCACAATCATAAATAACATCTATTACACGGATAAAATTGTAAGTCTTCTTTATTTTTATTTTTTTTAACTTCATGAGATCCACTTCACTCAACAATCTAAAACTTGTACAAAACTAGTTTTATGAATTTAGCAATTTTAGAGTACTCGGGATGTATGCGTGCGTAGTCATTTTGTCTCTTAGTTATAGACTTTGTGGGGCAATATACTCCCCCTGGTTATTAGAGGGCCCAGATGCTGGAGCACAGATATAGCAGGCGTACTTTAGATTTTGCATCTGGCTGGAATTAATGCACAGATCAATATTTCATAAAAAAATTGTTGATAGTGTGGCGGACTAGCGGTTAAGAGATTTTTGGGATAAATAAATGAACGCCAACTTCAGAAGCAAGTATGCAATGAAATAATGAATAATATAAAATTGGAATCAAATGTCAATTCCAAACATATATTTGTTTGCGAGGTGTCACACTTTGGCTATATGTTACTGCTGCTACAATTGATACACGGTTTTGGACCCAGCCACCCATATGGCCGGGATCTTTCACATATTTTGCGTGACAGAGAAGGCTTAACTTCAGTTACACAATTATACAAATTTTGTGAATAGGCAAAACTATCAATTCAACTAAGAAATGATCAAACACTATTTAAACTAAAAATCTAGAGTAGTCGAACATTAATTGAGTAGTTGTGTGGGCTCTTAATGGTTTAGTTAACTTGAACCTAAGTCCATATGAAGTAGTAAATCAATAGTTGGCTCAACAAGAGAGACTAAAAAACTCGAAGGCCATTTTCTTTTTGTATAAACTCATGAAAATAGAGCTCTCTGAACTATGGACTACGTGATTAAAAACCACGCGCTCTACCACTGAGCTAAGAAGGAAAACACATATATACTTGAGAGACAAACATGTTTATGGTCCTGCATAGATTAATGGGTACGTGATAATGTGCACTTGTTTTGGTGACCAGATTGGTATAACATTGTATTGTAGATATCCATGGCTCCATATCAATACTATTGAATGGGATATGTGCCACCTGGAAACAATTCTTCACCGAACTTTGGTGGTGATTCGGTCTGCTACTATTTCCATAACTCATAGAATGACATTGCACTCGGCTTCATAATCAACACTGTTGGGAGATTTCACTAGGAAGTCACACCTCAACCTAATTATTTTCAATCCCAACTGATTTCTCTTAGAGCTCACACTAAGGAAATTACCCACCCAAGACTTTGGTAGTTATCACAACAAACTCAACAAAGCAAAACCACTAATTTATCATCACAATTCATAGCAAACAATAAATATGGAAGTAAATGCAAAGAGACACAAAGATTTAAGGTGGTTCGGTAAATGTTACCTACGTCCACACAAGAGCCGAATTTCCTTTATAGTAAAAATTGGAGAGTTTACAAGAGGTAACTAGAATCAAGAACAAGAGGCCTCACTCAAACCCTAGCTCAATAGAGCTCTCACAATTCTCATGAAATGAATCTCTCAAAAGTTGTCTCAAAACCCTAATCTATTTTCTTTATATAGGTACATATAGAAAAATGTGAGAAAATGGGCTTTGGGCCGAAATATCGACAAACTGTCAAAATTCCGAAAAGTTTCAAATTTGTTTAACTTCAAACGACACCATCAGGTCGTGAGGGAGAAATCTAGCATCTTTGGTTTCAAACGACCAACGCGTATCGCTCGGCCTTCTTCCCAAACGACTTCACCATGTCGCTTCCCAAACGACTTCCATAGGTCGTTCAAACATCAGTTCCATTAGCCTTCCCTCCAAACGACCTCGTCAGATCGAGAGGGAGCTTCAACTACGACACAGCATGGTCGTTCGAGCATGTTGGTCAAACACCGGAGCGAAGCTCGACGGTTCCATAACCCAATAATCTCTCACTTGGAACCTTTGAGATTCTACATGCACATCACATCCCAATTGTAACAACTCAATCCAAATCCAATTTATTAATGAAACACTTGGCTCATCCATCATGGTCTTCAAGCAAGAAGACCCACCGAAGTTGAACACAACTTCAACTTCTCAGTAGGCACGGTCTTGGTCAACATATCCGCCGGATTCTTACTCCCTTGGATCTTCTCAAGTGCCAAAACCTCATCCTCTAACAAAGATCGGATAAAATGATACAGGAGACCAATGTGTTTGGTCTAGAATGAAAAGCGGAATTCTTAGCAAGATGTATAACACTCTGACTGTCACTATGTAACACACTCCTCTCTTGCTTCATCCCAAGCTCTTCCATCAATCCCTGTAACCAAATCATCTCCTTGCTTTTTTGCCTGTAATCGACCACATACTCGCCTCGTGGTGGTAGACAAAGCAACAATCTTTTGTAACTGAGAAATCCAACTCACTGGAGTAGCACCTACTGTAAAGACATAACCAGTAGTACTTCTTCTGCGATCTACCTCACCTGCAAAATCAGCATCCACATGCCCTTGCAAGTTCACAACACCCCTTCCATAAGATAGGCATTTCTCAGTAATACCTCTCAAATATCTCAATATCCACTTCATGGCTTCCCAATGTTGCTTGCCACGATTAGACATAAATCTACTGACAGCTCCCATTGCTTGGGTTATATCCGAACGCGTGCAAACCATGGCATACATAAGACTTCCAATGGCAGAGGCGTATGGTACCTTATCCATGAAGTTTCTTTCCTCAACAGTCTTGGGAGAGTGTTCCTTGGACAACTTGAAGTGGACTACCAAAGGTGTGCAAACTGGTTTTGCACCACCCATGTTGAACCTCTTCAATACCTTTTCAATATACTCAGCCTGAGACAACTCCAGAAGACCTTTCTACCTATCTCTTCTAATCCTCATCCCTAGAATATGTTTCGTTGCACCCAAGTCCTTCATAGAGAACTCACTTGCCAACTTCTCTTTCAATCTCCCAATTTCTGACATATCAGAACTCGCTACTATACTAACATATTATCAACATATAGTAATAGGATGACGTAGCTGGAGTCGAACCTCTTGAAATAGCAACAATGGTCAGCGTTGCACTTATAGTAGCCATTTCCTTGCATGAAGTTATCAAACTTCCTATACCACTATGATAAGAGCCCAAAACTGTAGTTTTAACCCTGTAACAGTCATACTTTTAGACCAATTATGTGAGTAATAAGTAAGAGTTAACATTGATTACGTGTTTTTATGCATTTCAGGTTTCAAAGTCCATTATGTGCAGAAATGTGCCTCTTTAGCGAGATAAAGGAGCTAAGGTCGGTTACTAAGGAGTTCCGTGATTAAAGGCCAAGATTCAAGAAGACAAAGCCTTTCTAAAGCCCGGTCAAAAGCTGAAAAGTCGACGCTGGTTTGAAAACACAAGTCAGCCAGGAACTTCCGAAAGCCGTATCTTTGGACTCAGACCTCAAAATTGGGCCTACCTTATGTCAAAACGACCGGCTCGGAAAGAGCTTTCCAATGGTCTAAGCCTTGACCCAATCAGAGGAGCAAAAGTGGGCGAAAAGTCTGTGGGAGCCAACTGCAGCTGAAGAGGCCCTTTTGGACTGAAAGAATTGGGTTTTGGGCCTGATTCTCTGGCCCGAAACATGGATCTAAGCCCATGCACGATTTTTGGATCTGAACATATAAAAACCAAAGCTTAGCTCTTTGTTAATGGTAGATAGTTAGACCTAGATTAGAATTAGATTAGTTAGCCTCCATTAATGAGTTTTAGAACTTAGTTTTAGAATTTCATTTCTTGTTTTAGATTAATTTCTTGAATCATTGAATATCATTCATTAGATAAATAAAATAGATATTATTATTCAATTTCGATTTTTGTCATTTGCATTTATAGATCTAGTTTAAATTCTTGTTCTTATTTCATTCTTAGTTAATTAATTAGATTTCAATTATTGTTTAATTTAGATTAGTAAAGTTAGAATTTTGATATGATGTGTAGTTATAATTCAATGGGAAATGATGGGTTGATGATTCGAGGCTAAAACCTCCATTAGAGGGGTTAATGAAGCTTTGATGAAAACTTAGTGGTATAGTGTAGAAGTATTGTAGAATCTATTCCACTCTAGAAGGTCGTGATTCGCCATGAGAATGGGTGGACGACCTCACATGCTAGTTAGTATTTGGTAGAAATGCCATGAACACTAGGGATTAGAACTCAAAATTCTTGTCGTAAGAACGTAAGAATCGAGATACAAGAATCTATGCTAGGTTATGAAGTTGGATTCGAGGTGGATTCAATTCCCCTCTAATCCTTTATCTAGATTCAAAAACAATCATATTTCCATAGCATTCGTAGTTTAAATTCAAATAATCAATTTCATATTGCATCGTAGTATAACACCCTTCGTAAAGCTCTCATTGACTTAAGACCGATTAATTAGATTAGAAAACATTCCATGCTAGAGCACTAGGAGTGGAACGAATTTGTTACTCCACTCTATTTCGATAGAATTGAGAGTAGAAAATTTTGATATAAATATAGACACGTAAACAGTTTTAGTTTTACTTACGTTTTGAGTTCATCGTTCATTTCGTAGGTAAACTATCATTATCATTTATCAAATGGCGCCGCTGCCATCTTAGTTGCATTTTAGCATTGTTTTCATAGTAGAATTAGTCATTTTTAAGTCCCATTAAACCCACCCACCCTTGTTTGATTCATACTGTAGTTTGTCCATTTCAGCGTTGAAAAAGTTCCTTCCGCAAAAATATACACCGAAGCCGATCACGCTTATAAGGAGCGCCAGCGTCTATAGCCTGAACCACGAAGGCCACGCTTCCCTTGACCCTCCCTAAGTCAGTCATGGAACACGAAGCCGACCAGCCCTTACCGAGCGCGACCGCGCTAAGTTATCGGAACTAGGAGCCACGACACGCTTCTATGCGAACGATTAACTTAAGCGGAAATTTACCGGATTTCCACAGGTTTTGTTTCAACTTCGATTTTTCAAGTTTTTCGTGTTTTTAACTTGTTATATACACCGAACACGATAAACAAGACGCTTATTCATAAGCGAAGCAAGGACGCTAATCAGGTATTCCTTTCTTCCATACCTCGCATCTCCGGTTAGAGGTTTCTACTAGTATATCGTAATTGTTTGGAGTGTTGCATGTTTAGTTAAGTTCGACTTAGTCTTGCATGAGATTAAGGTCCGGTCGAAGAAAAACAACTAACGTAATTACACGCGCAACGCCAACAAACAAGTCTATCTAGTATACCAATCACTACACCTCTAGCTACTATTTCACACACACCACCGATATTATGATCAAGTAGAGAGACTCCTCTCTCGACTTTTATAAAGCCTTGGCGATAGCCCTAAATCTTGCATCGTTCTAGCGGACCGATTGGGGATTTTTCAATTCCCCAAACATATTTAATTTGTTACCCGTTTTCCATGGTTTAGACCATGAAAAACTTTATCAACACACGCGTAGGATTGAACAAGTCCTTATAACATTCCACCATCCCTACGGTTGGTGCGAACAAATTAAATTGAGGTATTCCCTTTCACCTTAGTTTGATAAAGGCGGCGCTTTGGTTAACGCCCAAAGCGCTTAATTTTGTGGACTCGTGGGCCAAACTTGTTCAAATTGTTTATGGAACATTTTTACCCACCCCTAAAGACGGATGAAATGCTTTTCAAGATTCACTTCTTTCGGTTTAATCCTCATGAATCATTTTCGAGGCTTGGAATCGTTTCACCGATCTCCTTATAGAGTGTCCACACCATCACCTAGCAAAAAAGACACGTTAGTTCGTGCCTTTTTTCAAAGGACTTCTACACCACCATAAAGAAGTCCTAGACATAATGAATGGGGTAGTTTCTTAAGTAAAGGAGCCTCGAGGCATATAAATTTTTGAAGATCGGACTAAACGTAATAATAATGGGGTAGTGACGATTACTCCCGCTAGTTCTTCTTCAATGCTTAAGGCTACCAAGATGTTTGAGGTTAAATCAGATCCCGAGCTTAAAACTCTAATCAATCCCTCACAAAAAGGTAGAGGCCATTTCTATACAACAAAAGCCTATCCCCGCATGAATGTAAATTCAAATCCATGTAGTTTCATTTGGAGTCCCGAGCATCCCGACTCCATCGGCCCTATAGCCTATGAACATTCTTGTTCCATTAATAGTGAACCTAACGCCCTTGAGACAAAATCCCAACTTCGGTTGAGAAATAACCAACAAGTCACACCTACAGTGGTACAATAATCAATATGTTAGGCCAACGCACGTTATAACCAAGCTCCACCACAACAAGGACAGATCGGGGTAATTATAATAATTATAACAACTAAGCGCAAACTCGACAAGGTCAAGCACAAGGTCAATGTAGTTATAATAATTATAATGCTAATAGAGGTATCGTTCGGGTAAATAATAACTATCACAATTACCATAAATAATCAACGCGAGATAGTTCCAAATACACCACCCGTGACTACTACACCCACACAACCGGATCGTCTTGACACCTTCATACAAGTGAGCCAACAACTTTTCCAAACCATGGCTCAATCTAACCAACACATTCTACAACCGCTAATAATTTAAACCAACAGCTAGCCCAAGAGAAAAGCTCCACCAAAAGGCGGTTTCCATGTCGTTTATACCCAACCCTAGAACAAAGAAACACAAAATTTGAGGTAACCGTAATACTAGTACGTAAACTACAACCGTAGGTAAGCTAAATGTCATCACCACTCTCCGCTTCGGAAGAGTGGTTGATAACAAAGTAACTATGCCTATAGTTACCCCATCAAGATTCTACACCGGATATCGAACTAGATAACGAAATAGAAATCCGAAGAACCTACCACCGTAGAGGTACCGGTTAAACCACAACCTAAGAAAACGAAGCCAAGGTTACACATCAAGTCGAGCCATACGCTTAAATATAGAAGCTTAAACCACCGCTCCTCGAAAAATTAGCCATGCTAACCGGGGATACTAACTTTGAGGAGATTAGGAACGTTTTCAAAAATCTAACGATAAACTTTCCTTTTCTCGAAGCTATAAAAAGCTACCTAACCACGCTTAAGTTTCTTAAGGAGTTGTGGCACTACTAGGCGTAAGACCAACATACCTAAAGACGCTTTTCTAACCGAATAGTTCCCAACTTTATCCGAAAAATAATGGAATTGTTAAGTACAAGGACCCCCCGGGTCGATCCATCAGATAATGCACCTTAGGAGATTCTCACACGACGATCAAGCTTACTAGACACGGGGGCTAGTGTTAACTTACTCCCCGCTTTTATTTGTATAAACAAATAGGTCTAGAGGAGATGCAACCTACTAAAATGACATTGCAATTAGTCGATCGGTCTATTAAGATCCTAAGGTGGTGTGGTTGAAAACGTCTTTGGTTAAAGTCCAAAATTTTTACTACCCAAATTTACTTCGTTATCCTCGACCGCGTAAGTCACTAACGACTCACCCCACCTATCATTTTAGGGCGCCCCTTCTTACTCGCCAACGCCACCATAAACTGCCGCGATGGTTCGATGTCCTTGTCCTTTGGCCATCTTTCTCTTGAGGGTAAATGTTTTCAAAACGAGGACACGATATCCTCGATTCATCTACAAATGGAGAGGTTAGCATGATCGAGAGCTTAGCTCAAGATTACTTCAAAAACATGTTTCCGAGAAACAGATTAACAAATTCCTTTCTTTCGAAATTCGACTTTAACAATGACTCCCCCGGTAGTAGGCGAAATCGAAGAAGAATTCCCGCGAACTCTTTTGCACCGCTTTCTTTACCACTTCATGAAGTCCCCCTTGCCAACAACCATTCATCCCTTGATGCTATGACCGGTGAATTTTTCAATCTCTATCCCAGTGATCCTTTTGACCTACCTATTGAGGAATGTCTTGCATATATCAAGATTTCGATGATATGGACTTGAGAGCTCTAGGCTGAGAATCATTCACCTTCCATCACCAATATTCCCCACCTTCCACCTTTTCAAAGGAACCTCGAGTTTGCACTCGATCCTTTAGTTTCTCCCAGGTGCTTCATGATTTTTAAATCCACCTAGTAAACAAATACTTCCCAAGGATAAACCACTTGACACCTTCATTTTCAGACTTGAGACACCCCTAACTACACCATGAATGAAGTTTTGTCTTGAACCCACATCTTCAATTTTTCCATGCTTTCCCTCAAAACTTATCCCAATCCACCATATCTTCCACAACCATTCACTTTTCCACACTTATTCACTAGGACACCCTCTCGCTCAAAGATGAAACATAAGGTGCATGCTTGGTTATGTTATAGGTCTATCCGACTTCGCTTTCATTCCACTAGGTCGGCTGCGTGAGGGAAATCTTGGTGCTTGACCGTGTTTGGATATATTTTCTCGTGATATTTATTTATGGAACGATCCACAACTATTTCGGTTGTTGATATATGATAAACCTGCATATTCATACATATGTTTAGACAAAGTCTCGAGTATCCGACTATAAACGACTCAATTTTTGTGTTTGGTGCATTTCCTTTTATTTCCATATATTGGTAAATGCACCATTCAGTAACCGCCCTCCCTATGGAGTGTGTGTCATAAGTACCGGATCCTAAGTCCACGCTTCACATAATTCACGCTTTCCACTCTTGCATGTTTTCTTGGTTTTTGAGTCATGTTTCTATGGTGTGAATTATGTCTTTATCGCTTATTGTTTTCCTTTATATTAAACCTAATTCATAAAAAGTAAAAAAGTTTAAAGCTATAAAAATAGTAATCTAGCAAGTCTCGAATCGACTTTAAAAGACCCGTTTTAAAACAAATTTTACAAACCCTGCTTTCAAAATTTGTTTGGGGCGGGTGTTGGTTTTTTCATTATTGATCACTCAAATTCGATTCTTACCCCCACCTCGCTCCTTGAAGAGTAGCTAGATTTCTTCTTGTTTGTTGTTTTGATGTTGCTTTTATTATATTTAGTAGATAATATGCATGTCCCGGAGATAAGGTAAGTTTTAATTCCATTTAGTGTCCGCTATGTCCCAAGCAATTTAATTGCTAACCCCATAATGGGTGGAACTCTTATAGAGTTAAACCAGTTTTTATATTAGTATGTTTTAACCTTGTTTTACGATGTTTCAGAATTTCACGCCACGTTTCCATGGTATTATTCTACCCTCTTTATTTAAATGCTTTGAGGACAAAGCATGCTTCTTGTTCAAAGGGCATAGAAACACGCCAGTTAAGGCATCTGTTAGGATATAGATATGTATAATATACACTTGTTTTCTAGTTAAAATTTCAAAAAATTCAAAAATATAAATAAATAAGTTATGCTATACACTTAGGAATATTGGTATTGTTTTCTTTCTATGCTCTTAACAATCTAGAAGTCTCACGTAGCTTTTGCATTAGAATAATTTTAGAAACTTAGATTAATATGTAGGTAATAATCTTTGCATCTATCTATAAATATATTACATGAGTATCTATGATTGTTAGCAGAAGTTTCGAGATCTAGGCTAAAGTACTTATTCTACAAATCCAAAGGAGAATATAGCCTAAAGCCTTTATAAGAGTGAAACATTTGAGAAATGACAAAAGAGAGAAGTAAAATCCTGATAGAGAAATCACACGCCCACTTGTTTTCGATCACTAAACCATATCCTAAGCGAGAATTTAGGCCCTCTTTGGATCGATATAGCCGTAAATTCAAACCTATGAATTATTTTCCGCTAGTAAGCCCCTCGAGCCCCTTCTTTTTAGCCTTTCATAAACCACAAATCCTTTACCCCCGCTACAAAAAAACAAAACAAAATAAAAAAAAATCAACCTACCCAATTTAGAATAAGTCCGAGAATAGAATGAGGAAGAAAAAAGAAGAGAAAACCCTGTGTAAACAAAAATTAGTTAGTTGCTTGAAAAATAAAGAAAAGAAGTTTCCATCCAAAGAAAAGAAAAGAAAAATAGAAATAAAATAAAACTCCAAAAAAAATAGAATAAAAGGAGTCAAAAGCCAAAGAAATATATATATATATGGCTAAGGATGGAAACAAAGTGTAGAAGCAAAAGTAAATAAATAACAAGGTTCTCTAGTTACATAATATGAAGACTCTATTATCTCGACTTGTCCCTTTGAATATCCATTTCCTTCCTTCTTAAACCATCTCCTAATCCCCTCGAACACCTAATAAAGACCTCTAGCCTTCAATTAGGAATAGGTTAGTGTGATAGTAAGTGGCGATGTGTTTGATCGACCCGGCTTCCTTTGTTGTCATTGAGATTGTAAGGTAAAGTGTGCCCACAAGACTCTAGAGTAAATAAACTTGAAGTGGAAAAATCGAGTGTTGTATCTTGACTATTATTGTGAGAACTCTACTTAAGGACGCTTATTCGAAGTTTTAAAACGGACCTCGCTAGACATTTCATAGTATTACTCATTGTATATAAGTTTATTGTAGATGATTGATTATTATGCATATATTAGCTTAGGTTTTTGACTTGGTTATTCTTGTTCATAGCTAGTGACATGTATAGATAATTTGGAGCATGAATAAGGAAACAATAGTTTTATTTCTTAGTCATTGTAGTATAGATGAAGTTTGTGAGTACCTTCACTGGAAAACTCTCACGAAGGTTATAACTCGGCCCACTAGGGAATTCCTAGTGGTTTAAGGCCTTGTTGCATATGGCCAATGCAATTGCACTCCTACGTAAACGGAAGTAGATAGAACTCCATTTTTGGTCACTTATTCTAATTTCTCATCTTTGCTTGAGGACAAGCAAAATGCTGTTTGGGGTGGTTTGATAAGAGCCCAAAACTGTAGTTTTAACCCCCGTAAATATCATACTTTTAGACCAATTATGTGAGTATTAATAAGTAAGAGTTAACACTGATTACGTGTTTTTATGCATTTCAGGTTTCAAAGTCCATTATGTGTAGAAATGTACCTCTTTAGCGAGATAAAGGAGCTAAGGTCGGTTACTAAGGAGTTCCGTGATTAAAGGCCAAGATTCAAGAAGACAAAGCCTTTCTAAAGCCCGGTCAAAAGCTGAAAAGTCGACGCGGGCTGAAACAGCACACAAGTCAGCAAAACTTCCGAAAGCCGTATCTTTGGACCCAGACCTCGGAATTGGGCCTACCTTATGTCAAAACGACCGGATCGGAAAGAGATTTCCAATGGTATAAGCCTTGACCCAATCAGAGGAGCAGAAGTAGGCGAAAAGTCTGTGGGAGCCAACTTCAGCTGAAGAGGCCCTTTTGGACTGAAAGAATTGGGTTTTGGGCCTGATTCTCTGGCCCGAAACATGGATCCAAGCCCATGCACGATTTTTGGATCTGAACATATAAAAACCAAAGCTTAGCTCTTTGTTAATGGTAGATAGTTAATGGTAGATAGTTAGACCTAGATTAGAATTAGATTAGTTAGCCTCCATTAATGAGTTTTAGAACTTAGTTTTAGAATTTCATTTCTTGTTTTAGATTAATTTCTTGAATCATTGAATATCATTCATTAGATAAATAAAATAGATATTATTATTCAATTTCGATTTTTGTCATTTGCATTTATAGATCTAGTTTAAATTCTTGTTCTTATTTCATTCTTAGTTAATTAATTAGATTTCAATTATTGTTTAATTTAGATTAGTAAAGTTAGAATTTTGATATGATGTGCAGTTATAATTCAATGGGAAATGATGGGTTGATGATTCGAGGCTAAAACCTCCATTAGAGGGGTTGATGAAGCTTTGATGAAAACTTAGTGGTATAGTGTAGAAGCATTGTAGAATCTATTCCACTCTAGAAGGTCGTGATTCGCCATGAGAATGGGTGGACGACCTCACATGCTAGTTAGTATTTGGTAGAAATGCCATGAACACTAGGGATTAGAACTCGAAATTCTTGCCGTAAGAACGTAAGAATCGAGATACAAGAATCTATGCTAGGTTATGAAGTTGGATTCGAGGTGGATTCAATTCCCCTCTAATCATTTATCTAGATTCAAAAACAATCATATTTCCATAGCATTCGTAGTTTAAATTCAAATAATCAATTTCATATTGCATCGTAGTATAACACCCTTCGTAAAGCTCTCATTGACTTAAGACCGATTAATTAGATTAGAAAACATTCCATGCTAGAGCACTAGGAGTGGAACGAATTTGTTACTCCACTCTATTTCGATAGAATTGAGAGTAGAAAATTTTGATATAAATATAGACACGTAAACAGTTTTAGTTTTACTTACGTTTTGAGTTCATCGTTCATTTCGTAGGTAAACTATCATTATCATTTATCACACTGCCTAGGGACTTGTTTCAAACCATACAAGCTCTTTCTGAGCCTGCATACCATATTCTCTTGACCCTTCTTGATGAAACCCTTCGGTTGCTGCATGTAAATTTCCTCAACTAGATCACCATGGAGGAAAGCAGTTTTAACATCCAACTGCTCAAGGTACAAATCTTCTGCTGTAATAATACTCAACATTGACCAAATAGTATTCAGTTTCACCACTGGGGAGAATATCTCTGTGAAGTCAACACCTGCTTTCTGCTGAAAACCCTTGACTACTAGTGTCACACCCCAAATTTCGATAATTCAGATAACATAATTAATATCCGACTTCTCGATATCCAAGATGTGACAACAACCTCAAAACCCAAACAACCCAAAACAACCAAAACAACACTCCACCAACCCAAAACAAATAATCACCTGCACCTAAACCAATAGACCTATAGATTTTTGAGCTCGCGCCGTCATAACAGTCCCTTTAGAGTGCCGACAGTTCTATAATCTAGAGTTTCAATAATCCCTCAATCAATACAGCACCCGGGAACCATTTTTAACTATTCGACCAAGGACGCAGAATAAACTACAGACAAATACTGAGTTGAAAAAAAATATTGAACAGTAAAGCTTTTTTTTTTTTCTTTATACACGTGAAATAGAAAAAATGTAACTACTCACCTCCTTATTGCGAAAAGAGAATATAAAAAATTACGCCAGAAAAACCAATGCCAAACTAGCTTGCACAATCCGTCTGTCTCTCTCAGTTCTTCTTTATTTTTGTTACCGTGCTAGTTTTTTTTTTAAAGAAAACCTTCTTTTCTAAAACCCAAAATTTAGGATAAGTCATTCCATTTCAAAAACTTATCTATTTAAGATTTTATCTTGATTCCCTCTCTTTATCTTTCGATCAAAAAGTCAACCTACATTTACTAATACATTGACCATGAAATAAATAAAAATACAAAAATACTAATATTGTTACGAAAATAATGTAAAAATAAATAGGGGTCTTACAGCTATACACACCTTAAAGGAATCTCATCCCAAGATTCAACGATAGAGTACATTACGCGAATAGATCTGGGTGCGCAACTCTAACCTTGTCCGCTAACTCCCACGTAACGTCCGTCTCATCTACGCTCCATTGCACCTTCACCAGGTTCACTTGCCGCCGCCGATAGTGATAGGTTTCACAGGGTGTGTCAAATCATCATTAATCTCAATCTCGCCTGGCTCAACCATCTGTGTCGGGTCCTTCACACACTTTCGAAGCATGGAAATATGGAAAACATCATGTACAGAGGATAAAGTAGAAGGCAAGGCGAGCTGATATGCCACACTGCCAACGCGAGCAACAATCTCAAACGGTCCAATAAATCTAGGGCTCAACTTGCCTTTTTTTCCAAACCTCATCACACCACGCATAGGAGACACCTTCAAAAATGTATAATCCCCAACTTCAAACTCAACTCCTTTCCTCTTCCGATCAGCGTAGCTCTTCTATCGACTCTATGTTGTCTTAATTCGTTCTCGTATCACACTAACATTCTCTGCAGTCTCCCTAACAATGTCCGGACCAAGTAAGACACCATCACCCACCTCGGCCCAACACGCCGGTGATCTACATGGCCTCCCGTAAAGGGCCTCGAATGGTGTCATACCAATACTAGAGTGAAAACTATTATTATATGCAAACTCAACCAAGGGAATGTGTTCCTCCCAACTGCCTCCAAAATCAAGGACACATGCCCGCAACATGTCCTCCAATATCTGATTCACCCGCTCTGTTTGTATGTTCGTCTGAGGGTGATATGTTGTGCTCAAATTTAGCTTCGTGCCCATTGCACGTTGGAAGCTCTCCCAAAACTCTGATGCAAAAAGTGGATCTCTATCAGATACAATGGAAACAGGTACGCTATGGAGTCTCACAACCTCTCGAATGTACTTCACTGCCAAACTATTAGTGTTTCGCCGTACCCCAATCGGAATAAAGTGAGCAGATTTCGTCAATCGATCTACAATAACCCAAATAGACTCATTTCCCCACCGGGACTTAGGTAATCCATCAACGAAGTCCATAGAGATTTGTTCCCATTTCCACGTGGGAATCTCCAAAGGTTGCAACAAACCTGAAGGCCTTTGATGCTCTGCCTTCACCTACTAACAAGTGAAACAACGAGACACATACTCTCCAACATCCCTCTTCATACCTTCCCACCAGAAAGTCCTCTTCAAGTCATGATACATCTTCGTACCCCCAGGATGAATAGTGAACCGAGACCTATGGGCCTCGTCTAATATCTCTCCCTTCAACTCGGCATTATCTGGAACGCATAGTCTATCCCGGAATCTCAAAGCACCATCAGAATCCACAGACCATTCAGTAGGGCAATCATCGAGAAGATCAATCACTAAGCCACCCAAGCGCTGTGCTAAAGAAAGATCACTAATCTACTGAAGCGCTGTACTCACCAAGGAAAGTTAGACTGTCAAACTGCCAACAAAAGCTCTATCCATCCCCGACTCAAAATGCAAATCTACTGAAGCTAAAATCTCAAGCGACTTCCACTCTTGCACCATAAGTGAAGTCATCACACTGTGTTGCCTACTCAAAGCATCAGCTACCACATTTCCCTTACCAGGATGATAAAGAATCTCAAAGTCATAACTACTAATATACTTCATCCACCTCTGTTGTCTCATGTTCAACTCCTTCTGTGAGTACAAATACTTCAAGCTTTTGTGATCCTTGTACAACTCAAACCTCTCCCCATATAGGTAGTGCCGCCATACCTTTAAAGCAAAAACCACCGCCGCCAGTTCCAAATCATGTGTAGGATATCGCCTCTCATGGAGCTTCAACTGTCTAGATGCGGAAGAAACCACCTTCTGGTCCTGCATCAACACACATCCCAACCCAGTACCGCTAGCATCAGTAAAAACCACCAACTTCCCGCCTCTAATGGGAATAACTAAGATCGGCGTTGTAGTCAATCTTTGTTTCAACCCTTGGAATACTCGTTCACAATCATCAGTCCACAAGAACTTAATATTCTTCCGAGTCAACTGTGTCAACGGTGCAGCAATAAGAGAAAACTTCTCTATGAACCTCCTATAATGCCCGGCCAATCCTAAGAAACTCCTCACTTCAATGGCATTAGTAGGTTGCTTCCACTCCTTAACAGCTACAACCTTCTCGGGATCCACTGCTATCCCCTTACTCGATATCACATGCCCAAGAAATCTAACTTCAGCCACCCAAAAATGACACTTGCTAAACTTTGCATATAACTGTTGCTCCCTTAGAACCTGTAACACTATCCGCAGGTGTTCCTTGTGCTCCTCCACACTCTTAGAGTACACGAGAATGTCGTCAATGAAAATAATAACGAACTTGTCCAAATATGGACGGAATACACAGTTCATCAAGTTCATAAAGAATGCAGGTGCATTAGTCAGTCCTAATGGCATAACCGGAAACTCGTACAATCCATAATGAGTATGAAAAGGGGTGAGAGAAATACTCTGCTCTTCAACACCCATCTGATGATACCCAGTTCTTAAGTCAAACTGCGAGAATATCACTGCCCCTTTTAGTTGATCTAGGAGGTCATCTATCCTGGGCAAGGGGTACTTGTTCTTGATAGTTAAGCCTTGTTCGGGTTCCACTATAGTCAATGCACATCCTCAAAGTACCATCCTTCTTGGACACGAAAATGGCTGGTGCAGCCCACGGCGAGTTACTCGGACGTATAAACCTAGTTCATACACACCTTAAAAGGTTTATACTTATATCAAAACATAATAATAAGTAATACATACACAACACACCATAAGAAAAAAACAAACACAAACAACAAGACTCACCCTTTCTGCAACAACTCCTCAAGTTGAACTTTCATCTCATCAAGCTACTTTGGCGCTAGTCTATAAGCTGACTTGGAAATTGGAGCTGTCCCTGGTAACAAGTCTATCTGGAACTCTACCTCTCGCTTAGGCGGCAGTCCCGGGATCTCCTAAAAAACGTCAGTATACTTGCGTACCACTTCCACCACACTAATGTCCTTCTCCGGTATTTCCACCGAATACAGGAAACTAGACATCATGGAATCTCCATGAGTACCACACTCATGAGTGGAACATGGTAATCCAGGGCTACTGAAAGAAATGGACCTCACAGCACAATCTAATGTAGCATAGTTCTTACTTAGCCAATCCATTCCTAATATGAAGTGGAATCCTTCGAAACCCAAAACTACAAGGTCTACTACAAACTCACGATCCATAAAAGAGATCTCAAAGTCTTTACAATAATCATACAAAGTCACTGAACCTCCTAATGGTGTTTCAACACATAAGGGTTTAGGGAGTGGGGTAATCTTAATCTTTTCTCTTTCCACAAGCTGACGAGAAATAAAAGAATGTGATGCACCAGTATCAAATAGAACTCTAAGACTGCTACTAGGTGTAACAAAAGTACCTGCCACGTTTTCTTGTCCCGGAAGGCACGAGCTGGAGTTGCCTGTCCCTGTCGCCCCTGTTCAGTCCTGAATCCATTAGGGCAGGCACTAGCCTGATGTCCTGGTCGTCCACAAGTATAACAAATGCCAAAAATAGGGGCAGCAATCCTCTGAGCTGGAAGAGGTGCCATCGGAGGCCGAAATTGTCCGTTATGTTGTTGCTGACCTTGATAGCCTTGCCTCTGGTTACCATTCCCTTGCCTGTTATGATATCGATTCCCATGGGCGTTTATGATATTGATTTCCCGGTCTGAAAACCAAACCATTGCCTTGCTAGATCCTCGGGGTCCCTCGATTTCCCACGATCATATGGCCTCATGTGCCGAACTCGTCCCCCCACAATGACCACGATGTGGTCCAAACTGCCTGGACTCACTAGCCTTTCCCTTACCCTTGTCTCGACTCTCCTGAAACATCTTGTTCTGCTCTTCGTACATCAAAGCAAGATCTAGCCGCACTCGGTCAAATGTCTCTTTGTCGAAAGGAAGTAATGACCTCGACAAGTAAGGGTTCAGTCCCTTGATGAACTTCTTATTCTTCTTCACAGGGGTGTCCACCAAGTAAGGAGCAAATCGTGATAACTCGTTGAATTGAGTAACATATTGTTCAACAGTCATCGAACTTGTCTGTCTCAGTCTCTGAAAGTCTTCTACCTTTTGTTCCTTCACAGCCTGGGGAACAAACCTAGCCTCAAACTTTTCCTTGAACTCTGTCCAAGTCATTGTATCAGCAGTAACATGTGGAAGAATAGACAACCACCAAAACTGTGCTGCGTCATCCAGCTGATGGGCAGCCAATTCTTGCTCCTGAACCTCCGTCAAATCCATGCCTTTGAAAATCATCTCACAAGCCCGAAGCCAAGCCTCTGCTACAATAGGGCCACTGTTTCCTGTGAACCTCTTACCACCTAGGTTGGCAAAGTCCTTATTACGTTTAGCAAAAGGATCATTCTGGTTCCCAGGATTATTCTGAACAGCCTGCAGGAGCTGGGTCATCATAGCACCCATATCCACTTGAACAACATTCCCATTCCCCTGGGCTTCACCTTGGCGGGTACTGTGTTCTCCAGCCATAACCTTCAAACAAGATTGCCACAGTATTAGAAACATCAAAAGATCTTGAAAGCACTCCAACTTACCCATAACCACAAATCCGAGAATTACTTAGACCTGCCCAAGTCTAAGCTAACCTAAGCTCTGATACCAAACTGTCACACCCCAAATTTCGATAATTCAGATAATATAATTAATATCCGACTTCTCGATATCCGAGATGTGACAACAACCTCAAAAGTCATACAACCCAAAACAACCAAAACAACACTCTACCAACCCAAAACAAATAATCACCTGCACCTAAACCAATAGACCTATAGATTTTTGGGCTCACGCCGTCATAACAGTACCTTTAGAGTGCCAACAGTTCTATAATCTAGAGTTTCAATAATCCCTCAATCAATACAGCACCCGGGAACCATTTTTAACTATTCGACCAAGGACGCAGAATAAACTACAAACAAATACTGAGTTGAAAAAAAAATATTGAACAATAAAGCTTTTTTTTTTTCTTTATACACGTGAAATAGAAAAAATGTAACTACTCACCTTCTTATTGCAAAAAGAGAATATAGAAAATTACGCTAGAAAAACCAATGCCAAACTAGCTTGCACAATCCGCCTGTCTCTCTCAGTTCTTCTTTATTTTTGTTACCGTGCTAGTTTTGTTTTTTAAAGAAAACCTTCTTTTCTGAAAACCCGGAATTTAGGATAAGTCATTCCATTTCAAAAATTATCTATTTAAGATTTTATCTTGATTCCCTCTCTTTATCTTTCTATCAAAAAGTCAACCTACATTTACTAATACATTGACCATGAAATAAATAAAAATACAAAAATACTAATATTGTTACGAAAATAATGTAAAAATAAATAGGGGTCTTATAGCTAGCCTCGCTTTGTATCTCTTGAAACTATCATGTTCCTCTTTGACTCTAAACACCCATTTGTTCCGTAGAGCCTTCTTGATTGCCCATGGATAGTTTGGCTAACTCCCAAGTGCTATTAGAGATGAGGGACTCACTACTTAAAAAAAGACATATTATGACGGCTGTTATTTTTCTATCTTGATGGTTTTGTTGAAAACTGTCAAGATAAATATCCCAGTGAAATTTTTATGACGGTTGTTGCAACTTTGTGTCTCGTATGGAAAAAGCGTCAAGAAAATATGATGATTTTATGACGGATTTCCTAAAACAGTCAAGTTGGACTTTTTTGTTATGACGGCTTTGCCTAATTTATGACATCATTAAAATAGGTGTCAAAAAAATTTATGACGCCGCCTTAGGTTAACCGTCACTAGAAGGGGGTATCTTTTGGACCTTGTGAGTTGTTTGGTTTTGGGAATCAAGCCCAGGTAGCATCATCAGGTCTCACCGTCTCACACTCTCACCATAGAAGAAATAAAAACATAAAAAGAAAAGAATATAATTAAGTGACCACGCACACACGAACCATACATCTGTTCTTGAAACTAATTTTTCTCCTCCTCTTCCATTCTCTCTCTGTCTCTCCCTCAACCCTAGCCAGGCCTCCTCTTCCGTATCTCTTTCTCTCTTCTATGCTCGAAACTGCTTCCTAAGCCACTAGGAGATCTCCTCAACTAGTAAACTTGTTTTGAAACTCATGGGAGCAGAATTTCGTTGCACATTTTGAGAAGAAAAATTCGTTTTTTGCACTCTATATATTTGAAGAGTCAGAATTTTGCTAAGAAGGATCCGATTTTTACTGAACGTTTTGGAGACAGTAAGATTCTTTTATATATATCGTTCTTTTCAATATTGTTTGATGTTTTAACGAAAAAAGTTGCCTCTTTTGAATTTGGTTTCCCCCAATTTAAACATTTTGATTGAAAAATAATTATTGTGCAAGTATTTATCGTATAGAATAAAAATGAACTATTGTGTTGTTTCTGTATGTTTTTCTGAAAGTGGGTTGGGGAATATAAGGTGCTTGCATGATGTTGGTCTGTAATAATAATTGATCAAGCATTGTGTTGATTCTATTGGATTCTTAATTTCTTTGATTTTCTTTTAATTTGTAAGCAACGCTATTTTTTGTTTCTTTTGAACCTTTTTTCTTGGAATCACTTCTAATAAGTACGTACTATTGGGTATTTTGATTTTTGCTAGTTCCCGCTTAATTCTGTAAAAGAATTGTGGGTAAATCTCACTTATGCTAATTAGGTCATTTGTTAAAATTTTTTATATACGCTCTTACTGATCTTATTAATTAAGTTCTAACAATTCAGTTGTGTTCATGTAATTGTATTTCTATGTGGTTAGTTTAGTCAGCTTATTTCAGAAATATTATTAAGCTACTTACAACGGATGTTCCAACTATACCATTTTGGATACATATAATATATTACTTATGAACTTTATTTTTGTGCTGCATGCTAGAAGCTTGAAACTACATGCCCTATAATGATTTTCTCATTGCAGGCACTTGATACCAATATGCAACTCCATTTTCCGAGAGAGTTTTTCCCTTATCATGTCTAAGTAGGTCAATTGTCATCTTAGTTTGTCTAGATAAGGACCTTCGGTTTCTTTTCCTTTTCTGATTTGTACCAAACTACATGAGGCAATAATGTTACTTCTTTGTGGTAGGTGTTCTCTTTGATAATTAAGGTTGATATCTTACTCCATGTTGCAAGTGCTATTGATGAGCGTGACTCTTTTTAGCCTTTAGTGTTGTCAGCATTAGTTTTTTCAGCAACAACGTCTTTGCTTAGGCGGTAAGCACTAAGCTACATTTTCATGAATAGAAGAGCCTATGGTTAGCCAGCCTCAAGTCACTCACTATGAATGCCATTTTCAGTTTCCAGGTTCTTGCCTACCAAGTCCCAACACCATCTGTTTGATCTAGAAATATCAAAGGCATACCAAGTAAGTAAATATGAATTTTACTATGAATATTGACCGTATTAATGACGATATTGTATTTGATACTTATTATAATAGAAAAATGTTAAAATGGTGCATTGTAATTCTTTGCTGAACTAGATTCATTCAAAAAATATTACTGAACTCTAGTTACTTTTTGTTCCGAGACAATGAGAAATTGTAGTGACTTTAGAAAAATTTCTGTTTAGTATTTTGTGAATTCCCAGTAACAAGTCCTTGGTAGTTTTTTTGTTCTTAGTTGATTGTGAATTTCAGCAAGGTAGTGAGGTTGTTCATGGAGCAGGTCCTAACATAGGATTTACATTTACTTGATGGATTGTGTAGGACTTCAATCTATCAAATGCTCTTGATGAATTTGGGACTGTAGCTTGTTATCGTATGTGAAGCTTTACTTGGTTAGCCTAGGGTTCTAAATAATGGTAGTGGTTTGGTGATACCAAAGGTTAGTTATTTGTTCTAGCTTGTGGATTCTTCTGTCAACTTTTACTTTTATTTTATACGAGTGTATGTTATTTTTCAAATGTTGTGATTGTCACCCATTATTCCAAACTTTTTTCATGACCCATTTACTTAGATATACCAGTCTGGATTCACCTTTTCTACTGTGTTTCTTGTTACTTATATATTTTGTTGCTTGCAAAAACGATAGATGATGGTAGATCATAACTAGTCTAGTCCATAAACCTTCATTCAGTACTTGATGCACTTGTTTCTGCCTAACTAATTACTGGGCACTAGCTACAATGGAATTATGCCAGCATCTGATAACTTGAATCCAATAGAACTTTGTTGTATTAAGTCTTTACATACATATAATGATACAGTCCTCTTGGAATGTAGGGTTAATTTAGGTGTACCCTACCTAAACAATCAAACCCCTTTTGTTAAAAGTTATTTCCTTAATAATGTTATTTTTATATCTTCCCATTATGTTGTCTCATTGCTTCCAATATTAGATGATCTTGCAGATAAGGTCTTGGTCATCTGATTGAGAGTTCTCAAAGATGAAGGACACACCAGTTAAGTAGCATCCGCGTGCGTGCGAGGGGCTTTAATTTCTGTGGTGCAACTGGAATCCTTGATTACATAGTGGGCATTATTTAACACCTTGTTAGATTAAAATAAGTTGTTAGCATCTGAACGAGTAAATGTTTTTCTTTTGTAATGGTTAGTATGTTATATTGTACTAAATTGCCCGCTCATTCACAAGGATTAGTCTGTCAGCTAGCTTCATTTTTCTGTAGGTTGTTTCTTTCATTTTCAGTTTATTTTCAAGCGCTAATTCAACTTTTATATCTTTACTCGGGTTATTGTAGGCAAGTTTACACATTGGTTGGATAGATGACTGAAAGAGGATGGGTCAAGGCAGATTCATGTTGTTAGAAGGGGGGGTTTAGTTAGCATTTTTTGGGAGATGCAAATTAATTTCCGGGTTTGGGAATTATCATGTATAAGCATTTTAGAATGGTGTATACTGATGTGTTGTTGTACAATAAAGAAAACTGTAGCATTTTTTTTATTTTTGAAAAATAATACAATTTTCTTGTCGATTTTGAGCAAACCATCATATTCACAGATGATATCATGATGCTTCTTCTCCATATATTACAACAGCTCCACAAAAAATTGTCAAGATATCTCACGCTTTCATGACACTTGGAACTGATTTTGGACATAAAAAAAGATACATGATATGACAGCTTTGATATAACTGTCATAAATTTTATGATGGTTTTTATGGACTTTTTATGACACCCCCAGTAATGAGGCTAATTTTTCACCCAAAAATACGTCAATATAAATTTTTCATAACAGTTTTTAGCTGTCATTAAAAGCCTTTTTTTTAGTAGTGACTTCATCTCATCTTGCATAGCAAGCTCCCACTTGCTTGCAGCACTCGCCTCTAATGCTTTATCATAGTATTGAGGCTCGCCACCATCAATAAGTAGCAAGTAATTCACATAGGTTGAGGGTGGATTTCTCGTACACGGTACATGTGGCCTGGATGTCTTCCTTGGGGCACGAGGTGGAGATGGACTCGGTGGTGTAGTATCCTCATTGTTATCTGAGTTACTACTACTATCATTTTCTGACTGTGGGGCACCCACTATACCACGACTTACATCAAAGTCTTCCAACTCAACATACTCTGTGCCACTCTCTGTAACCGATTCCTTGGTTTGTACATCACCTTCTTATTAAACACAACATCTCTACTACGAATGCTTTTCCGATTTTGATCATCCCAAAAGCGACACCAAAAATCATCACCGTCATAACCGATGAAGGTACACTTTAATGACTTAGCATCAAGCTTGCTTCTAGCTTGGTCAGTAATGTGGACATATGACACACAACCAAACACCTTCAAATGGGAAAGGTTCACATCCTTCCCACTCCACACTTCCTCTGGAATCTTAAAATCCAAAGGTACTGACGGTCCTTTATTGATCAGGTAAGCTGATGTGCTAACACTTTCTGCCCAGAACTGCTTGGGCAAGCCTGGTAGTGTACGCATACACCTAGCTCTCTCTGTCAGTGTTCTATTCATCCGCTCTGCAACCCCATTCTGCTAAGCTGAGGTGTCCCTGGCAAAGTCTTTTCCATCTTGATGCCATTGTCAACACAGTACTTCTTAAAACCTGAATCCTCATACTCTCCACCATTGTCGGATCTCAGCTTCTTTACTTTCAAGCTTGTCTCATTCTTAACCATGGCCTTCCAAGTCTTAAACACTTCAAATACTTCTGACTTGTGTCTCAAGAAATAGACCCACACCTTTCTTGTATGGTCATCAATGAAAGTCACAAAATATAACTTTCCGCCAAGTGAAGAGACATTAGATGGCCCCCAGACATCTGTATGAATCAACTCAAGCATGCTAGCTTTCGGAGTCTGACCCATCTTATGAAAACTCACCTCTTCTGCTTTCCAAATACACAATTCTCACAAAAGTCAATTTCAGTCGACTGTAACTTTGGGAGTTTACCATAAGAGTAAAGGATTTGCATTCCTTTCTCACTCATGTGACCAAGTCTGCAGTGCCAAACAATCAGATCCTCTTTGCCATGTGCCACGGCAATCGACTCACAGCCTTGTGTAGTCATGTAAAGAGTACCATCTTTCTTACCATTTGCAACAACCATTGAACCCTTCGAGACCTTCCAAGTATCACTGGTGAAGACTATAACAAATCCTTCACTTGCCAATTGCCCCACAGAAATCAAATTCTTCCTCAAATCCAGAACATGTCTGATGTCCCTTAATCATAGTACAAAATATTAAGATATGGCAAAATATCGATCCCTGATTTATGGATATATATCGTGGATATATCCCCCTCTTTGGGGATATTTGACATTGTTTCATATACAAATATTGTGGATATAACCAAAATATCGACAAATATCATAGATATTATGGATATTTCTTGATATATCATGATATATAATTTATATTTATTAGAAATATAATAATAAATATTAAATAAAATTGTTACATATCCTAAGTATTGCCAAATATCGATAATATCAATAATATCATCGAAATATTATCGATATTTGCAGTTGTAAATATCTCTAAGTATATCACGATATTTACTTATCTTTTGCTGAAATATGGATATATATCGTGATATTTTGTACTATGCCCTCAATAACCATGATGAGCCATTCATCTTGACGTGCACGTCACCCTTGCCGACAATGTCACAAGGTTGGTCATCATCGAGAAAGACCGTTCCAAGGTCACCTTCGGTATAGTTCTCAAAGAACTCTCGATGTGAGATAGCATGGAAAGATGCGCCGGAATCAAGTACCCAAGACTCCTTCTTATGCTCCATCGAACATATTAAAGCATCATCTACCATCTCAACAACATTAGCTTCTTGATTCTTTTTCTTGTTCTTATTAATGTTGTTGTTGTTTCTTAGTGTCGGACAATTGCTACTATAGTGGCCAGACTTACCACAATTGTAGCATATAACTTCACTTATATCTCGAGGATTGTGTTCAACGTTTTGCAATCGGGGGGCTTGAGATTTCGATCTCCCCCTCCCCTTTTTCTTACCACGACTCCTATATGAGTTTCTTCCTCTACTTTCAGTGCTCAATGCCGATCCTGAACTTGAGGGACTATCCTGTCTCCGGATTTCCTCGGTTAGTACCATACTAACAACGTGTTCAAACTTCAATTTGGTCATTCCCGCAGAGCCACTAATAGCCGCTATAGTCGCCTTCCAACTTGGTGGCAATTATCCAAGTATCGCCAAAGCTAGCACCTCATCACTAAATGTAATCTCAACCGACTCCAATTTAGGTGATCCTTGAAGGAGGTCCCCTCCGACATTTTTATACTAAACAACTTGGTGATCAAATAGACTTTGTTCGCGGCCGAGGGTTGTTCATACATGGTAGTAAGTGCCTCCATGAGAGACTTCGCCGTCTTCTTGGTTTTAATATTGAAGGCTACTAACTTTAAGAGAGTCAATCGGATTGTGGCCAATGCCTTTCTATCTTGCAAATCCCATATGCCTTGCGGAATCTCATCGGGCTTCTCACTTATCAAAGTTTCCATCAAATCCTTTTGATAGAGTACGTCCGCAATTTGCATCTTCTAATAGCCGAAGTTTGTACCATCAAACTTTTCTATCTTGTAGCTTTCTTTATCGGTCGTTATGACTTCCACTGAACCAAAACAATGGTGGATAAGCTCTCAAAAGAATTTCTACATACACTTAGCTTTCAATGTTAAAGGTGTAGTCTTTCCTCACACACCTTGTATACAATGATTCAAGAACCAAGCTCTGATACCAATTATTGGGAGATTTCACTAAGAAGTCACACCTCAACCTAGTTACTTTCAATCACAAATGATTTCTCTTGGAGCTCACACCAAGGAAATCACCCACCCAAGACTTTGGTAGTTATCACAACAAACTCAACAAAGCAAAACCACTAATATATCATCACAATTTATAGCAAACAATAAATATGAAAGTAAATACAAAGTGACACAAAGATTTAAGGTGGTTCGGTAAATGTAACTTACGTCCACACAAGAGCCGACTTTCCTTTATAGTAAAGATTGTAGAGTTTACAAGAGGTAACTAGAATCAAGAACAAGATGCCTCACTCAAACCCTAGCTCAATAGAGCTCCCACAATTCCCATGAAATGAATCTCTCAAAAGTTGTCTCAAAACCCTAATCTATTTTCTTTATATAGGTACATATAGAAAAATGTGAGAAAATGGGCTTTGGGCCAAAATATCGACAAACTGTCAAAATTCCAGAAAGTTTTGAATTTGTTTAACTCCAAACGACACCATCAAGTCGTGAGGGAGAAATCCAGCAGCTTTGGTTTGAAACGACCAACGCATATCGCTCAGCCTTCTTCCCAAACGACTTCACCATGCCGCTCGGGTTTCTTCCTAAACGACTTCCACAGGTCGTTCAAACATCAGTTCCAGTAGCCTTCCCTCCAAACGGCCTCGTCAGATCGTGAGGGAGCATCAACTACGACACAGCATGGTCGTTCGAGCATGTTGGTCAGACACCGGAGTGAAGCTCGACGGTTCCATAACCCAACAAACACACCAAGACAGTTTGATTGCAAACAACCCCATGACATTTTCAAAAGATCTACTCTTATATAAAGATTGCCAAAAGATTTACAGTTCAAGTCGGATGAGATAGTCTCAGTCTGTTCTCACCAAAACATGAAATATCAAAGTACTCGTTGATTGTATGTACATCTGACCTTAATAGCACAATTCGACTCATGTTTGATCTATCTTACACCCATTGCAACATAATTAGCACTATTCCCATACATAACCACCCAATTATACAAATAAATATTTGAAGAATCTTCAAGCTTCCTTGATAAAAAAAAATTATACAAATTTGAAAGACACAACACGATGAACCTAAACACTCGATATTGCGCCATTGAAAAATTATAACTCATATATGATAGGCTTATGCATGAAATTAATTAGGTTTCATTACACCACTCTCTACTTTATGAACTGATAAGGGGGATAAGGAAGGAAAAATGTATCTGAGATTTTGCCATTAATAAAAGGTTGGATACCATTAGCCCCTAGCTATTTCAAAAAAAATAAAAAAATTAATTAGGTGAACCCTTATGCACATGCCAAACCATCTAATCATATAAGTAAATTAAATAAAGGTATAAAGGTACACTAAACAGACGCAAGTTTACTTACAAAAACAACTTACAAATTAATTAATCAAGTACTGATTAAAAAAAAACACTAATCAAATAGGGTCAAGTACCTTTTTATGGATAGTAAATAAAAAGAATGGAAGAATTAGATCCTCGACTTTCTTGTAATCCTATGGTTTGAAGGATTTAGAGAGAGAGACGTTTTGAGATGACATTTCCTAATCGATTCTTCTTGTAATCCTATGATTTGAAGGATTGAGAGAGACGTTTTGAGATAACCTTTCCTAATCGATTCAATCTCCTTAACAAAAAAAAAATCGATTCAATCTCATACTTGCCAGAAATGCTTAACATAAAAAGTCCAAGTTTTGTTAGAGTAAGTCCAATGGGGAGCTATATGAGCTGCTAAAGGCAAATATAACACCCCAACCACAAAAATGTCATTCCAATGGGGCTGCTAAAAGGGTCTTAAATTTGGAAGGAGTAAAAAACCCAGCCAAAGTTAAGATTTTCGCTAGCAGCTGCTATAATAAGTTCGAGAGACAGACGACATAGTTTATGCCGTTTCGAGTGTTAAATTTCGACGGATGGCAGAAACTGTGTCGTCCATCCAAAAAAAATTCAATGTAAGTTACAAAATAATGGACGGACGGCAGAAACTATGCCGTCCGTATCATTTAGCATTTCAAAACAAAAAAAAGTGATTAGATTGGTTTTTTGATTTTCGGGAGCCAAATTTGGCTGGGCAAGCTAAAAGGCCATTGTGGAAATTATATGGCACTTTTAGCAGCCCAATTTAGCAGCTCTCCATTGGACTTGCTCTTAGGAAACTTCTAATTACATCTAGAGTAATCCACATAAGATAGGGAAGTCCACCTCAGATGTACTCCGTTTTAATATATAGAGGTGATACTTCTTGTTTGGAACAATGACCAAAATATCGCCGATATATATCGATCTTTGAGACACCCGATATGGATATATTGTGATATATCGGATAGATATATTGACACATTTTGTATTTGGTATATATGATATATCTAATATAGATCGTTGACTTTGACCGATTTTTATTAATATATCAACTATATTTTCAATATAATCGGTGATATTTCCAATATTTTCTGATATATCGACATACAAAACAAAATTTTGATTGGTCAACAAAAGATATCTATCGATATATCAAATATATATATCGGTTTTTAGGGTGGGTCCGATATATCACCCGACATCGAAATATTTTGGCCTTGGTTTGGAAGAACAAATGAAATAGGAGTATTTTGAATACTCTACAAATACGAAAAAAGGGGTTGTATGAAGTAGTGTAGTCAAGGCGCAAAGAGGCACGAGGTGAGGCAAGGCAAGGCACACCTTTGTGCCTCGCCTTGACCAAGGCGTGGGCGCTAACATAAGGCGCGTGCCTTTTGTGATTTTTGCGCTTTTTTCTTGAGGCGCACACCTTATCAACATTCACAGTTTTTTCATTTTTTTTGTACAAATTTTGCTATATTTGACATATTTACACTCGATCCAATGGTTATATAGTACAAGAAATTGTACAAATTTAATAAGTTTCATTTTGGAGTACACTCTAAGCTTTAATTTTGATTAGTTTTTGTTAAGTTGTATGGATTGAGAGAAGACACATAGATGGATTAAATGAAATTTTACGGGATTCGAAAATTCAAATCATGTGTTCTATTTTGTGAAAAACTCATTTGGCTTAATTCGATTGGTTCACTCTTTTAGTTTATTGAAGTTGAGCTAGATTGTATTAAGAAATACAAGTTTCATTTTGCTAATGTTTACAATCACATAGAATTAATTTTAATGTTTTGCTAAGCAAATTAGTAATAATTTATGTTATATTTAATATTTATTTTATTTTTATATTACTGTGCACCTCACTTTAATAAGTCGCGCGCCACGCCTCGCGCCTAAGTCACAAAGATGGTGTTACCACTTAGGTGTGCCTCAATGCCTTGACTACACTGGTATAAAGCACTGAAGCCAGTGTATGTTTTTTTTTTGGATAAAACCAATGTATGTAGAAGTGTATAACACTTGCAAGAGTCCCCAAACACACATTGCAAATCTTAGTCCCAAGAAAAGACAGAATATTCAAGCACACAACAAGTACAACACAAAACCTCCAAGAGTCCAAGTAGTAAGAGATCGATGTTCTCCTTAATGTCAAAGTCTTCCGATTTCTTCGAAATGTTAATACTTTGGAATCCCACCAAATAGAATCTTTAGTTTACCCTCTTTATTCAACTTCTGCACTTCATTAGTTCCACCTATGTACCTTCCTTGCACAAACAGTGCAGGAACCTCCACTTTCCCCAATAGCTTTGTCAATTCCTCTTCATAGTCTAGATTTGATATGTTTCTCACCGAATAATTAATTCGTATATTTTGAAATGTGGAACGAATTCGGTTGGTGTCACCCATGACTTCAAGACTTGTGTACAGAACAACAGAATTTTCACCTCCTGGAGGGCATTTTTTTGGAAATTTTTCGAGCAACATTTCCCACGTATATCTGTTGCTACTTATTTTCATGTCAACTGGAGTGCTCTCAAGAGGTGGTTCCCAAATTCTGCTGGATATGTAACGGTTAAGTTGGTCAGTGGGATAGCAAAAATTTAACTTCCATAATAAGTTAATAACAAATCAGAAAGGTAATGCTACCTGTCAATTTCGAACCCATTTCCTTTCTGGTCACCGCGAGCTGCCTTGAAAGTGGAACCCGTAGCACCAGCAAGTAGAATATTTAGTTTACCCTCTTTATTCAACTTCTGCACTTCATTAGTTCCACCTATATACCTTCCTTTCACAAACAGGGCAGGAAGCTCTGCTAATTCCCCCAATAGATTTCTCAATTCCTCCTCATAGGCTGGATTTATTATGTCTCTCAGCGAATAATTAATTTGCAGATTTTGAAATGTGGAACGAACTCGGTTGGTGTCGCCCATGACATCAAGACTGGTGTAAAGTACAACAGAATTATTTCCTCCTGGAGGGCATTTTTTTGGAAATTTTTCGAGCAACATTTCATAAGTATATGCCACCTTTTCAATACTTGTATTTCCTGTCTGGTCATCTCTCACTTGAAGTCTTTTCTCTTTCTGGCTGAAAAAGATAAAAAGAAGGATCAAGTTGACCAGTATACATCTTATGAAAATCCAAAAATGTAGATAGTTTTATTGATATGAGTACAGTCATGGAAATTAGAAACAATAAAAATAGTTATAAATTGTTATAAGTTTTAACACAACAATTGTTATATATTGTTAATTACCAATAAAAAAAAGTTATATATTGTTTTTATTTACCACAAATTTTTTATGCTCAAACTCAAATTGAAATTTTTTGTGCTCAAAAGAAAAATTGATCAATTATCCATCATTAGCCCAAAAAGAAAAGAAAACCTCTTTCGTTTTCAACCCAAAAAAGAAATATCTCATAGCAAGTTGGACAAACCTATCAATATTGAAGCCGCTTCTTCGCGGATCGACTGGCTTGAAAGTGGAACTCGAATTGAATTCCATATTGGCTGGAATTGTTTTACTTTCTTGATCATTTTCCTCGTATGGGCTGAAAGTAGAAGGGTTAACTTGGCCAGTACATATTGCAGCAAATAAAAAAGTAAAAAAATTTGTTGAACTGCCTAGCACTAAAAGTACACCTTAGTAGTAGTTGAACAATGTTTATACACAAACGTTGGAGGCTCTAGCTCAATGGAGGAACAACCAACTTGAGCATCCAAAGCTTCAAACATAAAGAAAAAATAATCTCCTTGTTAGGGATACATACACTTCGGTAAGGGCAGGAGAGAAATGTGAGAGTGCGCCACGACCGTCAATTCTTGTGGAGCCACCAATCAGGTTGCCTTGAGGTGAAAAATATTCTTTGATCTGCTCTTTTTGCAGTGGTGCATTTTGTCCTGGGCGGATCTCTCTTTTCAGATCATTATTAGGAATGATCTTGGAAGGTGGTTTGGATGTAGAACTCGAACCAGAATGAACAGAAGTGATCTTGGTTAAATCTGCTGCTCTCTCGAGAGCTGTCCACGGGTGAAAATAAAATTAGTCGCAATGTCTCACACAGAATAAAAGTCGTACCGTATATTTAATTCATAATGTCAGAAAATTTTCATACCCTTCAGTAACTGCAGGAGAGAATTTTGGGAGTGGTCGATAGCCAGCCACGCTGCTTTCGGGAGAGTAGTCATAAAACCCAAACGGATTGGGTGGCTTCTCAAGTCTCATTTCACCTTTGAGCATCTTCACCACACTACTCATGTCAGGTCTCCGAAAGTGCTTTTCCTGAGTACACCATAATGCAACTAAAGATAATTTCTCTGCTTTTTCTTTATTTTTTTCTTCGATGCCACACACCAAAATAATTTCGTCTAGTTCATCATTCTCAACTTTTTGCGCAACTTCTCCAGGAAACCACCCTGGGCCCACAGAATTTCTTTTCTTCCTCAAAATTTCAAACATCATCATTCCAAAACTATAAACATCACTTTTGTAAGTTACTAGTCGTCCCTTTCCCACCTCTGGGGCAGCATAACTATTGGTCCCTCTAAATCCTGATTGCTCAGCCTGACTTGAATGTCTAGCCATTCCAAAATCTATTATCTTGGGAGAATAGTTTGAATCAATAAGCACATTATCGGGCTTTATGTCATAGTGGATTATTCGTGGACGACATTCCTCATGTAAAAAAGAGAGCCCATCAGCTATCCCAACTGCAATATTATACAACTTCTCCCATTCTATATCAATGTGATTCTTAAACAAAATCTTGTCCAATGACCCGAATTTCATGTATTCGTAAACAAGTGCTTTCATGTCGATATCAAAGCAATACCCGTATAACTTGATTAAGTTTGGATGGGAAATACTGCCCATGGTGCTCACTTCAGCCATGAATTGCTTTATCATTACATCCTTTGTGTTCTCTTTCAATACCTTAACAGCTATTTTGACACCATTAGAGAATTTTCCTTTATAGACGTCTCCAAACCCACCAAAACCTACATTCTTCTTGAGATTTGATGTAAAGCTCTTAAGTTCCTCGAATGAAAAGAGCTGTGGTGTCCCGTATGATAATCTTTGTGAGTCATCATCACGCTCTTTCATTTTAGGTCATACAATGTAGCTAAGGCAGTCGTCCAACCAAGTAGATTATGGAAGAAAGAGTGGTATATAACAACGGCCTGAGAAAAAAACGATAAGACTCAAATAATGAAAATGAGGAGGATATCAATAAGGAGCCTGATGCCCCCCCCAACTTAACCCACAACACAAAGTTTCCCGGAAATTATTTATTGCTATATATTTCCATTGATCTATGAATGAAAACTTATAGGATTTTAGGTATAAACAAGCGTAAAATGGCTGGTTATTTAGGTATAAATAAACAGAGACAATACTTCGCCTGTTGTCTATTGTTTTCATACACAAATAAAATTCATAACGAATGGCATAGACTTGGACACATACCAAAATCACCAGATCAAGTGAAGATCCTCCCTGTGTGATTGTTATGTTCAGACTTTTGAAGGCTTCTTTCCTCTGTGGAGATGGAGTTGGGATTAAGCAGGATAAATAAGTTAGGTGCTGAATCTTCAGTGCCAAAGAGGAGATGGAGTTCTAAAGAAGTAAAGAAGACATACAAACGTTGAAAACTGATACAGAACTTCCAATTTCTATCAAGAACATGATTTCTTAAGTCAATGGGATTCATTCACGTACTACATTCTATATTATGGAGTATTTCTTTAATACAACTTGCTGTGCTTGTTAGCATTATTGTGGGTTACACAGATCAAATACTTGCCTAAAAAATTGGTTATCGCTTTCAAATTCATTTGTTATCTAAATGAGTTTTCAAGTCATGTTTGAGTTATGTAATTTAAATTCAAGGAATTATCATCAAACCGTAAAGCTTGTGTTTTTTCGTAGATTTTCTATTGTAGCTACAGTAACAATTGCTATTTGTTGTTTCCTCTGTTTTTCTCCCCTAAACGTACGATTGATTAAATCGTAATCATACTTGTGGATTTCAATTTGGATGATGTGCACATGTTTTAAATGATGTGAAAGCATCGGTTTTAAATCTGTTTTGATTCCAATTTGGTAGTGAATAAAATTGATACCAATCATTTTAGTTCCTGAACCACTGTAAAATTTAGGAAAAAATAGGTTTTGCATATAATTTTTCCAAAGTAAATTAGCACAGATCTCACATGCACGGATGCACCCCTCCTCTCCCTGCCTCTGCGTTGAAACCAAAATATAACTAGAAAATGGCCACTATATTTTTTATATCCCACTATGTTTTATTGGCGACGCAATGGCCTAGTCAAATTGCAGTTTCTCAGCACAAGGACAGGGTTGTTGCGCTCGTATATACGTTCACATTGTCTGATTATTTCATTAAATATAGAAAATTATGTCTTGCAGGGAACAAAACTGTAGCTAGACAACGGCATTAAATATTTACTTTGATTAAAATATTATTTTCGCATTCGTTCAATCATATAGAAAACGCATTCCATTTTAAGCTATCCATGCACAAGCAAAAGTTCATCTGTTATACTAAATGAATTAGTAAGTAATTTCAATTGTTCCGTCCCCTGAGATTTCGTCACAGTTTGATTTCGCGCTTTTTGTTGGCATTTTACAGTTTCTTCTAATGACAAATCCTATGCCGAATTGATTTCAACATGGGAAAAATTTGGAAATGCTATCTCGCGAGGACCTGGTAAATATTGCGAAATGTACAATATTTCCTAGAGGTTAGGTTCTATGGCTTGCAGAGTTACAGGTTTAGCTCCGCCTACCCATAGTGTTCCTGTGTAATGGGCATGGACATTCTTGTAAAGACTAAAGATACGTCCTAGCTTCGGGGTGTATAATCTGGAGAAGGATTTTCCCAAGTCAGCTGTCCATCTATTGCTAAAAACCACAACCGCATAGGGCGTGCTTCAAAATGCCGCACATTCCAGTGTGAAACGACGATTGATACAGTTTGTAGACCAACATTGGAACAACTATACATCTTGTAAGACTTGAACTTCTTCCTTCTTATTTTTTTCATTTTATTTTGTGCTTCGCTCAGACTTTGAGTTAGCAAATCCAATTCATACTCGGTTCACACCCAACAAACTGTATATAAGAACAACCCAACTGGCCAGACTTGTAGGTGCGCACACTTCTTAAAAGAAATAATTAACCAAATTACTATCACAAGTTGACTGATCGGATAATGGTGTGCGCTTGATTTGTTTAAGAGCCGTGGGAGATTCTCAGTTTGCTAAATTAATACCTCACATTTCAATTTTTAAGTTCTTCAACTTTCCCCTGTTTTTGTAAGGTATAGTTGGTCAACATATATTTGCACAAAATCA
Organism: Coptis chinensis; assembly: GCF_015680905.1. NCBI lineage: Eukaryota > Viridiplantae > Streptophyta > Magnoliopsida > Ranunculales > Ranunculaceae > Coptis > Coptis chinensis. The sequence continues at coordinate 6,536,486 of NC_141456.1, read as the reverse complement.
CTTGCCTTCAACTGCCAATAACAGAAACCTTGGTCGGGCAAATTTATATTATTCTGCCATTTACAGAACATTTCTGCTCATTTCTAACTTGCATAGCTGATAGCCTGATATTGTGTGTATAGCGCAGCGTTTCCAAAATTGGCGTAAATGTGAAAATTTATCCATGTTCATCAGAAGTGAGCAACCTAATCTGATTACCTGACTACCTGATTTGAATTTCCTTACGAAGGCAAATACAAATACAATAAGACCTGTGGACAATAGTTACAGAGCACTCAATTCTCTAGTAAAGTAAACCAGCAAGGCAACAACCAATTCTTATTGCAAACAAAACAACCAATTCTTACATTCATACTCGAGTATTCCAATTCTGACAATAAGAACTCTATTTCTTGTTCCCAAAGGCACTCTTACGTAATAAGTGGGTAAATTCCATTATTTCGATTACATCTCTTGTTATTGACAAGAAAGCCTCCTCCACATTATAATAAGATTTTGCACTAGTCTCGAAAAACTTCATACCATACTCATTGGCAAGGGCCTGACCCATGGAAGTAGGCACAGCCCGTTTGGTTGTATGTAAGTCAAGCTTGTTTCCCACCAGTATCATACGGACATTGTGAAGAGCATACTGTTTAACATCACCTATCCAGTCCCTAATGTTGTTGAAAGTTGACTCATTTGTAAGGTCATACACCAGAATAATACCCGTAGTGCCAGGGTAGTTATATGATTCGGTACCCTGATCCTCTTTCATATGATATATTTTCAGTTCGATTAGTTTTTCATCAATCTGTATTTTTTCAAAAATGCTAAAATAATCTCCAGACCATCTAGGACTCCTGTAATTTGAAGATGAATACCGTATACGAAGGGAACGCTTGCCCACCCCTCTATCGCCTAGTAGAAAAAGCTGTACTTCAAATTGTTTGGCACGTGCGGCAGCCATTGCCCTGAAGTAAAATTTCAAATAAGAATCAATGATGTTATCTCTGACTGATCAGGCATTGAGAATTTTAGCGACGCAATGATGGAAAGGCAAGGATAAAGAAATAAAAAACTTGTGCTGTATTTTCAGTTCTAATCTTTTCCTGTATTTTTACCATAAGTTAAGGAGATGAGCATCTAAAGTTTAACTTCAGAAAGAAAAAGTTAATAGATAGTGATCATACCTTTCATCAAAGGCAGGAGAGCTTGTTAAAAAAATCCCTGGTGTGTTTGCAATATATAGAAACGGATTTGGAGGGGGCGAAAATTGTATCTCCTCCTCAGCATTAAGAAGCCTTTGCTTCATATCTCTTACTGTCGACAAGAAAACCTGCATCACATTTAAATTTTTCAACGCGCTAGTCTCAAAGAATTTAATGCCGTACTCATTTGCAAGCGCCTGACCCTTGGAAGTAGACACAACCCTCTCACTTTCACCCTTATCAGCCTTGTTCCCCACCAGTATCTTATACACATTGTCACGAGCATACGTTTGGACTTCACTGATACAATTCTTAATGTTGTTGAAAGATGACTCATCTGTAATGTCGTACACCAGAAAATACCTAATACTTTCGTGTAGACATATAAAGATCGATACTCTTCCTCAACAGGCATACTCCAGACTTCCAGTTCTATCGGTTTTTCATCAAGCTGAATTTTCATTGTCGTATGAAAAATGTTTTGCGCTAAGGATGAATCTGATTTAGAATCAGCTGATATAAAACGTCTGTGAAGTAAACGCTTGCCTACACCATACTTTCCTATTAGAAGAAGCTTTATTTTGTTATAGCTACGAGCAGCCGCCCGTATCCTAGCAAGTGCAGCAGACGTTGAAGGAGAATTCCTGAAATTGATTCGTCTTAGTGAAAATTTAAAATCACAGAAAATGAGAACTAGAGATATGGGGAAGAGAAGAGACATACAGTAAGGATCTCTGTTGTCATGAGTAATTGGCTCATTGGCCATTGAATTTCATTTAAAAAAAAAGACAAATCATGCCAACAGTTACCAAAATCTCCAAATGACTGAGCATTGGTATCCCAAATTTTATGAATAAGAGATGAGTTGTTCGTTGTGTACTTGTTTCATTATAATACACTAGATACTATTTACACTTATTTCACAGAGGTTTAATGCTCAAGATCATTTAAGCAATAACCAACTTGAGCATCCTACACTAAATTTTAAAAAGTCTGAGTGATGAGAACCGTCATGTCATGAAAATTAGTTCTATTGTTTGTTATATGATCTTCGCGAATAAAAATACACCAGAAAAATTGAACAATATTTCACTAATCCCAAACATTGGCTGCTCAAGCTCAATCGAGCAACAACAAACTTGAGCATCCAATGCCTAGGTAAAACAAAAGGCCATATTGCGCGAGTGATACATACACTTGAGTAATGGCGGAAGAAAATTTTGGGAGTGCTCTATGGTCCTCAATTCTTGTTGAACCACCAAACATGCTGCTTTCAGGTGAAGAATCATAAAATGGGAACGGATTGGGCGGCTTCTGAAGTGGTATTACACCTTGAAGCATCTTCACCACACTGCTCATGTCAGGTCTATTTTGGGGCTTTTGTTGAGTACACCACAGTGCAACTATAGATAAATTCTTTGCGTTTGCTCTATCCTTTTCCACGATACCACAATCCATAACAATTTTATCTAGTTGGTCTTGCTCAACTCTTTCCGCAACTTCTCCTGGAAACCACCCTGGGCCCATAGAATTCCGTTTTCTCCTCAAGATTTCAAACAGCATCATCCCATAACTATATACATCACTTTTATGAGTAACTTGCCTTCCCCTACCCACCTCTGGGGCAGCACAACCGTTTGTCCCTCTGAATCCTGACTGTTCGACCTGACTGATATCCTTATTAGAATGCCTAGCCAATCCAAAATCTATAATCTTAGGAGAAAGGTTTGAGTCAAGGAGCACGTTACCCGGCTTTATGTCATAGTGAATTATTCGTGGACGACAATGCTCATGCAAATAAGACAGACCATTTGCTATCTCAGTTGCAATATCATACAACTTGATCCAATCTATCTGAATTGTATCCATAAACAAAAGTGTATCCAATGACCCATTTTTCATGTATTCATAAACAAGGGCTTTCATGTTTGAATCAAAACAAAATCCATATAGTTTAATTAAGTTTGGATGAGAAGTTCTTCCCATGGTACTTACTTCAGCCATAAATTGCTTTCTCATGATCTCGTTTGTGTTGTCTTTCAGCACCTTAACAGCTATTTTGACACCATTAGAGAGTTTACCTTTGTAGACGTCTCCAAACCCACCAAAGCCTAATTTCTTTTCCAAATTTGATGTAAAACTCATAAGTTCCTCAATCGAAAATGACCGTGGTTTCTCGTTCGTTAGATCATATAAGAACTTCTCAATGGGCTCTGATGAGTTGTCTTGGTGCTCCATCAGTGTAGGTCAGATCAACAATATAACAACGCTTGATCAACTAGCTATTTTTTCAGTAAAGTTCCACAGTGATGTATGCTCCACTTCCTTGTACCTGTAAGTAAATCGTTAGAATTTATTCAGATACAATTAAAACATCATATAATTAACGACAATGAAGCCTTGGATACTTACCATCTAATCAGAGTGATGTCGTTCTTCTCGATTAGGCAAAATGAACCTCAAGTCAACCTTGAATGGAGGCATGGAGCTATCTACATGTGTGAACAGGAGTTGTAAATGTACAGCTTGAAATTAATTAAGAATACTTTGCAAGTCAATGGATTTGCATTTCACATTTTTTTTCCGTTTGTGGACAATTTCTTTTGGTTGACTAATTTACTTTAGAGTCCGGATTCAGTGAGGGTAAACGCAACTAATCCATTAACTTTGAGATTACGTTAGCTGTCAAAATCTTTTATTTAAGTAACTAAATCTAAACCAATGGACACAAATCCAAAATCCAAAAGAGAGCCCGCGAAAAACTCATCTTCTTCTCTCCTATTGTGCTCCTGAACTACTTATGTGACAACCAAATCGACCCAAAAAATTGAAGTATGGAGGAGTTCACATTCAAATGTTTAGTGATAATTTTGTTTAAAGATTAAGTTTACTGATAATTTGGTTTTAATTAAATGCAAGCTAGAGCAATCATATACCATGCAAGGAGAAAAACTGATGAAAAGTTGAAAAGTTCACATGATTCTCATTCAGAACCTGCATCACCATACCTTCAATCAATCTCAACTGCATAGTCTAAATGACATGCTTACGAAGAAATCTCTTCAAAATTTCCTTCAGAAGAGAAAAAATAGAATCAAATCAACTAATTCTCCTTACCAGAGATAGCTATCTGCATCTTCGTTTTTAGCATAGCGGGTCATCTTTTTTTCTCTAATGGGATTGTACGTTGTTTAGGCTAGAACCTGATGCCTATGGAATTAAGGGTGGAATTCGAGCTAAACAAGCTGAGCTTTACCATGCTCAAGCTCAGCTCGCTAATTACACGAGTTTTAAATTGAGCTCGAATTCGGCTCATATAGTTAAACTAGTACATTTTACACTATAAATATGCTATTTGAGCTAAAATTTGTTACACGAGTTTTTAATTTGAGCCGTCTCGAGCCGAGCTTAAATGAGCGTTTCATTTCAAATTCCACCCTTATATGGAATGAGAATCTTGGAGAGCTTCTTCATAGCACTCATTAGTTGTTGTTGTTGTTTGTTTGTATCTGATGAACACCCATTAGTTGTTCTAGTTCAGGGCTATGTATCATTGAAACTTTATAATTGGGAAGATTTCCCCCCTTAATACTACTCCTATTTAAATTGGTTTGAATGGTTAGTAGGTAGAAATTTTCAGCAAAATTGTCATGTTTATTAAACAGTTGGGATTTTGATTGATACGTCTTTTAGATGCGTGTACACACTTCTATGCAAGAAAAATAAAGATGTGGCAATGGGGGTGGGGAATGCAAAAACGGGGTCTGGTGTGCATAGCTTCTAGTTTACGAAATCAATTTGTCGGCTCATTTGTTAGTTACATGGGTTCAATAGGAGGGAAGAAGATGAGTTTTTGGGAGGGCTCTCTTTTGAATTTTGGATTTGTGTCGATTGGTTTAGATTTTGTTACCAAAATAAAAGATTTTGACAGCTAACGTAATAGAAAACGGTATTAATAACTTGTTATCTAATCTTAATCTCAAAGTTAATCTAATGAGATTAGTTGGCCCACACAAGTTGACTTGTGCGGTTACCCTCACTGAATCCGGACTCTTTACTTTATTAAAAAATAATTTTCGCATTGAAATTAGTACTCATCTAAAATGTCCGTCCTCTGAAATCGTTTCAATTGAAATCTCTCGATGTTACTCTTGGGACTTTAATTCCGTACAGAACATTCAAGTACATAAAACATGGACAAATACTGAATCACCATTTTCATCGCGAGTACGTAGTCACCTTTGGAATCCCATACCATTTTCAATTCCATGTCGTACCTCATATTGTGTGATTGTAAAATGGAAAGGAGTATGTCCCATTTGTACTGTATTTTACACTAGTCAAAACTCAATAACATTTGGATTACTGAATGCACACAAGTTGTTTCTGTAAACAATAACAAAACGATGCATTACTTTTCTAAGCTTCACTTCAATGAATTTCATTTTCTGATCTCTAATAGTGTAAAAACAAAGTAAGAATTACAAATTGTTTCTATTTTTCTGAGGGCACTGCAAATACAAAATAAGAAACAATCCCTGTCCCTATCTTTGGTTACTACCTGAACCTGCACCACGTTAGAAAATCTTACAAGTAAAATTATCATTTTAGAGCCCCCAGCATTGATGTAACCGAAGAACATATGGTGGGAAATGAGGTGGGTTGAATTACATCGCCAATGACATCTGACGAGGATCTCATATCTTCTGTCAAACTTTGAAGCAAAGGACCCAGTGCAAAGGAACTATATGCTTCATTTAGCACAAACTCATTCCTGTAAAAATTGGAAGGCTGGGTTTTCAAGCAGCTCTTGCAGGTTTGGCGTCAGAGAAGTCCTTTTCTGGCAAGGAATTGGATATATCATCCCCAGACAAAGGAATACTGCCTTATGAGCCACTTATTAGAAGAAGTCCAAAAGTTTATTTATTACGAGGAAAGAGTTCAACCTTGAATTGTCATCCAACAAAAAGGAGTTGCTCGGAGCATCGTTAAAGTAGTCCGCCATTAATATTGTAATACGTGAAATAACCTGTAAAGAAAATAAAGTTACAATAGCTCATAGAAAGTGAAAAGGAAGGACTTCAGGAGATCGAAGCTTACTAGTGGCGACACACTTCGAGTGTTAAACTTGTCATCCCAGTAAAGGGTGCATATTATATTAAGCTGATCTACACTGAAGATCTGTACCCAACAATGAAATTTAGTGTGACAAAAATCCCCATGCCTATACATACAATGAGTGGAGAGAGAGAGTTACAGGGCAGATATCACTGATAATTTCGTCATAGAAAATTTTGGACTTCTGTTGTATAACCTGGAGATCAATAACTATATTATTTCCATAACATATAGGAGTTGATGTTAGAAACCGGTCTAAATATGCTGATAAATACTAAAACACTTTACAACTATGCTAAACCTGCTATTAACTTTGTCTTTGAAAAAGCAGGAAAAATGGAAAAAATAATGGTAAGTGTAAGTACACCAAGAAAACAAGAAAGGAAAGAGATGTAAAAGGAGGAAGGAGCCACATGTGTCGTGGGATGTTTAAAGCCCTGTCATATAGAATAAGAGTTCATGGGCCTCTCCACTCATCAACAATTGGTTTTGAGTTGGATGCATCCAGAATCTTAAGATCTTCCAGTTAGATAACGACTCACGGTCATCACTTGACAAACTCAGGAACAGATGGTTATGATCAAGTATATTCTGGAGCTGATTTTAATTGTCTAGTCACATGGGTGGTATGAACCCCATCAATCAGCTCTCTAGTCAGAAAACTTAATACACTGAATAATACACTTAAAAATGGATATCTTCAAATTAATCACTTCTCCAATCAGAAAAAAATCAAAGGCCCCCTACATGACTGATCAACTCTCAGACTATAATCTCGAGTATCAAGTGACAAGAAAAATACATATAACAACAGCATTTGTATAAAAAAGAACTAATTGCCAAAACATGGGACTAGAATGTGAACAATTTCGTCCCATGAGGACACGACAGTATAGAAAAGAGAGTATACACGAAGCACTCTTATAACAAGTAACAAGGTCACATGCAGAGTACAGCATGAGCTGGGCGAGCATACAAACAAGAATTTCTAAAAACAGCCAGAGTGGCAACATCTGACAAGCACTATAAACTGTTCCTGTCACTCGACGAGCTCTCACGAGCTACTTATGAGATCATAGTGACAACTGACAATCAATTTACAAAAACAAGCCTGAGGCTTAGTATACATAGTGAAAAAACACGCTTAAGCTGTAGGCATTATGCTTGATTAGAGCACTTGCGCCTCGAGGTTCAGTGAGGCTTAAGCCTCGGTGGACCCTTCTTTTTTTAGCCTCATTTTCTTCTTCTTTTAAATGAACTTATTCTTCTAATTAAATTTTCTGATTACATTTTCCACCATCTAGCATGAGGACAACAGAAAAATGCAATTGCTTTAGTACTATTTGTGTATGAACTTTGATGTCAACAAAAGTACTTGCTTAAAAGGACCCTGTCTCTTTGTTCAGGCTTTCTTATGTGCAAGCTCAACTTTGTCACTCGCAACATTTAGGCTTACACCTTGGAGTCTCACTTCAAGCCTCAAGGAGGTAACTCTGCCTTGAGGCTTAATGCTTTTTTAAAACATTGCATAAAAGCTAAAATGACAATTTGAACCGTATTCACATAGTTTTAAACTTGTTAGAGTATGTTTCAAAAATATGCATGTTAGACATACCAAAAATACAACGGCTTGCCTAATGTGCGGCTTCATCCCAAGTTGACCCTGCATACTGCAATTTGTGAAAATAGAGATCATAGCTAAAGAGATCTAATAAACATTAAACATGATTTATAGGTTAAGGAGAGATGCAAGTGAAAGTACCTCTTCTTTAGCTTAGCTACACCACAGCTTCAATTCGTCCAACCCAGATTTTAAATATTCCCTGTTGCTGAATGAGCAACACTCTCGACGTAGGAGAAGACTGCAGCGAAGTAAAACAACTTGTTTTGATAAAACTATTACCGATTGAAAAGTTGATATTTTGATATAGGGGCAGGTTCCGTTTACAATACTTTTTATACAACGTTTTATACAATACCCCCACCGGACCCTTCAAGATGTTTTAAGGGCTAATTTTTTGTGGATAAGATGTTCTCACCATGGATATGACCTCCATAAAAAATCGGGTCCTTTGAACATTTCTAAGTTTTCTAAAAAATAGTTACAAAATCGATATTTTTGGATTGTTGATAAAAATTCATAGGTTGAGAGCAATTTTTCTCGCTGTTAGGAGTTTTCAAATGAGCTGAATTTTTGTGGAGATGATCTCCATGGTGTGAAGATCATATCTACAAGGAATCAATGCTTAATTCATATTTTCAAGAGGTATTGTATAAAAAGTGTTGTAAACGGAACCTATCCCTTTGATATATATATATAAAAGAACATTGGGGGAGTTGATATTTTGATAAAACTATTACCTATTGAAAAGTTGTACATTGATCTAGGAAAAAATCTGAGTGAAGATCTTTTGAATGAGAACTGGAGGCACCTGAAACAGGACCAACATTACAGATTTACCGTACACGAGAAAGTAAAATCCCTTCAACCAAAGAGGTCCTTACAAAAAATTTCTGCAATATACTGAGAAGCGAGTTGAGACTCTCAATGATGGTACGCCAATAACTAGTTGGAGAATTGTTTCCAGATGACCTCCCAGATCCTCTTAGGGTACTCCCCTTGACGTTCTTGGAACCTAAACTTTCAGTTCAACACATTAGCAGCAGCAGTAAATTTATAAAATTCCACAAAGACAACACAAGATTTGTCAATACATAAACTCAATCTGGTGTATCTAGAACTCTTGTGCGGAAGTGTGCACAGAAAGTCAGAAAGTAACAGGAACAATCAGAAATGGAAAAATAAAAAAAACTTATACTCACATTAAATGGATGCGATTAATAAATATACTCTCTCCTAGCGAGATTATGTTCATATTATTTGCTATGGAAAAGTAAACATAAATCTCTTGAGAATTCAGTGGGCAAAAATCAACAATAGCTGTCGAGATTTTAGTGTTCTAAATCATATTTAAGTACATTCTGCAGTGGGCAAGACATAAAAACGAGACAGGCCAACACTGTAAAATAGCAAGTTGAAGTTCACACTACCTAGATACATAAGGAGAGTGATGGTGCTAATTCTTTCTTCAAGTTGTCTCGTATTATTCCATATATCATATCCACAAATGCTGTGAGCTGGTTCTTGAAAAGCAGCGCTGGATACTTCCCCTCAACTTGATGCATGCTATCTAGTCCACTTAATGAAATGTTGCCGGACAAAGGAGACGAGCAGAATCCCTGACAAGAATCAGCGAAAAGCCAATGAATGAGCCAGGTGTCATCAAAGTTCAAAGTACAAGATCAGAAAATCGCGAAAAACTAAACTATATTTTTACTTGGGTCATCCTTCCAGACAATGCTATAGCAGGTGGATCTTTCCGATGACTTAGAGTTGAAACAGCAAAACCAGAGGCTTTCAAACTCTTCTGTAGCAAGAATAAAAGTGAAAAGTGTTTGAAAGCCAGTAAGTCATATGGTCATTATTTTTCTGATTCTGCAGAAACGAGGAGGTTCCTTAAAATTCAAAACTCAACGTTTAATGAAATATTATATCTTTTCAATATAATAAGCACAATCCTCTAGTACAATGTAGTATTTGAAACTTGTAATATCATGTCAATTTACTTTTACATCTTCAAAATATTGATATGTTAGCTCAAAAATTAACTAAATGGGCTAGGGAGTATGGACACTTTGTTCCATTAAAATATTGCCCAGACTGCTGTCAAACCTCTTTAGTCAAGTATGATTGCCACTTTTGCAGGCGTTTTCTACCAAGGGGAAAAAAAAGAAAACAAATAATGTAATATTTGACAACTATAACTATAGAACAGAAACGGATTCCTTTTAGGAAAGGCTAAAACAAATCATGAAAAAATGAAGAATGGTGAAAATCACTCTGAGTTTTTGTTTTAATCTATACATACCAAATCCTTTTGACGACTGTCAATGAGAGGCTTGTGTGGAAAAAAAAACTTCTTTAGATTAGAATATTATATGCTTTTTGGCGCCATAAGTATATATAACAAACTTTCCTAGCTGAAGTATAAAACATAGAAAGAAATTCACAATTTTGTGGTTCTGCTCCTACAGACCATCCTGGTTTTGTGTGATGAAAATCTACTTACCCCAATTGCTGAACCAATCATCTGGATAAGGCGACCAAACACCTTAGTTTTTTCATCTATAAACGAGACATCTATAAATAGTAAATGCTGCAACTGGTATTCCTTGACTGAAAACAATATATTGCATGACACAATTGATAAGAGCATCAACATTTTCCTGCGCCAAGATATATCGAACATGATCAACATGAATTCCATGAAATTAACAAGAAACAACCTGAAAACACGAATTGTAATTAGATCACTGTAATAGTAATCATATATCAAGATATTAAGCCCTGAAAATATTCCAGATTGGGAAGTCATAAGTTGAGATAGGCATATATACATTGGCGAACGGATTTGCTACATGCTCTGACATTGGCTCTGCTGGTGTATTTAATAAGGCCTGCTGTTTGACAATTTTATTCTCAGATTCCTTGTCAGAAAGCTTCTCATCCAGCCTAACAAAACAAGAAGACAATCATATTGAAAATTAAAACTGAACAATGACTACACTCGAGCTAAACAAAAAGGAAGGTCTTATTGACCACAACTCGAGCCTCCAAAACTTAATTTCAGAACAGAATCATACCGTTTTTCAGAGGTTGGAAAGTCGACTGAAGAAACCAGTGAAGGGGATGGGCCACTAATTTCTGTGGAACCAACTATCCAGATGCATGCACTTGATGAAGACACACTATACGGATAAAGTGGATTAGGAGGCTGCCGAAGTTGTACACTCCCCTCAAGACCTGCACCACAACGTGGGTCTGGCAAACTGACATTATATATTCTGACATCCACAGAAAATTCCTGCTCATTTCCAAGTTACATGTCTATTTGAAAAGCCGGAATTGTGTACATGTATAGCCGAGTGCTTATTACAGATTTATCCATGTTCATCAGAACTCAAAAGTGAGCACCTAAACCTGATACCTGATTTATATTTCCTTACGAAGGCTAATACAATCGGAGCTATGCGGACAATAGTTATCAGAGTACTCAATTCCCTAGTAAAGTAAAATGATTTGCCATCAATAAATTCTTATTGCAAACAAAACAACCAATTTCTTACATTACTTCTCAACAATTCTGTTTGCTCCAAACCCACTCTTACGTACTAAGTGGGTAAAATCCCTTAGATTTGCTACAATTATCACCAAATGGACTCATGGAATTTGAATTTGAATAGCATACACGAAGGAGCCCATGACACAAGCAATAGGAAAAAAAATGAGTCACACACCTTGGGTTTAGCCCATTGTAAGAAACGCGTTGATGAAAAAGTGCGCATGTTAGTGTTGTTGTTGCTTGCATTTCTCCAACATATATGACTTGGTTCAATTTTCTGCTAAATGAATTGGATTTATATTTTTTAGTATGAAGTATGAAGTGAAGTGGGGGTTGATTTCGGGTGAAGATAAAAGTTGTTTTGATATTAAAAAAATTGGACCATACTGTTAAATAAAATCACGACATTCTAAACAATTTTTTATGAGGACTGACAATTTGCCAATCAGACTCACTGAAATGTTCTTTATCGAAACAACTTGAAGAGTATAGAAAATGCAGCTTCTTCCAGTCATTGCTGTGTCTGCTCTTACTCTTTTCTGATTGAATGGTGAAACCAAAGACGCTGTGATAGGGTCCATCTTTTGGTACATCCCCTGCGAGTTACCTTTGTCTGCTCAGGGTTCATCTGTTGTAGTCGAGTCGCAATTCCATGGCTAGCTGTGAAGCAAGCGAATTCAAAGACTAGCTCATAGGTGCTGGTACCAAAACCCTCCTAAACCCCCTCTCTGAGGATGCTAAGAAAAGGACCTGAGATAAACTATCCACATCCACAGGCCGAGAGGCTAGAAGATAACAGCGGGATATATATTGTCGTGCCAGCTACAGATCCTAACTGTCCAAACACATCAAACTTCTATTCAATCATAAAAGTCGTACAAAGTGAAAGGAGAAAGTGACAGAACATGACCTCTGCAAGCGAATGAATACTCTATACTGGGTGGTATTAAACACATTTCAACTGAAGCAACCTTACTAACAGGTGTAGTAGATTGTTGTTAATTAGCTCTTCTAGCATCAACTTGGATCAACCTTAATTTCAGGGAAATAGCTAGGAAATGTTATGTAACCATCTTAGTAGCTCCTACCATCCTAAACAACTCAAATTTACTGCATCTCATATCATTGCTTCGTAAAACAATATTTCCTAGTAAATGAAAAATGGAGATATACCTTCCAAATACCAACCTAAGGTTATGGCTTTGAAATCCAAATCAATATTAAAAATGCAAATCTTAAACAGATTAAAATAATTTCTACAAACTAAAGATCAGTTTTCATGTCCATAAAGTCATAAAGATAGACCAGCAACTAAACATTCAAGATCAAGCAGCAAACGCCTTATGCCACATGTAGACATTTCTAGGAGCAGGATAAACACGAACAAATAAAAACGTAACCTCGCAAACTAAAAACTACTGCATACACTACATAGTAGATATTCCAACTTGAGAGAACTGGAAATCTCTAATTACTAATAATGTTGATGTTCACCACAAGGTCTCACCAACTGATTAAGTAAAGACATATAATCACTTAATACACAATAAACAGGTTTTCTAATAGAGTTCAGACTAGGTAAACAAATACCAATTTCCCAGTTATATATAATAGAACTAACAAAGACACAATAGTTCTTTGAAGAACTTACTCATTTGCATCAACCATTAAATCACTTGTTTGCATATTGCTTTATGAACTTGCGAACAATTCTGTTGACTGCAGAACTTTATGGGAGCATTTCTACTGGGTGTTTCTGGGAACTGATCCAAAAGGTTCAGTCATGTCTTTTCCCGCGGGTACATAAATTCTGTTGAACACATCTCTGAGTTTTCTGTTACCAACCATCTCTTCCAAAATTCTGTCATCTTGGATGCTCAATGTATCTTTTTCTTTATTTCCAGTACCTTCAGTAGATTTGAAAGAAAGAAAGGAACATGAGAATAACATAAAGAGAAGGGTACGCATAAGCTAGTAGAGGAGATCAAGGAGCTTCTTTTTTATTGGGCATGTGCTACATCATTGTTTAAGGCTGTAAGATTTGTTGATTCCATGTGCAATTGGGATGGGATGGTGAGATGAGCGCACTTTTGTAAAGGGTATTGGGAGAGTGTAAATTTGGTCGAGTAGCTCCTTGATTGGGCCGAAATGATTGTAATATTTAATATCATTATTATATATACAAAGTGAATTTTACTGATCAAAAAACAAAGTAGAGTTTTACTGATAAAAAAAATAAAGTACCTTCAGCAGATGAAAAAACCAACTCTGATAAATGATCCTTTTCAACCTGTCTGTCATACTTGCTTTCCTCCATTGTTCCCGATGTTAGTAGACGGTAAGTGTACACAACTTTCTTCTGTCCAAGCCTATATGCTCGGCTAATGGCTTGCCTTTCGACTGATGGATTCCAAACAACATCAAGAAGAACGACCCGTGAAGCCCCAATGAGACTTATTCCCTCGCGACAAGTCTTAGTTGAAGCAAGTAATACTTTAGCTTTGCTACACGGATCGTTGAAAAGATTGATCAGTGATTGACGACTCTTCATATCAAGGTTGCCATCCATCTTTAGAACTTCCTCGCCCTCAGTCCAATTGAAATGGTGATTTAATTGGTCTTTTATGATGCAAAACGGAGCTTTGAATTGACTGAAAACCAAAACCTTCTCCTTTAGCACTTCACATAGCCGGATGAGCTCCATAAGAAATCTTGTTTTAGCTCCTTGCGCAGGGTCCAATCTTAATTCAGCTGATGAAACCTTGTCCATGAAAGGATTCTCACTTTTAGAACATCGGCAATTTAAAAACAATGATGGGTGGACAGAAGCCAAAGAAACAGAATGTTCTAGCTCAAGTGGGTTTTGTATCTTCCCAAGTTCTTCAAGGAGCTCTCTTTGCAAAGGAGTAGGAACCAAAACAATAACACGATCTCTCAATCCCGGGAGATTCTCCTTTAGTATACTTCCTCTATGAACATGAACAAATGGATCAATCAGTGATCTTAACGGATCCAATAAACTTTGATCATCATCTTTACCAATAGAGTTGGTAAGTGAAGCCCATAGCCTTCTTGCATCTTGACTACGTAGATCAGATTTTGCCTGGCGGATATTTGGGGTTTTGGGAAAGAACTTCTCTGCAAATTTTGGCCTTACAAGACAAAGAGTATTGTAAAGCTCGTCGAAGTTATTCTGAAAAGGAGTTCCAGACAGAATTATACGTTTATCGGTTTTAACATTCCCCAAAGCCTTCCAGATAAGACTATGCTTGTTACGTGGTGTATGGCCTTCATCAAAGACCAACAAACCAGGTTTCTCAAGTAGTATTCGCCTCATCTCCACTTTTTCTTTGTTTCTACCCTTGACAAATCTGTCCCCGGCATGCTTCTCAAACAAATTATAGCTAATTCCTAGGACGCTCTTCTCCTTACTCCATGAGAGAAGCTTCACCAAACGGGTCCATTTATTATTCCGGTTTTTCCCCTGTATTAGTTTATGAGCCATCCTATCTTCCCTGCCTGTAAAGTCCCAAGAGTTTAGATTGTGGAATGGAATATCAATCTTCCATTTCTTGAATTCTTCTTCCCAAGTAAGTAGCATACTGGCTGGAGCCATGATTACTGCTCTGCTCTCCTTGAATATTTCCATGTAGGACCGGAGGAAAGCAATGGTGAGAAAGGTCTTCCCAGTTCCAGGGGCATGGGATATCACACACCCACCGATGTGATCAGGAGGAGGGGAGTTCCTCAAATTTTCAATATTAAGTCCTCCAGCTATGTTTTTCCATAAAAATTCAAAACCTTCTTGCTGGTGCTGGTACATGCTCTCTCTGATTCGTGGAAATATGTTCCACACTGTGCCTTTACCAGGATCAGAGGAAACCTGAGAATCCCCACTAGCATCATCAAAATGAAGATCTTCCCACATTGACAAATCTCTTTCATCGGCAGAGTTCTTCTTCAACAATCGTTCATAACGCTGTGTCTCCTATAAAATCCAGAACCCAGATGGATAATCACTAAGAGAATGCAACTTTATTCAACAACATCTACATTAGGCAGAGTATGTTGATATAAAAACATTAATGAAATAGAAGACAAAAGAAGTCTAAAAATTATGTTTTAATAAAAAAAAGTATATCAGCATCACTTTGTCCATTCCTTTCATCTTCAAAACAGATAGAGATGCATACTCTGTTCACTCAATGTGAAATCATCATCAAACTAACATGGAAATCCAAAAACCATGCCCATCACCTGTCCTAATGTAGTCATGTTCTCATGTGGAGCATTTCACAATAACCTGACATCCTTATATACACTCTTGGTACAATGATTAAGTGATCTTTTGATCGATAGTAGAAGCCGTTAAGTAAGAACAAAGAGAGAGTGTAACAAGGGCATGTCCCCGGCTGCATTAACGATTTGTAGGCGTTTAGATTGATCTAGGTCTGGTTGTTTCGGGTCTTCTTTTATCTTGTATGAGCTGGGGAGCTATCATAATCAGATTTCTGATCATAATGTGGCACTGGCTGATGTAATAGTTCTCATGTTCAAATGTAACTTTTCTCTATCAATAACAAAATTCCAATAAAAAGGTACAAACGGTTAGTCATTTAATAAAGTTCGGGATATACTTAATACACAAAATCTTGACGAGGATGAATTCCCTCTTGAATGTAAGTGTTCTAATCTCTTGTTTAGATTTGTTGCTAAGTTTGCGAACTTCCAAAAAGTCAATGTGAAGTAAGAGAAGAGGAAAAACTTACAAGAGGTGGTAATACATATTTCATCTCCAAATGCACAAAAGAGCAAAATCTGCATTTGATTCCGACTTCATCATCAATGACAAAGTCATGCTTCCCTTGCTTCCCATAACAACAAGTTGTAGATGGATCCAGTTCCACACTTGATTCATCAGCATCTTCAGTGTCAACCTGCAGAAGATCATGAAAGCTTGTAAGCTTCATGGGCAAAATCTGACTTATTCACATGTACTTGACTTATACTAGCAAAAACAATGTGATTACAAAGCTTAACAAAAACACATAACAGAGCTAATAACAAACACACTAGGATCAACATAACATTGTTTCTTTTGCTTGTACTTCTACATGAATACCAAACTTAATGCAGAAAAATCAATTAAGGAACAAACCGCATATGATGTAAGAGCAAAACAATAATCAGCCATAAGATATGAACTAGTTCTCATCATTTTTTCACAGGCTTGGGTTTCTCAATGCCATAGTTTACCAAATGCAGAGGAAGTTCCTTGTCTTTATTTGGTTTAGCTTGGTCCTTATGCTGAACATTTATATCCTTCCAAAATGGCACTCGTAGGAAATAGAAGAACAGAGATGGACATTTACATCCTTCATGTTAAACATTTATACTATTGTTCTCATAGTATAGGATTCATGACAAAAGGTATGCAGGTGAATCAACGCTAAAGATTAAGATTCAATTTTAATAACGAAGTGTAAATTATAAAGATCAAGAAAACTTGAAATAAGTCAGAAACTTACAGCAGGAGTTTCAGAGGAGCCAACGTCACCGGATGCAACGGCAACAGCAAAATCATATTCAGACCAGAGCATTTCAAGGTATTTTTCTTCTTCTGTTTTCTCCACAGGCTTGGGCGTTTCAACTCCAAAGTTGAACTTATAATTTATTTGTTTCTTGCCGCCATTTGGTAAAACTGATTCTTCATTCTGATGGTTTCCATCCTTCTCCCAAATAGTATTCAAAAAGAAACCGAAGAGGGATTTGACTGGCGGAACACCTACAGACTGTACTTCTTCCTTTCCCCCTACTTCATCAGCACCATCTTCACCTTTATTATTACCTTCATCACTGTCCTCATAATCCTCTTCATCGTCAGGTTCGACATAATCATCAATACCATCAACATCCTTATCATTAGCATCATTGAGTACATTCTTTCCTCTCTCAGAAAAGCCTTTTTCCAACTCAGCATTACTTCTGTCATCCCTCTCTTTCCAATCACTAACTGCAGATTTTACTTTCTCCAGCCATCTCTTTTTCAGTTCTGGACCCCTTTCATGCCTCTTCCCCTGCTCTCCATCATTCCGAAAACAAGACTTTGAGCTACTCCTACTCAAAGTAACTTTATCACTTGACGTCCCCAAATTTCTTCTCTTTCTGGACATACCCAAATGCACTTCCTTTGTTACGCCCATTTCACCATGATCATTACCCTCGTCAACATCAATATCACCACCGTTATCAACAGCAACATGATCGCTATGAATACCCTCACCTATATCAGCATTGTCACAACCGCCAACCTTATCACTATCAAGTTTATCACCAACAGCATCTTCAGCACCACAATCCTCAACATCGCCAATATCAACAGCGTCAGACAAATCACTTGTGGAGACAGATTTGTTAACACCATCAATCCCGTTCATATCAACAACATCCTCATCACGACCCTCACCAATATCGACATTATCACCACTACTACCCTCCTCAATATCTACATTATCACCAGCGTAAGACAAGTTAGTATATTCAATTTCAACAACCAAATTTTTACCTCTTCTAAAGCATCTCCTTTGGAAACCAGCAGCATCATCATAATCCTTCTCTCCATTATTGTCTCCACCTGCGAAATGAAGTTTCCTTCTTAAACTACAACCTGCATCATGACTTGGAGAACCGACAGTTTTTGTATTTGCAAAATTGCCCAAAGGCCCTTGCTTTATACTCACACCATTATGAGCTTCATCTTGTTCATCATAACCGTTGTTGTTGACATCTTCCTCCTCGTCACTGTCATCATCATCAGTATTAGAAACAGCCTCTTTTCTGTTTGTAGATGTACCCAGAATCCCTTTCTTTCCACTCAGAACATGTTTCTGAACCGTTTTAGTCCTCCTACTACCTTCATCAGTATTGGAAACAACATATTTTCTGCCTGTAGACTTTCCCAAAATCATTTTCTTTGCACTCGTAACAGGTTTCTTAACTGTTTCAGCCTTCCTACTACCTTTATCAGTATGGGTGGCACCATCATCAGTATCACTTGATGAACCAATCACTTTTTCCTTTGCAGATTTCCCAAAATTCCTTTTCCTTTCACTTTGAGTATTTTTCTGAACAGCTTTACCCCTCCTACCCACATCACTATCTTGGTCGGCATCATCATCAGTATCACTTGGAGTACCAAACCTTTTTCTCTTTGCAAATTTCCCCAAAACCCCTTTCTTTCCACTCTGGTCAATTTCCTGAACAGCTTTACCCCTCCTACTTCCCACATCATAATATTGGTCGGCATCATCATCGGTATCACTTGGAGTACCAACCCTTTTTCTCTCTGCAAATTTCCCTAAAACCCCTTTCTTTCCACTCCGGTCATTTTTCTTAACAGATTTACCCCTCCCACTACCCACATCATTATCTTCATCGACATCATCATCAGTATCACTTGGAGTACCAACCCTTTTTCTCTTCGTATCCTTCCCCAAAAACCCTTTCCTTCTACTCTGATCATTGTTCTTAAAAGCCTTTCTCTCTTTGTATGCTTCCCTAAACCCTTTCTTTCTACCCTGGACATTTTTCCTACCAATTCTACTCCAAATTGTACCTTCATCGCTATCGACCACATACCTCTCCACATCCTCTTCATCATCATCACGATCATCACTACAAGCCCGATACTCTTCATCATTGCTGTCATCATTATCCTCCTCATCAGAATCATCACCACCAAATTCATAGTCAGAAACATTTACAGCAACATCTTTACCCTTGTCCATATTCTTCCTCTGCAAACCAGCTGCCAGAGTTGACAATTTCTTTACCTCCACTTCTTCACTCTCATCATTACTGTCTCCACCAACAACGTAAGGAAACTCATCATCCTTTATCACGTACAGATCTTCAGAAGAAGAAGAAAGCACAGAAACCTTCCCTTTCCCATTCAACCTTCCAAATATCTTCCCATTGTCAAACCCTCTCTTTCCACCACCTTTCTTCTTCTTCCAAACTTCCCCATCATCATCCGACAACTCAATAACACCACCACGTGATGATCCAGCTTGTTTCTTCTTATTTGCTTTTGAAAGTTCACTATAATAGTGATCCAACCCACGTCTTGTTCTCTCTGCTACATATTTCGGAAACTCGACCATTGTTTGCTCTCTATTTTTGAAATAATAAGAGAAAATGAAGTGAAACTGAGTTTTTTTGTGTTGTGTTGTGTTGGAGGAGGGTGAAATGTAAATGGGATGAAGGGTGGTGGTTGAGTAAAGGGATCGGAGGAGTAAATGAATGAGTGGGTCAAAAGAGAGAAGTAAAAGCATGCAGTTTCCATATATGGTGAAGTTGCAGAAGAAATGGAGAGGGCAAGAGTGACGAAACAAGAAAATGAAGAAAACCGTACCATATTAAGTAAAAGGCGCCAAGACCAAGTTCTTTTGCTTGACTCTCAACTATGGTAAATAAGATACATATTGATTGCAACATTTATGTCTTTATCAGTTACGTAGCATTAGTTGGAAACCAATTTTTCTTGGTTAACAACATAGGACATAACACGCTCTGAACTTTTTAAAATTCCAAACATTTGTAGTTCAATTTCTGTATTTTTCAAGGGCTTTTGGTTCAAGTTGTGTTGGTATTTCAATTTTCAAGTGATTCTCTAATTGAGTTTTCACTTATAAATGTCTCATCTCTAAGCAGAAAGCTACATGTTCCAATTTTTCTTATGAAGCTTTTCAGAACAACGGACCCTTTCAGAACATGCAACTGAGCTAAAAGTGTTCATAGTTGGAACAAAACCCAAAAACCTCACTTAACAGACAAAGTACATCAAGTATGCAATACAACCAAACATGATTGACCTTTAAGTCATTTTACGCTCATTGCACACAGAATATTGCATTGCGTGTGAAACGTCTTTAATGTTGCCTAATTCTCATGAATTGGATAGTAACTCAAAAGTTGGTGAGAATCTTTGTACCATGATCTCCTCAATTTAGTAGAAGTGTTAGGCACTAAGGCATACGTCTCCAGAAAAAAGGGTTACGTCTCTAAAAATTTATCCACATCAGGCTGCATTTCTTCATCTTTCATTTTTGAAGTCCTTGGTAGATCCATTATTCATAGTACTCCGCTTTCTTTTCTGCTTTAAAACTGAGATGGCCAAAACTGAAAAATGACTCGTACAAAACACATATAACAAACAGGTACCACAGAATATATATAAAGAACAGATGAAAAAACTGTCGGAAACAAACGCAAAACTGAATGAGTTGCGGGCAAGAGAGCAGAAACAAGTTACAAAAGTTTCAAATTGTTGCAGTTTGTGCTGAATTGCAAGCAAAAATATTTGGAAGAGTTTTTTGTTAGTTTCTGAAAATCTTGTAATCCCTTCATTGGTATGACTGAAAATACCATTAGGGCATCAGTATCTACTATGACACAACATAAGAATTTAATTGATGGAATAGATACACTGGATATACATAATTACATTATGGCTGGGATTATAAGGAAGCCAGTGCCACCCAACCTTACAAATAATACAATGGAAAAAAATACACCTACCATCAATACTCATTCAAGACTGGATCATCGGGTTGTTTCTGACTATCTGGATCCAATTAATAAATGATTTCCCGCATTGTGATCAATAGTGAGCACTTTGAATGATTTAAGCTCTATAAGATGATGCCGCCTGGAATGAGAGTACTGGTTTGATTGCCTTTTGAAGTATGTTAGTCTAGTACAACATAGGTTTTATGTCATAACTTTGCATGCAATCTCCAAGGACATCCACCTTCAAATGCCTCCTCCAACACATCTTCCATCCTTTTTGCAAGCAGTATCTGTTTAGAAAAAGGATATGACTTATGAGAAAACCCATTGATGGATGTACACATGCACCCTAACTAACGTCTATATCTCCCTGTCGTTTGCAAGATTTCATGGATATACGTATTAGAAAAATGTCAAAAAACACTAAACAAAAAGGAAAATACCTCCAGGCTGGCAAGAACGTGTGATGGTACTTCAACTAAGTCTTTCACATTCCTCTCGGGCAGGATAACTCTTTTGATACCATAACGATGAGCAGCCAATATCTGCATATTCATACAAGTTGTAAACATTTTCTCCAATAAGAATCAAAGTGCGCGTAAATACCATATGCATCCAAGTCCATTTTATACAGTTCCTATCTCTTACCGTTAAGGCCTCAGAGACAGTTTTTTGACATTATTGATACTAATTACTTCCCATATTCTTTATAAATCGCTGAATTCAAAAAGCTATATAAAAGAAGCTTAGTTTGCTCCTTTAACAGCATATTCAACTAGAGGGTGGAAAAGGCGACAAACTAAATGTTCCACAGGTATAAGGCAAAATAACAAATGGACTATGGCGCGAAGTTTTTGAAATCGAGACTCAACAAGGTATCTTGAAGTTGTAGTCCAGCACTATTGTCACAGTGCGATTTCTTTACAACATTTTCTCTTTTTCACCATCCTATGTATAGTAGCTTATTGATCCAATAAGGTGCTCTTTGTCCTAATTGAATACTCATTAAGAGAAGTACAAAGCATTTTTTAATGATAATGAATGACTTTCTGAATAGTTTCTTTTCCAAGGACTGTCGAATTCCCAAACAAACTCATAGAAATCAGAACTGTGCTGCATACTCCGCCTATTAAATACTATACAAGGGGTACCTCATTGGATCACCACTAAAAAGGAATTTTGCAGAATACAGAAATCGGAAAGGTTGCTCAGCTTGTTCAGCATACTTTGATAGGAGAGATTTCAAACTTACACAAAACTGAAGGATTCACGAAACAACATTTTTATTGATGAACGTGAATCATTCATATCAGAAACCCAAAGAAGTATTGTGTTGCTTAGGTAAATAGAAACATGCGAACAGAACACACCTTATCCTTGATACCTCCAACAGGTAATACGAGACCCCTTAGAGTCATTTCTCCAGTCATTGCTGTGTCTGCTCTTACTTTTCTCTGACTGAATAGTGAAACCAAAGATGTTACCAAGGTCACACCTGCTGAGGGTCCATCTTTTGGTACAGCCCCTGCAGGAAAATGTATGTGAACATCACGGCCCTCCATCAGGTTTAGTTGTCCAGCACCTGCTAATTGAAGATCTGCTGCCCTAGCTCTTACCTAACAAAATTAGAGAAACCTTTTACTTAAAATAAGTTATCTCAGGCTATACATGAAAATGAAAGTGCATACCAGTTGCTTCAAAAATTAAAGAACAAACAAAGGAAGTTCAAGTATAGTCATACTGTAAAGCCACAAAACTTGTGGTGTATGCCTCTATATCAATTACTCAAAATATCTACTTTTGGGTCCAATTACGTGTCGTATATTCATTCTTCACCAGAATTTTGTATGTTTGTATGCAAAGAGTAGGCACAGTTGTGTCATAGGCATACACGTCTACATGCGCATATGGACATGTTCTTGCACAGATAAGACACAACCATACCCATAAGGAGCATTTCATGCAAGTTTGAGGATATAAAAGTGTATGATATATGGTAAAACATGACATTCTGAGGTAATAAAATTTGATACAATGATGCACGACTTCATCAAAGGCTTCTGAAAGAGTAAAACCACAAAATATACACGTATACTTGGGCAGCTGGAAACTATCTTCGTAGTATTACAGACTTTCGAAAACTGGTGCTAGTCTGCTAGGTGTTGACAAATGGCATTCATGGAATTGGTCCATCATGTGCAAATAAAAAATAAAACATTTCCACCTTTCATCAATCAAATTTTTGTTAAGGTTGAGTTTGGGTCTTCTTAAATAACAGAAAGTTTTACTTTATTTTTTATTTAGATTTGAATGAGAAGTAAGAAATCAAATGTCTCTCAAGTCTCAACTCCATGAATTAAAAAGTTGAATCCTCTCATCTTTTTAATTAAAAGTTGAACTCCAGAAAAATAGGGTGGTGAAGAGTAGTATGTCGTTAAAACTCTTCGATTTCCTTCAATAAGTTAAAAGTTGAACAACCATAACTTCTAAAAGCTAGATATTCTTATTTATACAAATGGAAATTAAAATGAGATACTACCCGCAGAGAGAGATACATCTATCACCCTCTGTAGTTGTGCACGTGTGCCAAGTTTTGCACGAGAAAGATTTAGCTGTGAAACAGGCAAAAGCCTATCCCATAGGTGTGAAGCCCTCAAGACACAAGACAAAACCCCCTTGGAAGATGCTAAGAAGGATTCAAGAAAGCGTTGTACATTTTGGGTGTTATTGGTACACAAAGAAAGATTTAATAAACAAGAAAGCTGCAGAACTAGCAGGTACTATTTTTCACGACAAGCAGATGCAAAAATAGATTGTCAATGTTGTGAGCACATGAGCCGAATCAAAACATTATCAATGGAGCAATAAAAGAATACCCAAGTTAGTGCTATTTGGGCTGATTCTTTGATAACATCGCCAAGTTGACCAGTGAGATGCAAATCACCCTTTCCGATTGTTGACGTGGCCTCAACAAACTGAACCTCTCCTCCGAAGGTAGTCCACACAAGCCCAACTGATACTCCTGGAGTCGTAACTCATTCTGCAGTCTCTTTGTCATCATACCTGGGAGGCTGCATTCCAGTATAACAAATGAGAACGCTTAGCCGAGTAATAAAAGATAAAATCAGAAATGGGCACAGAAAGGTGGCAAGACAAACAAGGAGCAGTTAATGGGGTGTAATTCGGAGTGAGATTAGGTGCATTAGGGTATAATTAAGGCAGGGGCCTTAACAGTAACACACCAACACTTGGACAAGCTTAATTGTTAAGATTGTATTTTTCACAAATTAGCCACCTACATGTACAGCTAAGCCACAACTAAATACTCATATTCCCTCCAAGAACAATGCTTCCAGCAAAAGTATAGAAAAGTATAGATTGCTGTAAACAAGAAGAAATAAATTACCCCCAATACTTTCTCAAGCATAGCCTCATCCACAACCAAAGCCGAGGTACTCCTGAAAGCATTTGATATCTCATGATTGTTTATGCCCATTGGAAGAACTTCCATTTCTACTTCAGCCCCTTTGGCAAGTCTGGTGTCCAGCAGCGGTGCATCCATAGGATGCACATCCTTGCTGACCGAAATTGTACTTTCTTGTTCAGCAACTCTAACCACTGCTGCACGAGCCAAGGCAGCTAAGTTCCTCTCCAAGTTTCTCACACCAGCTTCTCTAGTATATCTTTGAATTAGAAGTTTCACTGTGCCCTACAACAACCAAAGCCATCACATACTGTAAGATCAAGTGATATACATTGTCTCTTAATCACAGAATATGTTTTTCTAAACCAAATTACGCCACAAGAAAAAAACACAGTACAAAGAACTGGCATTTGCATGACTTGAAGGTGCAAAGTTTGAGTAATAATTCAACAAAGATGCATGCTGAGATGTTTAGTATAGTCCCATATGGGTTGTTTAAAGCATTGCAGAATAGTATGGAAGTTCCCAGGCCTCTCCATTCATAGCCAATTGGTTTGAGTTGGGTGCCCCAAAAGTTCAATGTGGTATCATAGCAGGCTATTGTATTTAGCCCAAAGGAGCCGTTTACCATGTCACCCAAGTATGTTGTCCAAGTGTTAGGATCAAGTAACACCACACATGAAAGAAAGCCATCAGGACCCAAGCATCTATCACTTTCCAAAAAAAAATTTATGGCTTCCCAAACCTCCTGCTATCCTCCAAAGGACCTCTTTCCTCATCCGAAATATGAACCACATCAAGTTATCAACAAGAAGTCTAGAGGTCTAATGAGGTTTGGTTCGGCATACAATTTCAAATTATAATCAACAACTGTAGATCATTTTCCCCAATCACCTCCTCTGCCTCTATAACCAGTCTATCAAGATAAATTTCTCTATGACTGGCTTTGGCACAAAGATGAAAAGATTTAGTGTTATATTGTCCCTCTCTAAGCCATCTGTGCAAAGGTTTGATCGAACATGTATGCGATGGGCTCCACACAAGCAAAGATTGAGAACAAAGGTACTGAGAAAGATCATTAGGTGTGATTGTGTGAATGCCTGGGATCATTAATGTCTAGTCAAACATAAATGATTAGTTGGAAGATGCATGGAGAATTGTATCTAAGGATCCTTGGTAAGCCTTAGTTCCATACTTTCATTAATGCATGTGTAGTTCTTGAGGGTTTGATGTAAGTGTAGTAACTTTGATTGTTTGCATGTAATAACAATAAAATTATTTTTCCCTATGGTGCTAAATCTATAAATTAATATATTTGGATACACTCACATGACTACAGCTATGTGGACTGTAAATGATTCCAGTAGGCTGCCCTACATACATACGGAAATCAAAGACGCCAAGCACTTTAAAATGTCCAAAATAAACATGATACCTCAGGAATCTTAGGATTATTAAAGTCGGACCATATTATCCAGAGCACATTAGTTGGATACATCAGACAGCAATAATACAAGAGCACATTGTTTTCAATATTGCAAGTATATATTAATGTTCTATATGTTTGCATACAGCCAATTGATTATTATTGAGTTGAGTACGCTTTCCTACGTGAATATGGAAACCAAAGTCAATAATCAGTTGAAAATGTCAAAAATTTAGTAACATACCTCAGGAATCTCAAGATTATTAGAGCTCAGTCCATGTTGATCCAGAACTCTTGGAATAAGATGCTTCATGGCTATTTTTAACTTTTCTTCGGGTGTATATCCAGGTAGCTCAATGACCTCCATACGATCTAAAAGTGGTGGAGGAATAGGTTGGATCCTGTTTGCAGTCGCAACAAAAATCACCTTTGAAAGGTCGAATGGAACATTCAAATAGCTGGTGGTCTTTAGTCAAGGCATCCAGTTTATGTTGCATATGCTCAATTAGAGTAGTCTAATGCATGCACACCAACAGGTTTCTCGTATTAAGCAGAGAATCAACCAAATTAGCCTTAGTAAAAGAATGCACGCCACATCAACATCAGAACATCCACCACAATCTATAAGAAGAACTAGACCTTTCCCTTGTGTAAATGTTTCTGTCAGTTTAATACCTCATCCAAATGTTAATCCAACTCATTCAAATATTACACTAAAGGTTATGATCAAATTGATTATCTAATATGTTTTAAACCCGGGCAAAATAAATAAATGGTTATACTGATTGATAAGGCTATAAAACTAAAACAAACTTTCAGATTCTACGTTCATTTCTAATAGCAATGCATTTTCTTCATCATAGGACACAATTGTATCGAAAAAAAATATATATCTCATTCCAAAACGAGAACAGTACCAGAAAATTGTCAACCACCTTTTTAGACAATATTCAGATGCTAATGATGACTACAAACATGATAAAAAAATGAAAAATCTATCCGCCCCACAAATTTCTCCCCGTTTACAAATGAAATATTTGAAGTGAATCCCCAATACATCTATCAACGTCAAATGACCCTCATTTTATCTCAAAATATCATATCCATAAGTGACTCCTTAGTTTTTGTTAGAAAACCTTCGGTTATAGGATCAAATTGATCTTTGGTAAGTGCACTGCACCTCAAATGGAATGAATGAAATTCCCAAAACCTCATTTACATTTAAAGCCCATGGTTTGTCAAAAGTCAAAAAGTAATCGTTCCATATTCCAACAATTAAGAACCAAATGGTTCCTCCTCACATTGTTGGACAAGACACCATGCATCCCCATATCATTTATTTAAATTGCAACCTGAAAAATCCTGGGATTTCCCCAAAAAACAACCACTCTATATCGCATTTGAATATTTTAATGCAAAACCACCATTTCACCTTATTTGGCCTGTACTTTTCACCATATTTCTGCAATGGTCATGAATTTTCCTAGTTGACTTTTACCAATAGGCCATATGAATATGATATTTAATATATTGGGTGGCAACCTCCCAATCATTGAAGAATTTTTTTAAAGGAATCATTCCAAACAAGGCCACTCCATTTTTTAGATTGTGTCTCATGGCTTCTTTGTTGGAATCAAACACATCCAAAACACCAAATAGCTCATAATGCCTTGTCACTAGAAAACAATGTTTTCTTTGAATTTACTCTACACTATTTTGAGGGACTTACCTATATTATATTTGCATAGAAATATGTCCCATAGAATTTTGCTCTTCTCATGCCACTCAAAAAAAATGAAACTTGAAAAACTTTTTCTAATTATTGGCACCATTAGGGATAGTTAAAGATGGTTTGGACTTCACTTATGGCCTTGAAACAATACAGGCCTCTCTCCATGAGCATTTAGCTTTCCACCCCCACTTAAATCGATATAGATATTTTGTCCAACTTCCTCCATTTTGCCTTGGATTTGCTTTTTTGATCTTTAAAAAAATAAGAAGAGAAACTAAAAGTTCTCCTAGATTATTGACCTTTGGAGTTGGCCAAATTAATTTTCATCAAACCATCTCAAACCATATTAAAAGATTCTTGATGTAAGCAATGTCCAATAAGAGAAATACATAGTGGATGAACATCAAAAATTTAGGAGGATGGGGCCACCAAAACGAAGTGTGTTGTTAAGGACCTGAGAAATGCTTAATGGTAAAAATAAATCTTGGATAATCACCTTGTTAGAGCCCCATTGGACAGTTTCAGTCAAGGAAAACCTAAGATCCTTCTTGATCCATTTTCCCCAAAACCCAAATCCCATTTTCCATCAAGTCAATTACCAACCAAATTACCATATGCTTTCATCATTTTGATCATCATACCGCACCCTTCTTTTGTTATGCTAATTGCACTAAGAAACAATCAAGAATTACCTAGTGTTAATAGCAGAAAATTTAATTGTTAATGCTATGTTAGTGTATAAGTGTTACATGTTATCCTACATTTATTTAAAGATGAGAAACTACCATTAGAACATTGTGATTGACCAAATCTAAAGATCATTAATGATAGATGAGTGAAGATTCTGCCCAAACCTGGTAAAGAGATTCTATATTGAATTTCAAACCTTAAGTCCTTCTACCATGAATTGCTTCCTATGTATGTCCTCCGATGCCCTCTAATATCAGCCTCATCCTTGACACCACCAAGAGATATCCTCACAAATTTTGACAAGAGCCATTAGATGAGTCTTTCCAACGCCTTGGACCCACAAAGCATAGTACTGGACCTCTGACAACTGGTTTAAGCTGCAATCCAATTTCCAAAAATAAGCACTACTAGTTTCCTAAAATATTAAATGTAGGAAGATGTTTACAGTAGTCAACCTTTTCAAATTCAATAATGTTGTTTAATTTTGACTAAACCATAATGATCATTGTCAAGGCGGCTTTTGCAAATGACAAGTCTAGCTCCTGTTCTTTACTATTTGTCAGAGATCATATAGACACGAACTACTATATCCAGGTTGCTGAGGTTGCATTTTTTCTCAAACGCCTCCATTATTAGTTGGCAGGAAAAACTATAAAAATTGCCTCATTATGTATTTCTAAAGTTCAGCAGATCATATATTTTAAAAAATAAGAATAAAAAAGAGTGACATCTTTATGAGCAACATTCAGCAAAATTCAAGCTATGTCAAAGAACATTTTAGTCAAGTTTTTATTTAATTTTTTTGATCAATAAATAGATGTTTTGTTGATAATAATATAGAAACAATAAAAAGTTGATGAAGAATTCATGTCCTCCAGCCAAAAAAGAAAAAAATAAAACAGATGTACAAAAGTTGGAAGAACACAAAAACCAGTTAAAATTCTTCTCATGTACAAATGAAGTGCTCAAAAGAATATTACTAGTTTAAATTATAACTTAGAGCAAACCAAAACATTATTTTCAAAATAAAGCAGATTTCAACATCAAATTACTGCTTTTCTAAGTGCTTTTGTTCATTTTGGTGCATTACTTACAAAAACGGATTTTGTGTTCAAAATTAGATAGAAAAAAAAAATCAAAATGGTGCTTTGAGTTATCTTCTTTGGATGAAGTTTTTGTTTTTTTTTTTCAATCTGCTTTTTTAATGCTAAACAACATTGAATAAAATTTTTGCTTTTAAAACACCCTAAAGCTCTTTTAAGCAATACCAAATGGCCCCAACGTCTTGGAGGAAGTTAAACATAACAAAGGAAAAGAATGCAAACAATTGAATACTGACAAACTTTTTGATTCAACTATTTGTAGATAAAGGGGACAACTGTAAAGATAAGAAAACAATCCCTCTGTGCATGCTTCCAAACATTTGGAGGCATGCCTCCACTCTGCATCCCTCTTTCCAGGGCAGCCACATCATCCTCATCATCATCATTATCACCGAGCTCCTCTTTTATGGCCCTCATCTAGATAATGTATTTACACGAAAGCCAAAAGATAAAAAGACAATTTTGATTCCAACCAAAGAAGAAAGGGAAGAAACTGAACATATCTATTTGTTTCAAGAATAGACATAGCTTGACCAAATACAAGTTCAAATATAATTCGAAGTGAACAAACGCATTATATGCAGACACTAGAATGAAGTGAAGCAAAGAGTTATCTGGAGTAAGGAACTTTAATAAAATAACCGTGAAGCATCGTATTACATTTTCATTTCTTTTTCATTTTTACCGTTATATGTTTATCAGAATGAGGTAAACACTAAACATTAGAAATACCTTAACTTTGATGTTCCGTGTAAATAAGGTTTCTGCTTTCTCAATTTATGTCATTTTTTTCACATTTTTTACTCTGTCGTACTTATAGGCTCTAGTGTTGTATAGTCTGCATGATACAATATTAACCATAGAGCAACATGATCCTACAAATACTTTTTTCCCCTCTTCAGGATACTACAAATCTCATATTAACCATGCGTATGAAATGCCTGATAATTGAAGAAAATGGAAATAGCTAATAAGTACGCAATACGGCATACCTGCTGACGCAGAAGAAATTCCTTCTGTGACTTTGACAACTGTCCTTCGACTTTTTGTGTTATCTTCTCTGCTACACGAATTGACTGTTGCAAGGAAACGATTACGTGTATGTAAAGTGTCTCCATCCATGAATAGACAATAGACATTGAATAGTTGGATGCAAACATACAGGTGAGTGATTCACCACTGGCTGCAAAGTTATTCCAAAAAGCTTACCTGTAAATGTCTGTCAACTAACTCAGTAGCTTTTAACAGCCTTACTTTCAAGTCAACTGAATCTAGCATAGACAGCTGCTCCTCAAAGCTTATTTCGAAGCTGGCAACAAAAATATCAGCAAGTCTGTGTACAGGAACAGTTTCCAGAAGTACCTTGGTCCTTCCCACTGTTTTTTGTTTCTGTGACCACCGTAGAAATGATGAAGTTACTACTGATAAAAAGAGGTAAATGTTCCGGCGAAAGATGCACAGAGGAAGAAATTGAAGGACGGAAACATGAAACTTGAAGAAGAAGCCCTGAAGTAATTTGTCAAGTAAGAATAAATAATATCAACTGTGATAGGCCATGCATTGAGAACTTTAGAGACGGAAAGATGGAATGGCAAGGACAAGAAACACAAAAACAAAAAACCAAAAAATAATAAATATATAATAATATTAGTAATAATAATATAATAGTCATAATAATTCCTTTTGTGCCTGAATTGTTATGAGCTTAGGTTAAATTTGTATTACGGACTAATAACCGCCTTCATTTTAGAACTCATCTAAGCTGAAAATACGCAATGTTATGTGGTTTTAGATATCCACAAAACAAACTATAAGAAAAAGAAGTATATGCCGGGTCCTTGATTCATTGTTTTTGGAAGTCCCTGTGTCGGACACTTTGTTACCTGTATGGCTGTATCTGGCACGACACATGCACCAACACCCATGCAACACAGTGAGAATCTAAAGTTTAACTTTAGGAAGAAAAATTTAATAGCAAGTGATCATACCTTTCATCAGAGGCAGGAGAGCTTGTTAAAGAAATCCCTCTCGGATTGACAATATATATATATATATATATGAATTTGGAGGGGGCGAAAATTGTATCTCCTTCTCAGCTTTAAGAAGCCTTTGCTTAATATCTCTTACCGTCGACAAGAAAACCTGCTTCACATTAAAAAAAATCAGCGCGCTAGTCTCAAAGAATTTAATGCCATACTCATCCGCAAGCGCCTGACCCTCGGAAGTAGACACAACCCTTTCACTTTCACCCATGTCAGCCTTGTTTCCCACCAGTACCTCATACACATTGTCACGGGCATAGTGTTTGACATCACTGATACAGTTCTTAATGTTGTTGAAAGATGACTCATCTGTAATGTACTAATGTCATACACCAGAAAAATACCTAATGCTTTCGGGTAGTGGAGTGGTAAAGCGTAAGATCGATGCTCTTCCTTATTAGACACACAGAAGACTTTCAGTTTTATCGGTTCTTCATCAACATGAATTTTCATTGACGTACAATAAATGCCATTTGACATGGACGTATCCGAAATAGAATCAGCTGATGAAAAGCGTCTGTGAAGGAAACGCTTGCCTACACCATTGTCTCCAATTAGAAGAAGCTTTATTTGGTTATAACTACGAGAAGCCACTCGTATCCTAGCAAGTGCAGCAGAAGTTGAAGAAAAATTCCTGAAACTAATTTGTCTCAGTAGTAATTAAAAATCACATAAATTGAGAATTAGAGATCTAGGGAAGATTATGATCTCACAGAAAATTACTTATAGAACAGAAAGTAAGGGTCGATTGAATTTCAGAGACAGTTGGTCCATCAGTTGTTGTGGAGCTACCTCCCACGCTCACATTGTCTAGAAACGGGTTCATTGTTGGGGAAAGTTGCATCTCCCCTTCAGCTTTAGCAATTGTTTCCTTTATCAAAGAATCTCTGTCAGACAGACAAACAAATTAAAAATTGAAAAGGATAGGAATGATAGGGGAATATTAATAAAAATCATAAGAACGGTTCCAAATGTCTGAGCATTGGGTCCGAAACGTCTAAGCATGCTTCTAGACTTGATGAGTTTGAGAGTTTCTCTTGTAATGGGAAGCCCCCATGGATACATATATGGGAGGCCGCCTACAGTACCTTCTTGAGAGTAAACTAGCTTGATACTTCTGGACTTAGCAAGTTCATAACATTGTATCCCCCCTTACACTACTTTTAATAACTTACTTAGCAAACAAAAGAAAAAAAATAAAAAGAAATAGAAAAATGAAAAATGAAAAAAGGAGTTATGGTGTTCGTCGTGTGCTTAATTGCCTTTACAATGCTCAAGCTCAGGTAAGCCAAAACCAACTTGGGCATTGGTCCCACACTAAATTTTAGGAAGTCTAACTGATGAGAACCCTCATTTAATAAAAATTAGTTCATTTGTCTGTTATAAGCTCAACTGCACTAAAATACACCAGAAAATTTTAACAATATTTTTTCACAAGCATTAGCGGCTCAAGGTCAATTAAGAAACAATTGACTTGAGCATCCAATGCTATCGAAAGAAAAATCATACAACAAGTGATATGTACACTTCAGTAATGGTAGGAGAGAACTTAGGGAGTGCTCCACGGCTGTCAATTCTTGTGTAACCACCAAACAAGCTGCTTTCAGGTGAAGAATCGTAAAACGGAAACAGATTGGGTGGCTTCTGAAGTGGTGGTATTTCACCCTGAAGAATCTTCACTACACTGCTCATGTTAGGTCTATTTTGGTGCTTTTGTTGAGTACACCATAACGCAACTATAGATAATATCTCTGCTTTTGGTTTATCCTTTTCCTCAATGCCACAGTCCATAATAATTTCATCTAATTGGTCTTGCTCAACTTTTTCCGCAACTTCTCCTGGAAACCACCCTGGGCCCATAGAATTCTTTTTCCTCCTCAAAATTTCAAACAACATCATCCCAAAACTATAAACATCACTTTTATGAGTAACTTGGTGTCCCCTACCCACCTCTGGGGCAGCACAACCATTTGTCCCTCTGAATCCTGTCTGTTCAACTTGACTCATATCCTGAATAGAATGCCTAGCCATTCCAAAATCTATAATCTTGGAAGAAAGGTTTGAGTCCAGGAGAACATTTCCCGCCTTTATGTCGTAGTGAATTATCCGCGGACGACAATGTTCATGCAAATAAGACAACCCATTTGCTATCTCGATTGCAATATCATACAGCTTCACCCATTCTATCTTAATGTGATTCCTAAACAAAAGCGTATCCAATGATCCGTTTTTCATGTATTCATAAACAAGTGCTTTCATGTGAGTCTCAAAGCAAAACCCATACAGTTTAATTAAGTTTGGATGAGAAGTTCTGCCCATGGTACTTACTTCAGCCATGAAATGCTTTCTCATGATCTCGTTTGTATTGTCTTTCAGTACCTTAACGGCTATTTTGACATCATTAGAAAGTTTTCCTTTGTAGATGTCTCCAAACCCGCCAAAGCCTACTTTCTTTTTCAAATTTGATGTAAAGCTCATAAGTTCCTCATTTGAAAATGACCGTGGTTTCTCATTTGTGAGATCATATAAGAACTTTTCCATGGGTTGTGAGTTGTACGTCTTGACGCTCCATCATTGTAGGTCAAAAAAATTTACTTAAAGGTATCAGTCACACCAAGTAGAGTGGAAGGAAGAGTGATAATGGCGACTTCTGAGAAAAGAAAAGGAAAGGAAAATTGAGGTGAATATAAATCTGAATATGTAAAAGTAATAGAAAGAAGATATTGATGAGAATTCATGTCTCCAATAAATTGAAAGCTCTTCATTCAGCAAACCAGTTAATTCTGTGCGTGAAGGTATTTCATTCAAAGATTCATTTAATTAATGAGCAAACAAAAATTATACATTCGGAGAAAGAACAAACGGTAGGATTTCTAAGTCAATAATTTCATTTGCACCAACAAACACGGATGAGTTTGTGTTTGTCAATAGACATGGGCATTGTACTGTATGGATGAAGGATGCATAGTTTACAAGCTTGTGATATGATCAATTTAAGAATAATCTACTAGTACCAATGTAGGTCACGAGAATTAGATCCCTGGCCATGTCCAATATTGGTGTGATTTATTCATGTATCTCAAGGGAAGTTAAAGATCTAAAACAATTGCCTCTTGACGTGCTGCATGCTAAACTGATAGAATCATATGCCAGTTCTTCAAAAAGTTGAACAAAGGTGACAAGCTTTTACCTGGAACCAGCTAGTTTTCAGTAAAGTTCCATGGTGATGTATGCTCCACTTCTTTATTACCTTCTGTAACAGTAAGACAGTTTATTATGTCTGCTATATCATTCAGATACAATTTTAACAGCATATAATGAACGCCAAGAAAGCTTATAAACTTACCATATAACCAGAGTGAACATGTTCTTCTCTCACTTTATTTGGAACTCCTCTATGGAAGGTTGGAATAAGGCAAGGATAAATGAAACTTTCTGAGCTCAACAGGAGTTGAAAATGGGAGTCTCGTTTCACAATGGCAATGGTTTAATTGTACTGTACTAGAATGGATGCACGTGGACAATTCATGTGTCTCTCAAGACCTTGTTCAAACAGTTGAGCAAAATCTACCAGCGAGTTTAAAGGCTAAAACCTTTTAACTATGGTCCAAGAAAGACATTCGATGAAACTGTCGTATAGCTCTACAGAAACAAATATGTCAAAACAAATGAACTCACTCCCAAATTTCTTTTGTGTGTTGGGCGGACCAAAAAAAAAAATTATTACAAATTTCCCATTGACCCTAAAAATCATATTTTGTGTCCCCCCTCCCCAAATACATCAAGGTAATCTATAGTCAACCTGTTTAGCCTTTCTCTTCTCTTCTCCTACATTCCTAATCCCTAAATTATACCTAAGTCCTAAATTTCGAAACACAACAAATGGAATACCCATAATTTCCTCTACCACTTAATGATGAAGAACATTTTTAAAATCAAAATTCATCCACTACTTAATGATGAAAAACATTTTAAAGTCATTTTCTTATAAATTTCGTTGGTTAAAGTAATGAAATTAAGGAGCAAAGTAATGATTATCCCATATTAATAAATTGTTTACCATTACAAGATAATTTCAAACATTTTTTAAAATCTAATCAATATAAGTTTGAAATTTAATGGGTTTTTTAGATAAAACCTCCAAATTTTGGTACACTTTGTAAAGAATCCCGATTCTGTTTCTCTCACATCTCTATTTTCGTTATTGACAACTCTACCCTTTGGGGGGTTTTATCTAGAAAACCTTTCTTATTTAAAAAACTCCTTCTCTCTATTCTATAAATTCCACCCTAAATTTCCTAATTCTAAATTCCAAATCAAGTGAAAAATTTAGGATTTACCCATAAGATGAGCAAAATGGGTGGTACCATACTATGTAGCATACCATTTTTTGGATGATACATACTATATAGCATCATGTTAAACCCCATTATCACTTGGTTCTCACTGGAAGTTTTAGACTGCCAAAAGTAAAGATGATATATATTATATATCATTCATTATTTGGAATGATACATACCATATACCATCATTTTGAGCACTATTATCACTTGGTTCTCACCATTCTTACTGGAAGTTTTGGTCTGTTAAAATAAAGATGATACATATTATATATCATATATTATTTGAAATGCTACATACCATATACCAAAAGGTAAAATTGTCAATAACAAAAATAGGGATGTGAGAGAAACAGAATCGGGGTACGAAGTGGGTGGTTAAGTGTGAGTTTTCAAATCATGGAGGGTTCTTTACAAAGTGTACCAAACTTTGGGGGTTTTATCTAAAAACCCAAATTTAATCAATAAAGTTTGAATTTCTTAAAATGTTTGAAATTATGTCCTCAATTTTGTGATGACGTTAACTGATCGAACCAGATCCCAATCCAAATAGGATTGAAGCATATCAGGACAGCAAGTAACACTGAAGTCTTTGTAGCTTACTCACACTCCGGTAGCTCTCCTCCTCCCACAGTTCTCGATCTCTTTAAAAAATTAACTATATTACAGCTGCACTTTGACAACAGTATACATGAGAGTTTCAGAAAAGAAAAATGTACTTCATACAAGAAACCTGACAATCCACATGTTATCATTACAAAAGGATCCCTATTACAAACGGACTACAACTGGAGCACAAACAATTATCAAAGTAACTTTAATGAAATAAAGTTAAACCCAACTCATCATAAGATTCTTCTGCTTCTATTCTTATTACCATTTTGGACTCCCATTGAATTGGTGCATTTGCCATTGCACCACTTCTTGGTTCATTTGCCATTGCACGGGTATGGCTGAGACACACCAGGGACACTCCAGAGAAACGGCATTATCAGTTAAGGTATGGAGTGTCTGACACGGGTAGGGCTTCCATGTTGAAGTACCCGCGCAACACACTTTCGTCTCTGCCTGTTTATGCAACTTCGGAATCCCATCAAACAAAATATCCAAGTCGCCATTTTCTTCCATGTTCGTCACTTCATCAGCTCCACCAACCAACCTTCCTTTCACAAACAATAAAGGAACCTTTATGTACCCCATTAACTCCTTCAGTTGCTCCCTAGAGACAGCATCTGTGAAAATGTCTCGCTCAAACATCTGTATATAATGCGAGTGTAGCAATGAACGGATTTTATTAGAATCTTTAAAAGGTTTTCTGTTTCCCCCTGTTGTTGTGTAGACAATAACAGAATTTCCACCTCCAGGAGGACATCTTTTGTTGAGTGATTCAAGCAAGGATTCACTACTTTTTGGTTTTGGAGCAACATAAACCTTCTTTAAATGTTCACTCCGCTCTCTCTGAGTTGATGCATTTGCTTTGCTACTTTTGGGCTCTCTTGGAATTGGTTCCGTCTTCGCCTGTTTGTGCAACTTCGGAATCCCATCAAACAAAATACCAAAGTTGCCGCTTTCCTTCATTTCCATTTCAATGGGAATCGCAGACATTGGGTGGTCTCTCGAATGTGGAGGAGGAAGCCAATCTGCATCCAGTACTTTGTAACAAGCCTCGCATAAATCAAAATCTCGACACTCAGTACAATGCCACCGCAGTCTAAGTATAGGACATGTGGAGCAACCATCACAACAATACTGCCGTAATGATGTTGCAGAGTCTTTTTCAATCATGACCTGGGTGATTCCACCCGTTGCGTTCGCGATATCAGTGGGTGCAGGTGTAGATACCACATTTTCTGCTATATCATCTGTAGCCAACATGGTCTGTTTTGGAAAGGGGCCTGGAGGAGTCTTGAAGATATTGCTACGCTGAGAGACGATATAAGTTAGTATCACAGACTAAAACATAGAACAAACAGAAGTAGATTAAAGGAAATAAGGATTGATGATGTCAACAATGGATGAACATCAATTATGATTAATAAAACAAACACCTAAAACTAGGGTTTAAACCTTCAACAAGAAGAACAATTCTCTTAGAATAACTATTCAATAAAAAACAACTAACAATGAAGGCTCAGATGCCTTTATATAATAATCCACAATCCTAGTTCTAGTTGGACTCCGAATTAGAAACCTTACTAGATAACCTCGATCTAACCA
Organism: Coptis chinensis; assembly: GCF_015680905.1. Taxonomy (NCBI): domain Eukaryota; kingdom Viridiplantae; phylum Streptophyta; class Magnoliopsida; order Ranunculales; family Ranunculaceae; genus Coptis; species Coptis chinensis. The sequence goes on along the minus strand of NC_141456.1, from coordinate 6,498,451 downwards.
AATAAGAAACTCAGAATAATAACCTATTACTAATTAATAATAATAAGAAACATGCTAATTCCATATCTATGCTCCTACATCAGTATATTTTATGATCAAACTCAAATAGAAAATTTTTTAGCTTAAAAGAAAAATTGATTCATTAATCATCATGAGCCCAAAAAACACATTGTTTCTATTCCAACCCAAAAAAAAATCGGAAGATCTCATAGTTAGTTAGACAAACCTATCAATATTGAAGCCATTTCTTGTCGGATCAATCGGATTGCTCGTAAGGCGTGGCTTGAATGTGGAACTCGGTTGGAATTCCATTTTGGGTGGAATTGTTTTACTTTCTTGATCATTTTCCTCGTATGGACTGAAAGTAGAAGGGTTAACTTGGCCAGCATATATTGCAGCAAATAAAAAAGTAAAAAGTTGGGTATATTACAACTTATCAAGGTATTATTAGTTCATACTCAGAGTTTCTTTTAAAGAATCTGAGTAGTGAGAAGCCTAATTCCATAAAAATTAGTTGCATTGTCTAGCACTAAAAATACAGCATAGTAGTAGTTGAACAATATTTCTACACAACGTTGGAGGCTCAAGCTCAATGGAGCAACAACCAACTTGAGCATCCAAAGCTTCATACACACAGAAAAATAATCTCATAGTTAGGGATACGTACACTTCAGTAATGGCAGGAGAGAAATGTGAGAGTGTGCCACGACCGTCAGTTCTTGTGGAACCACCAATCAGGCTGCCTTGACGTGAATAATATTGTTGGATCTGCTCTTTTTGCAGTGATGCATTTTGTCCTGGGCAAATCTCTCTTTTCAGATCATTAGGAATGATCTTGGAAGGTGGTCTGGATGTAGAACTCGATCCAGAATGAACAGAAGTGATCTTGGTTAAATCCCCTGCTCTCGCCCAGAGCTTTCCTTGGGACGGCTGAAAATAGAACGGTTCATTTGGTTAGTCTCAGTGTCTCCCACACTAAATAAGTATATACAGTATTCTTTATGGTATAGTAATTTAGAAATTTCAGAAAGCTAATGATACATACCCTTCATTAAAGGCAGGAGAGAATTTTGGGAGCGGACATCTGCCAAACATGCTGCTTTCAGGTGAGGAGTCATAGAATGGAAATGGATTGGGAGGCTTCGGAAGTGATATTTCACCCTGGAGCATTTTCACAACACTGCTCATGTCAGGTCTATTTTGGTGCTTTTGTTGAGTACACCACAGTGCAACTATAGATAAATTCTTTGCGTTTGCTCTATCCTTTTCCATGATACCACAATCCATAACAATTTTATCTAGTTGGTCTTGCTCAACTCTTTCCGCAACTTCTCCTGGAAACCACCCTGGGCCCATAGAATTCCGTTTTCTCCTCAAGATTTCAAACAGCATCATCCCATAACTATATACATCACTTTTATGAGTAACTTGCCTTCCCCTACCCACCTCTGGGGCAGCACAACCGCTTGTCCCTCTGAATCCTGACTGTTCAACCTTACTGATATCCTTATTAGAATGCCTAGCCATTCCAAAATCTATAATCTTAGGAGAAAGGTTTGAGTCAAGGAGCACGCTACCCGCCTTTATGTCATAGTGAATTATTCGTGGACGACAATGCTCATGCAAATAAGACAGCCCATTTGCTATCTCAGTTGCAATATCGTACAACTTGATCCAATCTATCTGAATTGTATCCGTAAACAAAAGCGTATCCAATGACCCATTTTTCATGTATTCGTAGACAAGGGCTTTCATGTTTGAATCAAAACAAAATCCATATAGTTTAATTAAGTTTGGATGAGAAGTTCTTCCCATGGTACTTACTTCAGCCATAAATTGCTTTCTCATGATCTTGCTTGCGTTGTCTTTCAGCACCTTAACAGCTATTTTGACACCATTAGAGAGTTTACCTTTGTAGACGTCTCCAAACCCACCAAAGCCTAATTTCTTTTCCAAATTTGATGTAAAACTCATAAGTTCCTCAATCGAAAATGGCCGTGGTTTCTCGTTCGTTAGATCACATAAGAACTTCTCAATGGGCTCTGATGAGTTGTCTTGGTGCTCCATCAGTGTAGGTCAGATCAACAATATAACAATGCTTGATCAACTAGCTATTTTTTCAGTAAAGTTCCACAGTGATGTATGCTCCACTTCCTTGTACCTGTAAGTAAATCGTAAGAATTTATTAATCGTGCTGTATCATTCAGATACAATTAAAACATCATATAATTAACGACAATGAAGAGTTGGATACTTACCATCTAATCAGAGTGATGTCGTTCTTTTCAATTAGGCAAAATGAACCTGAAGTCAAGATGGTAGAGGTCAACTTAGATGCTGCAGCAAAGAAAGATTCAACTTTGAATGGAGGCATGGAGCTATAGCTTGCCATCCCTACTTTGGCATTAACATTTTTTATTAATTATTAATAAAATAACCCTACATGTGTGAAGAAAAAAAGAAGCTGAACAGGAATTGAAAATGTACAGCTTGAAATTGGTGAAGAATACTTTGCAAGTCAATGGATTCGCATTCCACTGTGGAACTTTACAAATTTACTTTATTAAAAAATAATTTTCGCATTGAAATTAGTACTAATTTTCGCTTTGAAATAATTTACTAATTTTCGCATTCAAGTACATAAAACATGGACACATACTGAATCACCATTTTCATGGCGAGTACGTAGTCACCTGTGGAATTCCATGTCGTACCTCATATTGTGTGATTGTAAAATGGAAAGGAGTATATCGGATTTTGCTCGCCATCCAGGTGTGTAAACAAGAACAGAATCTTCACCTACAGGAGGGCACCTTGGTTCAAATGATCCGAGAAACATATTTGATCTTGTCTTGTCCATTTTGTTGGGCGACACCGTTAAGTATTAAATCCAATTCCCAAACGACCCGACTGGGTCGCAGAAGGTAAGCGCGAACGATATGACGAGTCGCCACAAAGGCAAATCACCTGAGAGTTTTGCCTTGGGCCGGCCACATCCCCACCGGCGACTTCACCACATTGTTGGAAGCAATTCCCACCGACTTCGCTTCGCTATATCACCAAGTCGTCTAGGAGGCTATAAAGTGGCACCACCAGGTCATTTGGTAAAAACAAAGTTGGTTAATAGAAACTGGTCTATCCAAATCATGTTGGTCCTTCTACTCACGCTCGCAAGCAAAAGAGAATATTGGATAAACAAATGAAGGAGCAGTCTCAGAAGAACAAAAGTTTTTTATCCAATCAAAATGGTGGGGATTTTTTTCAGTCTAGTGCAGAATTGCAACAAGATGTCAGGAGGGAACATATAATGAATGATAAAACTCCACCCAGCCAAAATCATGTGAATATTGGTGCTAGTTTGGGCGCGGCGCGACAAAGTGTTTGATGGCTTGGAGACTCCCTCAAATTGGGCTGCAACTTTAGCTTATGGGTATAATGGTTTGAAAAATAATCTGGCTATTGAAAATTTTCACAATTCTGAAACTATTCTTGTTGACAATAGTAGTTTTATTAAAGAGACTCGAGTTGGTTATGTATCACAACGGAAACTCGAGGTACATCCTAAGAAAGTCACGAGTGTACGTCGACAGAAGAATACATTGATGGTGACTCAGACTAGTGATCTGCCTCTTATTGTTTTTCCAATATTTAGTCCAACATAACATCAACATTCTTCAATTCATTATTTCTACTCAAAGTAACAACAAGAACCATAACAAATCCATCCAAACTAGCTAAAACTTTCTTGACGTGAAATCAAACAATTTTGAGATAAATAGAAAAATATAGATAAAACACCAAAAAGAATAACCCAAAAAAAAATGCGCTAACGAAACTGTATATGGATGAATGAAGGCTGGAATGAAGACTGGTTGTAACTGGTTATGTCAATAACATGACGCACTCAAAATAAAGTGGGAAAAATTGCTGATTGGACATTTTTACTCCTCACCCCATTTCCAGATATATGCCATTGAACTTTTGAGAATTTGCAAATTGACCCAATTGATAAAACCTGGTGGGACAAACAAGGAAAATTAAATTTGTTGAGAATCTTGTGCGAGATTGGAGGCAGTATTTAAAATATTAGATTATCCGAAATATCGGATATATATCGCCCAACTCGAGTCCTGACTATAAGGATGATAAATATATTGGAAATATTGCCCTTAAGAAGAATATTTTAAAAAAAAAAATTTTTTTATTTTTTATCGTAGAAAAGTTAGTTAAATACGTAGGGCTGGTGATTCCCTTGGAGCGCTTGAGGAACTAACGTTGGGAGCAAAAAAATCACTCTACTTCACTGCTCCTTGACCCACCAGGAAAACGAAAATATATTTTTCTAACCCTCAAACGAAAAATAGTTGGAACGTTCTACAAGCACAAGAAGTCACCAACCCGTGTGAAGTCAACAACCCGTGTGAAGTCAAGCACACCATGTAGAATTAAATATATTGACTTATAGTTGACTTACCAAGTCGTCATCATGATCCATAGTGTGCTTGTTAATCCATACAATTTCAACTTGTTCCAACTCAATTATTTAGTCAATCCCTCCTTTGAACTTGAGATCAAGAGCAATTGATCTTCACTCTGGCTATCTGGTATGTACCCAAGCCTTCAAATGTTGTTCAATATTATTAATTTATATGGAGTTTTAATTGTATATTTCAAGAATTAGTCTATCTCTCATGAGTCCCAATTTTTAACCCGTTCTTTCACTAGTACACATTTTAATTTTCTTTTTCAATTTTCAGACGTGGTTAAAACTTTGTTCCAGCTCTCTTCCATCTTCTGCTTGGTATTGGTATTGTGTCGCTTGAAATCATGGAGGATCATGCTAATCTTAAGGATAACATTAATGCTTTGAGGGTGGAAATGGGTAAGTTGAAAGAGTTGATGAAGGATTCGGGGAGGGGAGGGGAACGAGGAATGGACGCGTGGTCGCAAAATGTAAGAGAAAAAGAACGCGAGTTTGAAGGAATTCAGAAAGAGTTCAATGACTTATCTCCTGAAAGTTTTCCTTTTGTAATATCAGAGCTAGGAAGAAGCTTAATAAGAAAGTGGTTGAAAATTACAAACTCGTGATAGTCTTAAGAGAAATGGTTGTTGAAATCTCACAAACAATGGAAACATTTATCAGTCAGGTGGCAACAGAAAAAACACTGCGATTTTCTCCCTGGCAGATTAGGAAGTATACATCAGACTTCACAACTGAATTAGGTTCCGGTGGGTTTGGTGATGTTTATTTAGGCAAGCTGCCTAATGGTGTGAAAATTGCCGTTAAGAAACTAAAGGACGGCGTGATGGATGACATGGAAAAACAGTTCATGGCTGAAGTTACATCAATGGGCACAACTTATCATAGAAACTTAGTTAGACTCTATGGCTTTTGCTTCGATGGTGAATTGAAAGCACTAGTGTACGAATATATGCAGAATGGATCTTTAGATAAGATTTTATTTGACAACCACCTTGATTTACAGTGGAAGAAGCTATATCGAATTGCAGTTGAGACAGCAAAAGCACTTTCTTATTTGCATGAGAATTGCCATGAGCGAATCATTCACCGTGACATAAAAGCGGGTAATGTGCTCCTTGACTCAAATCATACTGCTAAGGTTTCCGATTTTGGATTGGCTAAGCTTTGTAGCAGAGATAAAAGTCACGTCACTATTACCGGACTCAGAGAGATGCGTGGTTATGATGCTCCAGAGGTGCGTATGGAAATTCCAAGGATAACTTATAAATGTGATATTTTTAGTTTTGGTATGATGCTGTTTGAAGTTTTGAGTAGGAGGATTTGTGATGTCCGAAACTCGTTTCCACGACATGTTTGGATGGAGTTTGAAAATGGTAAACTGGAAGAAATAATTAGAGATTGCAACATTGCGGAGAAGGATATAGAAAGTGCAAGGACAGTCTGTATCATTGCATTCTGGTGTATACAATACCATCCGGAGACAAGACCTTCAATGAGCACTGTCGTGAAGGCTCTCGAGGGAGAAATTATTTTTACCCAGCCTCCCAATCCCTTTCAACCATCAAATATCCCTTCAAGTGCATGCATCTCTAGAGCTAGTTCCACCAGAAGTGGTTGATGACACTGTTTGCTTTCTAGGCGAGAGGCATACATAGTGGATGACGTCATCATAAGCATCAACGAGCTCATGATTTCAAATTGTTATTTAATTTTTGTTCCTATGTCATTATTATTGTATTTTTATGTGTCTAATTCCATTTCAGGGTCACAGACTCGCAGTTCTTGACCAGCAAGAAATGGACCAATACAAATAAGCCTAGCTTTTTGCCTCGGTGAATTATCTTTTGTTAGAGTAAAGAAATAAAGAATTTTTACTACGTTAAACTAGATCGATGTGGTAAACAACTTTGTATGTGTAGTTCTTTACCAAAAATAAATAAAACCGTCCTTTTTATGTAACAAGCAGTGCAGTTCCGGTCTGTCCTCTCCAAACTATATCTTTGTCTACTGAACTCAATATTACTATATTCTTCTTTTATGTTGACCTGTCAAAATAATTTGATTTCTAGGTTTCGCAGTAAACCTAATTGTTTGCTTTCAATTACATAAATCAATAGTTCAAACACACTTGTATAATCATATCTAGCACACAGCTTGTATCATCAGCTAATGTACGTGTTGTGTTGTTGTCTGAGTGTCTTCTTGGCGATTTGACCAAATTTGCTAGTGCTCTAACCTAAGTCTACCAAATTTACGTAGTAATACAGACAGGTTTTCCAGCTTTAAGGTTGGAAGCAAGTAGAACTTCAAGACATCCACAAATGACCATACAGGAACATCTAAACTACATTTTAGGGAGTTCTTTAAAGTTTCCAATAGAAAAGACATAAGAATGACGAAGAACATAATAAATACAATGACGCAAATCTTCAACTTTGGAACTAAGAGACAAACTACATTAGTAAAAAAGCAGACTCGCAAAGAAGCTGCAAGTATTCATATTTTCTCATATAATTCAATCCGCTTTTCTGTTTTATTACATTACTCACACCAAACCAAACTGGCTTCACAAACATTACAAGTTCTCAATTGAGCCAAAAACCAATTTCAGAAAGAAAAATCTCATAGCTAATGGTGGTACCGTACAACAATTGCAGGAGAAACATTTTCCAAAAAAAAAGGAAAAAAAAAAAAAGACAGACTTTTAAATAGATCGGTGAGGGAGTGGTGCACTAGTTCTTGCAGAACCACGAGGAGCTACCGAGGAGCCTGAACGTGATGGCCCAGTAGACAAACAAAACAGATTTGGACGGAGAGGAAGTTGTTTTTCTCCAAGCAGAACATTCACCACAGTGCTCATGTACGGTCTATCTTGGGCCTTCTCATGGGTACAGAATAATGCAACTGTAGCTAATATCTTAGCACTCACCATATCGTTCTCCTCAATGTCACATTCTTTTAGAACTTCTTCTAGCTGCCCTTTCTCAAACATCTCCAAAACTTTTGCTCGAAATGGGTTTTGGCCATCAGTATTTCTCTTCCTCCTAAGGATTTCAAACATCATCATGCCAAAGCTGTAAACATCACATTTATAATTTATTATCGTTGATCCCGCACGCACTTCTGGAGCATCATAAGTACGTATTTCTCTGAATCCAGTCAAGCTGACCTGACTTGTATCCAATCTACAAAGCTTAGCCAACCCAAAATCAGTCATCTTAGGACAAAGTTTTGAGTCGACGAGCACATTCCCAGGATTTATGTCACGGTGAACCATTCGCTGGTGGCAGTTCTCGTGCAAATAAGAGATCCCCTTTGCTGTCTCGATTGCAATACCATATAATGACCCCCATGTTAGGTCTCGGTCGTTCTCAAATAAAATCTTATCTAAAGAACTTGCTTTCTCCACAAATTCGTAAACAAGTGCTTTCATTTGGGGATCAAAGCAAAAACCATAGAGTTTAACCAGGTTCCGATGATAAGTTTTGCCCATTGTTCTGACTTCAGACATGAAATGTTTTCCATTTCATCTTTCATGCCGTCTGCTTTCAGTATCTTTACGGCTATTTGTGTACCATTAGGGAACTTACCTCTGTAAACAATTCCAGACTCACCAGTACCTACTATATATGCTAAATTGGATGTATAGCTCCTAAGCTGCCAAGGAGAAAATTGCAGTGTTTTCTCTGTTGCCACTTCAATCCTGAACCTTTCGATTGTGTCTGATATTTCTCCGGCCATTTTTATTAAATCTTTCACAAGCTTATAACTATCAACCACTTTCGTGTTAAGCTTTTTCCTAGCTTTAATATTAAATACACCATCAGGAATATAGTTTACCTTATTTCGCATTCCTTCCACCTTTTGGTCTTCCTCTCTCACTTTTTTAAGCCACGTTTCTATTTGGTGCTCCCCTTTTCGCCCGAACGTCCTTTAAAGCATTCAGATTAGCCATTTCCTTTCCAAAGTTTCGAAGTTTTGTTTGAGATAACTAGAATCGTCCATGATATCAGCCATCAGGTGATACAATATTCGTACACTTAAAGATCGAGCTCGAGCTGAAAAAATAAAACATAAAAGTGAAACTGATGAGGTTATATATATTAGCTAACTAAAATAATTCATATAACAATTGTAATAGAAATCTTCCAAAAGTATGTCAAGGAAGCAGAACAAGCTTACTTACCTGTAATGAAAAACTGGGCCAACTAGTTCTCAGTCAAGGTCGTAACGAAGTCTGTCCTCGTTTCTTTGCACCTGTAAAAGAGTTGCAATGTTCATACACACTTAAATTTCATATAGATTAACAAGAGATGGAAGGATCGGATGCATACCAAATTCGATCGGTCACTCTATATATCGAGTCTCAGTCTATAATTATGTATATTTCAACTCTTAGCTTGAGCACTAAATGTTACATAAACTCATCGGAATGACAAGTTCAATGGACCAATCACCATTTTATAATGGATTGTTTATACCAAACAGCGGACGACTTCTTCAAGTCAAGTCAAGTCAAGTCAATTATTGTATGGGTTCACATCTTACGCTCACCCTTACAGTCCAGTCTGGACAGATGGTGATGGCCCCATCTCACCTCCTAAGCCAACTAAGCATTGTTCTCATTTTTCAACGTCCACTTCAGTTTATAATTTTTATTTTTATTTTCCCTTCTTTTTTACTTTTTAATTGGTCATTTGATGAACAGTTTACACCAATTAATTAACACTCATTAAAGGGCCTCTACAGCTGTCACCAGTAACCAGTTAAGTTTTCTTTCGTAATTTTGATGAACACTTAAGAGCAAGTCCTATGGGGCTATATGGAATGCTAAATGCAAATATAACACCCCAACCACAAAAATATCATTTTAATGGGACTACTAAAAGGGTCTTAAATTTAAGAGTAAAAAACCCAACCAAAGTTAAGACCTTTGTTAGCAGCTGCTATAATAAGTTCGGGAGACGGACGACATAGTTTCTACCGTCTGTATGTTAAATTTCGACGGACGGCAGAAACCGTGCCATCCGTCTAAAAATTTCAAAAAATAATGGACGGACGGCAGAAACTATGCCGTCCGTATTATTTAGCACTTTAAAATAGAAAACACAATTAGATTGGTTTTTTTTTTGGAGAGCCAAATTTGACTAGACAAGCTAAAAAAGCTAAAAAACCTATGTGACAGTTATGTGGCACTTTTAAGTTTTAACAGCCCAATTTAACAGCTTTCCATTGGACTTGCTCTAAGTCCATTAACAGTGATGATTAAGGTGGCTCTTATTAATAGTCTACCAAGCACAAGACGACTTCTCAAGTCAACGGATTCACACATTGAGCATTGTTTCTTAATAGTTAATACAACGGATTCTCCTGCTTATAGACATTATTATTTGTCACAGATCATATACTTGATTAAAAATTTATAATTCCTACTTCACATGGTTTTATTGCGTTACTCAGAACCTTAAATTTAGTTATCTAGTCTATGCACATTTGAAATGTTCAACTTTCTTGCACTCACGTTATAGATATTGTTGATTTAAATAATTGGTATGGAATACGATATGATACCAAGCCAATGGATTAAAAATTTGAGCCATGAAAGTCAAATGGTTGCAGACTTGTTTGCTGGAACGATGTACGTATAGTAGTCATCACCTACCAAAGAAATACTCTAGAGTCTAGACTGCCCATACTGGATCTGGACAATACCCAAGTCCTGTTCTCATGTTCACACGCAGCTAATTTATACACATACACAAGGTTCTCTGTGCTTCTACTGTTCTACATCAGACAACTTACCATTAAATGTCGATTATGTTGTCCATAACTCCATATTATCCCTTGAAGAAAAACAGACTGGTTCTTCTTTCACGTTGTGATTTTAACATCGGCCATTATGAAATTATTTCAAATGTAAATCAGTCCTAACTAAAACATAAAATTTAGAGCGGGCCCTACTATATTCAGGATCCTTAATAGGCGTGGCAAATTATGGTGCCATTGGCAAACACACGTATAATCATGAGAAAAAATTGGCTCCTAATCGCCTAGGAGCGCCTCCTAAGCTCATCGCATTGCACATCTATAATCTCATTATTATTGATTAACTAAAGTTAATTAAAATCTAACTAAATATTTTCTCTCCAAAACATTCTACTTTTTTTTTCCACCAAAGTTTTTATATGGCTAAATCTACTGTGCCCATGATGTATGGTGTGCCCTCACATATGGGCCACTCATCCACAGTTGCAGACTATTGCATCAAAAGTACGATCCAAATGCCCATACATCTCAAGCAAGACGATACATCCATGACTGAAGACATGCTCTTTTTATATTTGTGTTTCCATAACCCCCATTATTCCCTCATCTTTAGTTTTGTTCTCTGTTCACACGCAAGAAAAATCCTTATATAATAGAATGAATAAACCAATATTTATGATAAGAAATCCCAAAACAAAATAGTAAATCCTTGTTTCATTGGAGAGAGTAGTTAAAAAATTATTTGCATCACTAATGTAAGGTAAGAAAAGTTTCTCAAACCCCCTCCATTATTTATTGCTAGTTTTGATTTATTTATTTTTAATCCATGTCACTGTACTTGATTAATTGTGTCTGTACTTGTTTCATTATATCCAAGTGATCACATTTTCATATTAGACTCGAGTTCAAGTGAGGATGATAAGCCGAAGGTGGACGATCACCCCGGAACAATAGACGACGATGACATGGAGCTGTTATGGGGTGAGGAACCGAAAGTTGGTATGTTATTCTGATCAACAAGTGAAATTTATGATTTTTAGAATGCATATGCTAGACGCAAGGGGTTTAGCATTAGGATAAACAATACTTCCACTTCACGTAAAGATAAAAAAAATTTACAGAGGGAAATATGTTGCTCGAAGGAAGGTACTCGTAGAAAACATTCCCGTGAGAGTTTACCGAAAAAACCTCGACCCTTAATCCGAGTTGGTTGTAAAACATGTTTTGTAATTAAATTACAAGACGATGCAAAATATAAATTGATGAAATTTGAGGAAGTGCATAACCATGATCTTGCAAAATATTCTGAAGTTCATAAGTTGAGGTGGCAACGGAAAGTAACAGATGCTGGGTGGTGTTATTAGTAGTATATATGTATAAAGCTGGAAATCCTGGAATAGGAGCATCAAAAATACATTCATATATGCGTAAAGAAGCTGGAGGATACCAAAACATTAATTTTATCAAAATAGATTGCAATAACTATACACAAAGACATCGTAGGAAAATTTACAAGAAAGAAGGCACAAAATCTGGTTAACTACTTCCATATGAAAACTAAGAACCCATTTTTTTCTATTCGACAAAACTAATGAGAAAGACCAGCTATCATGTTGTTTTTGGTCCGACGCGCGAGTCACAGTTGGACTTCAGGATGATGTTATGTGTTTCGACACCACCTACAGAACAAATGGGTATGACTTACTATATGCTCTTTTTGTTGGAATTAACTATCATGGGCAATCTGTGTTATTTGGTTGTGGATTACTTTTAGATGAAACTACTGAGTCATTTATATGGTTATTCGAGGCATTTCTGGAAGCAATGAACGGTTAGCATCCCAAAACTATTTTCACTGATCAAGCTCAAGCTATAGCAAATGCAATTGCTTATGTATTTCCAAATTCGAACCATCGCCTTTGCTCATGGCACATTTATTTAAATGCCGGTAAACATTTTAAACGAGCTTCTTTCTTTTGTGACAAGCTTCAAGGATTGTATATACATGCAATAATGAGACAGTGGAAGAATTTGAACTTTGTTGGGATCTATTGCTTAAGGAATACAATTTGGAGGAAAATAAGTGGCTACTAAATTTATTTGAGTTGAAAACAAAGTGGACACTTGTATATGGGCGGGAATACTTTTGTGCAGGTATCACAACTACCCAAAGAAGTGAGAGTATGAATAGATACTTCAAGAAGTATTTCAAAAAAACTACGCCTTTAAATGAATTTGCCATTAAATATGGGGAAGCAGTATTAGATAGGCGCGAGTAGGAGATTTATGAAGATTTTGCTTCAAGGCAAACAAAACCAGTACTGAAATCAAGGTGGAAGGTTGAAAAGGAAGCAAGTGAAAAGTTTACAATAGCATCTTCAAGCGTTTCCAGGAACAAGTTCTCGAGTGTTTGAATATTTTTCAACAACCCATAGAGGAAGATGGAACACTATCAAAATATAAGATTTCATCTTATGGCCGCCATTTTTGTGTCCGCAGTGTTACATTTAACTCCTTGGATAATTTAGTTCATTGTAGTTGCAAAATATTTGAATTTACTAGTATTTTGTGCTCACACGCTCTTAAAGTGTTGCAGAATAAACAAGTGCCTACTCTCCCGTCGAAATATTATCATCTAGCACACACGCTTATATCATCATCTAATGTCCTGTGTTGTTGTCGAGTGTCTTCAATTATCAGCAGTCGATTGTATCCTTGCGATTTGATGACCACATTTGCAAGTGCTCTCTAATCTAAGTCTACCAAATTTACATGGTAGCATAGACAGGTTCTTTTTAAGGTTGGAAGCTAATAAGTATCTTGAACAATCCAACTTAAATTATCATATCAACTTCAATGATGGGAAAATTACAGTTAGCTACTCCTACAGCGTGATTAAGATCACCATGAGCACATAAACTTCCCATTCGCCATTGCCACACAGAACAACCTCCCTAAGTCTTGCCAGTGGACTTGTAATCTCTCTCAAACGAGGAGCTTCATGGTTGTAGTTCTTGAAATACTAGATACTGGCGGAGTTCACTGTACTTGATCGTCCAAATTAAAGGTCATCCAGCTTTAATGACAAATTCCAGGGAAAGTCTTACTCTCTTCAAACTCTTCGGCTGTACCTAGTACCTATTCAAACTTTAAAAAAACAAGATTAGGGAGTTTTTTTTATTGAATTTGAGGTTAAGGAGACCTCAACCTTCATTAATATCTTAAATAAACACATTCAATTTTGTCCTCCTCTACAATTGTCATAAGAGGTGAGCTCAGGGGAGGTACAAAAACCTCTGTAACATGTTCCGTACCTCATGAAACCATCAAGCCTGCTGCTCAATTAGCCTCCCTATAAACATGAATCAAAATTGAAAAGTAAATTGCCCTAGCAGACTTCTGATGGCTGTTGTTATATTGGCTCAGTGCCAGGGTGCTCTCTCTAGGTAGGCAACTACTACCTTTCCCTCCTGAAGCATCTGACACCTCTGTAACCCCACAAAATTAGGGAGTTAAGTAGTCTTGGTAAGTAAAGAGCAGGGAGAGGAAGCAGCGAGTAATGAGCACAACAGGTCCCTGAAAACATCTTTTTAATAGAAGCATAGGATTTCAGATCGATAAGCAGCTTTTTGAATCAATGAAATCCACGATGAACAAAATAAGAGACCATATATTACCAGACATTTGTCCTCAATTTTATCAATGATGCTAACTGGTCGAACCAGATCCCAATCCAAAATATGATTGAAGCACATCAGGAGTGCAAGTAACACTGAAGTCTTCTTCTTGTTGCAGTGCGCCATTGAGACTTACTCACTCTTCGATAGCTCTCCTCCTCCCACAGTTCTCTCTTTAAAAATTAACTATGTTACAGCTGCACTTTGACAACATTATACATGAGAGTTTCAGAAAAGAAAAATGTACTTCATACAAGAAACATGACAATCCACATGTTATTACTACAAACGGAGTTCAACCGGAGAAACCCTAATCAATGTAACATTAATGAAATAAAGTTAAACCCAACTCATCATCAGATTTCTCTCCTGCCGCTCCTGCCGAGTCTTCTTATTGGTACATCTTGGGAATCCCATTGAATTGGTGTATTTACTGCACCACTACTTCTTGGCGCTTTTTCCATTGGTTTCGTCTTTTCCCGTTTGTGCAACTTCGGAATCCCATCAAACAAAATATCTAAGTCGCCGTTTTCTTCCATTTCCGACACTTCATCAGCTCCACCAACCAACCTTCCTTTCACAAACAATAAAGGAACCTTTATGTACCCCATTAACTCCTTCAGTTGCTCCCTAAAGAGTGCATCATTGAAAATGTCTCGCTCAAACATCTGTATATAATGCGACTGTAGCACTGAACGGACTTTGTTAGAATCTTTAAAAGGTTCTCTGTTCCCTCCTGTTGTTGTGTAGACAATAACGGAATTTCCACCTCCAGGAGGACATCGTTTTTCGAGTGATTTGAGCAAGGATTCACTACTTCTGGGTTTCGGAGAAATAGAAACCTTCTTTAACTGTTCACTCGGCTCTCTTGGAATTGGCTTCGTCTTTGCCTGTTCTTGCAACTTCGGAATCCCATCAAACAAAATACCCAGGTCACCGTTTTCTTCCATTACCATAACTTCATCAGCTCCACCAACCAACCTTCCTTTCACAAACAATAAAGGAACCTTTATGTACCCCATTAACTCCTTCAGTTGCTCCCTAGAGAGTGCATCCTTGAAAATGTCTCGCTCAAACATCTGTATATAATGAGACCGTAGCATTGAACGGACTTTGTTAGAATCTTTAAAAGGTTCTCTGTCCCCCCCTGTTGTTGTGTAGAGAATAACGGAATTTCCACCTCCAGGAGGACATCGTTTTTCGAGTGATTCGAGCAAGGATTCACTGCCTCTGGGTTTCGGAGAAATAGAAACCTTCTTTAACTGTTCACTCGGCTCTCTCAGAATTGATGCATTTGCTTTGCTACTTCTGGGCTCTCTTGGAATTGGCTTCGTCTTCGCCTGTTCTTGCAACTTCGGAATCCCATCAAACAAAATACCCAAGTCGCCGTTTTCTTCCATTACCATAACTTCATCAACTCCACCAACCAACCTTCCTTTCACAAACATTAAAGGAACCTTTATGTACCCCATTAACCCCTTCAGTTGCTCCCTAAAGAGTGCATCCTTGTAAATGTCTCGCTCAAACATTTGTATATGATGCGACTGGAGCATTGAACGGATTTTGTTAGAATCTTTAAAAGGTTCTCTGTTTCCCCCTGTTGTTGTGTAGACAATAACAGAATTTTCACCTCCAGGAGGACATTGTTTTTCGAGTGATTTGAGCAAGGATTCAGTACTTCTGGATTTTGCAGAAATGGAAACCTTTTTTAACTGTTCACTCAGCTCTCTCCGAGCAGATGCATTTGCTTTGCTACTTCTGGGTTCTCCTTCATTTCCGGGTTTTGAAGAATCAAAAGAATCAGAAACCTCAAAAACGTACTTCTTTCTGTTTTGTTTGAACCGATGTATTTTGCTCTGGACTACTTCTGGATTTTGCAGAAACGGAAACCTTTTTTAACTGTTCACTCAGCTCTCTCCGAGCAGATGCATTTGCTTTGCTACTTCTGGGTTCTCCTTCATTTCCGGGTTTTGAAGAATCAAAAGAATCAGAAACCTCAAAACGTACTTCTTTCTGTCCTGTTTGAACCGATGTATTTTGCTCTGGACGGGTGTCGAACAAATCAGTTTCGTCGCTCTTTCTTTCCGGACTGTTCTTAGAAGCTGGTCTGGATGCAGAACTGGAACCAGATTCTTTGTGGGTAAGAGAGCTTTCAGGCAGGCTGGAAGAAAGAGAGCTAAGTTACTGGGGGAAAAAATGTATACAATTACACAAATATACTAGTTTCAGAAATATCTCACAGCTACGTAATGATACTTACCCATGACTAAAGGCAGGAGAGAATTTTGGGAGCGGTCGAGCATCAAACATGCTACTTTGAGGTGAGGAGTCGTAAAAAGGAAACGGGTTGGGTGGCTTCCGAAGAGGTATTTCACCCTGGAGCATTTTCACAACACTGCTCATGTCAGGCCTTCTTAGGTGATTTTGCTGAGTACACCATAGTGCAAGTAGGCATAATCTCTCTGCATTTTCTTTATCACTTTCCTTAATGCCACAAACCAAAATGATTTCATTTAGATCGTCATTCTCAACTCTTTCACCAACTTCTCCTGGAAACCACCCTGGGCCTTGAGAATTTCTTTTCCTCCTCAAAAATTCAAACATCATCATTCCAAAGCTATAAATATCACTTTTGTAAGTCACATGTCGTCCCTTTCCAACCTCTGGGGCAGCATAACCACTGGTCCCTCTGTACGACGATTGTTCGGCCTGATTTGAGTGCCTGGCCATTCCAAAATCTATAATCTTCGGAGAAAAATTTGAGTCTATAAGCACATTATCAGGCTTTATGTCATAATGAATTATTTGTGGACGACAATGCTCATGCAAATAGGAGAGCCCGTATGCTATCTCAATTGCAATACCATACAACTTCTCCCATTCTACTTCAGGGTCATTTTTAAACAAAATCTTATCCAATGATCCGTGTTCCACGTACTCGTAAACAAGTGCTTTGGTATTGGCATTAAAACAATACCCATACAGTTTGACTAGATTTGGATGGAAGGTTCTACCCATGGTGCTCACTTCCGCCATGAATTGTTTTCTCATAACATCCTTTGTATTCTCTTTTAAAACCTTAACAGCTATTTTCACACCGTTAAAGAGTTTGCCTTGGTACACGTCTCCAAACCCACCATGACCTACATGCTTCTTGAATTCAAATGTAAAACTCTTAAGTTCTTCATATGAAAATGGTCGTGGCTTCTCGTTCAACAATCATTGCTATATACATCATCCAAATCGTATTCTTTTCCATTGGTTGTTTTAATTAGGTATCATCGTAGTGCCCATTTTTAACCATTTTAGGTTAAACAATATAGCTACGGGAAGCAGTGAAAACAACTAGTTCCTGGAAGAGTAATAACGAAGGAAACTGAGAAAGAGTAGAAAAAAATGCATAAACAAATTAAAGAGAAATTAAAACAAGGGGGGGAATATATATACATATTAGTGGATTTTGAATAATTGTTCATGTAATAAACCTTAAATAACCAGAGTCCAGAGGGGAAAGTCTAGAATCTTGCTAACCAGATATCAGTGTTTAGAAAACCGGGCCGGACCGGTTGTTGAACTGGGTCCAATCGAACCGGTAAATTTTCAGTTTGGGTTGGTGAAAACTAGAGTTTTTGGTTCTAAACTAAACCGTGGTTGAACTAGCTGGCAACCGGTTCAGTTCTAAACCAAAAAAAAACCGGACCACTCTTATTATAATTTTTTTTTTTTTTTAAATTGATAATGTGGGGAGTTGACATACTATTATGTGTTTTTTTCACAAAAAATTCATTTTGATTTATACTACCCATTAATATTGAATTGAAACATGCATTTATTCATTTTGATTTATACTACCAATTAATATTGAATTGAAACACGTATTTATTCATTTTATTACTGTAATTATTAAAAAAATTACTAAATAAACGTCAATCGGTACTACCGAGTGGAACCATGTTTGAACCATTTTAACAAAAAATCAGTTCGATCACCAGTTCGGTTTTCAAAACATTGCCAGATATAAGTTGAAAAGCAAAGGAAAGAAAGAAGGAAAATGGAAAACAGAAGAAAAAAACTGACAAACTATCTTACCTGGAATGACTAGATCAGCTAGTTTCCGATCAAGTTCCAGTGCGCTCTGAGTTGTTGTTACCTGTTGTAAAGGTAAGAGACATTATTTCACGCCTAGTATATCAGTTTGTTCCTACATAAAACTACATTCCTAATAATGGAATAACAAATGATGGCTTCGGTATATCATTACATACCAACCTAACGCTGGGAATTAGGCAAGCTTCATAAAGGCTTAACCCAACATGTTGACCTTTGAAAGCAAAACAAAAGTGAACAGAAGAGCTGACGGGGATGGGGGGCTATAAAATATTTGAATGTTGGAATTCCGATTGATATTTCGGCATTCTGAAATTTCGGTTTCGAAATCGGAATCGCCACCAGGGGTATATTGGTAATTACATGGTCAGAAAATTTAGGAGTGAGAAGATGATCTGTTATAGATATGAGATTTGAGGAGTAAGAAAACCAAGTCTTTGTTAAAGAAGAAATAAATAGATAAAAATTTGTAGAGATTTTCCATGAATTTAGATTTGGAGAGTGCGAGTTGAGGAGGAGAGAGAGAGATTGAAGGGAGAGAAATAAGGATGTAGATTGACGGTCCAGATTATTACTTGGCTAAACTGCAAGTCCATTTCAGTGTTCAGACTTCAGACTATATATATGTATTTTCCGACTTTGTTATTGAAATTCCGAGTATTTTTAAATTACCAACTATCAATTTATTTAATAGGAAAACACGTTGAGCATTGTTTCTTGATAGTTGATACCACTTGCATATTAAAAATAGATTTGCCCCTTCTTCGATCTTCACGACTTCAAATCACGTTGTAACCTTTGGTTCACACCATGAATACAAAAGTAGCTTATCGACAAAAAAAAAAAAAAAATCACGTGCTTACATTTTCTTAATTAGTTTGAATTCAAGTCCTTTTAGGCCGAGTCCAATAGTAGAGACAATGGCGAACAATGAAAACCCACATTTTGCGCCACTTCATCCGGCGGCTCACAAAAAATTATTATAAATAAATAAACAAGTTGTGGTGGGAACACATGTCATATTGAGCCACTTCAATTAGTCCAAATTGAACTCTATATCCCTCAAATTACTTTTTATATACCGGGAGTAAAATTGAAGGGGTAAAAACTGCCGGATTTGTCACCACTTTTTATGGGATAAGGAGTCATTGGACTCGGACTTATTGAGCTACTAAGTCAAGCCCAATAGAGAGTTTAGCTGTGGCTCATGTTGTATTCAGTGTAGTCAAGGCAAAGACGCGCGCTTAAGGCGCGAGGCGCAGAGAGGCGCACTTTAGTGCCTCACCTTGACTAAGGCGCAGGAGCTAACATAAAACGTGTGACTTTTTGTGATTTTTGTTGAGGCACAAGGCGCGTGCCTTATCAACATTTACAAATTTTTTGTTTTTTTACAATTTTTGCTATACGTGACACATTTACACTCATCTAAATTATTGTATGGTACAAGAAATTATACAAATTTAATAAGTTTCATCTTGGAGTATACTCTAAGTTTAATTTTGACTAGTTTTTGTTAAATTATATGGATTGAGAGAAGACACAAAGATGGATTAAATGAAGTTTTACGAGATTCCAAAATTTGAATCACATGTGTCTATTTCGTAAAGAACTCTTTTGGCTTAATTCGATTTGTTCACCCTTTTAGTTTATTGAATAAAGTTGAGCTAAATTATATTGAGAGATATGACTCGTGGATTTTATTGGTGTTGCTCAATAGTTTCATATTTACAATCACATAGAATTAATTTTAATGTCTAGCTAAGCAAATCAATAATAATTCATATCATATTTAATATTTATTTTATTTTTTATTTGTTATATCTATTTTTTTATTATTCCGTGTCTCACTTTAATCAGGCGCGCACCATGCCTTGCGTCTTGCGCCTAAGGCACAAATAGAATGTTGCGCATTAGGTGTGTCTTAACGCCTTGACTAGAGTGGTTGTGTCTACTGTTTTTCTTTTTTAAACAATAAACAATTGATCAATAGATAAGCACTTGTTTCTTATTTGATTTGGATACTTTTGAAATTTTGATGTAAGTATCTAAGCCCCTCGGTTTCATGTATGTATTGATCACCTTTTGTTAAACATTTGAAACGTTACGAAAGCTTGGACATTTGTTGTTCTAGCAGAAGCTCTTGGTAAACATTGAAGAACCTACACAACCTTATCCAAGCAAAAGACGAAAATGTATACAACATAATCTATTGTCACATACCATGAAATTTAGAGAGAAACAATTTTAATTTTGCTACTTCCTTGTTGCTTAACGTCAAAACGTCTGTATTTTAATGACAACTATATGTAAAATGATTCTTGATTTATGCAAACGATTCATGATTTGGACGGGTGTTGTTCAATATAGAATTCATGTCATATAGAATTGATTTATGCAAACAATGAATAATTCATATCATATCTAACATTTATTTTTAGAGTCTCTTAGTTTTATTAATTTATTTTTATCACTGCACACCTCACATCAGTAATGCGTGGAGTTGCGCCTAAATGACTTGGCTACACTAATCAAGAGAACCATTAATGATACCGTACCTTTGTCCTCCTCTTGTATCTAATTTTGGCTCTGTGATCATAGGATCTTCTTTTTCATTTTCTCCCCTTAAACTTCCCCTTTACGCTATTTTAAAGAAAACAAAGAAAATGGTAATTTTGTTACTGCAAAAAGGATAATTACACTAACCCATTGATTGTTTTCAAAGAGACAAATTCCAGTAAACCTAATGTGGGAACTAGCTAGTACTGAAATCCTAATTATATCGTTAATTGATTACAATTGGGATTTCAAATAATTCAAGAACATCCTAATTTTAGACTATTTCATAATATTGACACCCAAAACACTTAAAGTCGTGCTAATTGTGCTTTAATCTATCTCGAATCAGGAGTTTCATCGGTTATAATTCTTGAAATATTAGATGTTGGAGGAATCCATTCAATGCGTTCCTCCAAATAACCAGTTTTAATGAGAAATTCCAAGGCAAATCTCACTCTCTCTTCAAACTCTTTAGGTGGACTCTCGTTCAAACTTTTAAAGATAGCAGTTGGGAGTTGAATGAACAATGCGTGCAGCATGTCCACAAACAATTTCTCTATGGAAGCATATAGTTGTTGAACAGAGAAACAACTTTTGATATCCAAATAGTCTATGATTAGACCAACTTGAGACGTCATAGCACCAGGATACAATTTTTCCCTCAATTTTGTGATGATGCTTATTGCATGGGCCACATCGGGATCCAAATCAGAAGCAAATTGAACATCTGTCTGAAGTCACTGGGAAGCAGGCAACTAAAGCCACCCCGAACCCACAAAGCTTTTGCGTATGCAATTTTTTTGTTATTTTCTGAATTTTTGGGTTGTAGTGCTTCATAAATGAAAAAAATGGTTTCCTTGGCTTCACGAAATACATTCAGTATACTTTCACAAACTTTAGGAATGGAAGCTTGAGCAATTTTTATGAGTACAATTGAAAGAGAACACACTTCAAGACGATTGTGAGCTTGGTATTTAATCGCCATGGGATGCACATTTGGAGAAGGGTGTACATTTGGAGACGGGTGTTTATTTGAAAGATAACGCAGTAGATGATTTAGTGACTCACTATGAAAAACCTCATTCAATATGATTATATCATCCACTATGAAAAACCTCATTCAATATGATTACACCTTCATGAGGAAGATCCTCAAAATATTCCGATAGATCCTTTCGGTATCCACCAAAAAAGTAACGCACCAACACTGATGGGAACACAATCAACAACTGAACTAGCAAGACCACCCACATGATTAGAGTTACAAAAAACGCCGACCCTTTCCCAATGTTTATCCATTTGTCTCTCTTCATCATCATCTAGGAAAGATACAATTATCTCTTCGAATTCCATCCGGCTAAACAATGTTAGCCATCTAAAGACAATTGCGAAAGTTCCTACAATGATAGTGAGAAGCTGGGCGATAACTATTAATATCATAGACCACTTATAATTAGAAATCCCACCACAGAACAATAATGGTTATTCTTTATTACACCTCACATGTCCATAGTTCTATAGTAGGCAGTTGCCGCAAGATCGCACAATCCATGGCGTGAGATTCCATATCCCAAGGCAGACAGTTGTCACAGCATATTTTTTTTGTTTTTTTTTTCATTTCAAATTTTATGTATTGGACACACACGACATATGGATATCTCATTTTATTCTTTAAAGTTTATTTATACACTCTAAGAACAACACCAAAATCATGACAAAAAAATGTACAATCGAGTCATAATTTTACTATCTCGCAGCAAATATTTTCATATGCTATAAGAAATTTTTGTGATCAAATTAATGAAGAAAAGTTTTGATAATTAACACAAACAAAGACTCTATTTTAATAAACAAAATCATCTCACAACAACTAACTTTTTTTACGGTGACTATTAAAAAAAATTAAAATAAAAAAAGACCCACGGCAACCACCTTCCGTGGAATATGAGATATCGCGGCAATCCGATACCGTAGATTGTGCAATCCTGCAACAGTTGCTTGCCGTTAGTGTTTTTTGTATGTTTAATGAAGGGGTGCTAGTACATTTGAATTGGTCAAAGGAAATGCTAGTACCTTTGAATTGGTCAAAGAAAATGCTAGTATCTTTGAATTGGTCAAAGGGGGTGCTAGTCCCATTTATAGAGGTGTCAATACCGCGATCCTTATTTAATAGGAAAACGGATTCACACGTTGAGCATTGTTTCTTGATACCACTTGCATATTATATACTTGATTAAAAATAGATTAGCACCTTCTTCGATCTTCACGACTTCAAATCACATGCTTGCATTTTATTAATTACTTTGAAAGTTTGAATTCAAGTCCTGCTACTAAGTCAATCCCATTAGGGCATCAGCAATGGGACCTTGATATTATTTTCTATCTTTAAATTTAAGAGAACAATATATAAATAGGCTTCCAAATTTCCAATACAGTCTCTATATTGACCCATATAGTTACTACTTTTTAAAACTGTTTCTATTTCTATCACATTTATAGAGGCCCGGTTCGTTTCGCTATTGTTGTTTCTACTGTTTTTCCTTTTTTTAAACAATTGATTAGAGTTCAACGAGCTAAACACTTGTTTCTTATTTGAAACTAGGGGATAAGCCCGTCGTGGACTCGGACTTATTGAGCTAGAAGTCGCCTGCGACGCTAACTCTGAGTTTAGCGGTCGAACTTGAACACCCCCCTCCCCGTTTTGATTCTATTATCTCCGGCTATTGTTCTATTTATGGTCAAGAATGATTATTAGGCTGAGAAACTCGACATCACACTAACTTGAACCACCTTTTGTGATCAATGGAAACCGTTGTTGGATATTCTCCAATAACGGTTTATGGATGAGTGCTCTTAGGGTAGTCGGTCCGGCTCACATTTACCTCGTGCCTATGACTTCGTTTCCCGGTACAATAAATCCGTACAAATTTAAGATCTCTCCATTTTGATTATTCTCAAAGGAGAAGATTCTTCTTTTTACCAAACATATCTGGGATCCAATCACGATCTTAATCTTATAATCTTCTAATAAGAACAAAAGATCTTCCTCAATCAATCCCTTTGCCCTTCATTCTTGAGAATCGAGAAAAATCTTTCAAGTTTGAATTTGTTCATTTTGAATCTGGGTTCTTTTCTTCTACTTATTGTTATTTATTTATTTTTATTCTTTATTTCATTTCTATAAAAGCAAATTGTAAATGAATAGATGGATGACCACATGCAACACAGTTAGTGGGTAAATATTATACATTTATACATATAAGCTAGCATTAAATGGCAGTGAATTTACTACGATTATAGTGTACAAAAACACCTTTTGGATAATGCATGAGCAATTATAGTATTACATTTTAATTAAAGCTCATCTTACATGAGAATCGGATGGCGGAGATGAGATAGAGGAACACTATCCGATGACTAGACATTTATAAAGCAAAAGAAAAAAATAAGACAATGCAATATACATAAGCAACACTTGTAGAAAAATAATTTGAAGTAGGAAATGAGATTCATAAAGTCGGATTATATTAAATGGCAAAAAACACCTTATGGACCACGATACATCGTGCCATTACATTTTTTTTTTTTTTGGGATGAGATTTAGATAGAGGACATTTATAAAACAAAAGAATAAATAAGGCAATGCAAGAGAAATACACGGAAGCCAAGAGGCGGTTGAAGATTGAGCCTATCTTGGGGAAACAAAGACATGTTTGTTTTGGTTTGAAGGTTCCTTAAAGGAGTCCATAGGGCATTTTCCTTTGTCAAGAATTGGTTTAACGTAGGAAAACTATAAATATTTGAAAGAGAGTTGAAAAATGTGATGTAAAACCAATAAGAGGGTAACTCAAAGTATGTTAATAGAAGTTATCAATACCTGGGGGCGAGCAGGTCGTTGAGGAGTAGGTGGCTGAAGGTAGAGTCCATCTTGAACTGGAACATAAATATTGTTTTTCTTGTTCGAAGGATCCTTATAAGGGTCTATTGGACGTTTGCCCTTATCTATGGGATCCTGTAGAAACAAATAGAAATAGATACTCAATAAAACCTACAGAAACAAACATAAAAAGATAGGTGGGGATAACATACCATTGAAAGTCGAATCTACAATGAAAAAGGGTGCCTAAAAAAAAGACAAAGCAAAGAGTGATTATTTTGCATGTAAAGGTAGTAGTACTTAATTTTAACGTATAAAAAAATTAGGTGGCAATAAATAAAACAAAAGGGATTTAAAAAGTAGAGGGTAGGATCTTCGGTAGTAAACCACGAAAGCGAAGGATTATTTCAAATGTAAAGGTAGTAGTAGGGTTTAGCATGTAAACAAATAAAAATTAGGTGGCAGTAAATAAACAAAAGGGATTAAAAAAATTAGGCGGTAGTAAACCACCTAATTTAAAAAAAAAACGAAAAACAATGATGAAAAAAAAATCGTTGATTTAGTTACATGCTTTAATTTTAACTAAAAGGGAGAGGTAAGACTTGGCACTTAATTCATTTGGGTGAACTCCCAATTCTCTTGAAGTAATTTACAATGGATGGAATTGTGAACCTCCGTGAGCATGACAAACAGATGATCCTTCTTGCGACTATCCATATTCTCTCTTATTTATTTTGTGAAACAATGACAGAGGAAGTCGATTATGTTGTAGTACCTAGTACCCAATATCCCTTAGTATATTTTCTTATCAATTCTATCGTCCCCGACCAACTAATTAATTGCGGTTTACTTGCGACTTAACACGATCTTCATTTCTTGAATATCCATCACAAAGTGCCGCACCTACTACCCACCAAGTACTCCCGCCCTTCCAAATATCTATCTAATGGCTTCAACACACTGCTCTCGAGTCTCAAACTGTCAGGGCCTTTTTACTGTCTCTCGAGTCTCAAATATCCTTCTTTCAACTGTCTCTCGAGTCTCAAACTGTCCTTCTGGGTTGGAGTGAGAGATGCAACTTTGGATTGATCAGCAGGCTTAACATCCCTAAATTATGATCTAAATCTGCTCCACTCAACAATCTCAGTTAGCGTCTGTGTGCCAAACAATCGTTGATCTAAATCTTTTCCACTCAACAATCTCGGATAGCTGCTGGGTGCCAAAGGACACATTTATACCATTGATCCACATATTTTCCACTAAACCTTGGATATCGAGGTTAAATTAACCATTCATCCTTGTAACCCGCTTACAATAAATCTAAGTGGACTACTTAGAACAACAAGATATAGGATATGAAGCTGAATTTTAATATTCAGAAAGATCCAAACCAGAAAAATCAAATTATACTCACTAAATTCAGGAAGATAAAGACTTTTATTGAACAATTCCTTTATTATATATACCGTCAAAATACTACACCTATTAGTGTTCTAGAAAACGGCCTATTAGTGTTATTATTAAAAACGGCCTATTTATGTGTCCGAACATTCTTGGATTGCTTGTTTTAGTGTTATAGGATTAAGTTATTTAATTACATTCTTGGATTGTTTATCCATTTATATATACCGCCAAAATACTACACCTATCTTCCCTGAATATTAATGTGTCTTATTATTAATTAATGTGTTCCATCTATTAAAACGGCCTATTAATGTGTCTGAACATTGTTTTAAAACGGCCTATCAATGTCCGAACATTAAAAACGGCCTATCAATGGTATAAATGTTATCTATAATGAAGCTATTAATGTAAGCTATTAACACCTTGGCTCCAATGTCCAACGTTGATAACATAAGCTATTAAAACGCCTATCAAGATATTAATGTGTCTAACATTGCTTTTGAACTTCAACACACTTGATAGCGTAAGCAACAGATGACCACCACTTAAGCAAATAAAATGTTAGAATCATCGAAAAGCAACAAAAATTTCAAATTGTTTGGCTCCAAGAACCAACCAACTTGAACAATTCATAATACAACCAAACCGAATTGTTCAAACACAGCCCATATATGATTACATTGTCCAAAAAGAACCAAAGATGATTTTAGAAGAATTAGGACGGAAAAAAAAGATAACTTAAATAGGGACAAAACAAAAGAAGAAATTACCGATGATAAGACTCAAATTCTAATCTCGAACAATACATATCAATCAATCGAAATTATTGTAACATGAGCTAGAAAATAAAACAACTACATAACATGAACTAATGTGCATTTAGCCTTAAGGGTCTCTTTGTCCTTCATACCCAAGAGTGGGATTCGAACCCGTAATGGGATGATAAGGAAGTGAGGGAGAGTTGGGATAGCGGGCATTGTTGGAATTGGTGGTAGGTCCGGGTTTGGGTGCAAGATTGGATCCGGGTTTAGAATTGGGCGAGGGTTGAATATTGTATTCGGAGGTACAAGAAGGGAACATCACCGCTCCCCGTAGTAGGAACGTATTCAAGCGATGGTAGCGGAGATGGAGTGGCTTCAAGTTTGTTATTTGCATTTAACAAAAAATCGCCACACATGAGTAAGCATTGCAATGAAACAATAAGCACAACAATGTGTCTGCCGAAATAAAACAACAGATGTAAAGAGTCCAAACCGACATCGCAAAACAAAGATGCCCGGTTAAGACAAGATCAAAGATCACCAAGCAGAGCAAACAATAATAATAATAATTATTATTATTATAATAATAATAAAAAGGGTCAACAGATGTAGTGCCAATAGTTCAAGTACGCTACCTTGAGGAGTTCTAAAGTGCGTATCTCGAGTCGATGTCATAATCAGTTTGTTGAGAAGCTTTTCTGCAAGCATAACACGATATTCATTAACGAAATCCTTTTTGAGCCAATTATGCCAACAATCATCCCAAGTATGTCAATTTTCCTTCTATTCCCTGCTACTTTCAATGGGTCACCTCTTTTATTAGTTCCCAAAATTGCAAAAATTGAATTCAAGTAAAGAAATTAGCAATGTTAAAGAACTATAAATGGAAGCCATGGATCTTAAATTAAAGTTAAGAATATAATATATATTGATGTTTTGTTTGAAGATGAGGAAAAGATCCATATAGATCCATTGTTTAGGGCGTAAGGAAGCATCTTCTTTGGGATTGGTTCGCTATTTTGTTTCTACACAACTTTTTCGTTTTTAAACAATAGAATCATCAGGTTGGACGAGCTAAACACCATGTTTTTATTTGAAATTATGAATATTTTTAAATTACCAACTACCAATTTATTTAATAGGAAAACGAATTTGAAACACGTTGAGCATTGTTTCTTGATGCCACTTGCATATTATATACTTGATTAAAAATAGATAGTACCTTCTTCGATCACATGCTTGCATTTTATTAATTATTTTAAATTCAAGTCTCGCCATAAATGTTTTGGTACGAATGTACGATCGAGAAAATGAATGCGTTCATAGCGGCTGGCTCCACTGAGCAACACTGTTTTTATTAAATTCCTTTGCTGTTGGGTCCAATGGTAGTTGCACTTTGTATATGTAAAACCGGATGCAAACCCACGTGCTATTTCATCTGGCGCACAATGAAATTACTAAAAAAAAAAAAAAAAATTAAGTTGGGGTGAGGACACATGTTATACTGAGCCATTTCAACTGGCACAAAATGATCTCTCTATCTCTCAAATTATTCTTTATATATAGAGATTAAAATTGAATTGAGAGATAAAAACCACTAAATTTGTTTTTGTGGGACAAAGAGCCATTGGACTCAGCCTTATTGAGGCTACTAAGTCAAGCCCAATGTTGTACTTGAGATGACAGCATGCTTTGTTTGCATAAGCAACTTGCAACTTGCAACTTGTAGTTTGCATAAGTCAAGCCCATATGTCGCTATAAGTAAGTAACAATTACTAGCTATTTATTTGTTGCTATATATAAAATGATTTTTTATTTATGCAAACGATTCATGATTTCTACGCTCAATATAGAATTGACAAGTTGTTTGTCTATGAAAACAATGAATAATTCATGTCGTATCTAACATTTATTTTTAGAGTCTCTTAGTTTTATTAATTTATTTTTATCACTGCGCGCCTCACATCAGTAACGCGTGTGCCGCGTCTTGCGCCTACACTGATCAATTAATGATACCGTACCTTTGTCTTCCTCTTGTATCTAATTTTGGCTATGTGATAATGGGATCTTCTTTTTCATTTTCTCCCCTTAAACTTCCCGTTTTCGCTATTTTAAAGAAAACAAAGAAAATGGTAATTTTGTTATTGCAAAAAGGATAATTACACTAACCCACCCATTGATTGTTTTCAAAGAGACAAATTCCAGTAAACCTAATGTGGGAACTAGCTAGTATTGAAATCCTAATTATACCGTTAATTAATTACAATTGGGATCTCAAATAATCCAAGAACATCCTAATTTTAGACTATTCCAAAATATTGATCCAATACACTTGATCACTCTATTATTTCCCTCTACGTTTTGGTTCTCTGGGTTTGGAACTTTTGACACAACATCTCGAAGTCTTGCTAATTGTGCTTTAATCTCTCTCGAATCAGGAGTTTTATCGGTTATTATTCTTGTTGGAGGAATCCATTCAATGCGTTCCTCCAAATAACCAGTTTTAATGAGAAATTCTAAGGCAAATCTCACTCTCTCTTCAAACTCTTCAGGTGGACTCTTGTTCAAATTTTTAAAGATAGCAGTTGGGAGTTGAATGAGGGCAATGCCCCACAAAAAATTTCTCTAAGGAAGCATATAGTTGTTGAACAGGGAAACAACTTTAGAGATCCAAGTAGTTTATGATTAGACCAACTTGAGATGTCATAGCACCAGGATACAATTTTTCCCTCAATTTTGTGATGATGTTTATTGCACGGGCCACATTGGGATCCAAATCAGAAGCAAATTGAGCATCTGTCTGAAGTCACTGGGAAGCATGCAACTAAAGCCACCCTGAACCCACAAAGTTTTTGCGTATGCAATTTTTTTGTTATTTTATGAATTTTTGGGTTGTAGTGTTTCGTAGATGAAAAAAACGGTTTCCTTGGCTTCGCGAAATACATTCAGTATACTTTCACAAACGTTAGGAATGGAAGCTTGAGCAAATTTTATGAGGAGTGCAATTGAAAGAGAACACACTTCAAGACGATTGTGAGCTTGGTATTAAATCGCCATGGGATGCACATTTGGAGAAGGGTGTACATTTGGAGACGGGTGTTTATTTGAAAGATAACACAATAGATGATTTAGTGACTCACTATGAAAAACCTCCTTCAATATGATTATATCATCCACTCCTTTTCGCACTATATACTCACTAGCTGCAATTACACCTTCATGAGGAAGATCCTCAAAATATTCCAGTAGATCCTTTCGGTATCCACCAAAAAAGTAACGCACCAGCACTGATGGGAAGTTGTGAACACAATCAACAACTGAACTAGCAAGATCACCCACATGATTAGAGTTGCAAAAAACTTCCTTATTCTAAGCCGACCCCTTTCCCAATGTTTTATTCATTTGTCTCTCTTCATCATCATCCAGGAAAGATACAATTATCTCTTCGAATTCCTTCCGGCTAAACAATGTTAGCTATCTAAAGACAATTGCGAAAGTTCCTACAATGATAGTGAGAATCTGGGCGATAACTATTAATATCATAGACCACTTATAATTAGAAATCCCACCACAGAACTTCTTCTGCTTGAAAATTAGGGATCTAAATGTAGCTTGTAAAACAATGACTAAACATGTTAGGCAAACTGTGCCAATGGAGGCATTGATTGGGTGGATGCTTATATTGAATTGTGGATCAAAGCAATAAGCATACAAGTAACACAACTTCAATTGTATACAAATGTTGACAGCTTCAGTAAACACAAATATGGTCAATGCCCACAAATTTGTAGAACATTCAGACTCACTATTAACACCAAGTGAAGGCACTAGAAAACCCATAGAGATGATATAAATGCAGTTCCAGTGAGTTTCGAAAGTTAATCTTTGGGACTAGGCATACTGGTTGTTAAATCGAAGGGAAGTTTAGTTGCTATACCAAGCAGAGTGAGTGTAAGGGAATTGAGTTGTAAGGGAATTGAGTTGGAATGACTTATAGGGAAGCCATCGCTTGATAGTAAAAGAATTGAGTTTGAATGATTTAGAGCATCTTTAGGAGAGCAATTCAACCAACAAAACACCAAATTTTTTAACCAAACCAAAAAAACACCAACCATTTTTAGGAGAAACATCAAATATTCAAAACCGCGCCACTGAAGCCCATTTTTTAGAAGCCCAAACCCATGCGGTTTTCGCAAAACCGCGTGCTATAATATTTTAACCCCTGCGTGGCTCTCTTCATTATTTTTCATATTCTCTCTAATCCTAAACTCATCTCCTTAGCAAAAAAAATAATAATAAAAAAAAAACTACCAAAACTCTTGACAATTTTTCAATGGATCATTCATCTTTTTCTGATTCATCGAGCTTGAGCTCTTCAAATGATAACTTTGCAATTAAACGTTATAAAAAATTAGTGACTATTGCTCTACCTTTGGTCCGACATCATATGATCGAGTTTATTGCGTCAGCAAGAAGCAGAGTCTTCTTATAAACCACATGGTGGTTCGAAGAAAGAAAGAAAATGTAAGAATCATCAGTACGAGGCCACACTGGCTCATGTAAATACTAACTACTTCGGCGCAAATTCTATATTTCATGACCACGACTTCCGACGCCGATTTCGTATGGGTGAGTCATTGTTTACTCGTATTTTCAATCATCTTAACCATAATGTACCATATTTTCAACAAAAAGTTAATAATGCGGGTAAGTTTGGGATTCACCCAAAAATCAAAGTAATTGCTGGATTACGAATGCTTACTTATGGGTCTCCAACTGATCTAGTAGATGACATGTTACATGTTGCTGAGCTAACTGTTCATGAATGCATGCGCTATTTCTGTGATGGAATTATTAAAAATTTTGGAGGTGAATACTTGCGCAAACCCAATGCTGTAGATATTCAGCATTTACTTGAAGAGTTTGAGCAACGCGGATGGCCTGGAATGCTAGGAAGCATTGATTGCATGCACTGGCAATGGAAGAATTTCCCATCCGCGTGGCAAGAGTCTCACACTGGTCATGTGCATAAACCAACAATGATTCTGGAGGCGGTTGCTTCTCGTGACACGTGGATTTGACATTCTTTTTTTGGAATAGCGGGTTCTCACAATGATCTTATTGTGCTTGACCGCTCACCAATATTTGATGATATAGTCAATGATGAAGCTATTCCTTGTAACTACATTGTGAATGAGCATCATTATGATATGGGCTATTACTTGGCTGACGGTATATATCCTAATTATGCCATCTTGATTCAAACAATTTCTAAGCTGACTGTTGCACAAGACAAATATTTTGCAAAGAAGCAAGAAGCTGTTAGAAAAGACATAGAGCGGGCATTTGGTATATTGCAGTCGCATTGGGCTATTTTAGCTAATCCGTGTAGGTTATGGTATTTGGAGACCATGGCTACTGTTATGAGGGCTTGCATCATTTTACACAATATGATTGTGGAAGATGAACGCGAAACGGATATCCCACAGTATATTCCTGATTATGAAATGCCAAGTAGAGAAGGTGCATCTTAAGATGAACGCCACTTTGTTCAATCTCGTTGGGCATCTGGCATCGAGAGGGTTCGTTCAAAAGTTGTTCATGATAGATTGAAGAATGACTTGGTTGAGCATTTGTGGAGTAGGCGTGGGTAGCGTTGATTTCTATTTTTATTTGGACTTTGTGTTTATTTATCGTTTCAATTTCTATGTATTTGTGTTCAAAGTTTATTTCTATGTATTTGTGGTTTTATGAAAGGATTTGTGTATATGAGAATTTTGAAAATACAAAGTAGACTTTGCCGAATTTTTTTTAGAATGATAAAAAGTATCAACTTTAAATTAAGGTAACTCAAATTAAAAGAAAATATTTAATTAAAGTACATTCTAATTAAAATCAAAATACAAACTCAAATTAAAGTACGTTATAAATTAAAAGACACAAGTAGGAAGTAAAACATTTAAACTATGCACTACTTTGACTACTACTAGTGATATTGCCAAGTCGATTATTCATTTTTTGTAAAATTTCTGCCTTTTTGAGTTGCCAAATTTCGTCTTCGGGTAATCCTTCTAATTTCATTCTTAGTATTTTAGCATCATTTTCATTTTCTCGAACTCGGAGCGCATCTTTCTTCAATTGAAATTTTTCTTTTTGGATTTGGAGTTTCCAATCCATTGCATTTTTCTTCAATTCAAGTTTTTCTTTTTGGAGTTGAGCTTCCAATTCATTGCCTTCTTTGGTGGTTTTAGAAAGTTCCACAAGAAAATCATCAAGTTTCTTAGCGGATTCCTCCGTTTTAGAATCACATTATTCTTTCTCTTTTTGCCTTCTTCTCTTTTCTTCTTTCTTTCCAAGAGGGCTATCCTCAAGCCCCTCAACTTAGTGTGAATCATAATCCATTGCTTGAGTTGTCGCAGTTGATATTGGAACTAATGAACCTCCTTCCCCACTGTTTGACTTCGACTTTTTGGTGGGTCGCAATTCATTTCTCAATTGTAGCCTCTTCCATTTGGGTAAGTCGATCTTTCACCATAGTATAACATTGCATCTACTTCCAAACCCCATTATGCATCCTATATGCAATTATTGCTTCATCAACCTACCAATTAAAAAAACAGAAAAATTAGAATTGAAAAATTTATTTGTGAATCAAAATAACAAATAAAAAGTAAATACTTACAATCATATTGTCATTATAGCCACTTGGAGGAGATGCTTGAATTTTAGAAAGAATAGCATGAAACTTGTTGATATTAGCTTGAATGAGTGTCTAACGGTGTTTCATGCCTGTGAAATTGCGTTCGGTCACTCTTCCTAAATTTGCGTAAAATGCATTTAGAATTCTACTCCAAAATTTGTTTGACTTTTGCTCATTTCCTACTACACCATCTTGACTAACTTGTAGCCAACTATTGGTGAGAGCAACATCTTCTTCTTGTATCCATAAATCCCCTCTAGATTCTGTTTGACTAGTTATTGTGGTTTAGAGTAGAAAGTAGAAAATAGAAGTGAGTGTAAAACCTATTGTGTGAGTGCTTCAATTTATAGTGAAAGAAAAACATAACCGTTTTTTGCCCGTTTTTTACTTTAGAGCATGCGGTGTTGTTAAAACCACGCCATAAAAGCTTAAAGTCTAGCCCAAGCCCATACGGTGTTAGAAAAATCGCGCGGTTTTTCAATACCGCGAGAGAGATTTGATGCAACACCAAACCAAACACTAAATTTTGGTTGATTTAGTGTTTGGTTTGGTTTTTTTTTTTATATTTTTATCAATATGTATCTCTCTTGAAAATGAAAAAACACCAAATTTAATGTTTGATGCTAGATGCTAGATGCTAGAAAAGTATTTCACCTAAAGATGCTCTTTACAAGAAAGCCATCCCTTGATATCCCAAAATCCACATTTACAAGAAAGCCATCCCAAAATCCCTTGATAACTAAATTTGAGTTAATTATGGAGCATATTACTTGATTTAGAATTCAATTATAACATTCACATGGCCCGATGACTGATGGCCATTACATAATTTTGAATTAAGCATCTCTAAGCTATATTATACAAATTGATCTACAACTTCTGACTGACAGTGTCACGCACTCTTGTTGTAAAGTTAAAGAATATATAGGATGGCTTACTATGGGTTACCAAACAAAATAACAGACTTCAAAATTGTGAATCTACCACAAGGAATCCTTAAACAGTTAAACTTGTCGCATTTTCTATTAAGAGGGGTTCTGTTAAGTCTCTAGCAAATAGCAATGTACCAAAATCGGAACGGCTACTGGTCGTTCTTTTGGTCTTTGTTTCTGAACAATTGACTCTTATAGTATTATGAAAATCGATTGTTCGTAGTTTGATTAGGATATCGTGCACATGTTTTAAAAATTCTTGTAATTATTTACTTAAAGAAACAAAATTTAAAAAATTGGAACTGTAAGATTGTACGTTCCATCACACTATTAGAAAATGGCTAAAAGATATGTGTAGGCTATGCCCTCACATCTCGAAATCACAAGGGGGTGCGTGTGTATTGTCAAGAAATGTACTGATCAACGGCCCTCACTTCCTTTAGGGACAGCTCTTGTGAGAAAATAGATATGTACATTGAAAAGATGTCCTGTTAGGGGACTTGGACTTGATTCCTGTTAGACAATAGTATTATTCTTTTTTTGTTCACACCTAACAAACTGTTAATTTTATAATCAGTACAATCTAATGGGGCTTGGACGCATTTCTCTAGTATTGTTCTTCCGTTAACTTCCAACAAACTATTAGTTTTTTTGGGTAATTTCTCAAATAGACTATTATAATGTCAATTCCTTCTCAATTAGACCACGCCCATACATTTTAACTTTTCAAAGGTTTTTTTTACTGTTTTGCCTTTAGTTGTATTTTGAGACAAACCGACGTGGAACTGGTACACTCTCTGACCTACCTGGTACACGCAATCTCTGAGTGTATTTAGTGATTGTGACTGACTACAACGAATTAGCCATTCGATTACCCTAGTGATACGTGTCGCCGATATTATTTGGATAAAAATATAAATGAAGTAGCTAGTCGAATATATTATGTAGCAATTGTTATAACTACTATCAGCAACATTATTTATACTCATTACTTATTTTTGTTTCACATTATTTGGATAAAAATATAAATGAAGTAGTCGAAGCTAAGTTGGATATATTATGTAGCAATTGTTATAACTACTATCAGCAACATTATTTATACTCATTACTTATTTTTGTTTCACAAAAATGGGAATAGTACCATAATATGAACCTCGATATTTGGTCCAACCTTCAAAAATTTAGACAAATATCCACTTTTGTTTAAGGTTTTCTTGGTTTTTTCTTTTTCCATCCTGTTTGAAATGGAGGAAAACATCACACATTCACATAAAAAAGGTAGGTTTTGTTTTAACTTATCATTTAAAAACTTATCTATCTCGTCTTGGATGTTAGGCTGTAGAGTTTGGTTTGTTGGGTTTTGTTTCAATGTAGTGTTGAGGTTCTATCGTTATTTTCAAGTAAATATTATAGCTTTTAATGGTTCTCGGGTTTCCATATTGATTCTTTCGTTGTTGTTAAGGTTTTTTTAGAATATTATTGTCATAAAAGTGTAATAGTATTAAATGTGTTAACTTTTATACTGTATTCAATGTGAGAACTCTTACAGGTGCTTCCTTTGATGTTCTTATTCATTATGATGGTGAGATGAAAGCAGACAAACATGAAGTGATGAAGTATGTCGAAGGTTAGGTGAAATTGAAAGTGTGTGATCGTGAAATTGAGAGTGTGTGATGTCGACATTTCTTATGAAAGATTCATTAGTCTTGTGGAAGCTATAAGTTCGAGTAGGTAGCCGAGTTTCTCTTTGCGGTACCTGATGAACAAGTGTCTTTGTCGAATCGACGAACAAACTGACTATGGTAACATGATTACGAGACAGAAGAAGAACCCGACCAAAGCTATGCTAGTTTGGGTTATCAAGGAAGCGTGTGTTGTAACACCACCTTCTCAAGGACTACGAAGAGCTACAACATCTACTCCCGGTGCACCGAGTATGAAAAAGAAAAAAGTAGTTGTCACACCCAAATTTCCAGAAAATTAAAAATAGGGAATTATCCACACCCTATTCCATCTTCTGAAAATCCAGGATGAAACAAAACCCTAATAACTCATTAACAACCACGATATTAAAATATGAGATCAAATTAAAACCAAACGAACAACTCTTATTGTACAAATTCAAAAATTTACTAAACCACTCTATTACATCTGTTTCAAATCAAGACTTTATACTTCATAAAACTTATACCAGTAAGACTCTAAAAGCGAATCCCAATCAAGCGTCTTCATCCGCTGCATTCCACCATCTATGTTCCCAAGAACACACCCACATTCGTTGTAAAACAAAGCAAACATGGGACCTTGAAGAAATTGAATTTCTTTGGTATAAAATAGACTAACAACAAAATATATATAATAATCTTTCAAATTAATAAATATAACATTACCAACCATTTCAACTTGGAAGACAATATAGTTCCATTTTCCAAAACGGCGTGTAGTTTCTTCTCAAGTAAGATTTCATCCCCAATATACAAATTCCAATAATCTCATATAACAGTACTCATCATTCTCAATTTTCAAAATAACTCACAACATAAATACCACTTACATTCCATTTATTAAATGCACATCTGATAACCTAATTAAATATGAGTTTGGTATACCTTATCTTTAAGCCAACACGTCGTCTTAGGGTAGGATATTTACGTCCCTGCAGAAAAGATTAATAGATCCTACCCTCCTGCAAAACAGAGTTAGACATGACAATAAAATGATTTATCTCAGCCAGTCAAATTTCCATTCATAACCAAACCTCATTTAAGACATTTAAGTCTAATTGATATAACTCCTGGAGTTCTTGGTTCGTTCCCCAAGATATTCGGGAAAACTACTTATCATACCATCTATATCAAGGGTAGTCATTCACATGACATCATTACGTCATAAAGTTTCCAAGTGCATAACTATATATCTTAGACTATTACAAGTCATTAATGTTTTCATAATAACATATCACTTTAGAGTCATTCCACAATCACAGAAAAGATCACAAACATTCAATAATATTATTCCCAGTCACACTTCACATCCATAACCTCACACAAACCACCTCTATATTTCTTTGTAAGAAAGCATATACATCATAATACATAAATATTCATAGGCACTAACTCACTCATACGTAAAATCAATATTTTACTTTGCTTATTAATTATCTTGTTGACTCATTTATAAACAGACTCAACCCAACTTTTAGTTCCTACTCCACGATTTGCACTCCACACATTTGCCAAATCACACATACACGTGTGCCTCTATCCCACCGAGTATCACTATATCACAGCCATCTCTGGGCTTTCCATACACATAATCACAACCTCTTTGGCCATAAAATCTCAGGTCATTCATGGTACATTCAATGAATACCTTGGGTCATTCCCGCCACATTCAAGGAATACCCATCATAACACTAACGGGCCATTCATGGCACATTCAATGAATGCCCTAAGTCATTCCCGCCACATTCAAGGAATACCCAAACCTACATTTTCGTACATTCAAGGAATACGACTAACCCGCAAGGCGAATACCTTAGTTCCTCTCTAGGGCAGTTCAAACTATTAGGTCATTCATGGCACATTCAATGAATACCTGGGTCATTCATGACACATTCAATGAATACACATCTATCACATGACATCACAAATCATAATATCTCATTACCAAATCCTGAGGCGTGGAGAGTTCTAAAGATGTGGGCGACACATTAAAACATTATTATCATTTATAATTATACTAGCATTACTCATGTCAAAACAGACCATATATGTATAGAGTCATTTTCGCACGTCAAGGCAAATCAAACACTTAAATATCATTGAATGTAAACAGACTTATAATCAAACAAATATAATTTACATAACCACACTTATATACACAATATCGTAAACAAATAGTTTATTAGCCCAAATTCAAGTCCACACACACTAATGTCCAAAACAGATCCACATATACTAAAGTTCATATTCATATACAACTTCTATCTCACACATATATATTTATGTAGTCTCAAAACAACAGTAATTTCTAACACAATCACATAGTTATCACACAAACTAATATATATATTATAGATATAGTATAGTGTAGTGTAGTGGTTGCACTTTTGCTCAAAACTGCCTACGTATCCAAATCTTTCAAGATTGGAATCAAGCATTCGTAGTTCTTACCAGCCACATAGTCAATGCTATAGTTTTTCCTACATTCATCCAAATGACATATAACTTAAATATTTAGAAACTAGGGTATGTAGACATATTTTTTCATGTAGAACTCGAAGTCCCAACCTCAGCCCATCTAGAAGAAAACTTAAATTGAAAATGGTGAAAATCCTAATTTTTCAGCAAACTAGATTTTTGACGGACTATCTTCCGAATGACACAACTCTTTCCACAGGTGTCTAAATGCATCGAGGCTTTTTGCGTTGAAAAGCTCACACACAGAACTTACTTTCTTATGTTTTACAAAAAAACCCAATTTCATTCTAAATGTGCCAAAACTAGGCTCGAACACAGTGCGCAGAAACTGATTTCTGACGCACTGTTTTCTGCCAGTCAAACTTCCAAACATCATAATTAATTCCACAGGTCTCAGAATGCAATGAGGCCAATTGGAATAGAAATCAGACTTCCAAATCTTACTTTTTCATGTTTTCATAAAAATCTAATTCAAACTCTAACTAAATTAAAACTGAACTTGAACACAGTACGTAGAAACTGATTTCTGACGCACTATTTTCTGTCAACCAAACTTCCAGACATCATATCTACAACCACAGACCTAGGAATGCAACAAGGCCAATTGGGTTGGAAAGAAGACTCAGAAAACTCACTCTCTCATGTTTTGTCCAGAGTTTGAATCTGAACCTAACTATGTGAAAACGTGATTCGAAAACAGGCACAGATCCGGATTTCTGCAGTCAGAAAATTCTGACGTGCCAACTTCCAAACACCGTAACCATATGCGAAAACCTCAGAATACGTCGAGGTCAATTGGGTTGAAAAGCAGACTTCCAGACCTTACTTTTTCGTGTTTTAAAAAAAAACTATTTCAAACTCTAACTAAACTAAAATTGAGCTCGAAATCAGACCAGCGCTAAGCTTATACTTTCTAACATCTAGAAGAGAATATCTAACGTATTGCAAGTCAATTGGTATAAGGGTTTAATACCGACTGTACCATCTAGATCGACCCATCAACATATATATATCAAAAAGATAACTTGCGACAGTAGCTAAACTCATTCAAAACAATAGAACCCAATTATCTCATATAAGTGTATAACAGTTCAAGGTAATAAGAAGGATGCATATCACCAGCTTTGTGTCAGGTAATACCTTCTTGCATCTCATTAAGCTAAGCAAATTATTTAAATAATACTCTGTAGCATTGTTTTGCTGAACAAAATCTTCATGTCACTTTTTTGGGGCACAAGTAAGTATTATAAAACAATAAGAGAGGCACAACACAAAAATTTAATTGATCTTAGAGTTACACCTTGACTCTACGTTTGTATGTTTTATAAGACTGAAACATAAAAATTCATGCTATTCACCTTCCAATCATTTGAACTTATAGCATATTATGAGAAAACATGATTTTCTCCTGATGTAGTGAAAGCTAGATTCACCAGGAAAAAGGATGACTAGATTATTTGTTTTGTTCCTTTCTATAATACTTTAATTTTATATCCCTTTCAACTCATTATGTTTTGATTCATATGCTGCAACTAGCTTATAGATTGTGTAACAAGAATGGGATTATTTCTAAATTTTAAATTCCAAGATTTTGAGAACAAAAGCTGTCTAACCGCTTGAACTCAATTAGACATCACAGACAAAGCAAACAGCCACACCCACGAGACAAATTTACTTGGCTCTAGAATTTTGAGAGGAAAATATTTAATGCACTAAGGAAAACCATTAATAAATCAATTATATATATATATATAAGAAAAAGTTTTAGACTACTCACCGATATCACAAAACTTGAGATTGTATCTACTAGAGAAAACTGGAAAAACCGTCGCGCCAATACTCCTTAGCTTCTTCATTCTTCCTCCAACTTTTATCTCTGTCTCTCTCACTCAAGCACTCTCCCGCAGTAAACACTCTTCTTCTTTTTTTCTTGTACGTCTCTCTCTCTGTTTTTCTTTTCTATTTCAAAAACCCCAAAAAAACCAACAAAAAGGGAGAGTTTGGTTGTAACCAAACCCCTCTAACTCTCCCACGTTTTTATCTTATCTTATTTTATCTTTATCATTTTCTTTTCTTTTTAATATTATTATATATATTTTTTAAAACCCTAATAAATAGGGAAAACAAAGAAAATAAACGGGGTGTTATAGTAGCTATTCAATTGTTTAAAGAACAGATCCCTACAAGTGTTTCCCAGAGAGAAGCCATGAATGAAAATATTTCATATGAATAGAAAGAGATTCCTACAGGGCCTTCTCCGCGAAAACAAACTTTTTTGAAAGAAAAAATGTTAGCTCATACGAAAACCTGTGCCAAACCATTATAGCTTGTGGACGAAGCAATAGGTTCGTAATTCTATTTGTTTATATTGTATTTAGTGATAGTAAAGGACATGCTTGTTGATAGTTATGAACTGAATGTTCTTTTGACCATGTTATGCTCACCAGATAATCCCCTTGAGCAACAGACAACTGGTGTTCATCAAGTGGAACATGATGAGATTCATGAAGTTGCTGAACCTCACAGCTTGTCGACATTCAAAAAGATCATGATAGGTGAGAGTTGGACCACATGTGCTTAAGGAACATACTGTTGATAATGGTATGTGTACTTACTGAGTGTTGGTTGAAACATAGATTTTTGGCCTGAGGAAGTGTCAACTGAAGCGGGAAGTTCACCGAAAACCTTTTCAGGTAGAATAGAAGCAACTATACTTCCTAATTTGTTTGAAGGTACGTGGTTTCTATGTTTCAAGTATCATATAGTCTTTTTGCTGATATATTCTTCACTAATATATTGCAGCGAAATCCAATGCGGACTTTGGTGAAACTGGTGTTGGAGATCTTGATCAACCTGATTATGATGACTTTGATAGCCAAAATCCGTATGGAGATGCAGTGGTCGTTCCTGACGAATATAGAATTGCCACCAATAGAACTATTGATGAGATTGTGGGTGATGGATATGAAATTGAAATACTACATGATGTTGAAATAGAAGAAGAAGATGTGGTAGTATTGGATGGACCTGTTGATGATGAAGGTGTCATAGGGCAAGAAGGAGTCATGGATGATAATGATGATAGTGAAGTCCAGGTATTGGATGGAGATGATGATGATCGATGGTCTACTCCGAACCATGGTGAAGGGGGGCAAGAAGGAGTCATGGATGATGATGATGATGATGATAGTGAAGTCCAGGTATTG
Organism: Coptis chinensis; assembly: GCF_015680905.1. Taxonomy (NCBI): domain Eukaryota; kingdom Viridiplantae; phylum Streptophyta; class Magnoliopsida; order Ranunculales; family Ranunculaceae; genus Coptis; species Coptis chinensis. The sequence goes on along the minus strand of NC_141456.1, from coordinate 6,456,780 downwards.
GATGGAGATGATGGTGATCGATGGTCTACTCCAAACCATGGTGAAGGGGGGCAAGAAGGAGTCATGGATGATGATGATGATAGTGAAGTCCAGGTATTGGATGGAGATGATGGTGATCGATGGTCTACTCCAAACCGTGGTGAAGAATTTTTTGGGGGCACGCCTATGACAATTACTAAGAATGGCGAAGGACAACAAAGTCAATTTGATTTTGATTTGGAAGGAATGGTTGATGCTGTGGTAGTTTCACCTATTGACCTGAAATCCGAAGACTTACATCAAGGATGTCAGAATCTCGACTCTTCCCATAGTCCGAAGTCCCCTGAAGGTACTGGTTTGGATGTTACTCCTGCTCATTTGCAAGTGAAGTTTATCCCTCCTAAATTTGGACAACACTACCCTACTCGAGATGATCTCATCAAAGACGTGAAGTCGTATGCAATAGCAAACATGTTTGATTTGTGTCGTGCAAGTACTGCTCCTGAAAGGGTGGTGATGAAGTGTAAGGCTGTTGGATGTACATTTCATATGTATGCAAAACCGGCCACTGGTTCTGATATATGGTTATTATAACCTTGATAGAGGCACACACTTGTCCACAAGATGAAGCTGTTGCAACTAATCGACAAGCAAATGCTAAGTGGGTCTCAGAAGTTATTAAGTCGAAACTGAAGGACAACGTGGAATTGTGTCCAAGACAGTTGTAGCTGGAGGTGAAGAACTCACACCATACCAAAATATCTTATAAAGTTACATGGAAAGCCAAAGAAATTGTAATGCAGAAGGTATCAGACTTTAAACAATCAGCAAGTACTGAGTGGATATGTAGCAACAGATAACTTACGTTGGTTTGCCTTATTTTCGTGTAGATAAGGGGAATCTTCTCTCAGTCGTACCAAATGTTGCCAAATTACTGCAAAGATCTTAAAAGGGTTGATCCAGATTGTTACACCGAGCTATTGACGTCGTCATCTCCTGAGCACAGGTTTGAACGCATTTTCTTGTGTTATGGGGTAACTGTCAGTGTTTACAAAAGATGTCTCCATAAGTTGATTATGATTGATGGGACATTCATGAAAGGTAGATACAAGTCAGTTATCCTCACCGCTCTAGCTGCTGATAGTGACAGCCACGTTTTCCCAATTGCAGTTGTCATAGTCCCGTAAGAAAATAATGAACATTGGGATTGGTTTCTCGAAAAGTTGAGAGACCATGTTGTTGGGACTGAGGAGAAATTTGTGCTTATGTCTGATAGGCATCAAAACATTCTTCAAGCCGTGCCTAAAATCCTTCCTAATGCTACACATTGCTTTTGTGCACAATATATCTCAAACAATGTCAGTAAGGAAGACACAAAAGGAGGGTGAAGAGAGCGGCTAAAACTTATGAAAAAGCTGATTTTGTTAGAATCCTGAGTCACATATCCTGTAACGATCCGAAGAGGTACGCAAAACTTGTTAAGATTCCGAAAGAGTCATGGTCCTGTGCATTTGCTCCAATGAGAAGGTTTGGTATTTGCTTTACAAATCACATTGAGAGCTGGAACAAGATGATACTGCCAGATCGAGCGTGCAATGCCTGTTACATCTCTTCTAAACAAAATTCAGTTGAACATAATCAAACACTTCTATGACTATAGGCTGATGGTTTCAAAGCTTAAGAGCAAACTTACCAAATGTACAGAGGATGTGATTGTCAGTTCAAGATATGTTAGTCGTCTGTTCACAGCTTCGAGGGCAACTGAGTATGTTTACTCTATTGTAAGTATAGATCGTACTGACACTGTAGACCTATTCAACAAGACATGTACTTGTGGTTTCTTCCAAAAAATTGATCTTCCTTGTAGTCATGCTATGAAGGCAATCGATGACAGTAAATTCTCTGTATATGACTATGATGGACACTTATCGAGAAAAGTGGAAACCAATAAGAGGTAAAGAACAATAGGTTTGGGTTTTTGATGGAATCATGGTCAAACCACCCCTAGATGAGGTCATGCCTGGCAGGCCAATGAAGAAAAGAAAGCGATCTAAAGGAGAGGGGGTTCCAGTGCAAAAAAGAAGGTGTTCTCGTTGTGGTGGTCTTGGACACAACATGGCAACATGCACAAAGGCCACTAATGATGCAGAATGGATTGATTTTTCAGCTGGAGTTCCACTAGATTTTGAATATGAAGAGTTTATATGATTATGGGTTGTAATAGGTAGGTAGAATGCAAGACAATGTCAGCTATTTTGGTTACTTGAAAATTACCAGGTCCAGTTACATACATCTTTTTGTGGGTTCATAATGTTCTATGTACTGACATGTTATTGTAATATTAATATCAGGAACAAGTACATATATATGAACTTAATCTCTAATAATAGATAACTTCTTAAGAAATTCGCTCACATTTTGAACATTGCCTTTGATATTCATTTTAACTGGACCATCAATGGTGACCATCAAGTGGTCATCCTCAACAGGTCCTTTTCCAAGTGCACTTCCAATAGGTTGTTTATCCTTGGTCTCTCTACCTGCTAGATTAATCCATCTAAAACCTTTGCACCATTCACCATTCGCCATTTGCCTGCATGAGAGATACCGTCTCCCCAGACTGTATTTCTTTTTACTGACTGCATACCGCATATTTGTGGCGAAGTATCTTGGACACTTATTAATATTTTCCCATGAACAATTGATTTTCCAATGGCCAATTGATCCGCACCCAAAATAATTGTCTGTTGATCATGCTTGCTGAATCCACAGTTGCCTTATTACTGTTAGAACCTTCACCTTCTCCTTCTCCCCCACCCATTTTGTTGGACACATAAAATAGAAATAGAAATGAAATACAAGTCTGAGTGACTACTAATATAACAACATTTTCCCGCCTAAAAATTTTCCCACCCAAAGTTCCAGCCCAAAAGGTTTCCCGCCAATATGGTCATATTGTGTGTTAAATATTTGTTTCAACGATCATACTACATTGAAGTTACCATCAGCAATTGCCTACCAAGGTAGACAAAACAAAATAATATAATTGGTGACATAAGATTCCACACAAAACATAGCCATATACGAAGAAAGATCAATATAGCAAAGTAAGATCCTACATAAACGTTAAATATATCCTCACAGCTAAACACATATAATGTCAAACCATGTGACACATGAACAGCCAAACTCCCATGAAGATACTATCAGCAACTTACGGGAGTTACAAAATTGAAACAAAATAACAAACTTTGACTGTAGGAGTTTAACAAAATTTCAACATGTTGATAATTTATGGTCTGTGTCACTTGTTTCCATGCGCCTAAATTGCCTCTACGCCATGGTGGGTAGCTGTTTCTTCTCTGGCATCCATCAAACGCTTCTCTAATTCCTATTGTCGGCTTTTACAAACATTGTCTGGGTTCAATCCACAGCTAATGATATCCATTCCAATCCTCTTCCGCATTCAATGGGTTTGCATATCAATTTTGTTAACTTGGTCAGGCAATCCAGAAAAGCTACGCAAAATAGCCCACAACTGTTCCCATCAGGTTGTTTGGTCACAGGCACAAACTCACGAGTCCAAGAAGTGTTCATATCATGATCTGAAGATGGATCATCACACTTGATCACATAAGCAAGACATGACTCCAATGCTAGTTGCTCAATACCAACACTCTTACCACCAAGAGAATCATGTGTAGATTTTCCCCTCAGAATAATTGTATACCTCAAGAATCCAGTGACAATGTTGTACTTGAAGTGGAATGATAATACCTTTGCCCTTGGTTGACTTTGCTTGATGTATAATTCTTCCTTTAAAAGTGTCTAGGTGCTCTATAACGACTTCAAAAGAACAATAAGATAAACTTTCTAGTCTCTGCTCAGGTGATGATGCTCTAAAACTTGGCTCTTTATTTAAGCTTCTTCTGGAAGGTTTCATATTCTCTCATCATGAATTTCTACATCAACAAAGTCATCAGTCATGAATTAATGAATGCACATTGTCTAGAAATTGTTCAACAAAACATCAACAAATGAGAGATAACTTACAGCAAAGTAGACATCCTGAACGACAGTATATGAGTCTTTTTCTAGAATAGCATTATCCTTACAATGTTAGGTGTACCACCTGGACAACAGCTGCACATATATGCTCATAACCTACAAATCACATAAACTAATTAATTAGGGAATCTAATATACATGTGACTTGTGTACTTACCTCATAGTTAGTGTATGAAGCCATGGTGGTTGTGTACTTACCTCACCATCCACCCATTGTCTTCCATGCAGTGAATGAAAACTATGCACTGAGATGGACTGGTTATATCCAAACACTCTCACATCCAGAGAGCTATATGCATCTTGTTTCCTTTTATACAGCTGCCAATAATACTGGAGTATGTTCAACTCACCTTTGGTTGTGGTTTTCATGATAAAGATTGAAGACAAAGCCTCCTTGATCAACTTATCACATTCCTTTCCAAGTGTTTCTTGCCATGACCAACCCTTCTTCCCTTCTCTTTGTTTCTTAGTTCTTTTGCTTGTCTCTTCAGTTTTTTTTTTTTCATGTGAGCCTCCATTTGAGTCTCAATCTTGACCACATCAGGAACCACCATATCATCCTCCACAACACCATCATCATCATCCACATCATTTTCATGTTTGGACTGCTCAGCAATAGTTTCATCATCATCCACATCATTATCATGTTTGACTGCTCAGCAACAGTTTCATGTTGATAGTCCACAACATATTCATCAGTTGTTCCTCTGGTAGGTGACAAAGTTGGCAACACGGTTATGTCACCAGTGGCATAAAGCAAAGCAGAGAAATGGACCTTATCCATTTCATTGTTAAGGAGTGCCTCAACATTATCTTCATGAAAGTCTATGGCTATAGCCTCAGGAGTAACAACATCTGAGATAGCATTGGGCATTGTTTGTTGTAAAGGAGTAACAACTATGACCAATTGTCCAGAAGGCAATGGTGTAACATCCTCTGCAATAGTCAGTTGATTATTCTCCTTGGAAAGCAATGGTGTAAAATCATAATCATCTTGATCATCATTGAAAGGTGCATTGGAAGGCTCCTGAACCACGTCCTCATGTAGATCTTGTTGACTATCAACTTCAAAATCCCCTCCAGTCTTGGGCATCTCTTCACTAATCTCTCTTAAAATATTAGCTGCAAATCTCTCACCTGCAGTTTCTTCTGCATCATTTTCATCTTTTAACTCATGTGCACGAATAAGATTTTTTCTTCTTTTTGGTTTCTTTGCTTCCTTCTTAATCTCTAATCCTTTTGTTTTCCAAGTTATTTTACATATGTTGCGAATCTTTCTGGTTTTGGTAGCCTGTACCGCTACTTTTTTACTTGATCTTAATGGTTGGACTCTCACTTAGCTTGCTCCCTGGTCACTGATTTCCCCCCTTTTCTTTACCATTCTAAACTCTGAATGGATTTTGCCATCTTGGACGACTTCAATGTGAGTTCCATCTTCCAATGGTCTTTTTCTTTTCCCCGTAGTCTCAGCAAAAAGATCAAATGAAACTTTCTTAGAAGATGATGACTTCTTCACAGCTGTTGAATCCATAACTTATTTCTTAACTGATTTAACCTTCTTCTGAGCAGACTTTGTACTAGGTTCTTGGACAACAACATCAGCAATGGGAGACCTTGAATTCGTTCCCATTGTTCTCTTTGATCTTGAATCCATAACTTCTTTCTCAACTGATTTCTTCTGAGCAAACTTTGTACTAGGTTCTTAGACAACAGCATCAGCAATGGGAGACCTTGAATTCGTTTCCCTTGTTCTCTTTGATCTCGGTCCCTTCATAACCCCCTCAGATGAACCTTCACCTACAGTACCTACTTTCCTCGCAGTTTGAATTTTTTTTTGCGTTATTGTCTCCATACCTGCCCTTATTTCACTCTTGATCATCTTCCTAACCACCATAACCTCCTCACTTACCTGCATTGCAAAGGTAATATCCACATTTAAACATTTAAAGATATATATAAATAAATTGTATTTGCTGATATACAAAGTTATGCAGCATATCATATGAGTACTAAATATATAAGACAATTAATACTACAGAATTGTTGATATATCAACTTGAGGAACATATTAGTAAATCGTCCAACATATAGAGTAGAGTTTTACACTTACAAAGCCTTTGAGCAATTCAGCATGTCTCTCAAGCATTTCATTATTACTGTAGGGCTCTAAAACTGATGCAGCACTTTGGGTGCCCTGTTGCTGCAAAGCCTCCTTGATTACATCTTCTTTACTTTCATCTTTACCAATATCTAAAGTGTCAAAAGCTACAACCTGACCCTTCAAAGGCTGGAGTTTTTTCTTCCAAGTTTGGAGATGTAAGTTCTTGGAAGGCAACTCTTCCCAGTCAAGTATTCTTGGGAATCTACCTTCCACTACCCTACGATCCCCAAGAGATGGGATGTGAAGGTATGCCCAAACATCGAAGCATATCACACAACCATAAACTGCATATAAATCCCTTAATTTGTGCTATAACATTTTCGTAAATATCATCTAGCTAGACAGTACTCCAACATCTCAAACAAAGGAGTGCCCCATGGAAACTTATCAAAAGCAACTAAATCCTCTGCAAGATTAATAAACCTTCCATCTATAGTCCTAGCAGATCCAGGAATAACAACTTGAAGCAACACATACAACCTATTGAGCCTAAAGATATCAGTTTTATCATCCTTAATTACCACTGGATTTTGCCATTTGTAGAGCTACTAATATTTCTTTCTCACCAGCTATAGTTCCTTTAAAAAACCGCGAACGAAAATCAGATGATTTCTTCTTCACGTCTGTTGTGTAGAATGAGTTTGCTACATGTTTCACACTGAGACCCATAATCAAAGCAACATCTCTCTTTTTAAACACCAAATCTTTCTTACCGATCCGGTAACAAAGTCTACCAACTTTGTGCACAGAAATGGCACAAACAAGTGTAGTTGTTGTGTGCATATTTCTTTGGATTTGCATAAAACTCCCAAAACAAGATTTTTGAAAATCCTCTTTTTCTTCCTCACTAAAAGCATCGAACAATTTGTGCATTTTATCTAGTGACATTCGACAAGTCAAATTCAGCTTCCTCATTTCTCTAACAAGTAACAAGTAAACTCAAACTTTCGAATTTGGACAATTTTAATGAAAGGCAATAACAGTTAGGCTTTCGAATTTGACTGTTTTTTTCATAATTTCGTATTTCATCTGAAATAGAAACTTTCCCCCCTCAATTCATGTAATTAATTGGGGTTCGATATATATTGAGATGATTGACACGTGACACTCAACAACCTTAATAAATTTTCGGTAATTTTTGGGGAAACATGTCCTAATTTCTTTCCCGCCAAAATACACTTATCAATGCAACCATTATAGACTTGTGATAGACATACTTTATTTCTTACATTATCAGCAATTAAATTTCATTCATTATTCCAGTATTTTTCTGTTATTTTATGTGTCAAACTTAATTCACTCACACAATTAATTGCATTTAGACTATTTCACTTCCAATATACGTTAGATTTATAGACAAGTATGAACCATTAAATTTTCTACCGACCCATTGATTTTCCCATTATTTTTTTTATTTTAACACTGTTGAGACTTTTTTTTTTATGGGCAAAATAAGAAGCCCACGAGGACTGTGGAGACTACATTCACCGTATCTAACATACTCTTCTCTGTAAAAGGTAACCAAATACCTTCAACATAACAACATGTCTCTAAATAATTTGTTCCTGTTAATTTTAGTAGTTTTAATGCCACCTCCAGCCATCCCAAATTATGACACCCCTCCTACAACCGACTATTCCGACGAAGAGAACTCGGACAAATGGGATACCTACTCTACTGACGATTACACAGATGAAGAAGAAGACGAAGATGACTGCCTTCAGGATCCCTACTATGCTAGAGATATTCCTATGAAGAAGAAGAATAAGGACAATGATGAGGAGTACGATGACGAGGAGGACGACGATGATGGGGGTGCTGATGATGAACAGGACGAAGACGATGATGATGAAGAAGACTGATTTTGTCTTGTCTTATTTTGTTGTTTAGGTTTTATTTTCGTTAGTTATGTTCTCTGTTCTTATGTTGTTTTGTTTTACCCTTGTTTTCTTCTGCACTTGTTGATACATTTTGCACTATAATATGTCTATTATCTTTCTTATCATTTGAACAATCAAACTTCACTTTCTAATCTCAACAATCAAACTTCACTTTTAACAATATAGTAAAAAATGGCGAAAATGATTTTGCCCTTTGTTATATATGGATCTGTATGATTTGATCCAAATTGGTGAAACCAATCTTGGCCCTTCATTTTCAAGTTTTCATCTCTACATAATCGTGTGGTTGCTAATTACAACAAATCACATCACGTTGGGAACCGACGGAACTGACGAAACCAAATTTGCTGGCCCACGTGGTTATTGTCTAGAAGTATGTGCAAGGGCAAAATAGTCAAAAAAACTTTTGAAAAGTCAAAATGTGTGGGCATGGTCTAATTGAGAAGTAATTGACATTATTATGGTTTATTTGAGAAATTACCCTAGTTTTTTTATCAGTGCTGTCTTATCAGTGCTATCTAATGGGGCCCAGGGACCTATCTATTACTCTGGCACTATTGGTTTTTCAAATACATGCACAAACATTGTCACCAAGTTCGGCGTTTTTTTTGAAAAAAACGCGTTTAAAACCCGAGATATTGGCAAGGCGTCTGGTTCCAGTTTAAAACCCGGGTTTTTCAAAAAAACCCGTTTTAAACGCGTTTTAAACTTAAAAAACGTTTAAAACCCGAGATTTTGAAAATCTCCCGTTTAAAACTTTTTTTTTTTTTTTTAAAACAAAACAAAAGAAGAAAAAAAAGGGTTTTGGAGTTTACCTTTTTGAAGAGTGGGCGTTAGATTGACTTATTGAGACAGTTTTATTTTGTTTTGGACTATTAATAATTAATTATAAATTTTAAAGTTATTAACTTATTTGTAGAACTTGATTATGCCATTATGGTTGGTAATTAGTAGTATTTTATTTAGAGTCGTGTTTTGGTACTGAATCTAAAACTTCTAGTATTTGGATGAGTAATGATAATTTGATACTTTCATGTATTTGAATTTTCTTTCATTTGCATTATTTTTATTTTTATTTTATGTGTCAATTCTTTTTTCCACTCTTATAAAAAAATCAAATTCTTTATCTATTATATTATTTATCATCAGTTTTTACCGTTTCTTTTACGTATTATACGTTTTAAACCTGTTTTACCGTTTTAAACCCGTTTTTTATGCCTCACGTTTTTTTATGTTTTTTTTTTCCGTTTTTTTCCCGAGACGTTCCGTTTAAAACACGAACTAAGTTTTTTTCAAATACACCATTTTAAACCCGTACCGTACTTGGTGACAATGTGCACAAGGCCTGTTGTAACATTTGTATATTCGCTATGTAGTTAAACATGTGTATTTTCACTATTTTCCTTCTCTAATTTACGTAGTTAAATACATTTTTGAATGGTTCATAGCACAAATTCTAGTTTGAGATCGTTTCTTAAACCCAAACAATATGCACTGATAGTTGAAGAGGTGCGATGTAGGACAACATGGCCTAGTAGGAGAACAAATAAGTAGAGTGAAAAAGACCAAGCAAACTGAAAGCGCTACATTAGCCTACAGAGGCACATGTTAGGTAGACGTCTCCCAGGTATTTACAATTTGTGTGTGTGCTAGACACTCCAAGTTTCTCAAATGCATAGACCAAACTAGGGTTGTTTGCTTGATATCCAAATAGAAATTTAATCTGTGAAGTACACCAATAGTTCCAAGTTGATAGGAGAATGTGCTGTCACATGGACAACATCATAGTTTCCCTCAGAATTAAGTTGAACTACTGTCACGAGCCAATGAGCAATGCAAGTAAGCACAGACTAAGCTTCCAGTAAACACTTTATTTGTGTCTGGTTGAGGAGAAAGTTATTTGAAGGTAGTACTAGTATACCTTTACCAAAAGAAATCCAGTTTGAATTAATACATCAACTCATTGGTGTGAGCATTATGGTTAGCATTTCAAACAGCTTGATGAAGATCACCAAGATCACCATTTCTGTATGCGCCATTGTGAAGAAAATGATAATTTTCTTATTGCAAAAAGGATAATTACATCAACCCACTGGTTGAGTTTAAATAGGAAAATTCAAATATTGGGAACTAAAGTAATGAAATCCTAATTATATCACTACTTGATTACAACTAGGATCACAAATATTCAAGAATATCTAATGCTAGACCACATCAACAAATTGATGCAATACATCTCATTGCTCTCTCAAAAATATTTTCATTTCCGTTGTGTGTGTCAGGAACTTTTGGAACAACCTCCAGAAGTTTTGCTAGTACTGGATTTTTAAACTCTCGGTCCGGAGCTTCATCACTTATAATATTTGGAAAATTAGGTGGCGGAGGAATCGACTCAATTAATTCCTTCAAACATCCAATTTTAATGAGGAATTCCATGGCATTTCTTACTCTTTCTTCAAATTCTTCAGCTGGACTCTCCCTCAAACTTTTCGATATAGCAGTAGGGAGTTGAATGAGTAATGCGTGCAACATGTCCACAAACAATCGCTCTATGGAAGTACATAGATCGCGAACTGAGTTGCACCTTTTGAGATCCAGGAAGTCTATGATGACACCAACTTGCGAATATCTAATTCCAGGATGAAATGTCTTCCCCAATTCTGTAATTTTGTTTACTGCACGAGCCAGATCTGGATCCAAATCGGAGTCAACTTGATCAGGTGTGGGATCGCCATTGAAGTTTTTGGGAAGCAGGCATCTAAAGTCCCCACCTATCCACAAAGCTTTCGCATATGCGAACTTGTCATTGGTAGCTGAACTTTTCGGTTGCATTGTTTCATCGATATACTGAATGATTTCTCTGGCTTCGTTAAATACATGAACTAGAGACTCAGGAAGGTCAACAGCTGGTATGGAAGCTTGGGCAATTTTTATAAGGAGTGCAATTGAAAGAGAACACACTTTGATACTGTCCTGCCTATTAGATGAATTTTTAATTTCCATGGGGTGCACCCGTTCAGAAGGAGATCTATGTGACAGAAGTTGAAATGCCTGATAAAGTGACTCCCTATGGAAAACCTCCTTCAATCGAAGTATCTCATCGACCCCTTTTCGCACTATGTACGAGCTAGCCGTAATTATACCTTCATGAGGGATATCATCAAAAAACTCCAACTTGTCCTGTAGGTAACCAACAAAGAAATGCACCAGCACTGATGGGAATACAATCAACAACTGAACTAGCAAGACTAGCCGTAAGATTTGAGTTGCAAAAAAATTCTGTACTTTAAGCTGTTTTGACCCCTTTCCCAAGGTTCGATTCATTTGTTTCACTTCATCATCCTCCACGAAAGATGATATTATCTTTTCGAAATCCATGCGGCTAAACAAAGATAGCCACCTAAAGACAACTGCAAAAGTTCCTACAATGACAGTGATAATTTGGGCAGAAACTATTAATATCATCGACCACATATAATCAGAATCCCCTTCACAGAACTTAAGCTGCTTCAAAATAATAGATCTAAATGTAGCTTCTAAAACAATGCCCAAACAGGTTAGGCAAACTGTGCCAATGGCTGCATTGATTGGGTGGATGCTTATATTGAATTGTGGATCAGAGCAATAAGCATACAAGTAACACAACTTCAATCTGTCCAACATGCTACTACTGCCCTTTGCAAAGAGAGTATTATATCGGTCAGAGGTGATTCTCTTCTGAGCCTTAGTAATCGAAGAGATGTACCACAACATCAGGAGCAACAAAAACATCAAAACCAAGACTGCGATATGTTCTTTGAAAAAGAAGACAATCACACCAGTGTGCAGTTGTATACAAATGTTGACAGCTACAGTAAACACAAATATAGTCAATGCCCACAAATTTGTGGAACACTCAGACTCACTACTAACACCAAGTGAAGGCACTAGAAACGCCATGGAAATGCATATAAATGCAGTCCCAGTGAGTTTTGAAAGTTGATCTTTTTGACTTGGCATACTGGTGGTCAGATCGACGGGAAGTTTGGTTGCTATGCCAAGCAGAGTGAGTGTAAGAGAATTGAGCTTGAATGACTTACAGGGAAGCCATCGCTTGGCAGTAAGAGAAATGAGTTTGAATGATCGACAAGTAATCAATTCCTTGATATCCCAAAATCCACATCCAATATCATAAAGCATCAGTAACGCGCATAAGATGGATGCTCCAGCAATGTATAAACCAATAACAGGTACAGGAGAAGAATAGTTCACACCTTCTATGGTTCCATTGATGCAATGGTCCGCCATATTTCTTTATCTGTCTCACACCTAAAATCGGTTCTTCTTGAGTCTTATCACTTCAAGTGGAACAAGTATATGCAGGCTTTGTAAATCATTTGTAAGTCAATGGCTCCCTATTCACTAAGCACAGCTGCACGTTTTGCATTTTAATAAGGAATACCATTTCTTTATTGTATAGTTGCATATTGTATACGCGGACAGTGTTGGATTGTCGTGGTAGTGGGGCCTTTAATTTCAATTGATTACGAATTTATCCCTCGATTGAGAATCTATTATTAATTTATTATGACTATCATTTTCTTTTTCGTAAAGATTATAACTTTCACCTGCATAATGGCCATTACGTAATTTTCAATTGACAACTTCTGCTGTTGTTAATTTGTTATGTTACCATCGAGATAGGACACCAAACAAAAATACAAAATTAGCAGACTGTGTTTGAATGATTGAATCTACCTATTACCTATTGGGAATCCTCAAAAGTCTTAAACGTGTTGCAATTTCTATTGAGAAACCCGAAGGGGTACTTTTGTTTCTTGTTTCTTAATAATTGACGCTTATGGTGCACGTATTTTAAAGAATTGTTACGATTACAATATCACAGACAAAAGTTGGACAAGAAGAATTGTAAAATTATGCTTTCCATCGTATTAAAAAGACACACTGGAGTAAATAAAGAACTCTTTTAAGGAGACTTGACTTGATTATAGCTTTTCCGTTCACATTCAACGAACTGCTATTTTCTAATATTAGGACAATCTATCCGGCATGGTTTCACTTTCAACAAACTGGCAGTAGTGGTTTTCCATCTACATGTCAGTTATGTGAGTTCACGTTAATGTCACTTATAAGATTATGGCAAAAAAAAATAAAAATAAACAAAATTAAGAGGCAAGTCTACCTTTTCCATAGTTTTTAAAGCGTTTGTTTCATTTGGAAAAGAAATGAGTTTTTCCATATGGAAACAAATATCATAGAAATTGAAAAGGTTTGTGCCTTGGCTAACCCCTAAAATTTTGTGAAAATGAAAGAAAATAGATAGTTAAGGACTTACTACTAACACACCTAACAATATAATTATTCATTTTTCATAGTTTTTGCAAACAACAAACGGTTATTTCTTTCTCCAGGTTTTTTCTTTCCTTTCTCCGGTTACCAACACATCTTATTTAAAATTATTTCATTTCCATTCCATGGTGGGGACCATTTTATTTTTCTTTTCGTTTCCTTAGTTAAAATTTAGGGTGTGTTTGTTAAATTTTTAACTTCATGGAAAGGAAAAATAAATAAAATGGTCCACCATAGAAATGGAATGGAATGGAATGGAAAGGAAATAATTTTAAATGGTATGTGTTTGGTAAACCTGGGAGAAAGGAAAGTAAACTCGGGAAAAAATAATCATGTTTGTTTGCAAAAGCTATGGAAAAGAATAATTGTATTGTTGGGTCATGAGTGTATTAGTAGTAAGTCCCTATCTATTTATTTCCTTTCCTTTCTTTTCCTTTCCACAAAAATTTTAGGGGTTAGCTAAGGACACAAAATCTTTTCCATTTCAATAATTTTGTTTCCATATGGAAAAGCCCATTTCCTTTCCATGGGTAAACAAACACCTTATAAACTATGGAAAAGGTGGACCACTCTTATTTTCCTTTCCTTTCCATAGTGTTTCCATCATAACAAACACACCCTTAACAAACACACCCTTAGCTGTGACTATCAGATGTTCTATGACAGCACATAAAGGATTCCAAACTTCCACTAACCAAAACACCCCAGGCCCATGTTTAAGATAGGCCCATACTTGAGTTAGCGAAAACATCAGTTTTGAGTCACACTCGAAGTGGAACAAACAGACATCTCAGTTCAGCTTCTCAAGTCTCAACACTCGCTCCATAAACTCTTCATAGCACCTGTTTTTTCAACGTCTCGTTGGTTTGTTCTCTCTCTTCACCTCTTCCATTATATACATCCCAATATTGGAGTCAAAGGTAATTATCTTGCATAAAATATTGCTTAAGTTATTTTTGTTGAGTAATTAGATCATTAAAAAAAAAATCCACTATTTTAATAAGCCATATCTATATCTTAATATTAAAGCTCCCACAAGGGATATTTTTCGAACTCTATTAAAATTCCACGTCATCTCCTATTAAAACGAGAATTTCTCTCCTATTTGAAAAACAAAAATTTCTCTTCTATTATAACAAGAATTCTTCTCCTATTAAAACAAATTCTAACACTTTTAATTAAAGCGGGAATCGTTCTCCTATTAAAATGAGAATTCCTCCCCTATTGAAAATTAAGCAAAAATCTATCGTATTTAATTAAAATGGTAATCATTATCCTATTAAAACAGAATCTCTCTCCCAATTGAAAAAACGGGTTTTTAAAACTTAATTTAAAACAATTTGTTAGAAAATTAAAACGGGTATTTTTCTAGCGCTCTTAAAATTCCACATTATCAACTGTTATTAAAACGGGAATTCCTCTCCTATTATAATGGAATTCCTCCCCTGTTGAAAAAGAAAAATCTAACACTTCTAATTAAAACGAGAATCATTCTCCTATTAAAAACGGGAATTACACTTTTAAATTAAAACGGGCCGGGATCTCTCCCCCAATTAAAAAATAGGTTTTTAAAACTTAATTAAAACAATTTGTTGAGAAATTAAAACGGGGTTTTTAAGACTTAATTAAAACAATTTGTTATGAAATTAGAATGAGTTAGCGATGAAAACATGAATCACAATTTGTTAATATATATAGTTACGATTGTTGAGCAACTTTTTAAAAGGGTCGGTGCGTATGCACGGGTCTACTTTCTAGTATAATATATTACAAAATCAAAATTAGAGGAGACATGAAGATTTACTAATTACAATTTATAGTTTTTATTATTATTTTTTTCTTGTCCGGAGCTCACAAACAAGCATTACCAACTTTTTCCCATCTTCTTTGCAGGTTCAACCGTTTTACCGGTAAACCTTTTCGTACTTCATTATCAAAATTCCACTTCCTCAACATTTTCCCTAACGGAGTCTGTTAATGTATTGTTGAGTACTTCAGGGCATAGTACAAAATATCAGGATATGGGTATTTATCGATACTCAATTTCTGGATATGTATCATGGATATATCTCTCTCTTTGGGGATATTTGACATTATTTCACATGCAAATATCGTGGATATATCTAAAATATCGACAAATATTGTGGATATTATGGATATTTCTTTATATATCATGATACATTATTTATATTTATTTAAAATATAATGGTAAATATTAAATAAAATTGTTATATACACAAAATATCGCTAAATATCTCCAAATATCGCAAAATATCCCCAAATATAACAAATATCGCAAATATCGTTAAAATATCGCTGATATTTGCAGTCGTATATATCTCTTAACATATCGTGATATTTATATATCTTTTTTTGAAATATGGATAGATATCTCCAAATATCGTGATATATCGGGATATTTTGTACTATGCTTCAGCGTATGATTGTGTTCGATCTCTGGCATCAGAATCCAACTGATTTCCTGTGAGCATGATTAGAACACCAAGTTAAACAATGGAGGCAAATTACCTGTGAGCATGTTGGTATAAAGCAAGAGATTAACTAGGAACTTGAAATCACCGAATTCCACTGGCACTTGTCCATAAAACTTGTTCTCAAATAGATGTAGAGAGACCAATTGTGTAAAGGACTTCAACTCCGAGAGATCTCCTTCAAGATTGTTATTCGAAGCATCAAATTTTATAAGGCTAGAAAGATTTCCAAAACCCACAGGGAATTCTCCGGTGAGATAGTTGTCGTAAAGTTCAAGCTGCAGCAATTTGTTGATTTCAGGTGGTATCGGTCTAGATAAAGTATTATCAGAGAGCTCTAGATTGGTCAACTCCGTCAAATTTCCAATCTATGGTGGAATTCTAAAGCCAAGAAAGCTGTCAAAGCTTTAGAATCTCCACAGAAACAAACTATTCTCGAACAAATTATCCTTGACACTTAAAAACCGGAGACCCGTGATATTTTCAAGTGATTTCCATGGAAAAACACCAAAAATCCATTATTATTCATATTCAAGAAAGTCACCCAAGAAGAGAAGGAAAATCTGGCACCACTCCACTAAATGAATTCATAGACAGATCCAAGTAAGTCAACTTAGTACAGTTATTCAAACCTTTGAAATTGTTCCAGATAGTAAGTTCGAACCAAGCTAATCGTTGATTTCATTAGTGATAGTTGTTGTGATTACTTTATCCTCATCTAGTCCTATTATAAGGACATGCGAGTAATTACTTTAGTTATATAAGGGTAGGATAGTATTTCTAATAAGGCTAGTAAGAAAAGAAATCTCTTGTATTAAGGGAAGAGGAATGTATGAAAAGAGACAAGAAAAAAGATAATAGAATCGGCTCTAGTTTTTCAGAAAACAGATATAATTTTAAATGTTTTGTTTCTGTTTACTTATCATAATAGTACAATTGGTATTCAGAGCTTACGTTTCTGGCGACCATGACACTAGGTGAAATAGAAAAACTAACTAAAGAAACACAACACCAAGTTAATGAGATGCAAGGGTTAATGACTCAAGTCAACGACAGATTAATCAAAGAGATCCAAGCAAGAGAAGTAGCAGAAAGGAAAATGGAGGCGAGACTCGAACTTTCAAATAAAAGGTTAGACGCTAGATTTGACCAACTATTGAAAATAATGAATGACAAAGGGAAGAACACCACCGTAGCGGCTGAGTTGCCTTCTGGGTCTGGAACTCCTCTAGAAACCACCACTGAAGCTGAACAATCAACAACTTACTCAAGACAAAAGATTCCAAATGACTAGAATGACCATGGTAATCTTTTTTAAACCCCTAAGTTAGAATTTCCATGTTTTGATGGCACTAATCCTCGTGTGTGGGCTAGGAAGTGTAATCAATTTTTTCACTTGCATCCCATGGATGATAAAAAAAAAAAGATTAGGATAGCATCACTATACTTTGAAGGAAGAGCGATTCATGGTTCCCGACTTATCAAGATGGGAAGGAATTAGTAGATTGGAATGCTTTAGTTGAAGTCATTTGTGATCGATTTGAATTGGTAGGCCAAGAGAACTATGTAGGCGGTTTAATAAACCCATTCAAGTGGGTACGGTGGATGAATACTTTGAGCAGTTTGAAGAACTTCAAGCTCTTATGGTGAGTAAAAATAAACAGTTCAGTGAATAGTACTTTGTTCTTAGTTTTCTTAGTGGGTTGAAAGATGAATTGAAAGCTTCCGTTCAAATGTTTAAACCTACCAATCTGAGTAATGCATTATACCTCGCAAGGATGCAGGAAGTGGCATTGGATGCTCAGGTTAAGAAAGCAACAAAACCTATACAAAAAAACTACACCAATACCACATCATATTTTTCCACTCCATCTTACCAGACTAAACAACCCACAACCTCCAATCCCATTCCAAAAGTCCCAAACACCATCAAACCCTTGAATACCACCCCAAGTAACTCCAATAGTGCAAACACCACCTTACCACCCATTAAACGACTCACGCCAGCACAAATGAGAATCTGAAGAGAAAAGGGACTTTGTTATAATTGTGAGGAAACTTACAAACCTAGACACAAATGTACAACTCAACACTTGTATATGTTGGTAGGGACAGAAGAAGATCATGAACCTATGGAAGATGACTGCGAGGAAGAACAGATATTACAGCAAGTAGAAACGGATATGGAGATTTCACTCCATGCATTAACAGGGAATGTGGGGCAAAATACCATACGAATCCTAGGTTTAATAAAAAAGAGACCCATGACTATGTTAATAGACACCGGCAGCACACATAGTTTCCTAGACTCGGAAGTGGCTAGACAGGCTAGATGCAAGATTAAGCCAACAGCTCACATGTTAGTTACAGTTGCTAATGGTGAGAAGACTATTAGTAAAGCTATATGCCATAAATTGAAATGGGAGATGCAAGGACATTCTTTCAAAGATGACATTAGAATACTACCATTGGGTGGGTGTGACATGGTCCTAGGTGGTGACTGGCTGAAGCAGTGTGGAGATGTGATACTTAACCTTCAGAAGCTCCAACTAACTTTTACAAGGGGAAGCCAGAAGATAGTACTACGAGGAGGCCCAGAGGTTGCTTCTCTAAAGATGATTACCGCAAAGGCCTTATCAAAATTTTTGAAAAAGAACACTCATGCTCTTGTGGGTCAAATATTTTCCATCATAGTTACTACCATCAAGCCTGAAATTCCAGCTGAGGTAGTTCCTTTACTCCAAGAATTTGCTGATGTATTTTAAGAACCTCAAGGTCTTCCTCCTTCCAGAACATTAGACCACCATATCCCACTCAAAAATGATGCTGAACCCACCAACCAAAGACCGTACAAGCATCCATACATTCAAAAGGCAGTTCTCGAATCATTAATGAAAGAAATGCTACAATCTGGATTGATTCAACCCAGTCATAGCTCATTTGCTTCACCTGTGTTATTAGTTAAGAAAAGGGTTTATTCGTGAAAACCCCCCATTTTATGACATACTTTTGTGTTTACCCCCCAAATTTTGAATCATCACAAAAGTCCCCCCACTCCGTCCTGACTCTGTTCAGAAATCATCCATATTTTCTCTATTACCTAAAGTACCCTCGGGGGGTAAACACAAATATATGTCAACAAATGATCATATCCCAAATGAAATTTTGAAATATTTTAGCGTCAAAACTCCAATGATTGTGTCGACTCATCATCTTCCCCAATTGAAACCCAAAAACCAGCAACACCATTAGAGGCTACATCTGGTTATGGCATCTGAGATTCATCTTTTCTCTTTCCTCAGAATACCATGAATTACAGAAATACAAGCATCACCGAAATGTGAAGAGACCAAAGAAAAATGATTACAAACAGTACTCTTTGGAAACACATTTGGCTACTACCAGAGACAACAACGAAATGACTATAAAGGTCCTGAAAGAGCAGTTACAACTCTACAAGTCACATCAGGAGCATGTGTTAGAATAGCTGTATGAACACAGCAACTAAAGTAGAACAGAAGGAACAGTAGACATCAGTAGCAATGAAGAGACAAGGACAAAGAAGAATGGCGGGAATAACCAAGGCGGATTAGGTCATCTTAAGGAAAGATTTCGCCCTTCCAATGGTGCGAAAGGCAATGGCGTCTTCCTCACAGGATTCAATGGTTAACAAAGACTGACTTTGCACTAGAACAAACTACCCTCTAGAAACAGCAATATAACTCTCTCTCGGCGGTGACGGAAGAAGAAGAAGAAAAGGACTGGTTTGAGTTTTCTATTTCTCTCGAGTTTTCTCGATCAAGTCAATACCTCTATGGACTCACAAATATTTATAGAGGTTGGGTTGGTCTCCTAAACGGATAAGGAAGAGAGACCAACTCCTAATAGAACACCGAAACTTGCTGCTAAAGAAAAAAGCAAAACAAGTTTAGGCAATTTGTCAAACCACTACCCACAACAGTAAGCCCAAGCCCAAGCCCGAACCCAACCCGATGTGGTGGATAACCAATGTGGGACTATCTACTATGCACTAAAGTGGAGAGAACACATATGGTTCATCTCCTCCACTTTGCACACACTCACAAGTATTTCGAAATAAACTTAGAGATTCCAACAATCCCCCACTATTTCAAAATACTAATAGTCCCCCACTATTTTGGAATAGGATATTACAAAAGAAAAGGGTTAACGAAATGCCAGAGAGAATCGAAAAAACAATGCATAAGATACTGGTGCTTTTCGGGCTTGAACCAGTCATAGGGTAACATGTCTTATAATACGTGAAAATGCTGGATTAAAAAATCTTTGAACCAACATTCCCTTATAGTAAAATAGAGGACATGCACCCACATTGCTCTTTCATTATATGCCCGTTACTCATGTGTTGCTTTTTTGGCCCTTAGCTTACGCCGTGTTCCATGAATGCTCTAGAGTACTTGCACGAATACTCATAAGAACCGACCAGTTCTACATTCACGTAGGTGGATATCCGACAAGTGTACATTGCAGTTAAAATACACAATCTCATAAAAAATGGACTATGGATTCCATAAAGAGTAAAATAACTCATCCTTTCTCATTGCAATTCAAGTTATACAAAGTATACAAAAAATGCTATCTAGTCATAGGGTGGGGCGCCTCAAAGAAAGACAATAGCATACCGAGGCGGCATTTAGGTGACTTGTTTTTCCCTTTGAACCTAATTCATGGGATCTCCAATCACATAGGTGGGGTTGCGTCGATTAATAAGCCCTCTCTAAGGCAAAAGTCCCATCCCCTCGACGATAACCACTTGCCTCCAAAGAAGTGGTGCGGTTAGACATGTGGCCAAACTAAGTCCAACCTAACATAATCTCTAGCAGCTGCTTGATTAAGTTATATCTCAAACTTACATGTATTCTTTTCCCATTGCACATAAGATAACATGTCTTAGCTATTGCAATGAGACAGTTACAAAGCATATACACATAAGAAGGCTGTTTAGAGCCAATGGGAAGATTTGCCAAGAGGTTGCTAACCCACTCAGCATCATCACATGCCTTTTCTAAGGCGATTAGCTTGGATGATATCCAAGACACTCAATTTCCACCAAAGGTAAACACATAAACATTACTAGATCCAGTTTATAACATATTACCCTTCCAACAGTGATGGAAATTTACTAAATATCAGTCCATAATCAATGACTCTGCTATTGTACTTGGATAATCTGACAATATACATCAAAGTTTCATATAAGGACACACTGGGTTATCAGCTCAGTATGCCATTAATGTAGGCAATGTCATGTCTCACATACATTATCCATCAAGTACAATTGGCTACCAATGATATTGACATATTTAGTATGAGAAAACACAAGGAAATTATTTTTCATAAGATAGATATTTGCCACAAAAGGTGTTAACACATGCTTACTATCATAATACCCATACTTTTCAATGAAAAATATTTCTACTAAGTGCTATAACAATATAATGAGACCAACATGAGTTTTAATTCCTATATTCACCAGTCATTCAATTATGTAGTGCCCGAAATTCCCCTATACCATCCGGCCGGTCTGGTTTAAAGATGCGTTGTGGCCTTCAACCATATTCAAACGCGTCAACATCTTGACAACTTAATATAGCGATTCTGAGAAATGAGTTTAACAACATAATGAACTATCATTTCCAATGACGGTCTATTATGTGTTTCAAATAGGAATTTCTCTGTCTCATACACATTCTCAATGCTAACACTCATGATATTAAATCATCTAAACAAAGAGAGATTAACACATATGTCTTGCTTTACTCTAAAGAAAGTACACATTTTTTTTATCAACAACGGTACTTTGACATCCATATGACACTAATATGTTGTTGAATTGCTCATGACATTTATAGGCGCTTGAATCAACGATCATACAAAGATTTAACTAAATTGTATACCTTAAGCTCATTATCTGGTACTACTTGGTATTGTAGTTCCGCACAACTACTCAACTAGAGTCTTTAGAATTCTGTAGAATAAATTCTAGTTACATGAGCAAGGTTTCAAAGTAGTATAAATCTTGTCTCTGATTGAAACCCCTTGGCTATTATTATTAGCCTTGTATTTTGCAATACAACTATCACGTTTTAGTTTTCTCTTGAAGATCCAATTCAACCTATAGATCCCCCAATAAATCAAGAGTCCAAATTTAGAGGAATTGTATCCTTCAAAAGGACACTTCTCATGTATTGCACAACTTCCTTATAGGTTAATGAATCTTCCTCAAGAAACATATAAACATCATCACCGTGAATGGTGGATATACTCACTGATAGTCTTCCAAATTTCTTGCTCATAAATTATGGGATCCTCTTACGTAGTTCATTATGAACATCCGACCACTCTATGCTAATTTTACATAAAGCACATCCTCAAAAATAAAATTAACATATAAGACATTCAATAATAGTGTGGTCTCTACAAGATTGTTATCACGCATGACAACTAAACAAACATCACTATTATGAGTTTCACCAATGAACATATACTAGATAGTTCTAGGTCTAAAAAAAAAGAATATTTCTTTTAGATTCATTCACAATAGCCTTGGCAAGATACCCCCCACATTTTGAAGTATTTTTTTTTTTTGATAGGCCCAAGACCTTTCCATACTTTGTAGTTTAGTGTTTTTTTCCAGTTATCTTGTGAGGTAAACTTTGGTAAAACAGTGTTATGCATATGGGTCACAACCCCCACAGTTCAATGGTTACTCAACCTAATCAAACTTACATGCAAAACACGGTATGCCATTCAAACACTAAAAAGAAACAACAACAATAATATGCACTCTTATGACAAGAATATACTTTACTCAAGTCTATAATTATGGATCATATTAAACATAGTCATATTATGTTCATGCTATCTATATGAAAGGAAATCCACAAGTGATTCAAATGAATTTTAAAGAATAGAAGAATTAGATGAAAAAGGTTTTACCCAAGATAATATCATTATCATTCTTCTTTTCATCATTCAATATTCTAACTTATATAGAGAGACAATCCACGCACTTGTACATCACCTTGCCTATTTATTCATAGTCATAGGAGGATAATGCCTAATAAGACAATTTACAAGCGTTACATCTCCTTGTCTAAAATAGTCACTGGAGGATACTGTCTAAGAAGACAATCCATGACCTTACATCTCCTTGACTAAATTAGGTTTAGGAGGATATTGATTGTTTCCCATATTATTTCCTCTCGTAGACAACGATGCTCATTACTTAATAATATATGACATGGTTAAGCTTTATGCCAATGTTAAAAAATACATTCATGCTAAACATGGTTAATATCATATCATATGTTCAAGAAAAGTAAACTTAAACTGTACCCCTCACAACGAAAAATATACGATATTAAACAAATCTAGCCACTTTGAATATGCAAAATAACCGGGACTCTACCTCCTCTTTTTACATGAGCTCAAGCAAGATAGGATACCCTATCAACAAGACCTCAAGTACTACCACAACATCTAATGGCTCAACCCATTAATGTCATCAACTAGAAAAATTTACCAATAAACTATCATCAAGTTTAAAGTAAAACCACGATGATTAATATCCAAAACTAGCATGCTACACAACTTTAACATATGCTATATTGGATATAAGCTACAAGTTAATTCATCTAACATGTATTTTCACAACAGTACAATTATAATCATCGTCTAACAACATGTTCACTCAATAAAGGTAAGCAATTATGCATTGAATATATTATAATTACTATTCAAGATTTGAGTGTGGTTGATATTAACTATCTTAAGGTCTCTCTTAGACCATCTACATGCATCTACATATGTACAAAGAAAATTAATATCAAACTACTTCTAGTCAAACCAATTAATTCCTCAGTGATAAACACGTATAATTTGTTGACTAGGTTATTAAAAAAGTTTAAGTTTAGGGATTTCCTTCCTAAGAAAACTAGCATGCAACTCAAGGCAAGAATATCACCATATAATAAAACCAAAAGAATTGCAAAGAGTGAAAGAATACGATACCTAACCGATTGAAAAACCGGATTACCATATTTTCTTCCTTTCATAAAAATAGTTCAAAAGAATTGTAACTCTGAACCAGCTCAGGACGAATTAGGTATCAAGCCTTATACCACTGGAAAGCTCTTTGAATCAGATTTCCAACCCAAAAAGCGGATTGCAAAACCGAGTTCTGAGCTGAAAGTTATAGCAGTTTCCGTAACGAGTGACGCAGCAGGCAAAAAGACGAACTTTGACGTTTTTCTTGATAGAAATCTCATATTTGACTCCCACAAACGTAGGAGAAAGGTCTACAACCATATAGGGTTTGATAAACCACAAAAGATCAATAAATATTCAATCTTTAATTGGTTTCCCTAACAAAAAAGAAATTATCAGAAAATTTCTAAAGTCATAACCCAATAACACAAACAATAACTCAAAGTAAAAGACTTATCTTTTGATTGCCGTATTAAAGCACTCTCCTTTGTTCTACTATGATTCTTTCCTTAAGATTGTTAGAATAGTTGTATGAACACAACAACTAAAGTAGAAACGTAGAAACAAGTGAAAAGTGAGAGAAATGAAGAGACAAGGACAGACAAAGAATCGGAATAACCAAGGTGTGGATTAGGGCCGTCCTTAAGGAAAAGATTTCGCCCTTCCAATGGTGCGAAAAGGCAACAAAGCATGCCTTTCTCACAGGATTCAATGGTTAACAGCAGCCTGACTTTGCACTAGAACAAACTACCCTCTAGAACAAAGAATATAACTCTCTCGGCCGGCCGGAAGAAGAGAAGAAGAAAAAAAGACCGGTTTGAGTTTTACGTTTCTCCTGAAGTTTCGATCAAGTCAATACCTCTATGGACTCACAGTCCTATTTATAGAGGCTGGGTTGGTCTCCTAAACAGATAAGGAAGAGAGACCAACTCCTAATAGAACACCGAAACTTGCTGCTAAAGAAAAAAGCAAAACAAGTTTAGGCAATTGGTCAAACCACTACCCACAACAAAGTAAGCCCAAGCCCTAACCCAACCCGATGTGGTGGATAACCAATGTGGGACTATCTACTATGCACTAAAGTGGAGAGAACACATATGGTTCATCTCCTCCACTTTGCACACACTCACAAGTATTTCAAAATACACTTAGAGATTCCAACAGCATGGACAAGATAAATAAGGCGCCATTATGCGTCTGGTTTTATATTACACGGTATTAGGTACTATTGAGAAGATTTAATACTGAGTGAAGGTTGTCAGCTTATGCATAGGGGAACTTCCACATAAAAAGGAAAACCCATACAAAAGCAACAATAATGGAAAAGGTCGATCTTTAGTCCCATCAGACCGAGATATAGCCATATAGTCGTTTGGAGCAATTTTTTGGATGAACAAAAATCAAATTAGTAGGACCACTCTGAAAGACTTTACTTAGTTATAGACTGCCATTTTTATACTCTGAAAAAAGAATTGTGCATACGACTAGGACTTTGGGTGGTAAATTCAGGTTAGACCAAAGTGAATTTACCTCCTTGATTGTCAATTAACTCTAGTTATTCAACTCTACGTGTTTATTGTACCACACAGCAGGAAACTCTACGTGTTTTGGATTCACTAAACTAATGATCGGGGAAGATGATGAGTCGAATCAATCATCGGAATTTGGGAAGATCACCCCAATACCCCCACTAACCTCTAATGGTGCTGCTGGTTTTTGGGTTTCAATTGGGGAAGATGATGAGTCGACTCAAAGAAAAGAAAAAAAAATGTATAATTGTTTAATTTATAACAGTTGGATTTGTTGTGGTCAGGGTTTGCTGGTTCGGTGGTCGAGGAAGAAGATGAGGGCGAGGGTGATCCTATACACCTGGTCGCTGTTTAGTTTAGTTAGTTGGGCTTGGGCCAATTTCTTTTAGTTTGTGTTTACCCCGAGGGTACTTTAGGCAATAGAGCAAATATGGATGATTTCTGAACGGAGTCAGGATGGAGTGGGGGGACTTTTGTGATGATTCAAAATTTGGGGGGTAAACACAAAAGTATGTCATAAAATGGGGGGTTTTCACGAATAAACCCTTAAGAAAAAGGATGGGACATGGCGTTTCTGTGTGGATTATAGGAAGTTGAATGATATGACAGTGAAGGATAAGTTTCTCATGCCAGTTATAGATGAATTACTAGATGAGTTACATGGGGCTTGCATTTTTTCCAAATTTGACCTTCGATCAGGTTATCACCAGATTTTGGTACATCCAGGAGACATCTACAAGATAGCATTCAGAACTTATCAAGGCCACTACAAATTTAAGGTGATTCCCTTTGGACTAACTAATGCTCCAGCTACATTCCAAGCCCTAATGAATGAGATTTTCAGTCCTTTTCTAAGGAAGCAGGTATTAGTGTTCTTTGATGACATACTAGTATATAGTACCAGTTTGGACGAGCATTTACTCCATTTGAGACAGGTTTTAGACACACTGAGGCAACATACACTCTATGCAAAGGCTTCTAAATGCACTTTCGCACAATCTCAATTAGAGTATTTGGGTCACTTAATCACACCTGAAGGAGTAGCAGCTGATCCAGCCAAGATCGATGCCATGATCAATTGGCCAAAACCTAAAACAATCAAAGGGTTGAGAGGCTTCCTAGGTTTAACAGGACTACTACAGAGGTATGTCCAAGGATATGGCAACATCAGTCGATCTCTCACTGATATGCTACAGAAGAATAATTTTAAATGGTCCTCCGCAGCGGAAAAGGCATTTGATGAACTGAAAAGAGCAATGACTTTAACACCTGTTCTAGCACTCCCTGATTTTAAGCAACCCTTCATAGTGGAGACTGATGCATGTGCACGAGGAATTGGGGCGGTTTTAATGCAAGGAGGCCGTCCTATCGCTTTTTAGTAAGGCATTAGGTCCTAAAGCACTAGGTTTTTCTACCTATCGCGAAAAGAACTCCTTGCAATTGTCATGGCAAGAACAAGATGGAGATCCTATCTACAAGGGCACCACTTAATAGTTCACACGCACCCGGTAAAAGTATCAAATTTTTTATGGAGCAAAGAATTACAACTCTCTTACAACAGGTGGGCTTACCAAACTACTGGGCTTTGATTATGAAATAAGGTACAAAAAGGGGAAGGAAAACGCAGCAGCTGACACACTTTCAAGAGTAGTGGAAGAACAAGGAGAATGTCATCTTATGACTGTGGTACAACCACAATGGATAACAGAAGTGTCCCTCAGTTATGCTCAAGACGCGACCCTTCAACAACTCCTCTCAAATCATGGTTGCACCAACAAGTTTCCCACTGTACTCTTATGATGCAGGTGTCCTCCGATACAAGGGTAAACTTTATATTGGTAGTAACACTACCTTACGGTTCAAGTTGTTAGCCACAATCCATTCTTCTGCTATAGGTGGTCATTCTGGTATTCAAGGAACTTATCTCAGAGCCAAGACCTACTTCTACTAGTCAGGTATGAAGAAAGATGTACTTCAATTTGTAACTACTTGTGACGTCTGTCAGAGGTGCAAGGGAGAACATAACTTTCCTGGCGGACGGCTTCAGCCATTGCCTATTCCAACGCATGCTTGGCAACACATTAGTATGGACTTCATTGAAGGTTTACCCAAATCGGCAGGCAAAGATGTTATTTTAGTTGTAGTGGACAGATTCACCAAATATAGCCATTTCTTGGCTCTTAGTCATCCTTATAATTTGCTTCTTCCCGCTGGCTCACGGTCTTCATGGATCATATCTACAAACTCCATGGCCTTCCCCAAACCATTATTTCTGACAGAGACAAGGTTTTCATCAGCTTTTTTTGGCAACATTTGTTCAAGGCATTGGGAACTGAACTACATCTCAGCACAGCTTACCACCCTCAAAATAATGGACAAACTAAACGCACGAATGCCTGCTTTGAAGCTTATTTGAGATGCATGACCGGACACACACCACAACATTGGGTAAGGTGGCTCTCTTTGGCGGAATGGTGGTTCAACACTAACTTTTACACCAGCCTCAAGATGTCACCTTTCACAGCTTTATATGGATACACCCCACCTCACCTCGCCATCCCCAGCACAATCACCACTTCTGTGGCAGCTGTAGAAGACTACCTCAAACAGAGGCAAACCATGGTGGACATGATTAAAGATGGTTTAACCAAAGCTCAAGAACGTATGAAGCATTTTGCAGACAAAAAAAGAATCGAGAGATCGTTTTTAGTTGGTGATTGGGTATTTGAAGCTCCAACCCTACAGGCAAACTTCCATCTCAATTCTCAGGAATTTGAAGCTTTCAACCATGTTTTATGGTCCTTTTCAGGTGTCGGCAAGAGTTGGTGCAGTTGCTTACAAACTCCACTTACCACCAGATTCAAGAATCCATCCAGTTTTCCATGTATCTCGACTCAAGAAGAAGCTAGGTTCCATTGTAGTGCCATCTCCTCAACTCCCTCTCGTCGACCAGACAAGACAATTCAAAATGGAGCCCATAGCCATCCTATCTCGCAGACTCATCCCAAGGAACAACCAAGGTGTAGCTCAGGTTCTTATCCAATGGTCTCATACCTCTCCAGATGATGCTACCTGGGAAGATTGGTCAAACATCACCACACACTATCCTCATTTTAATCCTTGAGGACAAGGATTCTTAAAGGAGACGACATTGTCATGTCCTATTATAAGGACATGCGAGTAATTACTTTAGTTATATAAGGGTAAGATAGTATTTCTAATAGAGTGAGATGCAGTAGTAGTTAGACAAGTGTAAGGCTAGTAAGAAAAGAAATCTCTTGTATTAAGGGAAGAGGAATGTATGAAAAGAGACAAGAAAAAAGAGAATAGAATCGGCTCTAGTTTTCCAGGAAAACAGAGATAATTTTAAGTGTTTTGTTTTTGTTTAAGTTTTGTTTCTGTTTACTTATCAGAATAGAACAATCTAATAATCGGATCATCATTTCTTATAATGCTTCATCAACTGTTCAACCTATTACAAATCAAATCCATCGATCTGCTGCATTGTTTGAGTTAAGGTTGATTGGAGAAGAAGAAGTTGACTGATAGTCAAAGCAAGGTTGATTCTAGTGTGAAATACAAGTCAACGGGTTTAAAGCCCACGACTCTCTAAAGTCACATGCAAAGCACGTGAAGGGTAGTTTGGCCATTTTGATAAAAAACGAAAAATATATTATTATAAAATAGTTTGACCACGGTCAACTGAGACGACTCAAGGTCAATAGATAGAAATAAGACTAAAACCTAAATACTCCTAAATAAGTAGGACCAAACCCTAAATAATCCTTATATATATATATATATAGATTATAACATTCACATGGCCCGATGAGGCGATGACTGATGGCCATTACATAATTTTGAATTAAGCATCTCTAAGTTATTTTATGCAAATTGATAGACAACTTCCCAGTGTCACGCACTCTTGTTGTAAAGTTAAAGAATATATAGGATGGTTTATGGTTTACTATGGGTTACCAAACAAAAATAACAGACTTCAAAATTGTGAATCTACCACAAGGAATCCTTAAACAGTTAAACTTGTCGCATTTTTTCTATTGAGAGGGGTTCTGTTAAGTCTCTAGCAAATAGCAATGCATGTACCAAAATCAGAACGGCTACTGGTCGTTCTTTTGGTTTTTGTTTCTGAACAATTGACTCTTTATAGTCTTATGAAAATCGATTGTTCGTAGTTTGATTAGGATATCGTTCACATGTTTTAAAAATTCTTGTGATTAGTTACTTAAAGAAACAAAATTTGAAACTGTAAGATTGTACGTTCCATCACACTATTAGAAAAATAGATATAGTACATTGAAAAGATGTCCTGTTAGGGGACTTGGACGTGATTCCTGTTAGAAAATAGTATTATTATTTTTTTGTTCACATCTAACAAACTATTAATTTTTTAATCAGTACAATCTAATGGGGCTTGGCCACATGGACCTTCCCTTGTATTGTTCTTCTTCTGTGAACTTCCAACAAACTATTTGTTTTTTATCAGTGCTATCTAATGGAGCAAGGACCTCTCTAGTACTCTGGCAGTATTGATTTTTCAAATACATGCACAAGGGCTGATAGTTTGGTCTTAAACCCAAACAATATGCACTGATAGTTAAAGAGGTGCGACGTAGGACAACATGGCCTAGTAGGAGAACAAATAAGTAGAGTGAAAAAGACCAAGCAAACTGAAAGCGCTACATTAGCCTACAGAGGCACATGTTAGGTAGACGTCTCCCAGGTATTTACAATTTGTGTGTGTGCTAGACACTCCAGGTTTCTCAAATGCATAGACCAAACTAGGGTTGTTTGCTTGATATCCAAATAGAAATTGAATCTGTGAAGTACACCAATAGTTCCAAGTTGATAGGAGAATGTGCTGTCACATGGACAACATCATAGTTTCCCTCAGAATTAAGTTGAACTACTGTCACGAGCCAATGAGCAATGCAAGTAAGCACAGACTAAGCTTCCAGTAAACACTTTATTTGTGTCTGGTTGAGGAGAAAGTTATTTGAAGGTAGTACTAGTATACCTTTACCAAAAGAAATCCAGTTTGAATTAATACATCAACTCATTGGTGTGAGCATTATGGTTAGCATTTCAAACAGCTTGATGAAGATCACCAAGATCACCATTTCTGTATGCGCCATTGTGAAGAAAAATGATAATTTTCTTATTGCAAAAAGGATAATTACATCAACCCACTGATTGAGTTTAAATAGGAAAATTCAAATATTGGGAACTAAAGTAATGAAATCCTAATTATATCACTACTTGATTACAACTAGGATCACAAATATTCAAGAATATCTAATGCTAGACCACATCAACAAATTGATGCAATACAACTCATTGCTCTCTCAAAAGTATTTTCATTTCCGTTGTGCGTGTCAGGAACTTTTGGAACAACCTCCAGAAGTTTTGCTAGTACTGGATTATTAAACACTCGGACCGGAGCTTCATCACTTATAATATTTGGAAAATTAGGTGGCGGAGGAATCGACTCAATTAATTCCTTCAAACATCCAATTTTAATGAGGAATTCCATGGCATTTCTTACTCTTTCTTCAAATTCTTCAGCTGGACTCTCCCTCAAACTTTTCGATATAGCAGTAGGGAGTTGAATGAGTAATGCGTGCAACATGTCCACAAACAATCGCTCTATGGAAGTACATAGATCACGAACTGAGTTGCACCTTCTGAGATCCAGGAAGTCTATGATGACACCAACTTGCGAATATCTAATACCAGGATGAAATGTCTTCCTCAATTCTGTAATTTTGTTTACTGCACGAGCCAGATCTGGATCCAAATCGGAGTCAACTTGATCAGGTGTGGGATCGCCATTGAAGTTTTTGGGAAGCAGGCATCTAAAGTCCCCACCTATCCACAAAGCTTTCGCATATGCGAACTTGTCATTGGTAGCTGAACTTTTCGGTTGCATTGTTTCATCGATATACTGAATGATTTCTCTGGCTTCGTTAAATACATGAACTAGAGACTCAGGAAGGTCAACAGCTGGTATGGAAGCTTGGGCAATTTTTATAAGGAGTGCAATTGAAAGAGAACACACTTTGATACTGTCCCGCGATTAGATGAATTTTTAATTTCCATGGGGTGCACCCGTTCAGAAGGAGATCTATGTGATCTATGTGACAGAAGTTGAAATACCTGATAAAGTGACTCCCTATGGAAAACCTCCTTCAATCGAAGTATCTCATCGACCCCTTTTCGCACTATGTACGCGCTAGCCGCAATTATACCTTCATGAGGGAGATCATCAAATAACTCCAAGTTATCGTGTTGGTATACACGAAGAAAGTAACGCACCAGCAC
Organism: Coptis chinensis; assembly: GCF_015680905.1. Classification (NCBI taxonomy): domain Eukaryota; kingdom Viridiplantae; phylum Streptophyta; class Magnoliopsida; order Ranunculales; family Ranunculaceae; genus Coptis; species Coptis chinensis. Next base: position 6,424,934 of record NC_141456.1, on the reverse strand, counting down.
TGATGGGAATACAATCAACAACTGAACTAGTAAGACTAGCCATAAGATTAGAGTTGCAACAAAATTCTGTACTTTAAGCCGTTTTGACCCCTTTCCCAAGGTTTGGTTCATTTGTTTCACTTCATCCTCCTCCAAGAAAGATGATATTACCTTTTCGAAATCCATGCGGCTAAACAAAGATAGCCACCTAAAGACAACTGCAAAAGTTCCTACAATGACAGTGATAATTTGGGCAGAAACTATTAATATCATCGACCACTTATAATCAGAATCCCCTTCACAGAACTTAAGCTGCTTCAAAATGATAGATCTAAATGTAGCTTCTAAAACAATGCCTAAACAGGTTAGGCAAACTGTGCCAATGGCTGCATTGATTGGGTGGATGCTTATATTGAATTGTGGATCAGAGCAATAAGCATACAAGTAACACAACTTCAATCTGTCCAACATGCTACTACTGCCCTTTGCAAAGAGAGTATTATATCGGTCAGAGGTGATTCTCTTCTGAGCCTTAGTAATCGAAGAGATGTACCACAACATCAGGAGCAACAAAAACATCAAAACCAAGACTGCGATATGTTCTTTGAAAAAAAGAAGACAATCACACCAGTCTGCAGTTGTATACAAATGTTGACAGCTACAGTAAACACAAATATAGTCAACGCCCACATATTTGTGGAACATTCAGACGCACTACTAACACCAAGTGAAGGCACTAGAAATGCCATGGAAATGCATATAAATGCAGTCCCAGTGAGTTTTGAAAGTTGATCTTTTTGACTAGGCATATCGGTTGTCAGATCGACAGGAAGTTTGGTTGCTATACCAAGCAGAGTGAGTGTAAGAGAATTGAGCTGGAATGACTTACAGGGAAGCCATCGCTTGGTAGTAAGAGAAATGAGTTTGAATGATCGACAAGAAATCAATTCCTTGATATCCCAAAATCCACATCCAATATCATAAAGCATCAGTAACGCACATAAGATGGAAGCTCCAGCAATATATAAACCAATAACAGGTACAGGAGAAGAATAGTTCACACCTTCTATGGTTCCATTGATGCAATGGTCCGCCATGTTTCTTTATCTGTCTCACACCTAAAATCGATTCTTCTTGAGTCTTATCACTTCAAGTGGAACAAGTATATGCAGGCTTTGTAAGTCAGTGGCTCAATAAGCACAGCTGCACGTTTTGCATTTTAATAAGGAATACCATTTCTTTATTGTACATATTGTATACGCGGACAGTGTTGGATTGTTGTGGTAGTGGTGGGCCTTTAATTTCAATTGATTACGAATTTGTCACTCGATTCAGAATCTATCTATTATTATGACTTTCATCTTCTTTTTTCGTAAAGATTATAACTTTCACCTGCATGATGGCCATTACGTAATTTTCAATTTACAACTTCTGCTGTTGTTAATATTTTATCTTACCATCGGACACCAAACAAAAATACAAAATTAGCGGACTTTTGAATCTACCTATTGCCTATTGGGAATCCTCAAAAGTCTTAAACGTGTTGCAATTTCTATTGAGAAACCCGGAAGGGCTACTTTTGTTTCTTGTTTCTTAATAATTGACGCGTATGGTGCACGTATTTTAAAGAATTGTTACGATTACAATATACAGACAAAAGTTGGACAGGGAGAATTGTAAAATTATGCTTTCCATCCTATTAAAAATGAACACTAGAGAAAAGAACTATTTTAAGGAGACTTGACTTGATTATACTTTTTCCGTTCACATTCAACAAACTGCTATTTTCTAATATTAGGACAATCTATACGGCATGGTTTCACATTCAATAAACTGGCTGTTGTCTACATGCACAAGGGCTGTTGTCTTGTCGGTTCTCTGAGTTCACGTTAATGTCACTTATAAGGTTATCCAAAAAAAAAAAAAAAAAAGAGGCAAGTCCAACAGAGAACTGCTATAATGGGCTGTTATAGTATCGCCACATAGGATTTTTAGTATTTTTGGCTGTCCAATTAAATTTGAGAGGTAAAAAATTCAAAATCAGTTCCAATGGAGGCGTTGAAGGTAGAGGTGCTAAAGGGATACAAACGGCACAATTTCTGCTGTCCATCCATTAGTTGCAAATATAAGTCAAAATTTTTTTAGACCAACGGTATAATTTCTGACGTTCGTCAAAATTTAACTTACAGAAGACAGAAATTGTATCGTCCGTCTCTTCGAAACTTATTATGTCTGCTGCTAAATTCTTAGACGATCACAAATTTAGCTGAATTTATCACACTAGCCAAATTTAACACCCAACTAAATTTAGGAGTCTTCTAACAGCCACATTAGAATGATATAAAGGCCAATAAGGTCACGTATTATTTATCCACAACTAGATGCACCTTGAAATAATACTAGCACGTGACACTTTAGGAAACCAGCATGGAAAATTGAAAATTCAAAAAGAATCTCAAAATTCCAACAGGCTGAAAAAGTACATAATTCATGATTTCAAACGGAATCTCAGAATTTCAGAATTCCTATAATTCCGAAATCTTGAACTATGTGTAAAACTGGAATTTCAGACCAAACTTTAGCATCAGTGTCGGAATTTTGCTAGTCAGAAATCTCATAAACAGATCCTGACAATTAAATTTCTACAGATGTGATCATCACAATTCATTTAAACTAGGTTTTATGAGTTTTTTTTTTTTACTTCAGCAAAGAAATGGGGGTTGTTAATTGTTACCATCAGATGTTCTATGAGTGGACATTAAGGATTCCAAACTTCCACTAACCAAAACACCCAGGCCCATGTTTAAGACAGGCCCATGTTTAGCGAAAACATCAGTTTTGAGTCACACTCGAAGTGGAAGAAACAGACATATCTCAGTTGAGCTTCTCAAGTCTCAACACTCGCTCCATAAACTCTTCCTAGCACCTGTTTTTTCAACGTCTCGTTGGTTAGTTCTCTCTCTTCAGCTCTTCCATTATATACATCCCAATATTACATTGGAGTCAAACGTAATTATCTAGCATTGGGTTTATCAAGATTCAATTCTTGCATAAAACAATTGCTTAAGTTATTTTTGTTCAGTAACTCGTCATTAAAAAAAAAATCCACTATTTTAATAAGCCATATATAATATATTACAAAATCAAAATTAGAGGAGACATGAAGATTTACTAATTACAATTTATAGTTTTTTATTATTATTTTTTTCTTGTCTAGAGCTAACAAACAGTACCACAACTTTCCCATCTTCTTTGCGGGTTCAACCGTTTTACCGGTAAACCTTTTCGTACTTCATTATCTTCTGAAAATTCCACTTCCTCAACATTTTCCCTAACGGAGTCTGTTTGTGTTTTTTTTTTCCAGGATGCTTACTTTGAAGTATTCTTCGGTATTTCTGTCAACAAAGTTAGATTCAGTGAACATTTCCTGCAAGCCAAGCAGTGTTATAGTAAGCTTCATTGAGAAACTATTATTTACATTTTGCGCAACTGCACTAGTTTTTGTTCCTAGTCTCACTGCAAGATTTATGATGATTTATAGGTTTGTGCGGCAAAAGGTCCTCGGCCGAGATATCCTAGAGTGTGGAAATCTAGAACCAAGATAGGCACTATTTCCAAATCAAAGAAGCTTGTAGACTGTGTAAGTATTTTATAGCCATTATACAACCCCTCATTTGATAGAAATAGAAGATATCATATTAGCACTTTACATAACTTGTTGAGCTAAAGCGCACCGATCTGATTTGGTGGCCGCTTTCAAAATATGGCTGAATAATTACAAAACTCTGCTTATTCCAAATTTAAGTAACGATAAGCTCTCAGTTGGACCTGCTAATTTTGTATGCAACCAGATTACATGACCTTATTTGGAACACCTGATTAGAATCGTGATGGTTTTAAGCATAAATATTGATTTTAACATTCACGTGAAGAGACAAAGGTTAAAATTTATTCAGAAGTGATTAATTCAAGTTGATTGGAATGCTAGTGATGAATGATAACTGACTTTACATTTTGGACATATTTATATAGATCAAAGGATTGTCTAATGTCAAGGAGGAAGTCTATGGGGCCCTTGATGCTTTTATTGCCTGGGAACTGGAATTTCCTTTGATTACAGTAAAGAAAGCTTTGAAGTCTCTTGAAGAAGAAAAAGAATGGAAACGGATTATTCAGGTACGATACATTATCCATTTATAAATTGCTAATAGACCCTTCCCACATTCATCCACAGATAGAATTATCAATAAAATGGAGTTTCTGGGCATAGGTGACAAAATGGATGCTCAGCAAAGGTCAAGGGAGGACAAAGGGTAGCTATTTCATGTTATTAAATGCTTTGGCTGAAGATGGAAGACTTGATGAAGCTGAAGAACTTTGGGGACAAGTATTTTCAGAGAATCTAGAAAACTTGCCTCGTATTTTCTTCAATAAAATGATTTCGATTTACTATAGCAGGGGTATGCATGATAAGATGTTTGAGGTATTTCTCTACCATTTCACTTTAACTATAAAAAAAATTCACAGAATTTGTATCTTCACTATTTTTCTTCTCTAAATTATGTAGGTAAATATCTTTTTGTATGGTTCATGGCACAAATTCTAGTTTGAGGTCTTTGTTCTTAAACCCAAATAATATGTACTGATAGTAGAAGAGGTACGATGTAGGACAACATGGAAAATAGGAGAACAAATAAGTAAAGTGGAAAAGACCAAGCAAGCGACTAGCAAAGTCGGTAAAACCTTTGGGTGATGATACCAGAGGTCGGGTTGTTTGTTTGATGTCCAAATAGAATTTGAATCTGTTAAGTACACTGATCATTCCAAGTTGATAGGAGAATGTGCTGTCACGTGGACCAGATCTCAGTTTCCCTCAGAATTAAGTTGAACTACTGTCATGAGCCAATGAGCAAGTAAACATAGACTAAGCTTCTAGTAAATACTTTATTTACATCTGGTTGAGGAGAAAGCTATTTGAAGGTAGTATTATATGTTTTTTCCAGAAGGTCGTCCTACATTGTATTGGTAGCCTTTGTTTTGGTGCCAAGCTATCACTAATCTCAGTTCCATTTATAAGATTGTACTTTGTTTGTTTCTGAGCTTCAATTGTTAGCTTCACTGCATTATTACTAGGTTTCTGCCTTTTTTCGTCCAATGAATAATAAATGGAATTTTTCCACTCTGAAACTGTTGCCAAGTTGTTCAATTTGTGAAAATTGCATATATTAGGTTATTGTCTGATAACATGAAGATCACAATGTTTTCCTTTGGTCTGTGCTGCTGATAGGTATTTGCTGACATGGAAGAACTTGGTGTTCGACCAAACGACGCTATAGTATCAATGGTTGGAGATGTATTCCAGAAGTTGGAGATGCTAGACAAATATGAAAAGTTGAAGCAGAAATATCCTCCCTCCAAATGGGAATATCGGTACTTTAAGGGAAAGCGTGTCAAGGTACTTGCAAAACAAGTAAGCCTACTTGAGGAAGCCAAACATAAAAATGGGTATATTGAAGAGGCCAAGGACAATTTAAGTGAACCTGATGAGGTCGTTAATACAGATGTAGATGCAGTCAATGACGAAGCAAATAATCACATAAATGAATTTGATGAGGAAGTTAATTAGTGCTTGAAGGAAGCAGACTCCACCACTGACCTACAGAATTTGTACTATTGTGTTTTGAGGGTGAGTTTAAGGCTTTCCTGATGTGAATTATCTTATTCTAATGTTTCACATCTGCATTTACAAGTGTCTTGTGTAGTTCAAAATTGTCAAACACGCTGTATACTTACTCGATGGTGCACCATTGCCGCAACCGCACTAAGAGAATCATTGTACAAATATTGTTCTGTTATGTTCATACCAAAATTTGTAATTCTTGATGTTTCAGCCATTAGTGTGGCCCATGATAAATCAGTGGATGATGTGAATATCAGACTACCGATATGGGCTTCGGCTCTTTAACAGCTGAAAGCAGTGCAGTAGTATTTGTATACAAATTTCTTTCAAATCCAGAAACAAGAATGCTACTTGGTTCAAATGTTCAATACTGATCAAGTAAGCAAAGCGAACGTTCTGGGCCAAAAGGGTATGCGGACAAAAGTCATTTGGTTGGTTTCTGTCATCTCTTTTCTTCGTCTCTCTCCCTCTCTTTCTCCGCTCACGCCCCCACTGTATAGCAGTATCTAGTATAATTTCTGATACCATCGTCGGCACGTGATCAGGTTTGAAGTTCAGTTGTCTCTTATATATCGATTTTTTTACATTCCGAAAAATATCGTGAAAGTTGTAACAAACAGAATGAGAGCAGCACCTGTGGAGAGACCAAGGAAATAATTTAATTTTGTTTACATGTTTTGCCTTGAAAGGGTAAAGAACAGAATATTCTTTCAGAAAAACAGTTATGTCAGTTACTTATTTACAAACTCGTTACACACACAACCAACTGTTTCACCAACGGTATTAACTACCCACACTCAAGCAATAAAACAAGGAACAATTATAGACACATACACAGCCAACAACATCTTGAGCTCGTACGCAAAATGCAAGAATTTCGACTCTGCTCACAAACTCTTCGACGAAATTCCCCAAAGAGATACCGTTACTTGGAATACAATAGTAACCGGTTACGTAAACGTTGGGGACTACGAGAAAGCTTTAGAGGTTATGAAAATTATGAAGAGGGGCGGGTTTGAATTTGATCAATATACTTTTGGAAGTGTTTTAAAGGGTATTGCTTATATTGGTTGTGTTGATATTGGGAAGCAAGTGCATTGTGTTATTGTTAAGACGGGTTTCGAGACGAGTGTTTTTCGGGTAGTGCGCTTTTAGATATGTATTCCAAGTGTGGGAGAATATGGGATGCTTATGCGGTTTTTGAGTACATACCGGAACGCAATGCGGTTTCGTGGAATGCATTGATTGCAGGGTTTGTGCAGTTAGGTGACCGTCGGATGGCTTTTAGGCTTCTTGGGTGTATGGAGAAAGAGAGTGTGAGTCCTGATGATGGTACATTTGCTAGCCTTTTGACGTTGCTCGATGACCCTAGGTTTTACAAGCTAACAACACAAATTCATGCGAAGGTTATAAAGTTTGACCGGGTATGTGATGTAACTGCTTTGAATGCCACTATTAGTGCATATTCTGAGTGTGGGTCTGTTGAAGATTCCAAAAGGGTGTTTGAAAAAGCGGTTGGTATAAGAGATCTGGTGACTTGGAATTCCATGCTCGCTGCTTATGTAGTGCGTGATCATGGAGCTCTTGCTTATAAGCTCTTCATTGAAATGCAAAGGCTTGGAATTGTAGGAGACTTGTATACATATACTAGTGTCATAAGCTCTTCTACTGGACCAGATCATCAAAACCAAGGGAAATCGTTGCATGGATTGGTTGTTAAAAGGGGTTTTGAGCAAGCAACACCAGTCGGTAATTCATTAATTTCCATGTATCTAAAAGTCAGTGACAAATGCATGGTAGATGCATTAAACCAGTTCAATTCTATGGAATCTAAGGACAGTGTTTCTCGTAACTCAATACTAACTGGATTCTCACAGAATGGTTTGAGCGAAGATGCCTTAAATTTTTTTGCTTGGATGCGGTCTATGCCTCTTGAGATTGACCACTATTCCCTCTCTGCTGTTCTCCGGTCATGCTCAGATTTGGCAACCTTCCAATTGGGTCAACAAGTTCATGTCTTGGTCCTTAAGTCGGGGTTCGAAACTAATGACTTTGTAGCTAGTTCATTGATATTCATGTACTCCAAGTGTGGAATCATTGAGGATGCTAGAAAATCCTTTGAAGAAACTCCAAAAGACAACGCGATCACTTGGAACTCGATCCTTTTTGGCTACGCTCAACACGGGCTAGGTAAAAAAGCACTTGAGCTTTTCTCAAGAATGCAAGAGACAGAAGTAAAACCAGATCACATAACGTTTGTTGCAGTTCTCACTGCCTGTAGTCACATCGGACTGGTTGAACAAGGTTCTCAGTTTCTGAAATCCATGGAAATTGATTATGGTATTCCACCCCGAATGGAGCATTATGCTTGTGGAGTTGACCTCTTTGGACGGGCTGGACGTCTTAGTGAAGCAAAAGAATTGGTTAAATCAATGCCATTTGAACCCGATGCAATGGTATTGAAGACTTTGTTGGGCGCGTGTAGAATTAAAGGTGACATTGAATTGGCTAGTGATGTAGCAAAACTTTTGCTAGTCCTGGAACCTGAAGAGCACTGCACGTATGTTCTTTTATCAAACATGTATGGAAATCTTGGAAGATGGGATGAAAGGGCTAATGTTAAGAAGGTGATGAGGGAGAGAAAGGTTAAAAAGGTTCCTGGTTGGAGTTGGGTTGAGGTGAAGAATGAGGTACATGCTTTTAATGCTGAAGATCGGTTACACACTCAGTGTGAAGAAATCTATCTAATTTTAGGAGCTCTGGTGGAGGAGATTAACTGGCTCAGTGGCTGTGGAGATGTAGATTTCCACATCTGTAGTTTTGACTTTGGTAGTTCTTATTGAAAAATATAGTTGTCTCTTCCATAAAGCTTAAGATGCATTCGATCTTAAGAGTTCTGCCTTCTCCAATGAAGTGAAGTCGGCATGCAGTACACATCAAACCCCTCAAACCAAATTATTAAAGGTATCTTCAGTTCTTGACTATAGTGTTTTCTTATGTAAACTGAGATTAATTATTGATTTAATGACAAGCTAGAAGCTACTAATTCATTTATCTCAATAAATGATCAAGTTATTCTGAAAAATAAGAATTTAGAATTGGCAATAGGAATAGTGATAGACTGAGGCGTCCGATTGCATCCCTACTTATTATTGGTAACTGTGCAATGAATTTCTGTTTTCCGAAAGTTTCCTTATACGTGCTTTCATTTTTAAATAATGCCTTTATCATGTATTACATAAGCTACTCATCTTACATTTTTCAAGTACAGCACTAGTGTTTATGTCATGCTATGTCTTTTCCTGTATGTCTTAGACAAGAAAAGAAAGAATGATGTAGGTTCTGTTTTTTTTCAGTTTCTGTATGACCCATGTAGTTGCTTGGGTCAAATATGCAAACATTCCAATAGCTGCAGCACATTAAAAATAGGTCAAGATGTTGATAAGAAAGAGTATGTGGTAAGGTCAAATTCTATGAGAAATTTCTCATTTCTTGTAACTATTTTTATTGTAATTTAAAAAAATTATTGTAACTTTAACAAGGAAAATATGAAAGAATGTAAAACTGGTGGAACAGATAATCACAAGTGTTCCCTGGTCCCCACTCAATGTTATGACCTTATGGAAATGTTGCTCACTTATTACTCCCTTTATAATAATCTAATCCATAGTTTAAGAAAGAAACATACACCTTTTTACTTACTACTCCATTATGGTTGCTTTCTTTTCAAATTTCTCACCCTCCCAATACTTTCTTTGTTTCTTCCCAATAAAATCATTGGTGTGTAGAATCATTAAATCTGTCTCGTTACATATTCGAGTCTTGGCGTCTCATTAGAACTACAGTAATTTCATTATTGTCAAACATGGAGGGTTAGTGCTTGAATTAAGTATAGTAGTAGACCAAATTAATTCTAATCTGACAGTGCACTCTGTATGCTCATTCATGAAGGTTCTCCGCATATCCGTTTCTGCTGGACAAAGTTTTCAGAAAAGTCAGGAAAACCATGAGTATAGTTGCTACCTATGTTACATGGACATGCCATATTTTAAAAGTAATCTGTGTCGGATACATATCCACAAGTCCATGTCGAACACACCATGGACACATATTGTATGTGATATCTCGAATTTTAATATTTTACCGTGTCAGACACTTCATATCTGTGTCGGATATGGACACACGTATCCGTGTCAATGTAACTTAGGCTGCTACACATAAATTTGTTGTTCCACCTGATTTTATATTTGAGATTTAATGATTTATTCACATTCTGCTTAGATGGTTAATTACGTTGTACTTTCGCAATAATTAGACTCATATATGGTTTTTTTTTTAAAAGTAGTAAATTTATATGCTGAAAAAGTTTTAGGAGGAAAAATGTGTATCCTTGTTGCTTATTTTTGTTGGGGTATACTTTGTTTTGTCACTTGGTAAATGACATATTTGATCCTTCTGCTTTCTTTTCTTTACTTTTCTTTTTCTATATGCAAGAGCAATGGTTTTTCTTTTCTTTTCTTTTCTTTTTCTATATGCATATAATGGAGGATATCTCATCCTTATGTACCTATCTTTAATTATATTAATAAAGTTATACTTAACTGATAAAAAAAAAAAAAAACATATATTGATCCTTCTGCTCTTGCTTCCTGTGGTAGATAAGTTGGATTCTAACCTTGAGCTAATTTTGGTGTAATGCAATGTGTCAATCTATTTGCATAGTGGATTGGTCAAATAATTTAGGAACAGAGCTGATGTGTTTACTTTTATCTTTTAGTTGATACGGGATGCTGAAGAATCAGGGAATCTCTGCAATGTTCTTTGCAGTTACTGCACTATAAGGCTAGCTGAGGAGGGTGTCTTTACTCAACACTAGGAGAGGAAAAGAAGAAGAAAAAGAGAACAAGAAAATAATTTAGAATCTTAGTTAAGCCTAAAAAGAGAAGAAAAGATATTTAAAATCGTATCCATTTGTACTCAATTATTTACACATTCCCGGTAAATACAATCAAAAGAAACATAAAATCAAAACTTGTATTTTGTTGTATCTCATGGTAACAGCCCTCCCTCGCAGACACCCACCAACACGAACTCTTTCAGAAAGAAGAAGGAAAAAGTAGTTTTCCTAGAGAAGTATATCATTAGACCTTGTTCAAGACTCATGAGTGGAGAATCTTATACTTCTTGGAGGTTATGTTCACCTGCAGAAGCTGGATTAGCGAGGAATGTGGGCATGTGATCTCCAGCCATGATCACAACAATCTTGGGTTCCATCTCAGCTGGTGGAAGAGACAGGTTTGGTGCTTTTTCTATATCTTCTGACTCTGAACTAGTCGAGGATTTCCGATGGGTGCAAATCAGGATGATCAAGGATAAGACTATAAGGCCTAACATGGCCGCTAGACCGCCAAAGAGGTAAGGAATCGGAGTATTCCAAAGATGATACTTATCATTTGTACTGTGTGAGCTTGGAGGCCACATCTTTCTATTTTTCTAGTTTCGTAAGTACAAAGAACTGAGGTTATTGATCTCTATATATAATTGGGAAATTCACTGTGTAATGGTGCTTGGATTAGGATAAAGTGATTGCTTTTTGTGAAATTACAAAGTGCCCTTGATTCTTGCTTTTACAAAAGGAGTTCACTGGGGAATAAACCTACAGCCTACTTCATATATTGTAAGTATGTCGTTACACTTGATTTTAGACCAAATTATTGTAGCACTTCATCGATCGCACAGCCTGCGGGTGAGCTGGAAATTTTACTAGTTTCAATCCAGAATTCCAGATCATGTACGGGCAGGCATATTTTCACTGGACGTTGGAAAAGTAAGTGTACTTCAAACCTAAAAAACCTTTGGCTACTGGGTTTATTGCTTAAGTAAATTTTCATTGAATCTAGTTTAAAACTCTTCTATACTATGACAAAGAGATACTTTCCTAGTGCAAACTCTTGTAGTCACTGGAAAAGCTTCATTTGGTGTAACATTAATGACAATTAAATTTTAGATGTGAATAGAGATCAAGTGGTATGCTATTGTTGGCTCCAGTGTTGCCAACATCTCATGACATTGCATAGTTCTGTAGAAGTCATGTGACTGCTGCTTATATGGTTCTGAACAGAAGGGAACACAAGGGTCCCAAGAATTCCGATTATGTCGTGTTTAAAATGCTTACTCGGCAGATTAAGATGAATGTGAAAGGTGTGTTTTGCTAGTGGTAATGGTGGTGGGTGAAAGGAAGGATCCTTAAGATTGGAAAGAGAATATATGCATCTTTGAACTGGGCCTCCCAGGAGTCCCAGGTTCCCATCACCATGCCAACATATGTAGAACTTTCCAAATAGAATATATGATTAAAGAAAAAACGGTGGATTATATTCTAGAATCCAGTTGCTCCCAGCTCTTTTCTGGATATAATTCGATGTGAGCAAAGGATCTGGTGCCTGTTTGGCTTCAAGAATAAGAGTCACCACCTTTGTGACTTGGTAACTAACGTCATTTTTGTTGTTTTACTTACGTCTTCATGCACGCTGATTTTCACGTAAATGTATGTGGTCCGATTTCTTAATTTCGATAAATATAAAATGATATCTTGGTACTTTGGAATATCGAAACAACTAAAAAACAAAAGGGATAATCCTTTTCACGTGGTCTTTTTAATGATTACGACATTATTAAACAAATAACCACCTCGTTTTTTACCCTTATTATTATTCAAGCCTCGATAATAAAATTATTATTACAAAGTCAAAAAAAAAACAAAATGTCTTCTCTTGTTCATAGACTGTGGATCTCTGTTTGGTAGATCCTCTTTTTGTATTTGTTTATCTTTCTAAAGACAATACAAATGGATTTGTTGTTTGAATCTTTCACTTCAATTAACAACAACTGGCAAGTTGATGAATTTTATCCTTGTTATCAAGATTTTATTCTTCTTCCATTTTTTGCTCTCCTCTTTCCAACTATTCGCTACTTTCTTGACAGATTCATTCTCGAGGTAAATTTTCTTTCTTTTTTTATTTTATGTTGGATTTAGTGTTTATTTGGTTGTTTTATCTTGTTAATTGATGTGGGTGTAGGGTTTTATGAATGCTATGCTACTTTTTGATTGTGTAGCTATAGTAATGTTTAGGTATTTACATCATGATTTTGTCTCTCCTAGTTTAGTAGAAACTTTGGGTACTTTATGGTATGGTGAATTTCAGCTATAATGACTGTACTTTGAGCTGCATTGTGTTTGATTGGAAGTTTGGTGAAATACGCTTTACTTGGAGAAGTGAATAAAGAGTATGAACTCATAGCGAGGAGGGGCAATGTATTGGGTGGGAAGGAACTGTGAATTTACATTAGTCTGTTATGGAGATAATTAGGCAGTACAATCTTACCAGGGAAGATTTTGGGATGACGAAGGTGGGAAAGCCTCGTGCTATTGAGATATGGTAAACAGATGTACTTTGTGTGCGGCATTAAATAGGCTATTGAATCAAAATCCCTATTGTAAAAATTAGGGGAAGCTTCACAAGTATGATTTTGGTCAATTCGGTTGCAATCTTCTTATCCTTTACTATACTGAACCTTCTTTTAGTTCCTTCTAGATATTCTCATCTTCCAACAAGCAGCAATACCACTAAACTTCCAGAATAGCTCTTACACTTACAACTAGTAGATGGATTTTTCCACGCAGTAAGCAGTTCTATCTTATAAAAAGAACCATGTCATACCAAAACGAAATTTTTACTTAGCCATATATATTTAATGAGTTTTGTCATATCCTCTCCTTAAGAAACATATTCATGAAGGCAACCAGGATCTGAGTGTAGGGTGTGTTAGTTAAATTTTTGAAAAGTAATTTGGGTGGTGCAAATCGTTATAGTTTCTGGCATTCTTCGTTGAATCATTACTTATGTTTTGGTTGATTGAGTACTAATGTTTTTCCTTTTGATGTTTACCATCTAATTAGGCATTCGCTATATACTTTGTGTCTCCTGTTATATATGACCTATGATGCTTGGTTGATCTGTATCCATTTCTTTATTTGGGATAACTGGCTCTACTTTACTGGATCTCTGTGCCTTTCTCAGAAAATTGGAAGGCTTCTGTTTCTTAGAAACACGCATCAAAAGGATGTTGGAAGCGAAAAGAGGAAGAAACTCAATAAATTTAAGGAGTCGGCCTGGAAATGCGTTTATTACCTTTCAGCCGAGGTTCTGGCTCTGTATGTTACATATGATGAGCCCTGGTTCACTAATACTAAATATTTTTGGATTGGACCTGGAGATCAGATCTGGCCAGATCAAAAGATGAAGTAAGATAGCTTTTCAGTAATATGGTTCACGATCATATAATTAGAATCGGTTTTTTAGTTTATGTTTCAGTATAATTGACCATTTGATTGGTAAATATGAACTTCCCATCCATGTTAAACTAGTTGACTGACCACTCTCTCATAATGCATAGATTGAAATTGAAGGGAGTGTACATGTACGTTGCTGGCTTCTACACGTATTCAATGTTTGCTTTGGTTTTCTGGGAAACAAGGCGTTCGGACTTTGGGGTTTCAATGTCTCATCATGTAGCAACATTCACCCTCATTGTGTTGTCTTACATATTCAGGTACTTTGTTAAAGTGTTGAACTATACCTCAGTTGGCTTCCTACATTTCAACAATAAGGAAATTGCATATGGCAGAGAGAAAAGATAATGCATGCAGTATATGATAATTTATAGGCATGGATGATAATTTTCATGCCTAAGTTGACTAATTGTTTCGGGTGAGATTCTGTCTAATGTTCAAGTTACACTTCAATGTGCTGAGTTAGCGTAAAGGGAAAAAAAATGAAGGGTTCGGGAGTAGAAGAGAAAGAATTAGAAAGGAAAGACAAGAAGCTATGAGAACAATATCCAATATTGAAAAGGTGTAGATTGAAAAAAAACAAAATGTAGTTATTTGCTAAAAACTTCATTTATCTATTTTGGTTAAAAGGTCAATTAAATAAATAAGTCAATAAAATAAATTAATACCCGTAGTTTGTAAGAAATGCAGTTTAATTCTACTAGCAATTATCTTCTGTTTAAATTGTTATCTGTCTTTTCATGCATCCTCAAGTTAACCATCTCTTTTGTCAGGTTCGCTCGTGTTGGTTCAGTCGTTTTAGCTATTCATGATGCAAGTGATGTATTTTTAGAAGTTGGAAAGATGTCCAAATACAGTGGCTGGGAAAGACTTGCTAGCTTTTCATTCGTCCTCTTTGCTTTGTCATGGGTCATACTTCGACTCATTTACTACCCTTTTTGGATCCTTTGGAGTACAAGGTGAGGATAGGTTTTTACTTTTCTCCTCTTTTTACCCTGTTGAACAGACTAGCCTAAGTACATGCACAACTTTTTAACCAAGAAATAAATGGTTCAATTAATAAAATGAATTTAGGAGAGTGCAGAACCGGTACTTGCGTTTGTGTTTTATGCCCATTCTAGATCCTAATAATTTAACAGGAAGATAGAAATATTTACCTGTAGAAGAGTTATGGTGTTGAGCTTATAAATTCATGGTCTATTACTTTATGACCACAGTACCAGCCTTTTGAACAGTCAAACCAGTAAATACAAAGAAAACCATGTTATGGGATTTAATACTTCTACCTTGGTTCTCAACCTGACAAACCACCTTCTGTGATCTGGGCAAGCAACGAACCAAAATCGTTAAAATTGCCATATTTTCCACAATTTCCATTATCAAGTTTACGATTTGACACGTATCAGACACGACACGGATGCATATTGTATGTGATATACCATAGTTTTTTATATTTCGTCGTGTCGGATACGGACACACGTGTCCGTGTCAATGTAACTTAGATTTTGTATATTCTTTTTCAACCAATTCCCCCTTTCCTATCACTGGAATTCGAGGAATCACATTCGACAAGAAATGTTAGAAAATTATGGGTAAAAATTCTATCCAAGAACTCTGATCAAAGCAAGATTCTCTACCCCCATTGCCATTTATTTAATCCAGGTAATCGGTTAATCTGAAAGAATGGTTTAACTCTTAAAAAAATGGATGGCAGGGCCTAGATTTTTACCTCACGTAGAGTGGTTGGAGTCGCATGATTGAAAATAAATTTTTTGTCGTGTGTGTGTGTGTGACAGAGTAAGCAATGACATATTTTATGATTTAGCAAGTACGTGAAGGGCAAAAAATATTCAGTAATAAAATTGAA
Source organism: Coptis chinensis (assembly GCF_015680905.1). Classification (NCBI taxonomy): domain Eukaryota; kingdom Viridiplantae; phylum Streptophyta; class Magnoliopsida; order Ranunculales; family Ranunculaceae; genus Coptis; species Coptis chinensis. The sequence goes on along the minus strand of NC_141456.1, from coordinate 6,409,055 downwards.
AGGCAGTATGCACATCAGATAACAGTCCCACATAGGGAAGTTAAAGCCTTATTTCATGATGTATATAAGTTCTTGGGGCTGCAGCACTCATTGCCAATTTGTTTCGAGGTGGATGCTCCAAATTAGGGGTGGTAGTTTTGTACACGACCCGCTAACCCGACACGAAATTAGCGGGTTTGGGTTGGGAAAAAAAGGCTTTTGGGTCATTTAAGGGTTGACCCGCCGAACCTGTCAAATAAATGGGTTGGGTTAGGGTCACATATGTTAACCCGAGTAACCTGTTAGTAGACCCAATTAGTTCTCGGGTCTAATGGGTCGGGTCATCAACCCGTGACCTGTTTTAAGATATGTTTTCTTATTTTTTTAGATCTCATCTTCCCAACAACCTAAAATAAACGACTAAAATGAGAAAAATCAACCGCCATATTGATTCATTCGATAAAAATATGTTTCGTTACTATATTTTCATAGATATGTAATTGAATTACGGATGGTTTTTGAGAATTAATACATATTTTTTTTAAATATATATTTTTGGTAAATAAAATTGTAAAATACTAAATATTTTGTATATAGGTTATCTGTGAACCCTATCCGAAACTGATCTGAAATTGACCCGCTAGCTTAGCGGGTCACCCATTGGGTAACCCATTATATATGCGGGTTGGGTTTGGATTTGATAAACTCAACACAATCAGTAATTGGGTCGGGTTTGGGTTTGCTCTCCTAACATGTGACCCGAATATAACACAACACGAACCAGACCCAACACGACCCATTGCCACCCCTACTCCAAATTTTATATGGTATGAAAGAAAGCTATGAAGGTCTGCATTTTAAGACTGTACCTTTTCTCTATGTTCTTGCAGCTATGAAGTTCTACTTACCTTGGATACAGAGAAGCATCAAGTAGATGGTCCCATCTACTACTATATATTCAATACTCTTCTGTTCTGCTTACTTGTACTTCACATTTATTGGTGGGTGCTGATTTTCCGAATGCTCGTGAAACAAGTCCAGGCTAGAGGTCAGCTCAGTGAAGATGTTCGATCAGGTATTGCTGTTTTTTATATGTGTAAAGAAGAAACCAATTGCAGACTGAGAGAAACTTACCTAAAAATAGTAAATAGCAAAAGAGAAAACGAAAACCTGAAATCACAACAGCTGACCTTTTTCCAAGATGACTGAACTCCACCTGGAAACTTATTACTCAAAAAATAACAATTGACATGCTTTGAAAGTGTAGTGACGTGGTTTCACGAATCAAAACTGAATAATCACTTACTCCTATTTCTGCTGTCAGCCTGTCACTATCCATTTACTGTTTGTATGTTTCATGCATGTGTGGGCACAAGCAATATAGCTTACCAAGGCATATAGGCTGCTTAACATATTAGATTATTCAACTTGCATTCAACTCCCCCACCCTCACCCCACCCAGAAAAAAAATAGAGAAAAATACCAAATGCAAGTGTTCACTATATTTGTCTCAGAGTTTAAATGCAATCACAGTATGTGAGGAAACATTCAGAGGAAAATTGAAAGTACATCAGTGAAAAGACTAGCCTCATTCACTAGTTCACACTGGTATTGTGGACAAAATGCTGTGAACGTTCATGTAATTCACATTTTTAAGTGTGTGCTGCATTTGATTGTGACCTGCTTTAATTTATCTAAAGATGCCCGTAAAATGATTCTTTCTAATGCAGATTCTGAAGATGAAAACGAACACAATGATTGATCTTCAGTAAAAGATTGTAAATGTTGGATGCACACGTGTAAGGTGCTTGGAAAACTGTGTTTTTATATTTAAGTTTTCATCTCATTGCAGATTCTGTGTTCCTTCCTAGTTTACTTGGATTTGCATATTGGTTTCTGACATCCTGCCTGTGATTCTTCTTGCAGATTAACCTTAGAGGAATTGCTTACATCTTGTCTCGTCACAATTTCGTCTTCGGCATGTAAGTTTCGTCAGAAATATTTGTGATTGAAATCCGTATAATTGAAGGGTTCTGTGTATCTGTTTGAGAAAATGGACCCAAACATCTTAGAATGGATAGTGAAGATGGAGAAATATTTAGGGTCTCATTTTTTACCCCTATTCTGGGTCACAAGTTTTTTTTTTAATTAATAAAGATAAAATTGTAACATCTTTGTCATTAGATTCAAGCCCTGTGCCCAAATTTGTACACACACGGTAGAATTCATTAATTTAGTCCACATTTTAGCTATTTGGGTCCTCCCTTGTATTTTTCAATGTAATTTGAATTGGGAGCTCCTACATTTTGTTTTTTGCATTCTAATATGTGCTGAAATTTGTTGTATTAAAAGTTATTTATTGCATAAACTCTCAGGAATGATTTTCTTAGTGTAACCATTATCAGACCAGCGTAGTGCCCATAAGAGCAGGCATGTTCGTGCACCCTTCCTTATTGAGAGTTGGGTTCAGTTCTCTGCTGGTGCAGCTGAAACCTGGTTTTTCTCATTTCTTTTTTTGATTGGCAAACTTGTTTTAAAGTAACTCCTTGATACTGGCGTGGTTCGAGCCCCAGACCTCTGGTATCATCACCCAAAGGTTTTACCAAACTTTGCTAGCTGTTTTTTCTCATTTTCTGTTCTATCCCTCACAGAGTGCGGAAAATACTGGGAACAGGTCAGAAGTCGCTTTAGTTTAGATGCTATAATAGCCTAACTAGATAGTCGCAGTTGTGGCAGTGGTGGATTTGCTATGGTTAGAGATCATATTTTGCAGTCTCTGAGATATAGAATATATGGAAGTAAGGTGACGGTGTGACACCATGATTAGAAGAAAGAAATTAATGAGCCATACTGATTTGGTAACCGCTTATGCCCACAGCTTGGAACATATATTTTCTCACAAACTTTGGAGCTGCAAAAAAAAAAAAAATTGTACGATTCTGTTGAGAATTTCTTGTAGAACTTCCCATCAAGGTAAGGAAACCTAATCCAGAATTTTTTTCCCACAAAATTCTGTGGCTGCAGTAGAATTTTTAACTCTCCCAATTAATATTTGACAGTGAGGAAATTCGTATGTAATATTATGCTCTCAAATTTCCAAAAGTAATAGATCATCCGCAAACATGATAAGTGAGATTGGCTAGTACCCTCACGGACAGTGCCCTCCCGACATTTTGTGATGTTGGTGAGACATATTAAGCAAAATTGCAACGTAGCAACGTAGAGATAATTATCTTTAGGATTCGGGAACAAATCCAGTGATCTTTCGAACCCATAGTTCGTGATTCCGAACGAAACTCTGGAATTCTGCTCAGAATTTCGGTTTTTCAAAAAATGAAATTCCAAATATAGTGTTGAAATAATTAAAATTCCAAAAGAATTTGAAATTCCGAATTCTATAGGGTCGAAATTTACTGGATTTCGACTCGAACCTCAGTAAGTTTATTTGACCAAGCCAGTGAGGTCGAAGGAATGTAAAACGGGTGAAGTACTCACTTTGTATCCGTCTGTGTTTCTAGCGTTAAAGGTCTGTACGCTGTTCTCTAAGGAATGGGACTCTGACCACTCTTAAGTCATAGCTCGCAAGTCATATTTAATATGTGATATCATTGAGAGTACAGAAGCAAAAAATACCAAAAGCAAAACATTCCTAAAACTTGGAAGTGCACCACGAGCGCAAGTTTACGGGATATGGGGACCTTGGGGTGGAGGTGTAGCCATAAACTTGTTCTTGGAGGGTGGAAAAGTGTAAAGTTCTGGGACATGGGGACCTTGTACATTTGGATATCTTGGGGTACTTTATATGTCATATCACCACCCAACATAAGTATACAACTTTGTGGAGAGTTCTTTTGATAATTTTTCTTTTTCTATCTTTTACACTTATTTCTTGTATATTATATGTTTATGGGTTCTGCGTGATTTTTTTTTTTTTTTTTTTTTTGGTGTTGTTGTAGGACACCTTCATTGAACAGATTCAAACTTGATTTGGGAATTCACAAAGTGCCTTGTTTAGGAGAAACATGATTTCTATAAATCTCATGACTTATGATGCTCCAGTAGTAAGCAAAGGAATCCCCTTAATTCCTAGAGCCAAGCTCTGAATGACACAGATCGTTCATTGGAGAGTTGAGAGTTGAGACTAGTTATAGGAGATCAAGGTCCTCATCCTGTTTAAACGAAAGGGCCGAGACCACACACGTGATTTTACAAGTATACTCACTTCATAATGAAATCTTGACTTTAATAAAGAATATCTCAGGCTCGCTTTCTGATCCTTTCGTTAGTGTTATAACATTGACATCCACGAACTAAGAATCTCATCCCAACCCCCAAGTGCCCGAGTGGACAAAAGCGCAACGCTAACCAATCAGAGTGCAGAAATGTATCTCAAGAGAAAAAGAGCAAGGCTGGTTGATTTGAAAGGACCCCAAAAAAAGGGGGAAAAATCATGGAAAAGCGCGAATGTTATCTTTATAACCCAAAGACAAGTAGGAATAGGAGAGCCGTTAAAGGATTCTCCACCACCAATGTTCACTGTAGTTTACCTTTTTCTTCTAAGATGTATGTTGGCGCGAGCCATCAGTGAGGGAATATCACATCAGTTATGGCGTTTCATTAGGTGATAGTAATTTTTTTTTCTTTAATTCTTTATGAAGCATGCAGAATATATGTTGCTGGAGAAACGCCTCAAAAGTCGAAAGGGGCATATATCACATAAATATGTGGAGTCACAATCCTTTTCAGCTTGGACAGAGTCATTAGAAGGGTTGATGTGGATGGAGTGCCGATGCTATAAGCCTATAAGCATATCCAGTGAGAGTTTTCTGTTCTTTTCTATTTGTTGCTTGGTTCTTTTCTCCCTTTTGGATATCTTTTCAACCAGAAAAGTTAGAAAGTTTATTGCACTTTTGTTAAAGATGAATCCTCTTTGCTGATTTCTGTGAGCTTTTCTCTTTATCCAACCTAATAAGGTGAGATATCTAAACAGTATGGTCAAGGGATTATTCTGTATCTAAAAGAAGGGGTGGAACTGCAATTGCAAAGGTGTGCTTATAAGGTCTACGCTTTTCCTTTCTCACTAGACACTATTTGATTATAATACTGAGATACCAAAGGTAACGCCATAACCGAAACCTAAAAGTGAATATACATGTCACGGACGTTGTAATAATCCCCAAAGACTCGGAAAAATGATGATACCAAAAGGAGCTAGTTTGTGTAGGAGAACCAAGAGGTTACAGTTCAAGGGGTTCGGCGGTCAGAATACTAAATCCAACTAGATCTCTGAGATAAATGCTACTTCAAAGCGTTCTCGATACCTAATTACCATTTCAAATGTAGATAGAATTTTTAACTGAGGATCAAGGTTTAAATTGCTTTTTGAGAGATGTGATAGGGTCCTGTATTAGTCTAAACATACAATAATGCTACACCGACCCACTTATTTGAACATACTTATGTGTCAAAAGTCTTAATCATTGATTTTGATATATATATGTCCGTATTTATTGCAATGCAAACCAACATTATCCAAACAGTGAGTTTCAATAGTAGGTCTAAAAAATAGGTCCTAAACATCATTATTATTATTTTTTATTTTATTTTATTTTTTATTTATTTTATTTTTTTAAACCATCCATGTATATAGCTTTAAGGTGCCTCTAGAAAGGCTATACTGGCCACTTAGTTTTCTTATTTATCCTCTCAGAAACGCAAAATATCACAACGTACTCAAAAGGAAAAGGAATTACAGTAAGTTGTGAATTATTGTGTATTTACAAGAGATGAGGGAGATGAAATTACAAAATTACGACACATAACTCTCAATAACCCTGACTTACCTTTAGACAGCTTGGCAGTTGGCACAAGTAGAGCAAGTCATGCTCCCAGTTCCCATGGGTAGAGGTTTCTTGGCTCTCTTCTTAAGAGTTAGAACGAAGGGACAATGCCATACCCGCTTTCAGCCATTACACTTGTGGCAAACATCTGATCCACTTCGGCTTCTAAATCTGTTCTCTTTGCAAACCGTCCCTTTATTCGAGGCCTGGTTTCTGCGTAAGCCTTCCTTGAAGCATACCTGATTGTCTTCTCAAACTTTCGTGTTTTCCTCTTCTCCCTATATCTAAGTACTCTGGCTTCCCTATCCATAGGACTGAACTGGGCTGGCATTTGAATGGGAGGGCTTGAAAAGAGATCAATTGTTCCTTTAGGAGTTCTAGAGTGCATGTTTGAAGTGTCACTCATTGTCGAATCTGGTACAATGCTAGCGTCCATAGATGACATTGATACCTGATTGTAATATTATCCGAAATGTCAGTGTGTTTATCAAGATGACATAGAAAAGGAACAAAATTGTAGAAAGTAAGGGAGAACATTATATACAGCAACAGGAATGCTAGCGTTTGTACATGACTGTTGCAGAGTTATAACTAAAACAGAAAGAACAGGATATTTCACTGAACACGTCCCATTAGTGTTTCAGCCCTTCAGTAACCCTAAATGACCTTCGCCGTTCTATGATGAAGAACAGTGTAAAATCTCAAGATTAGAGGAATTTAAATTTGAAACATTAAATGATAAACAAGTCACAGTAGGGGAAGGACTTCTCTCCCATTGAGAAGCTATAAAATTGAAGCACACCTTATTAATAATAATAATTGTATACGAGTATGAAGGTATCAGGAAAATATATCCAACAACAAATGGATCTGAAGTTCGGAAATTTATTGAAGATACACCTTGTGATGTATAAAACTATCTGAAGGAAAATGTCAAACTGTCAAGGACTAATTCCCCTCTTTTTACAAAAGAAGTTGTTATTGAGTTCCACTGTTTTAACTTAGAAGTGTCTTATTCAGAGAATTTTTAAGTTCCGAGCTTACTAACAAGTTAGCAGGGAAGAATGGAATCAGCAGAGTGCAAGGGGGTGCCGGGATTTGGAAATACTCCATTAATATACGAGTACCTATGTGAATATCAGTAAATATGGATTTGTTTAAAGCTGTGGCACTGAATAGAATTAGATTCAGAACAAGTGTTTGTCTATCTATCATAGCTTTCTAGAAAAATTTATGACTTGAATAGAAACTTATTAGTCTGAACTTATCAATTCAAGCACAAAAAACTGAAACAAAATTCAGCTAAAAACCAGGATTTAAAGACCACATACATAAGAAACTGAATAAAATACTTACACTGTGACTCAATGAGGTAAGCCCAGTTTTTGAGGAGTCATAGTCCATCCCCAGCTGAAAATTCTGTTGATGCTGCTGCTGCTGCTCCATTGTCCCATACTGAACTGGCACAACACTGTCACTTCCATCATTTTTAATTTGCTTCTGCTGAACAAAGAAGCTGTTCTGCTGTTGCTGCTGCTGCTGATTGTACTGCTCCTGGTGGTATTGATTCTCAGTACATGAATTGTACTCCTCAAGATCCAAATACTCGTCTCCTCCACTAAACAGCAAACCATTATTCTGGTTGTTGTTCTTACCAGGATTAAGTAACAACCAAGACGATGTTTCATCATCTTCTCGTTCTTCCAACTCCTCATTGGCTTCTTCTGTACCCAAGAACTCACTCTCCATATCAACTATAGACCCTAATGGTCTACTGCGGTAGTTAGCAGAAGGACCATAAAGGGGAACTCGTTGGTGGCGTCGTGACAGTGGGTTAGCTGAATGTATGTCAGCATCACAACCAGTGCATAAGTAAGCTGAATCAGCCCGGCAGTAGACTGCACAGGCTGCCGAGTGGCACGAGTCACAAGCTCGTGGCCACCCACCACCACCACCACCACCACTGCATGAACTCATTTCTTTCTTCAACATTTTTAAACTCAATGATTTTTTTTCTCTCTCTCTCACTTTCAAGTCCTGAGTTAAGTCTTTGAAGAGCATGGGAGAAGAAGTAGGATCGGGGTTGGGAGAATCCACTAGGGGACACATGGCAATATATCAGTGGACAGGATAATTGGTCTATTATCTTGTGGTTGGCTATTTTTTATGGTGGGTCCTTGTTTGAGTAACAGGTTCCATGCATGGGTCCATTTGTGCTACTTTCTTTTGCTTTTGGAATCATTAAAGCGGATGAAAGAAAGATTGAAAGTTCCTGTGTGAAGGTCGAGGATGCTCTCCTCAGTCCTCACTTCATTATGAAAAAGCAAAGTTTATTTTCGTAGTCTCAACTTTCAACTACAAAACTAATAAGCTCTATTAGTAAGAACTAACCATTGATACAGATAATAACAAAAAGTTATGCAAATGATCAAATTCAACATATACTTCCATTATTATGTCAAAACTATACGCACACAATGGCTACAATTTCACCATTATTGGCAATGTAACACAATCATGTGGCGATGGTCCCCAACTTTTTTTTTTTCCTTTTTTAAAATTGAAGAACATTTGTTTTTTCGTGTTCTACTATACTCTTTCAGTGCATATTCCACGCATCCCTCAGTGAACTCTTTTCATTATCCATGTCTATGCTTAAAACGTCTCCCCTTTTAACTAAATTTTTATACAAGTTCAATTTGAATCTGAATATTATTTCAGATCAAAGTCTAGACTCTACAGAGAACCGTCAGTGAACACTTGAACAGTTGAACCTACTTAGGGGAAAACTTAGAAGGGGAGATTGGATAATGCAAGAAAGTGTCATGGAGCTGAGGGGGGGTTTGGTGTGGTCCTGATTCCTGACTTTTGGTGTAAGTCTTCATCAGTAGTACGTCAATAAGTCATGGACTGGAAGCAATAATTTGATGAACACGCACTTTGAGCTTGGCAGTGGGCAGTCAGCAATCTGGCAACAAGTTTACGCTGACTTTTGTTTTCATCTTTGTTAGTGAACTTAGCAGTGCGAGTGTGGGACTAGAGTGCTAGCTAGACTACTACTAAAAAGCTAATAGTCTCATTACTCATACACAATACCTCAATTTGCGGAACACAACTTTTACTTAATCCAAGCACAACCTTTTCCAGGCCATATCCTAATATTAGTTTTGGAACAACTTAGTACGTAATGATTGGTAACCTCAACTTTAATTATCAAAAAAAAAAAAAGGTAACCTCAACTTTACATGCATTTATGTGATGTTTATATAAGTAAAGTTTAAGAAAATCTTGTGAATATTTCTTCTGCATTTAAGGGTACATGACTGAACCTAGTCGGCAACTGTACTAGCAGTATTGCATTCAAATCAGTTAGCGGATTTATGGAACAGTACGTAGGTATTATAAAGTAGGCATCCTCTCAAAATACACACGTGAGGGTTTATCTATACCATCAGATATGCATTTATCTAAGTGGACTATACAATTATTGAGACCAAGTTATGAATAATTAGGTTTTCGCTCATTGACAACTCGGGGTTTTGAGGAGTATTAGTTGGTTACTTTATATATTTAGTATATCAGAGCCAGTCTCATGTCCAAGGTTTGAGCTGTGCTGTTGTGGGTGGGGTGGCCTATGGAATTGATAAGAATAGACTGTAATGGGGCATGGTGTCGAGTCAATGAATATTGGTAGGTACTGAACAGGACTACTTATTAGGTCTGTGTCAAGAAAGAGGGCTGGGGTTGAAGTCGATTGTGAAAATGTACGTATTCACAGGACACATCTATCCCACAATTAGATCTTGTCTTGAGCCAAAAAAATCACCTCTTAATAATGGTTTGGGCTCAGAGATGAAAGTATTATCACGGTTTCTTATGAAGTTAAAAGTTGCAACATTTGTGTTGAAAACAAAATCAAGCTTGTTCTTGTCAAATTAAAATCATTCGACTTTCCCATGCTGATGAATATTGAGACAGTACATTTTTTCTGGAATTGAATTTCCAAATTTCACTTCACGATGAAGTGTTTAAACCTCAGGGAAGAAAACAAAGCTCTAGCACCCACATGAAGTTTATCAAAGAGCTCAAAAGAAGTACGTACCCACATGATTTCCAACTTAAAAGCAAAACTAAGTCCTGGCTAGTGAATAGTGGGTACTGAGGACGTGTATGAATTCCCAACCTATGAATTTAACAGCCAACAGAACGATCCCATGTAAGATAAACAGTGGGATTCACTCCCACCACAAGTTTCGACTTCCGACCCACGAGGGCGAGAACAAGACTTGATCGATTAGGATTGTTGGTGGGTCGCGCGCCCTGCAAAAAGTTAACCCATGTGCATTACCTTTTAGGGCATCTATTTTGTTTGCAACACCATATATGGTCATGATTGTATGTAGTGCAATGCTTTTATATACACTAAATAGCACTAGATTATCGGCTTATCGCGTTATTGAGATTTGAGACACATGTAGCTACTTGAACCTATATGTATACACGATTTTCATGCGTTCTCTAAGGTTGATAAACGCGTTTACCAGATTATTATGATGATCAATTGGTAATATTAACAAGAAATTGGTCCTAAGGTTCAATTTCCATTCAAAACAATTCTAGAGGACAGAGGTTTTTTATCATCACTCACAAAGACAAATTTCGGGTGAAAATAACTCGAAAACCCAATTTTCGAGTGAAAATAATTCTCAAGGACAAATATCCCGGATTTAAAATAAATATTTTCCGATTTTACTTTTTTCTCATCGTTTCTTTATGAACAATGAATGTTAATATGCTTTATCTTTGATGTATGAACAATGATTGTTCATACCCAAATAAAAAGCGCATCTTATACAATATATTGATGTATTTAACAATGATTGTTTATAGAGCATATATCGGTATAAACAACGATTGTTAATATGCTAATAAAGATGTTAGCTTTATCGATCATACATTATATTGATGTATGAACATTGATTGTTCATACCCCAAAGGTATGAACAATGATTATTCATATTCCAATAAGTGTTCTTATTGATCATATGCATTATGTAGAGGTATGAACATTGATTGTTCATACCCCAAATAGGTATGAACAAAAAAAAAATCACATTCACATTGATTGTTTATACCCCAAATAGGCCGGTATGAATAATGAATGTTCATAGCTCATGTTAATATATGAACAATCATTGTTCATACTCCAATAAATATTCTTATTGATTGTTATGCATTGTTCATAGCTCATGTTGAGGTATAAACAATGATTATTCATACTCCAATAGATATTTTTACTGATCATACATTATGTTGAGATATAAACAGTGATTGTTCATACACCAAATAGGTATGAACAATCATTATTCATACTATATACACTGGGTCGTTTTGGTTGGGCCGGGCCGTTTATTATTTCGTACCAGGAGTATACTTGATATTTCATCTACCCGAGCCGTTTTTAATTTTGCGTCAAGAGTATACTTGACCTTTTATCTACCCCGGTTCTTGTGAGTGATTAAAAAAAATGTCTTTACGAATTACTTTCTCCCCCGATCTGTCATGGAGAATTTCTCCCTATAATATTAATAATGATTATTTCTACAAGAGGTTGAACGAGGAACTACCTAGTGCGAACACACTATTAAGAACAAGTTTGAGAAATACCAAAAGGTATGCGTTCCACTACGACTCTGATCACAAGTTTGAGAAATACCAAAATGTATGCGTTCCATACGACTCTGATCAGCGTATCTGAATAGCTTACAGGAATAAGAATATATGTTTTTTTTTTTTTTTTCTTTATAAAGGTGATTTTGTATTAATTAAAAATAGTGTTACAAGGGAACAAAATAATGATAGACTCGAATAAGAATTTAAGCTCCATGGCTTTAGACGAGATGAACAATAGAGTCAACAAGTTCATAGGCATGGAAAACATAAGCATGGCGTTAAGCATGACTACATGAGAAATCTTTTACTAATTTAATAAATCTGACCCTGACCTACAGTCAGTGGCGGAGCCAGGAAATTGAGTGAGGCCAACCCCGACAGCCAAGCATAAAAAAAAAAAAAAAAAAAAAAAAAAAATCATTTTTTAACTAATATTTCAAACCCGATCACAAAACAAGTATAAAATGAACATCAAAAATCATATAAAAATGTAATAATAATAAGTGTATTAAAAAAGAAAGAAAGAATCTAATCATTATGAACTCTAATATATTTGATTATGGCCAGTACACCATAGTGTCTTAGGCTTGATATGTTCTGTCCCATTTTTGCTTCTGCCTCGTGGAGCATCCAACTCCCCTTCTTGAGCATGTAGGCAATGCTTTCATTTGTGTGAAGTCGACTCCTAATGAAAATTGACCGAAGGAATAATTTGTTCCTCTAAACTCCTTGACAAGACATTTCGTTGGATGAGATAAATTTTCAAGATTGAATCCAGTAATGCCGAGGTCGCTGAAAAACTTCAGCCTGGGTTCTAGAATTTTATTAGGATTAGAAAAGAGTACTGAGAGGCGATTGCCAATGGTCTTTAAGATGTGGGCATCAATGAGACTGTAGGTTTGAGAGAGAGAGAGAGGGACTGCGTCAGGTTTAGTTGTGATTTTTTTTAGTATATTGTTTTTGAAAGTTTTGAGAGTTGATTATGGGGATAAACCTACATGAATTTATGAGGTAATCTACATTGAAATGGGTTATGGAACAGATATAAATGTTTATCTAGATTTTCTAACATTTCGTAATATATTTCTGCATACAGACTGATGGAATGTTGTACAAAAGAAAATTTAAGTTGAAACTTACAACTTTGCATAAGCGTTTTGGGCATTGAGGGAAATATATATTTTTTCTTCTAAAAAGTGAGAGTACGTCAGGATGTACTCTGCCCCCAGGCTCCGCGACGGCCTACAATACTACAATAGTGATTTATATTAAAAAAAAATATGACTCTTGCTCACTTTTTTCTTGACTATTTTGCCTCTGTAATTTTGTTATAACTACAAATTTATTCTTATACCCAAACCAAAATCAAATAAGTAAATACTAAATACAATAAGATTAAATGAGTAATTCAATTTTTAGTGATTATTTTATAGAAAAAATGGGCCCGAGGTACGTAGGGTGCTACGCACCTGCATCAGACTAGTAAATACATAAAGTCATAAATAATGAGGGAATACCACATGCAGAAAATGCAGTAGAAATTTAAAATTTAAAATTATCTTTAATATGCAAAAGTTTGAAGAAACCCAAAAATTAGCAAGTTTCTATGCCTTAAAATCTGGTCTTTTCAGGAGTTGCTATAGTGCAACTCTATAACGAGTAGCTCCTACGCATTTCTCAATATCAAAAGTCAAAAACCATTGCTCTAAATTTTTGTTGTCTCATTAAACGAAAACCATCTAAATCATGATTCACTTGGTCAGAGAACCGGCCAGTGTGAAAAAGTAGCCAAGTTGGTAGATATAGGATAAGCGTGGACGGTGGACGGTGGACACCTTGACACCCATGATAAGATGAGTATTGCCTACGAGATGAGAAGAAGCTAGGGATGTGAAAAGGAGGCGATGGTGACATCCAATAAACTTCTGCATCTTATTATGATTTATGAGAGAAATGATTGATTGTGGAAAATAGTGGTAAATCGCTTAGTCGTAATGTTTTCCGGCGTAACGTAATTATAGTTTTGTTTGATTTGGAATTCTCCACGGTATTCTTGATGGAAATACTTGGGGTAACTCGAAAACCTCCCACAGTTCACGCATGCACAGTCAGTTACTCAGTTGTACTGCACTACGGCAGGCCACCTTTGAGAGCCCAACATTGAGTTCGGGATCCTGCTGTACTCATGCACTGATGCACGTCACAGATTACAGTTTTACACGCTTGTAAACCAGAATCCATCTTCAGTTATCCACGACCCCAACTTTGATAGCGACAGCATAAATATGGGACACTCCGCAAGTACATATAACTATATAAGCACCAATAAAATTCCACTCTACATTCATTAGCTTATTCAACACTAATATCCATGGCAAGGACTTGTATATCGCTGGATGTACATAAGTTACTCGTGAGAGTGAGATTTTATTGAATTGATGCACTAATACAACTACAAATGAAACATTCTGTTCAATCAAATAATTGAGAAACTGATATAACTGTCCCGGGCCTCGGCCCAAACAAAACTTATCGATGACGAGATGCCCAATAAGTTGCATTCATGATTTCACTTGTGGATAAGGGTTCTAGGTTTGTATTTCAACTGGCCTTCCAATAACTTAATGCGCTCTTCCAGCTTTACTTCAAGCAGAACATTGTTCTTAGTTGTACATCAAGCAGAAAATTTTGTGATCAACTTATCAACATGAATAATGATATCGTCAATGCGAGGACGAATCGAAGCCTGAGGCTGGAGCATCCATTTTACAAACTGATGGAGAGGTTCGGGATATTGGGGATTAGGTCCACTTGGCCATTTTATCTGTGCATTTACCACAGCCAACTGCAGACTTCCTCCTGATTCATCGAGAACGTATTCGAAAGGAGTTACACCATACCTGTGACAATCAGAAACAAATGAAATTGTAGTACTGGATCCTTTAAGTGTGTTGGTCTAGAAAGATTGGATTAGTTTTCATATTTGAAGAGGAAAGGCATGAACTAGACATATTTCAAATGAACAAGCAAGTATCACTACCATAGAGACTGAAATAGGCAAATAGCAGATTTTTAACAATTTGAACCAACAATACCTTTAAAATCAGCAATTCACACGAAAAGAAAAAAACCTACCATAACACTTTCGATAAAGCTCAATGACATAATCAAGAAATATATCCTTGCTAGAATAACCAGTATACTAAAATTAACCAAGAAAAGTAGTCCTTACATAATTGCGTACAAAGTGCAACCAAGAGACCAAACATCTGTTCTCTCATCAATATCTGCATGGCTCGGACAGTCCCACAACTCAGGAGCTCGGATGGGTGCAGAACAATGCTCAGCTGCCCATTCCTACACACCAATCATGAAGCATTTATAGTAGGCAAACTGATAAAACTGAAAATACATTCAATCTTGTATTAGGCTTTTCGCAGTGAGAAAGTACACACAAGAGTAACAGTGATTTCACATGAACTTGACTACTTGAGTTCCTAGATGCAATCAAGGATGCAGAAAACTAACTCTGACGGTGGGAAATCAAGGATGAAAAGAACAATAATACAATAGCAATATACATGAATGTTGATCAGATGACATGATGGTGAATGCAGAACAATCATCATGCTATTATCACATCAGACACTAAAACACCCGGTTCAGGATGTCAATGAGAAGCTGACTGATTGAATTACAGACAATCATGCAACAGCTGGTATCTCTCGACCTAAATCAATACAGAACTCGAAGACGGTTGGGGATGGAAGAAATAGAGAGAAAGAAAGACAATTCTTGCTTGGTAACGGGTGATGGTGTGACCAAAGTATCACAAATTACTTCAGGAGTTTTTGCCTTCAATTGTGAAATGACAGTTTATAAACACTATTTTGGAAATTACTAACTGATGTAAAAACCAAGCACCAAGAATAGCATGTGCAGGTATGAATAGTTTTAACCAAAAATAGCTTCGGTGCTTAACTAGGTGAAATTGGTATTGTTTTAAAGAGCCTGAAAGTAAGTAATCTGGCTGGTTCAGCAAGCAATTGTTTAAGAGCAATCAAGAAACAGTCAAGACTCAACAAGACTTTTGGGGGTCAATGAATATTTAATAATTCAAGCGAAGTCAAGTTGACAGAAGAGTTGATAGACTTTATTTTTTATTTGCTTATTTCATTAAAGACGAAAGGTGATTAATCCAATGTACTCCCTCAAGCCAACCACCATATTAATAAAATCGGCTCAGGCTTAGTATTAAAAACCAATCAACATGTCCATCTATCACCAAATGGCAACTTTACTACATACTCATCCCACATTGTCCTAGAGTCACTACTACAGAACAATTCCCATTTTCTGGTTTTTTTTTTAGATATGTATTACACTATTATTTGCTGAGAGGAAATTTTTTGGAGGATTTGCTTCACTTATTTTGAAATTATATAACTATTGAAGAACACTTTCTAGAAACCTGATCAGAAAATTAGAACTGAAAATATTATGCAAGGAGACATGAAAAGTGGATAATTCAATTATGGGGCCTAGGAACAGCAGCACCACAGAATCCCCTAGTTCTACGAGTGGAACATGGCAGATACCAGCATGAAGAAAAGTTGGTAAACAGTAAAAAGGAATTGGAACTATCCAATGAGGAAAAGAAAAAGTTTATACCTGCAACTGTAGTGCCTCAGAACGCGATTGAATTTCTCTCCGTGCAGGCTGAGTGCTTCCAAAATCCATCAACACAGCAAGTGGTGTTTGCCCTTTCCTGTGGGTGATGAGGACATTTCCTGGTTTGACATCATTGTGTGCATATGGTGGGCTAAAATTGTGCATATGCTTCAGTCCTGCACAAAGCTGCGGAATGGTCCTTTGTTAAAACAGAACACTAACATAACACATCATGCTAAATAAGTGAATCAAGCGGTGCGTGTCGTACTACAAAAGGGCACCAGTAATAACAAAATGATTTTAGTTCAAATGATCACTTCTCTGTATGTGTAGTACACAACTTTTCCCATATATAAGCCAACAATAAGTGCAAAACGTAATTGCAGTACTTCCATTAGAGTACTATTTGTAAGCATAAACAAGATGTGAAACATCACGATTAGTGTACTAACTTTTCACATGACTGAAAAACTGGTGCAAGAGGAAGAATATTGAATACAACTTCTCCATCAGATAATTACAAGTACAAGGTGTTGCCTATGTAAATAAGATCCTTAATTACCTGGCGAAATATTTGGAGAACATCTATTGTAGAAAAGAACTCCTTTTTTGCTTTCATAGTTTTGGCATTATCCAACAAGGTTCCATCCAAATGAACTGGAAATAACAAGTATGCTTCATGATTCCAGGAACTTTGTTGTGTAGGCTGGAAAAATGAAGAATGTAAGGTTAATTCAACCGAAAAGAAGTTCCTTAATCAATTAAAACATCAAAGAACCAGAAGAAACCCAAGAAAGGAATTAATGTCATTTTTTACAGGATTTCTTTAGTGGCAGCGTTATAATTTTAACAATGACATTTGCTTTAGAATTCAAAACAATGCCACATGTTCCGCTATAGTGCTCATTCTACAGTTTTGTCTTGGTTCTTGAGTACGAAAACAATAAAAGCACTCTATCAAGTTTAGTCAATAAATAAACAAATTCCCGACAGTGATCATTTCCAATGTACAACTTAGATGTGAATAAGCTATATCTAAACATTTTACCTTAACCGCGATGATAGCGTGATCAAGAAGTGGAAGTAGATTGGGATGGCTAAACAGAGACGAAACACGGATCTCCTCCCTTACCAACTCTAACTGTTCATTGTTTTGAATGAGAACTTTCTTCATTGCATATGTGCCATCATCTGCGCCAACGCAGACTTAAGTCATTAACAGTATTATTTGAGATTTCAAAACACCCAAGTCAAAAAATTTGGTATCATTTTCAAAATCAAAGCCATAGATCCAGATGACGAATGTAAACAGAATAAAATAATATTCCGAATCAATAGTTTCTGAAAATGCCCACTCTAGGTGTAGTTGTTAATTCCAGTGTGTTTTCTCCCTGCTTCTAAGTGTCAGAACAAGCATTAAAATCAATAAAAACTAGTAAAAGTCAAAAACCTATCCAAGTTTTGAGAAAACGAGAGATGCCCATTTGTCCAAACACATAAAGTAACAACCTTGTAAGACTAATGAATCAAAACAAACACTATTAACATAAAATTCCAACTAAAAAAACCAACACCAGTGTTAAAAAACTAGCAAAATTTTACAAAAAAAAAAACATACAATACCCAAAGTAAGATTCATTAATGAAATAATGAAATATAAAAAGTTATTGAGAGAAAGAGATCTTATACCTGAAACATGAGAAGGGTCTTTAAATTTCTTGCCGACACTGGTGGCAGCATTAACAGCAGAAGATTCAATGATGCCAATATCTTTAACAAGAAAAACAAAAGCAAAACCACCTTCCCCGAGTTGTCTTATGATTCTGAAACGATTCTCATTGATCCAAACATCTCCTCCTCCATTTACTGCATCATATAATGCATTTAATCCTGAAAAAGAGCAACCCATCTTCTTCTTCTTATTCCTTTGTGCTCTCTCTGTTTTAGCTTCTCATAACATGCACACTCTCTCTCTCAGATTTTTCTTCTTCTCTGTTTGATCTGAGAGAGGAGAGATCTCACTTTGGTTCTTTTGTTTGCTGATTTTATAATGTTTGACATGCCAAGTAGGGCTGTCAACGGGCCGGGGCCGGACTTGAACAGGACTCACCTATGTCTCAAGTCCTGTCCAAATTATTCGACATGAACCTAGGCTAGGTCCAATAAAATTACATAGAAAAAGGGGATAAATTAGCGATTCCCCTAGTTTTGAAGATTGGTTTTGTGATACCCCCCACATAATAATTTAATTCGGATTACCCCCCACATTCTAACTTCCCGTCAATCAAACATTTAGTTGACTTCGTTGACCGTGGTCAAAATTTCTGTTCAAACTACATGACGAAAATGCCCTTGATT
The DNA here is from genome assembly GCF_015680905.1 of Coptis chinensis. NCBI lineage: Eukaryota > Viridiplantae > Streptophyta > Magnoliopsida > Ranunculales > Ranunculaceae > Coptis > Coptis chinensis. The sequence continues at coordinate 6,390,534 of NC_141456.1, read as the reverse complement.
AAATGTGACCAAGAAAGAGAAAAACCACGGAGACCTCACGTGGTTGGGTTTCTCTGATTAGTGCCTAAACAACCTAATTACTTACGAACAAACCAAAAAAAAAAAATTACCCAAAAAAATCGAAAAAATAAATAGAGTAAAGAGAGTAAAAGATACATTGCAAAACAAGGAAGGACAAAGCTAATCAAGAGTTGTTTTTACCAAAAATGAAGATAATTTAGATAAAGTTTGTCACTTTGATTAAATTTATCACTTTTGTTGAATATAAGGCTTGAATATATGAAGGTAATTGTTGGGGCGTCCATTGAATCACTCACGATTTCAGTGTTAGGGGAGTCCCCTTTCCACAGCATTGTTAGGGAGCTCCCTTTTATCTTTGTTTTTCTTCCTTTCCTCATTTACAAAGCATCTTCTTATAAATTCACTGCAAAAACAAACAGTAATGTCATTCTTAAGGTTGTAGATGTCAAGTTTTATGTAGAAGCTTTTGAGAAATAACTAGGGACAAAATATGCAAAGAGTGATGGACACAAGAGTTAATTTGAAGATACCCTAATGCGAGATTCTATTGTTGAGTATGGTTGTTTGTACTACCTATGCTTCTTGATGAATTTTATCTATTTTTATGTGTCAATTCTCTTATGTTATTTTTTATTTTTATTTTTTGGGTTGAGGATTATAGAACAAGGGTGAGAATTCTAGAAGGGGTGAGGAATATCCAGGTCATCTAATGTCTTGTGTGAGATTTGGATATAACAATATGGCTCGAGAAGAAGTGATGGTTGCTAGAGCCTATGTTGATGAGCATGGTGATGAAGTTTCACATGATGAAGTAATTACTCATGTGATGAAGTGGAGAGATGCAAGAGATGCTTCTTTGGTGGCTAGGGGACTTCCTACTGCATATCCAAAAGAAATTGAGGAGGAGCAGCTTATGCAGGAGTGTTGGGCATATCGCAAACAGCTCACAATCTAGGAAGGAAATACTTGAAGTGTCAGCATGTTACATGTCGAAGTTATTTGCAATGGTTTGATGAAGTTGTTTATGAAAAACTTTCTGAGATTGGATCAAGCACGTCAACAAACGAATACTTTAAGTGTGGTTAGGCAGGCCATTGGATGGCCGATTGCCCTTGGGTAGACTGCGAATGCAATAGAAATGACTGTAGGGGAAGGAGGACTGTTAAGATTACGAAGTATGGATTAAATGTTGGAAAAAAATACTTGAAATGCAAAAGTTGTGGGGGATTTGATGGCTTCGTGATAAAATATTGGCGGAGGCAAGAAAGAAGACAACCACTTTGGCTACAGAACCCACTGTTACCCTAAAAATGACCCTGTCAAAATTTTCTAAACTAAATATCAATGGATGAACATGGAATTTGGAATGCAAAACTCTGTCAACTTAGTCTGTAACTTGTCGGATTTTTAGCTTTGTAAGACTCGCTTTGTAATGGACATGTAATCTGTTAGAGTTTTGTTGTTTGTTAGGGAGTTTGTTAGGCATGTAATCTAACAGAACTTTGTGGTTTGTAAGGCATGTAATCTACTTCTTCTAGATTGATGTGACATAAACTTTGTAATGGAAATATTTTGATTTAATTGTTTATGTCTATATTGATGCGAGACAATGAATTGAATTCAAGTATTTGGTTGTCTGAGTTTTAGCTTCCAATTTTAGTATTTGGTTGTCAGAGTTCATAGCTTTTAGTACTGCGAGTATTTGGCTATTAAGTTAGCTTCTAGTTTTAGTTTTTAGTTCAAGTATTTGGTTATGGTAAGTTTTAGCTTCCAATTTTAGTTCAAGTATTTGGCTGTGAGTATTTGGTTATGGTTGTCAGAGTTCAAGTATTTGGTTATGGTTGTTAGAGTTTAAGTATTTGGTTGTCAGAGTATTTGGTTATGGTGAGTATTTGGCTGTCAGAGTTCATAGCTTTTACATTCACAGAGAGTTTAACTTAGCGTATTTGGTTCTGTCAGAGTTCACAGAGAGTATTTGGTGAGTATTTGGTTCTGTCAGAGTTCATAGAGAGTATTTGGTTCTGTCAGGGTTCACATATGTGCAACAATTGTATTGACACTGTATCCTCAATGTTTCTCTCTTTATTTGGATAAATTGTTCCCAAAATGCAACCTCGTTCCCAGCAGGGAAATTATAATCAGTCTACATAAGTTCTTTCAAGCATTCCTACTATGATGGCAACATAACTATGTGTAAGGTAACTCCAATGGTATGAGCAAGGATCTAAGGTCATAGTGCCACCTAATTAAGTGTCAGGCTCGTGATTGAACCAACTTTGTTGTACTGTGAGTTTGTGACTTCCATATATTGTGAGTTTGTGTAGCTTCTATATTAAAAGAGTTTTTTTTTTTTTTTTTCGAAACGAGTGTTTTTTGTTTGGTTTTGTTGTTTTGATTCACAGAGTTTTTTGGTGCATACATAAACTAAATCCAAGTGAATCTAAAAACTTCAAAACTGAATCCATAAACTAAATCCAAAGAATGATGCCCCAGAGTTTTTTTTTAAGGCTGTCAAAGTGTTTTTTTTGTTTGGTTCTGTTAGAGTTCACATAGTTTTTTGGTGCGTACATAAACTAAATCCAAGTGAATCTAAAAAGTGAATCTAAAAACTTCAAAACTGAATCCAAATTGAATCCATAAACTAAATCTAAGGAATGATGCCTCGAGATTTTTTTTTTTGGGCTGTCAAAGTGTTTTTTTGTTTTGGTTCTGTCAGAGTTTTAGCTTCTGACCCAAAGTTCTCACCAAAACTTGTTATGACAGCCCTTGTTCTCACTGAAACTTCAAGAGACTGACCCATTTTTTCAAGCACCAAACACATCACCAAAACTCTAACAACCCCAAAAAAAAAGTGGTTTAGAACTAACACCCTACTTTGACACATCACCAAAACTGTCACCGAAACTTCTGACAGCCCAAACATAGAACTAACACCAAAACTGAACCCCTTTTTTTCACAGAACTAACACCCTATTCTTGAACTTGCATAGATACACAACATTCTTGCCCTCTGAGAAATTAAGATAGAATTTCAATTGAAACCACATAAAACACATGTCACATGTTCCCAAAACACAAAAAAAGATGATAGATATTCAACTGCTCAAGTCATGGTTATTATAACAAACCCACTAAAAAAACGCATGAAGTTACATGTTCAAATGGTCCCACCCTCCTCTATTGCTTGTTGGTGGTGGCTTCAAATAAAGTATTTTTTCTGAACTTCTCTCTGGTTTAGCTGCACATTCATGTGTTTGTGTTTTTGGTACTGCAGTATGGAGCACTTCAACTTTAGCTGCAACTGGTGTACTAGGTTGTTTCTTATTCCTTGGCCTATTCTTATTTGATGCACTAGCTTGAGCTCCTTCATGTGCTTGTGGGGCCTCTGTTGCTGATTGACCTTGTGTTGTTTCGGCATTAAGTTTTGCTTGTTCTGGGCAAGTCCTGATGTTGTGGCTTGAGGAGTGGCATTTGCTACATCTTCTTATTTGCTTGGGTTTTGCTGCTGGTTCAGAATCATTTTGTCCCTCACCTGCTTGTGAAGCATTTTGTCTTGCACCAGCTTGTGAAGCATTATGTCCATCACATGCTTGTGTTTGTTCGTCTGCATCCTTTCTTCTATTTTTCTTTGGCCTTCCTGGTTGTCTTTTCAATGATGGTGGGAGAACTTGAGTAATTGGTTTCCCCGGTCTTTGTCATTAGGTATAGGAAGAACAACCTTGCTATATATCTTCACATATGCCCTCACTGCTAAGTATTCATTACAATAACTACACATCAAAAATTAAAATATTGATTAATAAGACAATCGAAGACCATATAATAATAAAAATATGTAAGAAGATGCAGGAAAAACTAACTTAGCATAGTTCAACCTCCTCTGTTCAATGATACAAACAACATGCATACAAGGTATTCTAGTGAGTTGCCACACCTTACACTCACATTCGTGTGCATCTAGGTTCACTAACCATCTGCTTCCATGTGATCCAAGCACAGTAAACATGTGGTCTGCAGCAGATATGTAAGTATACTCCTTAATAAAAAAAATTTGTTTCTCATGTATTGCCTTCACCCTAGGAACAACATCATTAATGTCCATCTCCATTGCCTTGATTCTTCTTTTTCTCATAAGAGTCATCAACATCAAATTCAATTCATCTACAAAAGTGCATACTGGCTTGTCCCTCAAATCCATTATCCATTGATTAAAACTTTCACTAAAGTTGTTAGTGATATGCTCTGATTTTGTATGAGTTCAAAAATGTGATCTACACCATGTGGTAACATCCCTCTTTTTCAACCAATCGACTGCCTTCTTGTCAACCTTCTCCAAATCATCAAGAAATCTATTGCAGTTACTAAGCCTAAATGCCCTAGTTGCCCCCCAACACAACTCCTCAAATAGTTTACCTCCCTTGTAATCTTTCTTGAAATTTTTGTACATGTGCCTAAAGCAAAATCTATGAGCTGCACGTGGAAAGATAACATGAAGCACTTCCTTAAGTCCTTTTTACATATCTGACAGGAAGGTAAGGTTTTGTTCATGGTTTGACAAGTGTGAGTGCATAGCTTCCAAGAAAGATCCCCATGTAGCCTTGTTCTCTCCTGCGCATATGAAGACGGGCAGTGGAAATAGCCCATTGTTCCCATCTAAAGCTACCATGCTTAGACAAACATCACCATATTTGTCTTTTAAAAAACAACCATCAAGGCCTATAATTGGTCTCATCTTCTCGACAAATCCTCTAATACTAGCTTTTGAAAATGCAATACACCATGATTAAACTCAAGAGTACCATCTTCTCTTTAATCGAGCAAGGCTAAAGCCAATTCGCGAAACTAGGATTTCGTTTCAATATTTGGACACATAACTCTAGAGCTTTTTATGTAGTTTTCCTCATAAAAAGATAATTATTACCATTTACCAACTCCATTATCTTTTGCCTAGCATGCCAAACTTCGTTCTTGAGACTTGATAATATGAAATCTTAACACCTAATTTGTCCCCGGACTTTTTTCTAATTTTTTCTCGTTCTTAGTTAGCTTTAAAAGTCTTGTTTTGATGTATTTCTAAACACATGCCAAATCCTCCATCTTAACACCACCCATACTTTGATCATGTTAGCTTTAATTTGTTTCTTCAAACTTGCTATCACCCCTACACTTCTTATCATGATCCCAAACTTGCTATCTTGTTACACCTCTTGATAGTGTATACCATCCTTCTTCTTGGATTTGTTAGCCCTTGCATAGAACATCCATGTGCATTATTCTCTCTTGCAGTTAAGTCTCACTCTGTCACCATCATTCTTTTTACCCCTAAACTCAAACCTGTTTGCAATGGCATATGTCCTCAAATAAGTCCCACATTTTTGTATAGTAGACCACTCCATGCCTACATATGGCTCTTCAATTTCAATTTGCACAGGTGGCAGCTTACCATCTCCTTCATCAATAATTTCATGAGTCAATTTTTCAAACTCCTCATGATGTGGTTCATAACCCTCAGATCCTTCACTCTCCGATTCATCACTCCGATAGCCTTCTTCAGGTGTAATTTCATCAATGTTGATATTGTTTGGGTTCAAAACATCATATTCTTCTTTAATAAGTGCATCTTCATCTTCAACCATAGGTGGAATTGGGTCCAACTCCTCCTCTGACAAGTCATTAATATCATACACAAATGTACCTTTTTTTTTTTTCTTATGCTTAACTTCACTAATATGTGGAGTAAGGAATATATGGTCTAGTTCATCTATATCTTCATTAGGGGGTGGAACAAGAACCTCAAAATTAATAAAAACATTTAGGAACCCAGTATCATCAATATCACCTTCTCTCATCATCATCAAGCAATCTGAATCATTTTCCACAGGGATCCTTACTCCATTTCTAAGGAAAAGTGGATCAGGAACCAAGTTCATGGTATACCCAAAAAGATTTGGAATGGACTCCAATATTGATAATAACCAACCATCTAAGAAAATGCCCTCGCTAACATCATCAAACACTATACTTCTACCTCATGTGTAATCATAAGCTGAAAATTTACCATAAACTTCGGGACTCTCACTCCAACTACCACCATAGTGCACCCTAATGTTCTTGAACTTCAATTTGTCACTGGAAAAAAAAGGTGGACTTGTTAATTTCCAAATCACAAAACATTTTTTTTTCTAATAGATCACTAACCTTGGTATTTCTTCGCTATTTCCATCCTTAATGTTGATTTCCCGTTTTCTCTTCATGTTAGTTGGCAGAAAGAGACGTGTGTAGTTCTTCCCGCTGAAAAAAAGAGAGAGAAAGGGATGAATACGTGGTTTTTATTTTTCTTTTATTTTCCCATCTATATCATCTACGGTCACATTTAATCAAGGGCATTTTCGTCATATAGTTTGAACAGAAATTTTGACCACGGTCAACGAAGTCAACTAACTGTTTGACTTACGGGAAGTTAGAATGTGGGGGGTAATCCGAATTAAATTATTATGTGGGGGGTATCGCAAAACCAATCTTCAAAACTGGGGGCAATCGCTAATTTACCCTAGAAATAGTGTATTTTTTATTATTTCTTTAAAAAAAACTGAAATAGAATGTAGCAAAACTCGAACCCAAGCTTTATATGTGGTACTACAACACTAATCCATCAAGCCTCTTAACATTTTATGTATACTAAAGTTACAAATTTAATAGTATTTATTTGAAAAACTAAAAAACTAACTTTAGTTTTCGGGTTGGGCTATTATCAGGTCGGACAGGAGTATGTCCATAACTAGCCCAATAGTCTTATGGGACAACATTTAAGTTCTAACCAGGGCCGGCCATAACTAGCCCCCCCAATAGTTTTAAATTTTGGGACCCAACATTTAAGTTCTTCAACTCCCCAAATCCACTATCTTATCGGTTCGATTTGTTCAAAATTCGGGCTTCTAGCCTAGCCGCCCATTAGGCCAGTCGTTTAAAAATCATACCAAGTAGGTCTAGACAGATCGATTAGGCGGGCTAGATTTAGGCGGTCAATTTTTTTTTTTTTTTGAATGATTAAATGTGTTAAAGGTTCTTAATTTGAATTTTAAAAGAGACTTAAATATAATGTAAATTATATGCCACTATAACAAAGAGTATGTTTTTATATGAAGTCAATATTTCTCAACTATTATGCATTTTGTAATAAGTATTTTTTGTATGTGTTTATTTTTGAGTTATGGTAAATAATTTTTTTCATTTCTTGGAGTATATTACTATATATATTAGGGAAAAAACAGTTGACCATCTAGGCACCGTTATGATATATATATAGGCTTTTAAAACACTATATAAAAGACTTGTTTTTTTTTCTCAATAATGTAGGCCCATTTTAAAAACTGCCTTTGGGCCCCTCAAAGTTCGGCCATTAACATATCTTATCGGTTCAAATTCAATCAAAGACATAGCCCGCCCATTAACAGCCCTACATGTCAAGTAGTTTTCTGATCCTGTGGTTCTTTGTGTTAGGTTCTTAATTGTTTTGACATCCATTACTTAAACAGTTGACCTTCGTGATATATATATATATATATATATATATATATATATATATATATATATATATATATATATATATATATATATTATTATTATTATTTTTTTTTTGCATTGAGTGAAAATTCAGGAAACATTAGCTTTTGGCTAAAATGGTCAATGAACCTCTAATCCCAAATCCCAACGTCCATGAAGTTAAATTGTGAAAAGCCCATAAAAGTGGGATTGAAACCTGAAAGTCGAGCAATAGCATATGGTATACGTTCAACGAATATTACACCATGCAGTTTCATACTTTCATTTCATATGTGTATTCCGATACTGGGGAATGGGGATCATAGGACGAATTTGACGCGTTTAATTTTGGAAAGCCCGCATAAGCTGAGCCCGTAATAATGTAAAATAATCATATCCTCAAAGCTAGAAGCCTCAAGCCCACTGGGTTAAAGTCACAAAAGTTTCAAGTTTTGAACTGACACGTTGCCCAATCTAACATTTTTTTTGCGCCTAGCCATGACCAACCTCACAACCTGGCCAGGAGCTATAGAGGTTGCTGCTGTGCACAGAACATGGATTAGAGAGATACTACATTACTACTAAGCTATATCCCTATCGGCAATGTATGTGTCAACCTAATAGGTATGTCTTCTCTCTTGAATCTTGTAATTCTCTTATGTACTATTTCCTTTAAAATAAGTTTTCAATAATCGACAAAAAGAAATACACTACAGAGTGTATTACAACCAATGACTGCACAAGCAAAAGCTGGATTACAAAGAAAAAACAATACAACTTTTATTTCTGCACTATTACGACCAATTCCATGAGAGCCATGTTGAGTGTTTTTGCATCTAGATTCATGGTGGTAGAAAGGAAAATTGAAACTCCCTGAAAAATATCATATACGCAATGTATGCCTCTAACTTCTGTTCAAGGTTTTACAAAATAGTATGTTTATGTTTACTTGTACCCTAAGACCGAATAAAAAATGTGGCCACAATGGGCTGGGCCTCACGAACCTTGTGGATTTCCTTGGGCTGGGTCATAGCCTCACGAACCTATTCAGCACCTTAAACCAATGGAAAATTTCCTTGTTTTTTTGGGATAAAGTTTCTAAAATATTGGATATCTCATATATCTCGGATATATCGGAAATGGAAATGATTAACAATTGGTCAAAAAGTCAACTGAATGCCTTTTTTCTGATGTGATATTCATATATGTAAAATAAGCGTTTCTATTCAGCACCTTAAACTGGCCATCCCATTTATGGGAGCCATGAAGCCCTTTCCCATCTGCATCAAGTGTAGTGTTCTTTACCAGCAGATAGCGGTCATCCTAAAACACGTGCGTGCCTTGAAATACACTTTGAATTGTGTGTTAGGCTAAGCTGAGCACAATATGATGTGGTGCACAAGAGAAGGGCCGCATCCTCTGTTGGAAGGGTTAAACGGTGCCTAGGGTCTGGATCTTGAATGCATCCTGGGAGCACCTTTTGAATCTCAAATGACAGTATTGTCAATATAGAATGGTCGAGTTCTTCAGAAATGTTGCCATGATTTTCAATGTAATGTAATCACTGATGACATAGTTACAAGGAAACTTACTTCAAAAGGTGAGCAAACCTTAACAAAACAAGACTCGAGTATTTTGTTATTTTAAAACCATATAGAGAGTTAGAGACATAGCATTTTCAGAGAACATGTCCCAGTTGTAGTTAATTAGAATTAGTTTTCTTAAAAGATTTAGGGAAGTCACCAAACCAAATCAACCTCAACTTCCTGTTAAACAAGTAATGAGTATTTTACTTTTACTCATTCAAACCCATAGTTTTCAATTCTGGTGTTTTTAAGGTTTTAAACACAGTGCCGGGGGTGTCAACAGGGATGTTGTGGTCCAGTTCCAAATACACCATGAACTGGAACTGTTGTCGGTTATTGTCAATTCCAGTGCCAGTTGGTGAAATTGGTTTATACTACAACCAATAATTATTCATTTCATTTTCCAATCTTATGTTATGGCCTCCACAACAGTGGACATATAATTGAGACTTTGAGTTCTGGTTCCAACGCAAGGCCGGTTAAATGGGCACTCAACAATGACACCAATTTGGTCCCACTAATGGCGAGTTCAAACGTTAATCATCAAGGAGGGAATAGCCTTCTCTCTCAAACAGACTCACATATACACCCACACACATTTGGATGTTTAGATAATTAGATGTATTACACGTTTGGTAATTTAGCTTAGAACACCTACCAACCAAAACCAATAGTAGTTGCATCCTCTCTTGACTAATGCCACCTTCACACAAAAGCCTTCTGTTCATGGAAAATTCATAAAAATATAAGACTGAACCTACATATAAACAATGTCATAGCATTACAAGCTTCTACATTAATAACATTATATAACACTCAATTTCATATTAACCCATTTCACTCCTTCACAGAGCAATATCAACAACATGGCACATTCCCAGTATTCAAACCCATCTTATGTCCAATCTCTTGCCTTAATCTTCTCAATATTTAGCCTAATGAACTTCATTTCCCATGCAACAGACCCTCCTTTAACTTTGGATTACTACTCGTCGTCATGTCCAACTGCACTAGAAGTTATTAGGAAAGAGATGGAGTGTGCTGTGCTATCTGAACCACGCATGGCCGCCTCTTTACTTCGCTTGCATTTTCACGACTGTTTTGTTCAGGTTCGTTTTGTAGTTGCATAAATTGTGATTAAGCATGGTAGATTGGTAGTGCGTATCAATCATTTAAGAAGTAGGTTGATGTCTATTATTAATACTTTTAAAGTTGATGTCTACTTAGTTAGTGTTAACCCCTAGATGAGCCAATTAGGATTTCTCCCCTACTAGATGGGCAATTAGGTCTCTCCCCAAATACACGCAAAAAAAAAAAAAACACGGTAATACTAGTTAACCCAAAAAAAAAAAGGTTAACTAGTATTATTATCCCCACTAGATGAGTCAATTAGGATTTCCCCCAACTAGGGTCTCCCCATCTAGTGGGGGGAGAGGAATCCTAATTAGCTCATCTAGTGGGGGTAATACCAGTTAACCCAAAAAAATCAAACATAAGAAAAAACAAAAAAAAAAAGTTATGGTATAAATTTTTTGCGATGGAGGCTTACGCCTCAGAGGCATACCCTTCAATAACGCCTCACACAGTGAAGCGCACCCGTAAACGCCTTTAGGTACGCGAGGCGTACACCTCAAATGCCTTTTAAAACAATGGTATTCATATGCATTAGATGCAAAATTAGTAATTTGAATAAGATTTTCTGTACAAGTTGCTCCTAGAAGGCTATAAATCTATAATACGAATGATGCATGCATGAATGCTCTATACCCCGAAAAGAGTTACTGATAGAATTTTCCCACCACTCAACACTGGTTGTTGATTAAAGCATTTGCAGATACTGAACTGTTGAAGCAATTACACCATTACTATGCTTAACTGCATCTAATCATAAGCATGTCTTCTTCTTTCGACTACTTGATTCCAAAACTTGATAAGAGAGATTGCCCAATGTTCTATACATTTTGTTACAATTTGTATATTTCACATACCATCTATTGTTTCATAAATCTGAATATCTGCTTTGAATATCCGAGTCTCTTTTCTGAATGCTCACAGGGCTGCGACGGGTCAATTTTACTTGACGACACAATCACACTCCAAGGAGAGAAGAAGGCATCAACTAATTTTCATTCCCTGAGAGGCTACAGGGTGATTGATAGGATTAAGAACAAGCTCGAGTCTGATTGCCCTGGAATTGTTTCTTGTGCCGATTTACTCACAGTTGCAGCAAGAGACGCAGTAATACTGGTATAATAAGTAACATCAGTACATCACTAAGCACTACCATATCGAAAATCAGTAAATTCACCTAAATGTATGTTTGATCGATCTGTTCATTACATAATATATGAGGCTTTTCAATTGGTTTAGGTTGGTGGACCATACTGGGATGTTCCACTGGGGAGAAAAGATTCCACCACTGCAAGCTCTACCCTAGCAAGTGAAAATCTTCCTACTGCCAATCAAGGCCTTTTAAGTCTCATTTCGAGTTTCGTTTATCAAGGGCTGACAGTCACAGATATGGTCGCTCTATCAGGTAGCCTCCTTTCAAATGACATAAAAGAAGTATATGCCATATGGCTTAATGTTTTAACCAATTTAAAATTATAAAATCAATTCTAGTTGATCGACTTCTTGAAGTCTTGCATCATGCAAGGGTTATATGCAAAATAATGTAATCCAATAATTAAAGTGCCATGTGATTTTTGTGAAGAAAACTATAAAATCTTGTAATGTACAGGGGCGCACACCATAGGCATGGCTCGATGTGCAAACTTTCGAGCGAGGATTTATGGGGACTATGAGCAAACTAGTGATAAGAATCCCATCAGTGAGACACAACTAAACAACTTGAAGTCCATATGTCCAGCTACTGGAGGTGGAGACAATAATATAACTGCACTGGACTATGTCACGCCTAACCTATTCGACAATTCTTTCTATCACATGCTTCTGAGAGGGGAAGGAGTACTGAACTCTGACCAGGAACTGTACTCTAGTCTACTTGGGATTGAGACAAAGAAGCTTGTTCAGAAGTATGCAGAAGACTCAATTGCTTTCTTCCAACAGTTCTCAGATTCGATGGTGAAGATGGGAAATATTACAAACAGTGACAGCTTTGTTACTGGGGAAGTAAGAAAGAACTGCAGATTTGTGAACACCTGAGGCGGCTTTGATTATAATACTCAACTTTAAATATGCATTATTGAGCTTTGTAGACACATTTTATGTGACTTGTATTCCATTTCCAATGATTTATTCTGAACAATTTTCTGTTTATCATTATTTAAATAGTAAATCGACCCTTATTTAGACATTTTTAGTTATACAAAGAATCCTAATTGCAGGTTAATGTAAGAAGGAGAGATCCTCAAAAAAGCTGTTGTGTGGCTAAAATATGCATGACAATGGACAAATACAAATATAAGCGATCTTCTCTTACGTATGAAGAAAGCTGAATTTAATTCATACTGGCCACCCAACCTCATCGGAACACATTATATATGTCCTGTAAAAAGAAGTGTATTCATGCTTCTCTTAGCAATTGGCGCGTGTTGGACAACTCAATACAAGGAAGGAAAACAAATATATGGTAAGTGGTTATTCTTTTAGACTTGGGACATATCATCAAAACATGGAAGGAAGAAGGTTTTCTGTTTTGTTTTTTGAGTCCTTTTTTATTTCCCATAAATGGCGATAACTAACATACAAAAGGTCGCAAGGGGCACGCACAATTGATCCTGTGAAGATGTCACTCCGAATGCAAACTCCAACCATGATACATGCATTAGCTCTGTTTCGTCCGCTAACAGAACTTAGGGTGTTGGATGTCTAGTGCCGGCCCTGACATTTTGGTGGCCTAAAGCAAGGCAATAGAATGTGGCCCTATATGCGTTAATGTTATCGATTTTTTTTTTTTTTTTTTTTTTTTTTTTTTTTGTGTTATTCAATATAATCCAAGAGAGAGTGAGTGAAGTGATTTTGTTATTTGACAAAAGAGTTTTATTTGTTTTTTTAGATATAGATAAAAGTTTGGGTTTTTTAATTGTGAGTTGGTTTAATATTTTTTGTTTTTTTTAATTGTTTGTAATGAGTGGGGGTAAGTATTGACAAAGAGTTTAATAAGGAGTTAGGTTCTCGGAGATTGTGAATGATTTTGTTATTTGGCAGAAGATTTTTTTTGTTTTTTTAAATATAAATAAAAGTTTGGATATTTTAATTATGAGTTGGTTTAGTGTTTTTTGTTTTTTTTTATTGTTTGTAACGAGTGGGAGTGGGGTAAGTATTGCCAAAGAGTTTAATAAGGAGTCGGGTTCTCAGGGATTGTGAGTGATTTTGTTATTTGGTAGATGAGTTTTATTTGTTTTTTTAGATATATATAAAAGTTTGGGTTTTTTAATTGTGAGTTGGTTTAGTGTTTTTTTTTTATTGTTTGTAACGAGTGGGATAAGTATTGTAAAAGAGTTTAATAAGGAGTTGGGTTCTCGGGAATTGTGAGTGATTTTGTTATTTGACATAAGAGTTTTATTTGTTTTTTAAGATATAGATAAAAGTTTGGTTTTTTAATTATGAGTTGGTTTAGTGTTTTTTTTTAATTGTTTGTAAGGAGTGGGGTAAGTATTGCCAAAGAGTTTAATAAGGAGTTGGGTTTTCGGGGATTGTGAGTGATTTTGTTATTTGGCATAGGGGTTTTATTTGTTTTTTAGATATAGAAAAAAGTTAGGATTTTTTAATTGTGAGTTGGTTTAGTGTTTTTTGTTTTTTTTTTTTTTTTATTGTTTGTAACGAGTGGGAGTGGGGTAAATATTGTCAAAGAGTTTAATAAGGAGTTGGGTTATTGAGGATTGTGAGTGATTTTGTTATTTGGCAGATTAGTTTTATTTGTTTTTTTAGATATAGATAATAGTTTGGATGAGTTTTTTAATTGTGAGTTGGTTTATTGTTGTTATTTTATTTTTTTTTTTTTGTATTGTTTGTAACGAGTGGGGTAAGTATTGTCAAAGAGTTTAATAAGAAGTTGGGTTCTCGGAGATTGTAAGTGATTTTGTTATTTAACAGAAGAGTTTTATTTGTTTTTTTAGATATAGATAAAAGTTTAGGTTTTTTAATTGTGAGTTGGTTTAATGTTTTTGTTTTTTTTAATTGTTTGTAACGAGTAGGGTAAGTATTGCCAAATAGTTTAATATAAAGAGTTGGGTTCTCAGGTATTGAGGGATTAATTGAAATCATGTGTTTATTTTTTTTCTTAAATATGGTTGGTTTATTTTTTGTCCAAAATAAATGGCAACTAACTAAACTCTTTATTAGAAAGTTTATTGTTTTGTGCCGATAATAGTGTGGCCCCTATTTTTTGTTTTGGTTTGGTGGCCCAAAGCAATTGCTTGGGTCGCTTTGCCTCAGGGCCGGCACTGACGCTTTGCTTAGTTTAGAAAAATGGCAAATTGGGTAAAAAAAATTAAAAAAACATTAATTCTTGTGCAAGCATACATCATAGTATTATCTGCAATGTGTGCAAAAATGACAAGGCCGTTGGTAGCTACAAAGGGCTACAAGCCCACAGGAAATCAATACATAATACTATGATGTATGCTTGCAGAAGACTTAAGAATTGGGATGACGGAACAAAACGGGCGTGCGGATCTCTATTTCATACTAAGAAGGAGTTGGATATGCATCGTCTTAACGACTATGCTCACAAGAACAAGAAAGAAGAGTAAATCTGATTTTTTTGTAATAATAGAGTTGGGGGAGTGGAGGTGTTTTGTTTTATTGTTTTCCTTTTGTAACAGAAGAGTTAGGGGATCAACTCTGAATCCTAGCTTGTTTATTATGTTTATTTGATATATGGTAATAGCAGTGACGGCCCTGACATTTTGGTGGCCTAAAGCAAGGCAATAGAATATGGCCCTATATGCGTTAATGTTATCGATTTTTTATTTTTTATTTTTTATTTTTTATTTTTTATTTATTTTTTAAATTTGTGTTATTCAATATAATCCAAGAGAGAGTGAGTGAAGTAATTTTGTTATTTGGCAAAAGAGTTTTATTTGTTTTTTTAGATATAGATAAAAGTTTGGGTTTTTTAATTGTGAGTTGGTTTAGTGTTTTTTTTTTTTGTTTGTAACGAGTGAGGTAAGTATTGTAAAAGAGTTTAATAAGGAGTTGGGTTCTCGGGAATTGTGAGTGATTTTGTTATTTGACAGAAGAGTTTTATTTGTTTTTTAAGATATAGATAAAAGTTTGGTTTTTTTAATTATGAGTTGGTTTAGTGTTTTTTTTTTTGTTTGTAACGAGTGGGATAAGTATTGCCAAAGAGTTTAATAAGGAGTTGGGTTTTCGGGAAGTGTGAGTGATTTTGTTATTTGGCAGAGGAGTTTTATTTGTTTTTTAGATATAGAAAAAAGTTATGATTTTTTAATTGTGAGTTGGTTTAGTGTTTAGTGTTTTTTGTTTTTTGTTTTTTTTTATTGTTTGTTACGAGTGGGAGTGGGGTAAATATTGTCAAAGAGTTTAATAAGGAGTTGGGTTCTTGAGGATTGTGAGTGATTTTGTTATTTGGCAGATTAGTTTTATTTGTCTTTTTAGATATAGATAATAGTTTGGATGGGTTTTTTAATTGTGAGTTGGTTTATTGTTGTTATTTTTTTTATTTTTTTTTTATTTTTATTTTTTTTTGTATTGTTTGTAACGAGTGGGGTAAGTATTGTCAAAGAGTTTAATAAGGAGTTGGGTTCTCGGAGATTGTAAGTGATTTTGTTATTTAACATAAGAGTTTTATTTGTTTTTTTAGATATAGATAAAAGTTTAGGTTTTTTAATTGTGAGTTGGTTTAATGTTTTTTGTTTTTTTTTAATTGTTTGTAACGAGTGGGGTAAGTATTGCCAAATAGTTTAATATAAAGAGTTGGGTTCTCAGGTATTGAGGGATTAATTGAAATCACGTGTTTATTTTTTTTCTTAAATATGATTGGTTTATTTTTTGTCCAAAATAAGTGGCAACTAACTGAACTCTTAATTAGAAAGTTTATTGTTTTGTGTCGATAATAGTATGACCCTTATTTTTTGTTTTGATTTGGTGGCCCAAAGCAACTGCTTGGGTCGCTTTGCCTCAGGGCCGGCAATGTGGATGTCATCCATCAAAATGATGCATGGTATCTACTATCCACTATAAAAGCAAGGGACATGCTCAACCGACCCACAAGCATATCTTGGCAAACAATGGATGGTTCTTATCGAAGAAAAAACAAAAAAGAGAGAGGAAACAATGGGTGGCACGAAGATATCCCAGATTAACACGCTTTATATCCATAATAAGATGCCCTATGTTCTATTTAATGTCAAAATCATTCTAAAGATATATATACAGATCTTTCAATAACATCTAGCTATTTGACTTCAATGTTTTCTTGCCTTTACTCCTATTCTTTAGTTTAGAATTTTGGATTTATAGCTTTGCACTTGCTCCTATCACACCTACTATACTAT
Organism: Coptis chinensis; assembly: GCF_015680905.1. Lineage (NCBI taxonomy): Eukaryota > Viridiplantae > Streptophyta > Magnoliopsida > Ranunculales > Ranunculaceae > Coptis > Coptis chinensis. The sequence goes on along the minus strand of NC_141456.1, from coordinate 6,373,901 downwards.
CTTTTCCCTACTCAACTAATCAATTAAGAGCATCTTTAGGACAGCTACTAAAAAAACACTAAAATTTTGAACCAAAAAAATACAAAACAACTTTAGGAGCAACATCAAATTTTCGACATTAAACTAGGCGGTTTTAGATAAACCGCGCCATATAGCAACCGGCGCCACTAAAGCCTAACTGACAGGCCTGAAGTTGAAAAAACACTAAATTATTGGAAATTTGGTGTTTGATGCTAGGTTAATATCACTCCTAAATATGCTCTAAGGATATATCGCGGTGAAAATATCAACATTTTTGGAAATCATAGCAAATTAAATGTCAAAAATATCTCCTGAGATGCTGAGATGATTGAAAGACATTACACACAGAACAGATCACTAAAAAATGTCTGATCATTATCATCTGATCAAAAGCATTCTCCCCAATTCGACAGCTAACTGACTCTCGACGTGTTCCTAAGTTACTAACATTTGGCATTATCAATCTCGCCTGTCATAGTGGCATTTGGCAACGGGTGCGGTCACCTTACCTGTCAATAAGCACATAGAAAACGCATGCCCCTTGCCAAATCTATGTTATTATTATAAAAGAATGCAAAACCAAATAAAAAGGTGTGTGAGGACGTGAGGTACACAAACCTGCTCTCTATGTTATATATATATTCCTCCTCATCTCAAAATCTCAAAAGCAAACCATACCTTTCAACCCAAAAGCCCCTTCTGACTACCCCACTTAAAATACCTATTTAGATCTTGTGCGCAAATAAAGATAACGAAAAAAAAGCATTAAAGCCCATGTAGCCTTGTGAGGTCTATAAAATATATATATATATATAAATATAAAACTATCTTCAATGTTCTTGTAGCACCTTAAAGTCCAAAACTTATAGTAGAAAAGAATCACTCTTTTGACCCACACCCAGATTTCCTAAAAAAAAGTGACCCCACAAAAGAAACTCGAGTTTCTGCTTCTCTTCCTGCAGCAAAAAGCTTACTGTTTACTCTGTTAGGCAGGTTAGCATTATGATATTATCAACAAAGCCCATTGTCAAGATTCATTCTTTCTTTATTTCTTTTTAAGGGGTTGTACTACATCCCATTTATATGTAATGGGCATTTGTTGTTTTTGTTTTTAACTTAGTATTAGATCCAACAGATTGGTTTGGAGTTGTGGTGTGTGTTTGTGTTTGTGTTTGTTCTCAGTGCATGAAATACTTGTGTTGTTTTCAGTTTCAAATGCTGTTATTATTTGGATTCTTTTGGTAACTAAATTTTTATACTTGTTTGATTTCTTATACTGATCATGCTCTACCATTTATATATATTTGACACCTAGCAACAATGTTACAGTGAATTCATTGTCTTTTTTTTTTTTCTCTATGCCAAAAATTGGATTTTGATTGGTTTGGTACTTTGACTTGAAGTAAAAGAAAATGATATGCTCTCCATAAGTCACTTATGGGCTCTACTGATACTACTGTCTTATCGAATATTTAGTATAACTTGATAAGAGTAGGTTTTTCCTTCCATGCAAGATTGGATATTGCTTTAACAAAGGTGAAACCAAGCATGAAGAAGATGATCAGTTTAAGCAACTTATCTTTCATCTCTATAATCCCAATATGTTCTAAAAAGGTTTTACTCAATAGCGTTATAAACATTTTGATTCCACTAACTAAGTGTATGATCCTAGTTGTGCACTTCAAAAAGCAATGTCTAAAACATTTTTTTGACCTGTACAATGTTGTTACACTTCTTATTTGTCCTTTTATCTAAAATTGAAATGAACTACTACTATTTTTTCCACGCATCATTTAGAGAACAATGAATTTTTGAATTTTTTTCAGGTCTTAAATGGCTCCTGCAACTTCTGGCTCTGAATCACCACAGCGAAAGTCAGGCCTCTTAAGAGATCAGGTTCAATTGATAAAGAGAAAAGACTCTAGTCGCTATGAGATTGTCCCAATCCAAGACCCATTGTCCTTTGAGAAGGGTTTCTTTATTGTAATCCGTGCATGCCAATTACTAGCCCAAAAAACCGATGGGATACTATTGGTAGGAATAGCAGGCCCCTCTGGAGCTGGGAAGTCTGTGTTTACGGAGAAGGTGCTTAATTTCATGCCCAGCATTGCTTTCTTATCAATGGACAACTATAACGATTCCAGTCGTATAATTGACGGAAACTTTGATGGTACTCTTTACATCTTATCTCTCTTTTCTTCCTTTTCGCGATGTCTGGGTTTCTTGAGTTGTTTATGTTGAGTAGAAATTTGCTTTTACTTAGTTTTTATAAACATTACTTGTGAAGCTTCTTATATTCTGGTACATGTGTTTATTTGGAAACAGATCCTCGCGTGACGGACTATGATACATTGCTCAATAATATTCATGGCCTCAAAGAGGGAAAATCAGTGCAGGTGCCAATTTATGACTTCAAGTCGAGCAGTCGAACAGGATACAGGTGAGAAATCTTTATAATTTCTACACCATAGAGTGAGTGATTTCAGTAGGAAACACGGGATTTATAAATGTCTTCAGATTCATGGGAACACACCGATCTATCCTTGAATGATTCTAGGTACCTTCCCATACCCTCGGGGGGAGAGGTATCACCTTTAGGAGGAACTTCCTTGGCGGCATACCACTCTGTGCCAAGCTGGCTTAATTCTTTCACGTGGTACCCACATAAGAACCCTTCATGGAGATTGAAGATCCTTTTGAAAGGGATTAAGCACTACGTAGAGATAAATTGTCTTAAGAACCCTACGTTTTGGATGAATCCGCCTGATGTGTACTAAAGTCATGTCTCGTCCTCCACATCGGGAAACATATCCTAGGGGTTTCACATTACAACATTGAAGATACTTAATTTTGGTTCTTTAAGAAGGGGGGAGGAACTAAAACCAGTCCCTAATGTTTTCTATTGTATTCTGTTGTTTCCATTTGTCATAGTTTTGTTTTTCATCATATTTTTGAGTTCCAATAGTTCAGAAATCTTAGCTGTACATGCTTTCTAATGATAGGATTGTATTGTTCGGGTTACTGCCTCATGCTCTGCTCTTTGTTTTCTTACAAGTGGGTTGATAAAGTATCTCTCCAATATATGATTCCCTTTCTGCATTCTAGTTCAAACAAAATTTATTCTATTTCTAATTCAGCACTTCTTACATAACTCAATCATCCCATCAGGACAGTTGAAGTCCCAAGCTCCCGGATTGTGATCATTGAAGGTATCTACGCTTTGAGTGAGAGATTGCGACCATTACTAGATCTCCGTGTATCTGTCACAGGTGGTGTTCACTTTGATCTCGTAAAAAGGGTTTTACGGGATATACAGCGTGCTGGCCAAGAACCTGAAGAAATTATTCATCAGATTTCTGAAACGGTTCTTTCACTTTTCCCATGTTAGATTTTGCTCTTTAAAAATAGTTTGAATGGCTTGTATAGGTTTATTAAAGCATCTCTAGCTTCTATAAGACACTTTTTTCTGTGCAGGTTTATCCAATGTATAAGGCTTTTATTGAGCCAGATCTACGAACTGCACATATTAAAATCATCAACAAGTTCAATCCATTCACGGGATTTCAGAATCCCACTTACATTTTAAAGGTTGACCTTGGTTTCTTTTTATCTTATCTGCATTTACGAGCGACTTTTTTTATTATTTACATCTTCACTGGGTCTCTCCTTTTGCAGTCTCCAAGGACGTTGACAATGGATCAAATAAGAGCTGTTTTATCAAAAGAACATAAAGAAACTATGGAGGAGACTTATGATATATATCTACTACCGCCAGGTGAAGATCCTGAAGCTTGCCAATCATATTTGCGGATGCGGAACAGGGATGGAAAATACAATCTTATGTTTGAGGTTTGTCCTTTAGTAACTTTGGCAAATTTCAGTACTGATATCATAGTCAAGTTCTTGTGAGAAAGACCCGCACCAATGAATGACGGCAGGACATGGTCTTGAGCCAGGGTGACTAAAAAGGGGACAGTATGTACATGGCAGCATGGGTTGGATCATTATACCTACTCATCAGTGCATCATTTAGAATAAGATAGGTTGTGAGATCTAAGTGGGCAAAACCTCTTGTACGAAGCACCTAGGGTAGAAATTTACCGTCTGCATAGTTAGTAGTTGATGCTTAAGAAAGAATGGTCCGATACTATTATTTGTTGTAAATATGGTCTATCTAGTTCTTTTGGTGGAAATGATATTAATCAATTTTTGGTGGAAAGACTGGAAACTACTAAATGTTAGTTCTATTAATTATTTCTCGTTGTTTTGACTTTCCTAAATGTAGTGTTTTCGAAATTAATCATATTCTTTTTAAATTAGGTGTCTTCTGTATGTCTGGGAGTATTCTATTTGTTTTCACTTGTCTGTTTGATTATTATTTGTCAATAGCTTTTATTAGTCCTCATCTCGGTGTATTTTTTTTCTCCTACAGGAATGGGTTACAGACAGTCCCTTCATAATATCACCAAGAATCACCTTTGAAGTCAGTGTGCGCCTTCTTGGTGGCTTGATGGCTTTGGGTTACACCATTGCTGCTATACTGAAACGAAGCAGCCATGTCTTTTCTGAAGAGAAAGTCTCTGTAAAAATTGATTGGTTAGAACAGCTAAATCGTCACTATGTTCAGGTATCAATATCATTCATGAAGTAATTTAGATTTTTGAGTCTATACCCTTGAAGAAATGTGTGATACAGAAAGGATATGTATGAGTTGATTCTCATACAGCCAAATATGTGGTGTTTTGTGGCGCTAAGTGGAATTGTGTTTTTCAAGAAGACAATACAAATTCATGTCAAACAGAAGTGAATTTGTTAAGAAAGGAGCACTTGTTTTGAATGCTAAAATGAACAAACAGTTCAACTGTCATTTAAACATGTTAAATTAGTTGCTATTAGGAGCAAGAACAAACAGACCTCAATTTGAAAGTGTGTTTGGGTCATAATGCTTTGGGAAGAAACAAATAATGAAGATCACATGCATAAAGAGGGGGTGAGATAGATCATTTAAGGTTTTAAGTCAGGTAGTCTGCACAAACTAGGGAAGCATTTTTGGAAAAATGGAAAATGAAATGGAAGCCAAACAGGAATAAGTTCCGTGCTAACGAAAGGATGTGATATGTTGCCTTATTTATATCAATGTTTGCATGCAAAGGGATCCTCCTTTTTTATTCTTCTCTATCAATTGGCTCCAGCTAGAAATAGTTACTTTTATTAAAGTACTTTGGTAGAATTACTTTTATTAGTCATATTTATTTTAAATCTGCCAAGTGAAGCCCTAACAATAAGTTGTATTTTGATATTGGTAAAGGTGCAAGGTAGAGATCGTTTATATGTAAATTCGGTGGCGGAACAATTGGGTTTGGAAGGGTCATATGTTCCTCGCACTTACATTGAACAAATTCAGCTGGAAAAGCTCGTAGATGAAGTCATGGTATGACATAAATCTGAATATAGTTGAGTTTTAGTAATGTGCCATGTTTCCAAGTATTACTGATCTATAATTTTCATAGGCTTTACCAGATGATTTGAAGACAAAGCTCAGCATAGATGAGGATCTGGTTTCATCAAGCCCAAGGGAAGCACTATCTCGAGCTTCAGCAGATAAAGTTGCAGTGAGAAATAAGCTTAAGAGGTAATATCTTGTGTGCCCTTTTGTCTTTTTTTTTTGCTATAGAATTTTTGTCTGCTAAATTTCTGTAAGAAATGTGCGTTCCAAGTTTGGATGATTGGATCCTACCAAGGAAAGGGGTACTGATCCCAACTATTTTGGTAAGATCAGGTGTTGTAAATATAAATTTAAGCATATTTGTGAATCCTTGTATGACATTTAAATGTCCTAGAAAAGACATCTTAGAAATTGATAATTATAGGAAAATGATGCATGGGCATGGAATTAATAGTATTTGGTTTAGTTAGTTTCTATTTTTATTTGTTATGTTAGTAGTAGTTTCCTATTAGGATTATAATTAGAATTAGAAGTAGGATTTTATTATATGAAGGCATCTAGGCTTTCATTGTGAGGTCGGTTGTTTTTGGATTGTTTAATTAAGAGATTGAATTAAGAAAATTCGTTTCTCCTTTAAAACCCTACTTTTTGGGTGTTTATCAATTTTATTCATTGGTGTCATTGATTCGAAGTTGCTTCCGCCTTCGTAATACATCAAATTGGTATTAGATTTTTAGGTTTTTTCCTGGTTTGCTCGTCATGGACACTCAACGAAGAGGACGTGGACAACCACCAGCAGTAAATACACGACTACACCGTGTAGAAGAACTACAAGGTAGCAAGATGGAATTGCAAGAGATTAAGGAGATGTTGTCGAAATTCGTACCAAATTATCGACGCACCGCAACTGTTGAAGAGCAACTCGTGCGAAGGGAAGAAGACAATGTCCCTAGTGATCACAGTTTGCATAGTTCCAGTTCCGATGTCGAAGTACACGACCCTCCAGCACCTCACCGCCGTAGCCACGCACCTTCTAGACCACATTCACCAACAAACTCTCGCAATACAAAGAAGCGTATTGCACAATGGGTGGCTGTCGCAGACCCCCACAATCGCAGTTTATCAAACTCACATCACGTCCGGTTCATACATTGCGAACTCCGGACCCTAGTGATTTTGGAAGACAAAAGAACTCTCCACTGCCGAAGTTCAGAATTTGGTTCCTCCAAATCAAGTTGGCAACCCACCATCGAGAAAATCAAAGAGGTCGACAAGGAAATTAGCATGATTACCACATAGTTCGAGTTTTGGCTCCCCTGGCAGATCGTCTTCAAGAAGTTCGTCGGGGAAGAAGACCTCTTCCTTCTATATTTGATCGTGAAATTGACACCCCACATTGGGCTTCTACTGACCAAGCCCAATATGCTACTAGCACCGGACCGGGTCATAATCGTGTTGCACCAAATTTCCAACCGTGGGCTTATGCAGCCCAAGGCCAAGAACAATATGTTTTCAGGCCCAATCCTAATGGTCACGCCCACCAGAATTTCAGATGCCACCAGGGTGTTCCCATAGCCCGTGCCCTACGAGCTTCACCACTTAATTCTCCACGACGAAATCGACGACAACCACGACGCATTGCTCCTAATTTTAATCCACCTGATCCATCAGACTACTCCTCTAGTCCATCACCACCTCGTCGCAATGGAAGACATCGGAGATATCCAAGGCATCCAAATTTTCAGCACATTGCAAGTAACGTTGATATTATAATTGATTTTTGCGTATTCTTGAGAAAAATCAAATGGGTGATGTTAAATTGGATGTGCCTAAATTTGATGGAAAATTACAGCATGATGTTTTTGTTGACTGGTTAAATAAGATTGAAAAGGTTTTTTATTATAAAAATTTGGAGGATCCTAAGTGTGTTAAATTAGTTGCGACTAAATTAACGGGCTATGCACTTGTTTGGTGGGATGAGTTGCAGTTGATTCGTGCAAAATTGGGTTACAGAAAAATTACCACGGGATAAGATGCGCCGAGAGCTGAAAAGAGAATTTATACCTCATGATTATGTGAGAGATTTATTTATGCACCTCCAAAATTTAAAACAAAAACTTAAGAGTGTGACCGAGTATACCGAGGTATTTCTTTTATTGGCCATCAGGACTGATTTATTTGAGACTATGGAACAGAAGGTAGGAAGATATTTGAATGGTTTGAACCAATCAATACAGAAAGATTTGGCATTTAAAGATATTTTTGATATGTCTGATGCTATCAAATATGCTCTTAAGGCTGAAGAACTGCATAAAACATCTCTTATCTACTGCTATACCACCTCCAGATATTGTTTCTAAAAGGGCTTATGATGCTACACGTTTTGAGTGCGGCAAAGTTGGACATAAGAAAAGTGATTGTCCACAGTTAAAGAAAGTGGTGTTAGTCCATGATGATCATAGTGTGACTCAGCCTGTTATTGTTACACCTCCTGATTCTGGTGTTCTTGCTTTGATGATCCGTCGATCCTTGGTTACATCTTCTACTGAAAAACCTTCTTGGTGTCGCTTTTGCCATTTTTGAAACTCATTGTATTGTAGGAGGCAAACTTTGTAATGTCATTATTGATAGTGGTTCTAGTGATAATCTTGTCTCAAAAAAATGGTTGATAAGCTCTAATTGAAGACCGAACCGCCTTCGAGAACCATACAAAATACAAGGCTTAAGCAAGGGTAGTGAAATTGAGGTTACTCGTCGATGCTTGGTTTCTTTCTCCATTGACTCCATGTACAAAGATGCAATTTGGTGCAATCTTGGATTCCTATGACTAACCTGCTTGCCATCTATTATTGGGGCCATGGCAATATGACCGAGACACAATTTATGCTTCCGATGGCGTTGCCGAAGACTCTATTCTTTTCATTTTTCGTGGCCAACAGTTGTATTGACTCCACTTCCTCCTATATCCCATCGTTCAAGGACTGCCACAAAGTTTTGTCTTTTCTTCTTCTTAAACTCGAGGACTTTAAGCCGGAGAGTTTGATGCATGGGCATGGAATTAATAGTATTTGGTTTTGTTAGTTTCTATTTTTATTTGTTATGTTAGTAGTAGTTTCCTATTAAGACTATAATTAGAATTAAAAGTAGGATTTTATTATATGAAGGCATCTAGGCCTTCGTTGTGAGGTCAGTTGTTTTTGGATTGTTTAATTAAGAGATTGAATTAAGAAAATTTGTTTTCCCTTTGAAACCCTAGTTTTTGGGTGTTTATCAATTTTATTCATTGGTGTTATTGATTTAAAGTTGCTTCCACCTTTGTAATACGTCAGAAAATAATGGTTGGAGAGATGAATTGTATTGGTGTCTTCTTAGTATGATTTATGATTTTTAAAAATTTAACTTCCAAAATTCTTCTTTCCAGCAAAAAAAAAAATTCTTATGAGGTGTGTATTTTATTAATGCTCCCTTAGTATTATAAAATTTTCAACCTTTTATAATCACATTTTCTTTTCTAAACCATCTACAATTAAAATAATTGTTCCGTAATGACCGGCTCTCTTATGTTTGAGTTGGTTGTGGTGTTTCTTGGTGCAGCGGTTTGTCACACTCTTATGCAGCACAGGGTGACAAGACTTTATCCAAGCTGACTGCACTTGCTGTCAATGATAGAAGATTCGAGAGAAACATAGAATCAGCTGCTGTTCTTGCAAACCAGGTGAGTATTGTTGGTCTCTCTTGAAACTGATTTGTTTGTGTTGAAGGCTTTGCTAGAATTACTCTTTTGCTTATCATCTTACTTGATCTATTATAGGGAGTCATTACTCAACTTTCTGAACAAATTTCAACTTTGAATGAGCGAATGGATGAGTTTACATCTTGGATCGAAGAACTGAATTCCAAGTTTGTGAGAAAAACACCCACTAGCCATCAAAATTTGGCTCCGCAAGCTGAAGCGTGCAATGGATCTGCGCCCACATCCCTATTCATTGCAGGTTTGGGCAATGGTTCCCTTCTACCCAGTTCCTCCTCTTCGTCTCAGTTGACAAAGGAATCTCCATTAATTGAAGAGGTACATTGAAGTATTCCTATTTTTTTTTCCCTTGTTGTTGACTTGTTAAGTAATTTAAAGTCCGTAAAGGTGATATCATTCCATTCGTTTAAATTGGTTCTGTGAGCTTAGACACTGATATGTATTGTGTGGTGCCCAAAATTAATGACTGGTTCTGTGTTTTGCTGCCATAAACAGATCATGGTCCTTGCACGAGGACAACGTCAACTTATGCACCAGTTAGATAATCTCAGCAATTTTGTTCACGAGAGCTGGGGTGAAATAAACCAGGAAGTAAGAACAGACAGGAGAAGCAGAATAGCTGATTTTGAATTCATTGGAATTCCTTTTATTCTAACATTAGCATTTGGTGGGGTGGGAATGTTACTATATAAGGGTTTATCATCCCGTAGTTGAGCTCTCTTGCAATAGCAGTTGAATATCTCTTCGCTTGTAATGAAGAATGTATTCAATTGCATTTTTGTAGTTTTTGTATTTCATTTTAGATATTTTTTTCCCAAGTCAAATTCTGCTTGGGAACTATATCGATTGTTTGTGATTTTGGAAGGCAAATCACATCTCTTGCAACCCTGTAAATTCATCCATTAAAGAAAGCAAGTTACAGACCATCTTTTCTTGATGACTGGCATTATTCTAGTGCTCTGGGCAACATCCTACCATTCGAATTCCTATTTCTTTTTTGTGGCTTTGCTAACAATATAAACTACTAGCCACTAGGTACTCGCACAAACTACTAGGATTCAGCTGATTGTCATGAATTTGTGGAGCAGAATTGAGAATTCCAATCCAACAAAAATATTGCTGAATGTATGTAGTGACTTAGCCAAATTTTGCTGGTCAAATGGGCCTGCCATACTCCATATGCACTTCCCGGTTTGAAATTATCCGAAATATCGTATTTCGGTACTACCAGAATTCCAAATCGCAGACACGTACCTAGGGGTGGAATTTGGGTCGGGGTAGCTCAAGTCCGATGGACTAAAACCCAATTTTTATTGGTCCTTGACTAAGGGGCTATTTGTTTTTTTGGGTTAAGTTATAAGAGGGTTTTATAAGACCATGTGTTATAAGAAGGTTTTATAAGATGGTCTTATAAAGTGGTTTGTTTTTAATTTTAAGTTCCTCTTATAAGCACTTGTAAAAATAGAAAAAACAAATACATGACATCTTATAGATGGTTATTTGACAAATATAACCCTACTTTACATCACATTTAACTTGAATATATTAATTTGAAATAAACGTATAGTTTGATTTTCGGTTTCAAATCAATTTTGATAATTAGAATATCAATTTTATGAAACTACTTTAATTGGCGGTGGTAGTGGTAGTGGTCTTAATAGCGGTGGTGGTGGTAGTGGAGGTGATGATATTGGTTTTAATAGCATGGTGATGGTGATGGTAGTAGAAGTGGTGGATGTCTTAATAAAGACGGCCCGGTGGTGGTGGTAGTGGAGGTGATAGTTTTAATAAATGCGGTGGTGGTGGTAGTGGAGGTGATGATATTGGTCTTAATAGTAATGCGGTGGTAGTGGTGGTGGTGGTGGTGGTGGTTTAATAATAGCTGGTGGTGTGGAATGGTGATAGTCTTAATAGTTCAATGGTGGTGGTGGTAGTGGAGGTAGTTCAATGATGGTGGTGGTAGTGGTGGTGGTGGTGATGGTGGTGGTGGTGGTGGTGGCAATGGGTGGTGGTGGTGGTAGTGGTGGTAGTGGGTGGTGGTGGTAGTGGTGGTAGGTGGTGGTAGTGGTGGTAGTCGGTGGTGGTTAGGGTAATGGAGTTATTTGGAAAATAAGATAATAAAAATGGAAGAAGAGATAAATGAAGGCTTTTGGGGTATATGACGGGGTGTTTGAGTCATTTTTCAAGTTATAAGACTTTAAATTGAACTAGATCTAATTTTGGTATGCTTATAATGGAGCTCTTATAAGACATTTCTAGAATGCCTCTTTATAAGAGGCAAAAACAAACCAAATAAATGTCCAAAATCAACTCTGCCACATCTTATAAGAGGTTATAAGACCTCGAGGTCTTATAAGAGGCAAAAACAAATGGCCCCTAACTAACATGTTAGATCCGTGGTCTGGGTTTGGTTTTGTAAAATCAAAACCCGACTCAGTTTTGGATTTTGGATTAAGTTAATTATAATATTAAAAACCGAAAAACCAAGCCCTCCCGTACATATATATATGCGTATATCTTTCAATCATTCTATTTTTATAAAAAATAAGATTGAGAATCTCTATTTTAGAGAGAATAATGTAATCAACAAAATTAGTTTCCTTTTCAAACAATCAAATCTCTTTGATTTCAATTTTAGTGTTTTTTATCTCATAATCTATCTAATAAAACACAATGGTGTGGGGCCCGCAAGGCCTCCATCCAAATGGGTTACCATTGTTTTCTTTTTAAAGTTGTGACATGGCAAAATAAGCCAATCCCAAAGAGTATGCTCCCTTATGCCCTAACTATTTGGGATCTATTGGATCTTATTCTTCAAACAAACTATGTATGCCCTATCCTAGCATTCATTCTTCCTTCCGCCGTCACTCTAGAGTTCATTCTTCCAAGAACCAAGATTCGTCAATACTTTCGCCCGTGTAAGTATTGCATTGCAAGGACGGACCAAACTATCTATTCATATTTTTAATGATGCCAATATTGCTTTTGATAACCAAGAGTATTTATTTATTTTCCTATTTCGAAACACGCCCGGTTGGAATATGGTCGGATGAACATTGGGAATCGCCCATCAAAGAGAAAGCCAATTGGTGGAATTGAATCACTTCGCTATCCCGTGGATTTTTGCATGGACTCGCATCGAGGTTTCATCTCCCTGTCTGGCTTGGTTTTGGGGTTGCTTTTAAAATTATCATTGAAAGAGACATCAGGAATTTCCATATCATTGCAAGAGATATCAGGAATTTCCATATCATTGAATGGCCATTCTTCAGGGTCACGATTGACTTAGTTGAAATGGTGTTTGCTAAGGAGATCCAGGCATTGCTGCTTTATATGACAAGCTTTTAGTGTCAGAGGATTTGTGGTCGTTTGGAGAGAAGTTGAGAACCAATCATGAAGAAACTAAGAGCCTCCTCCTGAAGGTAAAATGAAACACTGCTATTTTCGTTCTTATGACTACGATCATAACAGGTTCTCATTTAGTCAAGCTTCAACTCATTACTTTCTTCTTCAGATTGTCTTTGTAGATTGCTGGTCACAAGGAGATCTCTAGAAAGAAGATGCAAATTCAGATAAACACCAAAAGTTTCACTGGATATATATACTTATACTTTGATACAGGTTTTGATTGTAGAACACCTACAAGCCCTTCCATTATCCCCTGTTTTAGCTGAAATAAATTCACAAAGTTAACAATCACAACCTTAGGTTCAGTTGAAGGACGACCCATTTTCGTGAAACTTTAATTGTGGGTTAGTCAGGTTTTGAATCAAGTATGACCCATTTTTATTGCACTGATCAGTAATTTTTTGTTTACAAATTTTCTTTCAAATTTATATCTTCTGAAAGGTTTATAAATTTCTAGGTGTCTCCAAAATTCTGGAAATTGATAAAAGATTTCAACAAAGTTTTTATACTTGATACGTTGTGGTACACTAGCCCTCTATCAGAAGCTCGAAGAATGTGCCACAGGTGTGGCCGGTTCATGCGTGCCGGAGGGCACGGGCAAACCCTAGTTCCAAAAAAAACCCGAGAAGTTTAACTAACCCGACCCAATCCGAATTTGTCGGATAGGACTTGGGCTGAAAATTTAAAGACCGGACTTGGTCCGAACTCGGGTTGAAACATATGAAACTAGAATTGGGCTCGGGTTATGCTTCAACCCGCCCGAGTTTCACCTGACGTACTTACATCTGTTTCCTCATTTCTCATTTAAACCAGAAAGAACGGTGACACAAGAACGAGACTGAACCTGAAATCTTCCCATTCTCTTAACTTTGGGTATGTCTCATTCCTCATTTTCTTCATTTAACTAATGATTAATAATAGGCAAATGATTTATTGTATTTCATTTTCGTTTTCCTTTTCAACAGTGTCCAATATCATCTTATCTACATTTTGTCTTTTATCAAATGGGTTTCTCATAATTTATGTGAAAATGAATACTGTGATGTTTTCCCCAAGTGAGTGTTTTGAATTGGTAAAGAAAAGTTACAATCTTTTGATGGTTTTAGTAATCATTGTGAAATTCAGATGGGTACTGTATAATGCATATGTCAAGAAATAGAAATAAATGGTTTTTCAGATTTTTTTTATGTTAGTAATCACCTTGAAAATGTGAAATATGATTGGTTTTTGTGACTTGGGTATTGTTTGGTTTCAGAAAGAAAGTCATTTCTATGTGAGTTGTTGTTGGCATTGTCGAAATGGAGACGGGTAGTGATAGGGCTCCGGATATAATAAGTAATCTTCCTTTGAATGTCATAGAAGGTATTCTTATGTGTTTGCCGTTAAGGGATGCTGTGAGAACAAGCATTTTATCAAGAAAATGGAGGTATAGGTGGACTACTATTCCTCAACTTGTGTTTGATGATACATGCGTCCCGGTTACTTCAAGTAGTCTTGCAGTCACTAAAACTAAATTCGTGAGCTTTGTTGATCGAGCTCTTTTACTTCATAGAGGTCCCATTCAGAAATTTAAACTTTCCATTTCATACTTGCAAAGTTGTCCAGACATAGATCAATGGATTCTTTTTCTATCATGGAGAAATGTAAAGGAAATTAGCCTTGAATTAGAGGAGAAAGAGTGGTATAAGGTCCCTTCTTGTCTATTTTCATGTCAATATTTGACTCACTTGGAGCTATTTCGGTGTGAAGTGCATCCACCTCCTACTTTCAAAGGCTTTAGTAACTTGAAGAGTCTCAGTTTCCAACAATCCTACTTTGAAAATGGTGTGGTTGAGAGTATTTTGTCCAGCTGCCCGATTCTAGAGAGCTTCACGTTAACGTATTTCGACACTTTGAGTATGAATATATGTGCTCCAAATCTCAAATACTTGCGTCTTGAAGGTGAATTCAAAGATATTTGTCTGGAAAATACCCCACTTCTAGAAACTATATGCATTGCTTTATACATGACTGAGGAAATTGCAGACCACCTCGAGGCTACTACGACTTGTAATTTGATTAAAGCTCTTGGTAATGTACCTGCTCTGGAAAGGCTTGTTGCAGAGAGTTACTTTGTAAAGGTATCATATTCTAATAATATTGCATATTTGGTTCTTTACCTTGAAGATGCTTATGTCATCCTTCCTTTTTCTCCGTACAGTATTTGAGCGTAAAAAGTGTACCAAGCAAACTTGCTCTCAAGTATGAACATTTGAAGAAGCTTGAATTATATCAAGTAGGTTTTGAAGATGTAAATGAGATTTCTGTTGCAATCTGCTTGCTTGTATGCTCCCCTAATTTGGAAGAGCTCCTATTCTCGGTATGAAATTGGTTGTTAGTTTGTCTTTTGAATTTAGGAGTATGCACAGTTCATATTATCACTAATGTAAACCATATTTGGATCTTCTTGGCTTGTCTAGGCTTCCTCAGACAATGAAGCTTGCATAGGACCTGATATGGATTACTGGGATAAACAACACCCCATAGATTGTTCCTTTAAGCGACTGCAAATTGTGAATATGACAGATATGTCAGGCGTGCCAGATGAAATGGAATTCACTAAGTTTCTGCTTGCTAAGTCACCAGTCCTGAAGACGATGAGTATAAAGTCAAGCACGTATCTAACAGTTGAGGGAGCATGGGATATGTTGATAGAGCTATTGGGATTTCCAAGAGCTTCTCCGCAGGCGCGAATCATTTACATACAAGATAACACAATGACCTGATAGAATTCTTATTTCTGAACTCTTTTGTTCTTCTGTTAAACTCTGTTTGTTATTGTTTTATGGGTTAACTAGTACTACCACCCCCACCCCATTGATTTTTCCAGATTCCTGTCTTCTATTTGTAAACAAGTTACGTTTCAAAGTAAGATTGTTAAGAACCCACAAATTAACCAATGCAATAGTCAGTCACTTCTGCTTCTAGCCAAACTATATGACCTCTACTAAAGCGTTTCTCTGTGCCAAACTTTCCTCCCTCTGTCAGACATCTTGGTTCCTTAATATGAAGTTTTCCTCGTGCAGTATTTTCGTGTAGATGGTTTGAAAGAAATGACATAATTTTTTTCAGGATTGGGTTTTCCTTCCTGCGATATTTTTCAATTTTGTGAAGTTGAGGTTATCTAGTTTTCCTGTTCATACAGTTTTCTATTGAACTCCTTTATATTGGTCATGTTGGTTAAATCAACCCAAATCCATCTCAAAATCGTTTCTTGAAAATTACATACGAGAGCATTCTTTACTCGCTGAAGAAAGAGTACAATATGGACCACTCTCGCTAGGTCCTCCTGTACATTGATATGACATCGCCATGGACCACCAATTTGGAGCTTGATATTTCTTACTTGGCACAAAGTCTCCAAACTTATATGTTGGAAGTTTGGGTGTCTTAGGAACATCTTCATTCATGGATTTACTTTTTACTGATTTCAAATTTTCAACTCCTTTTGTTTTTGTGGAAGTATGTCATCTTGGACCAGAGAGTTCCATTGCTTGGACTAATAATGAAGAGTCGTCTGTGAGATCTGAGAATCGCTCTGACGAGGAGAATTCATGAGCAGCTGTGCTCTTGGTTGGTTCATCTCTCTTAGAAGCTTCCCACCTTTCAACTAGGCCATCTCCTTCAAGCATCCTAACAACTTCGGACATCTTTGGTCGTCTTCCTGGAAGATATTGGGTGCACAACAGTGCCACTTGAACCATTTCCTCAAGCTCAATCTTGTCATAATTGTTTTTGAGATCCTTATCAACGAGTGTATCAAGGTTTTTATCTTGTTGAATTCTCTTCACCTGTGACAGGGACTTACATCAGATAAAGAATTAAGCTGAGCAACTTTTTTCCAGTCGAATCAGTTTATGAGAATGACTTTACTCGCGATTAGCCAGTGAGTCATCACATTATGATGCACAAGTCATGGACAACGTTTGAGTTTCTCATGACATGACCAAGATCTTCTCAAGAACTTAGTTGTACAGACTATTTATGCATAAAACTCTTCAGACGAAGTCTAGTATATAAAAAGTTGTCTTACCCAATCAAGCATGGCTCCTTTCTGGTTTGCTGCCTTTCCGAATTCTATGGCTTTCTGGCCTGTGATCAATTCAAGGAGAAGGATCCCGAATCCAAAAACATCAGTCTTCTCTGATGACTGGCCAGTAGAGAGATACTCAGGTGCTATATGCCCCACCGTGCCCCACACTGCTGTCGTCACGTGTGAGTCCTGATGATCCAGGAGCCTTGCTAAACCAAAGTCTCCTACAACAGCTTCACAGTAGTCATCGAGCAATATATTGGCTGCCTTGACGTCCCTGTGAATAATCTTTGGGTCGCATTGCTCATGGAGGTACAACAATCCCTCCCAGCTCCCAAAGGCGATTCTCTTCCTAGTACTCCATTCCAATGCTGGCTCTCCTGAGAGAGAAAAAAATAATGATATATGGTTATCTTCAGCGTACCCATAATAATTGATGAACAAGATGGGGATAAGGATTATTACCCTTAAGACGGGAAGCAACACTTCCATTGGACATGAAAGGGTAAACCAGAAGTCTCTCGGCATCTGTAGTACAAAACCCCCAAAGCCTGAGGAGGTTGCGGTGCACTGCAAGGCTGATCATCTCAACTTCAGTCTGAAATTGTTTCTCCCCTCAATGGCATTGCAATCATTGAGCCTCTTCACCGCCACAACAGTACCATCTTGGAGATAACCCTTATACACGTTCCCAAAACCTCCCTTCCCAATCATGTTCTTGCCGCTAAAGTTGTCTGTTGCAATCTGGAGCTCCCTGAAGTGGAACTTCCTCAAGTTGCCAAGACATACCTCCTCCTGATGATGGTCTGGAAATCCAATGTGAAAGCATACATTATGATTTGGTTTTATGATCCTAATTGTCATGCTTATGTAAAGTATAGGCCAAATTACTCACTACTGACGTCAAAGAATATCTGCTTCATTCTTTTGTGCTTCCACCAAAGAAGGATCCCAAACCCAAGAATGAGTAGACAGGTACACCCAAGTACTGAGCCTAAGACGAGGGCCAACTTGTGACTTTTTTCTCTTCCTGAAGATTGACCGCATTAACAATTATAAGTAGAGATCATTTGCTTTATGTATCAAGTGTTATTCAATTTAGTTTTCAATGCAATAAAACTGAAAATTTATTAAGTTGTTGTACCTTGTGAGTTATTCGTGGTGGAAGGGTTTGGCATTGGGACAGTTCCATAGCAACCCTCCTCCGTCCCTGTTGCGCAGATAAGAGGGTTTCCTATGATGCTGAATTATGTACAAAGAGAAGAATATGAAAATCAGCTATCTCGCTACAGGACTACTCAATGAATTGTCAGGCAGAGGGAGAGAATTTTTATGAGAAACTAACCTGAAAGTCTTTGCAGGAAACTTCGGTACAGGACCACTCAAATTATTGTATGACAAGTCCCTGGGGTGTGAATTCCGACATCAATCTTGTTTGGAGATACATCGCGAATTGGAAGAAATCTTGATGGAGTAATGAATAAGAAAATACGCATGCAGGAGTTTACAGAAAATGAGAATGTAGGAAACAGGAGCTTACAGCAATGTAATCTGGGACATATTAGCCAAAGACAGAGGGAATGGTCCAGAGAGACTGTTATTGTTAAGCCGCCTGATCAAAATACCGAAGGAACACATTATCAAGTTTAAAGCAAGAATATAATTCAGAATATTGTGTATATTTAACTCTTTGGGTTATGATGAACAATATGGAAAAAATCTGTGTGTGCAAATTAACTAAGAACAGTACTCACAGGTATTGGAGGCTTTTGAGGTTGCCTAGAGTACTAGGAACTATACCAGTAAATTTGTTATCAGAAAGATCAAGAGTTTGAAGCTTTGAGAGATTTCCAATCTCTAGTGGAATTGCTCCTGATATGTTATTGTTCTGCAAGAGTCTGGAGAATCTCCAAATCAATAAACCAATGAACATAATCTTGTTTTGTGGAAAAAAAAACAAAGTAGATTTTCCTATGGCTTCTTACACAATTTGGAGACATGTTAAGCTGCCTATACTTGGAGAAAGAGTTCCAGATAAGCTCTGGCTTGGTGACCCTCTGCAAAAACACCATAAGCAAAACCATTTCAGTTTTAGTTTTCGTAAGTAACAGATATATTGAAAAGCAAACCATCTGTCACTCTTAATTAAGTATTATAACGCAGAAATTCAGAATCTCTCTTTTAAAGTTCTAACTTACAGGCCAATTACTAGACTCTCAGAAGAACAAGTGATCATAGTCCAGCTACATGGATCAACAGAATCTCCATCCCAATTGTCAAGAACACCATGAGGATCTTTTAAGGAAGCTTTCACACCCATTAAAGCTTGCACTGAAAAAAAATGCAAGACTTCATTTTCCATCTATCTTCAGCACAAGAAAAAAAAATCATGTTGCAACAAAGAGAATTCTCGAAGTACCTTCGAAGTTGACACCTTTGGGAGAAAGCAAACCTTCTATAGAAGTCCAAAACCAAAAGAATACCAATGAACAGATAACATCTTTAACTCTCATTGCTTCCATGGTTACAGACAGTTTCAGTTCAAAAACCAGATATACCCAGGTGTCAAAAATATTTTCTAGTGATATGGGGGACTACAAGGAGTGATTTGTATAGACTCAGTTCACCAACTTGTCAAGTGGAAAAGAATTTCAGTATGTATAACTCCTCATGCTTAACATGAAATGTCAGACCAAAATCAGAAGTTTGGTAGCAAAAGGTAGAACTAACATGTCCGCCATTTGTTTAACTGGCTCAAGAAAACAATATATACTGTCTGTACAAACTTATACAAATGTAAAGGATATCGAATTTATTAATTCACAAGACAACAAAGGAACCTTAGTGGCCCAATCATTTTTTAAAAATAAAGTTTTAGTGTCAAATTTCTTTTGTGAGTCACTTCTTTCTTTTGTTTATAAGCAGAGTGAGATAGTGATCAACAAAAACAAAGATTTGAAAAATCAAAAAGTAAAATTCTTCTTTAGTGGGTATGTATCAGTTGGCATTTGGTAGGCAATTAGTCGAATATAAGTCAACCATTTGTAGATATATTGCTGTTCTGAGAAGAATTTATTGGATCTTTTAGAAGAGAATTGGCAGGCAGGATGAGAATATAATGGAACTGCTTTGCTTTGCATTGTTGTGAGAATCTAGAACATAATGGAATTCCCTGAAAACCCCAAGTTCCATTTATTAAAGTAGTTTATTGAGCATGAGTGCCTCCATTATCTCTCCTGAGTCCTGACCACAGAGGCACAGACATTGTCCGGACAGTCACAGGTTGCAGCCAAAAACAAATATTAATAAAAATATCTTGAGCCACTGCAAGATAATCATTTATCATTTAAGTTTGTTTTTATCAAAACCCTTAAGTCTCTGATATAGTACGTGATGGTCTAGAGTATTTTGAAGTTTGAACTTTCTTATAAGTTAGAAGGACCAAAGCCAAGACCTTCAAAACACACTCCGTGCTCAAAGTTAGTTGGTAGATGCCAGTTTTACATAGATGATAGATTGAGCCATATGGGACCAGATTTGTGTATGTAGAGTGTAAGGGACATCCCATTTGGCACGTAATGTGAAAATAGTCCACACACAACGAATCCGCCACCTCGAGTTGAATCTAAGAATACAAGCACTCGCTCACTCGTCAAGATCGGTCCAACATCAATGACTCGCCACTTGACTTCATTTCGTGACGTCATTGCCTGCCACCCTCATCATTGCCATCATTAGCGTCAAGTCTTTATTCACTACAACACTCAAGGCATTACCATCATCAAGTCTTTAACCACACTCTCATCATCATCATTACATCTTTAACCATACTCTTTCTATGACAGCTCAAACAACATAATACCTTAAGCTACCACACACGTGCAACTTGTGAGGACGTATCGCTCATCCAAGTAGCACACCTGTCCATACCACCACATCTGTCTCACCAATTACTTACTCACAACCCCTAAAAAAGTCACCCCCAGAGCTACGTTGATTTGATTCCAGCCAATGTTTATTATTCCGAATGGAATATCGAAATTCCGCTCAATATTTTGGTTTTTCAAAAAACCGGAAAAAAACAGTATAGAGTCGAAATATTGATAATTCCAAAATTAGTTGAAATTCCGAATATAACATTGGTCGAAATATTATGAATTTCAGTTTTTAGATTTGTCGGAATTTCGATAATTTCAAAATCTCGAACTATGATTCCAGCACACTTGATTTCAGTTTCACCCCAAAGTACTAGATACCTAGACATTTTCTTACTCATAAAGGGCAACCATTCTCATCAACCAAAACCATACTCTTTCTTTATCTAAATTAGAACTAAGTCATAAACACTTGGCGTAATATTCTGTTAATCCTCTGGGATAAAAATAAACGTTTACCTTGAGTAATTGAATCATATTATATATATATATATACAAATGCTTTTAAAAAGGACTTTTAATAAGTACCAAATCTAAAACACACCATTACTTTCCTACAAAAATTTTAAACCCTATCTTTTTGTACATATATGATCTGCTAACTATAAAAGAACATCTCTACGAAAATTCAACTCGTTTGACAATTTTTAACATTTGGCAAAAGATGAATGCAAAAACTAGACATTTACGACCTTTTATATATATATTCAAAAGTGGAAAACAATTTTATCTAAGTTAGAGAATATCAAACGAGTTGAATTTTTGTAGAGATGTTCTTTATAGTTAGTAGATCATATCTACAAAAAGATTAAGATTTAAATCATTTTGTAAAATAAATTGCCGTGTTTTTAGATTTAATACTTATTTAAGGTCCTTTTTGCCGAAATATATATATATATCTAACTTCTTTAAAGAAAACGAGGGGCTTCAACAGTGAATTCATCACACCATTAATTTTTTTTCCAATTTTGCCCTTTTCCAAACACCTAATATTACAAAATCATGCCATTTTTGTTTATTTTTTATTTTGTCTTTTCGCGGGGTAAAATGGTAGTTTCATGTCTAGAAATTAATGAAAAAAAAAATAAAGTCGAATTGTTGTTAACGGAGACACGTCATTAAAGAGGTAATATATATATATATATATATATATGACCCGACCTCAAAAGGACCTTAAATAAGTCACAAGTCTAAAACACCATTAACTTAACTTTTGATTTAAACCCTAATCTTTTGTAAGATATGATCTGCTAACTATAAAGAACATCTACAAAAATTCAACTCGTTTGACAATTTTAACACCTCCAAAAAAGATGAATCTGAAAACTAACACATTTCTGACCTTTATATATATATTCAAAAGTGGAAAACAATTTTATCTAAGTTAGAGGATATCAAACGAGTTGAATTTTTTTAGAGATGTTTTTATAGTTAGTAGATCATATCTTAAAAAGATTAGGGTTAAAATCATTTCAGTAAAGGTAAGTTGTGGCTGTTTTAGACTTTTTAGACTTATTTAAGGCCCTTTTGAGTTTAACTATATATATATATATATATATATATATATATATATATATATTATTATGGCTATTATTGATATGTAGCATGAGGATGATCGTACGCAAACTCTCCTCATATTTGTTGCTGTGTTATTGATTAAGCATGGGTTTGGTTTGTTAATCTTTATTCCACAGCCACCATTATACAGACACTTGCATGGCCTGCACAGTCAGCACTCAGCAGACAGTCCTTCAAATAAACAAATTAAAGCAAAAGTAAGACTATGCAAAAGCTGCCAAAGGTTCCCCTGGCTCTTTCTCAATTATGAAGAGAATCACCATGCACTGGTTCTATGACTACAAGGAGTACAAGCATTCTCATAAAACAATGACCAGAATGAACTTATCTTGATACGGGATTTTTCATCCACCAGAAACCTGTCTTTTCACTCTCAGTCAAATAAAAGCTTTGTGAAACTGAAAGTCAGAAAGCAAAGCAATTGAGTAATGTACCATAGGATGCTGCTTTTTATAGTGCTGAAGTCTTTATACATGTTCTGATATGTTTGGTAACTTGATCTATGATATTTCAAATTTCACATGTTGAAAAATACTTTGTGATCTTGAAACTGAAAAATGTCATTTTCCAACGTAAGATTTATGCTCGTTATTTTTTGAGGAGGTTTGAAAAGTCCATACTTGTTTTTTTTCGGTAATTTGGAAATTTTATTATTATACAGTGCCGATAAGTACAGGTAGCAGTTACATCTCTAAAAAGTGAACCATTTATACAGTCTGGTGGTGTAGAGAACCATACGGAAAGTTCCCTCATATCACACAAATCTTGAAACATCCTTTGACATGACATAATAAAAACTCCCAAAGGAGAATCAGTTTGCATGAATCTCCAGTATATATATATAGTATAGCACACGAACGATTATCTGTTAATTGAGTGCCTAGGAGCCAAAAGAAGAAATGAGTCGAGGTAACTGGGATGAAAATCATGAAATGACTTGGACTAAATGAAATTATCGTTCTTTTAGGAGTTTGTGATGATTATTCTGTTCGGGGATTACTAAAATTTGCATCATATGTTGTGACATTGCACCTAATGTATAATGAACATCATGGCTACACAAATTGCATTGGCTCTTCGACCCCTTTGTACCTCCATCTCGCAATATTAGATCATTACTAAGTGGATCTGATCCCACAATGATTAAACTAAGATATCCACATAGATTTCTCGCATTTTAACCTCACTGGGAACAAATTAAATGATTGTCATTAAATCCAATATATCAGCTGTTATATATAAATAAATTATGTCATAGATTTGTTCACACTGACATATTGCCTTGTAAAAGGTCTACTACACTGACCATTTTATATGGATTTTTGGTAATACCATAGGCCTGGGCTACCACGAGAATATCCTCATATGGATGAGGGTTCCGAGACAGTTGAATGTGTGGTCCAACGGTCCGAAAATCAAAAACAAAAAACAACGTTTTTTTATTTTCGGACGGTTGGATCACACATTCAATGGTCTTGAATCTCATCCCTATGAGGATATCCTCGGGGTAGACGAACTCCCATACCATATTGGCGTAAATAAGTTATAATGATGTGGAATCAGTGAGTCACTGAAGTGATATGAAAATATCTCAACAGCTAGAAATTGATTTAACACAAAGCTAAAGGTGATTCCGTGATCCAAATGTAGACAAACATCATGCATATCATTTGTACTAGCTAGTGGATATAAAAGAAGGCAATCTGAGGGAACAGAAAGCGCCATTTTCCATTGTCACATAGATGAATTGAAAACAGACCCCCAGAATTCTACCAAGTCACTCTCTACATTTCAATAATTTGGTCCTTTAGGTCGGTGACTACTTTTTTGCAGTTCATATATATGTCTATACCCAGTTTCTCTATTCATTTGTCATTTTGCTTGAGAAGAGCACTACGTATAAAATCAACTTTGATCTTTCCAATTATTTTTCTTCTCTGCGCTTTCAAAGTTCATCAAATTAACTAATATGCATTTCTTCAAAACACTGATTAACAATCATATATAGTCGACATTATTTAAGTTTAACCAACATGTATGTGACTATAACGGCATCAACACGCATACATTATAACACCAAATTATATGTACTTCAATATTTGATAAGGATTATCACGCATTAAAGCTAGCTTCTAAAATGTTAAACCTAATTAAAGGCAGTACGGTAAGCACTTTGCAAATTAGTACATATTTTTTCTAGGCTACCTGAAGAATGACAACGGTGCAAATTACAGTGGAATGCATTGGAATCTTGGAACGCATTCGCTTAAACTGAACTATCCAGACAGGCGGAAATCATGGTCGAGCACATTTGTGACCAATGCGGATACTAGAAAGAGACAGTAGAACAATAATAGTTCATTTCAGAACTTGTGTGGGGTGATCATGGTAGAAGAATCCATGAGGGTCTAAGCTGTGCTTATTTGGCCTTATGACATACTTGGTCCCCCCGTACCACTATATTCTTAGAAGATGGCCTAACTAATCGTTGCGAAGATAAGAAACATAAGGTGATGATAGTGCGTCACAATTCTCTATTTTTAGTGCCTACAAACAGAACTGTAATCACTGATACTTAACGCTCATTAGAGATGTCATGATGTGAAAAGAATTCATCTTCCCTGGAGATATTCGATTTGCAAATTGAACTGTTATGAACTATCAAAGTCACGCCTGTCTTCATCCCCACTGACAGGTCCTATTCATTTCCATTGACTAGCGGCCTATTGCCGGTGTTTTGATGACAATATCCAATACCAATCTGGCAATCTTGTGCAGGAAAGAGATACACTCATGGGCACTTGGACCAGCGCAGGCGCTCATGATAAATCCACCAAAAGAAAGATACAAAAACTAATTAAGATGAAAACAGACGAGTTCAGTCTGGGTCCATATATACACTCGCCATGGAATAAGGCTTTCTGTAAATCAGTAAATGAAGAATTGCAAATAAGGTGCAGTGGCATCTGCCATACAGTATGAAGTGAAAACTACTCCCTCTCTCTCAATTAAAGTGGTAGTAACGATTCATCATGCAGACAAAGACAGCAACTACCACCTGCATCTATTATCCACTTTTTTAACCAAACCTGGCTGTCTCAACTACGACTACAACGTGCTACCTTTCTCGCACCTCGTACTCCCCATGCAACTCTCAAGAGTCGAGAACTTCTACAATCCCTCTTTCGTTTACCACCTTTCTCTACTAATTAAAAATACAGTATTTCACTTCCTTCGTCACATACAGCCCTATATTAATTGAAGGATGATTCGTATTGCAATCATGAGGGCACTTCTAATGTTTTTATTATCTATAGCAGACTTCAATGTATTGAAGCTGGTGAACCAAATTCTGATGAATCCCAGACGTGCCGTATGCAGCTCAGCAGGCATGCAGGAGCTACTTACAACAATTTATGCAATTGTTTGTAGGAAACACAGGAACACCACAAGAGTGCTGTGAAGAGTTGGAAGAAGCTAATCCTAAATGAAGGTGTGATGCAGTCAGAAAAGCTCTACAAAATATGGGAGGTTATCAGGGTGGGCAGCAACAGATGCAAGAGGCCATGGAGAGCGTACAACGACTGCCTAGCATGTGCTGGACGCAGCAATATTGCCACATCCGTCGACGTGGCTTAGTGGGGCGATGGGCTTTGCATAGTACCAAACACATGATTCTGTGTTTTGCTTGCTTTAATAAATGTAATGTAATAATCTAACGGGATACTCATTCCAGACGTTTACATCCTTCAGTTTCTTGCTATTTTTGGCATTTTCCTTGAACCAACAGACATCTGTTTACAAAAATTTGGAAAATAATATCAGAGCATCTTTACAAGACAAGGGGAACGCAGAATTTCAACTCCAGACTGATGAACATAAATTTTAAATTCAGGAGTAGTGTGCAGCCTGGATTTAAATTTGACGAGGTACACATTAGAAAAGTCTAAAATTTAACTTTAAATAGATGAAATGTCGCAGCAATCGAAGCATCAAGAGTGATCAAATATGGAACACTGTATGTTACAAAAACTAAAAATCAAATAAAGCAAGAAAATGAGATAGGTGGTCTTCTTTGCATCTTTAATATAGGGAAGTTGTCAGTTCAGTCACATCTGAAACAACTTGACCGTAATCTGACTTTAGTTTCTCTTGCTCTTCCTCGCCCATTTCCCCCTTGGTAGGCTTGGTTAGCACCAACACACAGCACGTAGGCCTCTTGGTGGATCCTGCTGTTGCGAGATCCTACAGAAGTTCCAAACACCTTAGTATATATTAGTGATACGCCTGGTGACGAGCAACGTTGCCCATTATACTATTTTTACATGTTCAATTGTCGCATAGCAAAAACATCATGATACTGGGGGACTGAAGGAAAGATTGAAAACGGCAGAATCATGAATAAATGCTGTAATGGGAAAAAGATGAGGGTAAAACGTAGCAGTGCTGTTCCTCGGATAGATATGGCAAAGGAAGGCAGATACAGTATCTCACACGGAAAGGTAAGAAGTGTCAAATGCGCCAAAATTAAAGATCTAGCTATAACAGGTTTAATATAGCACAGAGAGATGATAGAAACTCAATATCATGATATAAACATAGAAGTCTAACTTGGGTTACTGTGAGATAATGATAACACATTGAAAAGGGACAACTGGTGTCTGCAAATCGAGATATAATATAAAATGTCTCACTAAAACCTCGATTTTTACCTCTTTTGAGGGAACATAAATATATGGTATGCCAGCCTCCTCACATAAAATGGGCACATGCGTGATGACATCAATGGGGGAGATGTTTCCAGCAATAATACATAATCTGCGTTAAGAAAAAACACACCTACATCAGTTTACAGAGCTCCAATAGCTGTTTCAATCTAACCACTGAAACATCACAATAAAGCAATACTAAATTACTTATAGGCGTACGTGTGTGACTACTGACTAGGAGCATGAAAGCATAAAAGAAACACTTACTCCTATGACACCAGCTAAAAAACAGGGTTACCAAAGTAATAGCCTTGAGAACAAAGTAGCATCATATCATAGGTTGATACGCTACAATGCTTAACAAAACTGTATCAAGAAAGTGCAATACCATATTTAACACTAATAATAGGCTTTCAAATATAATGGTTCTGTTTGGCAAAAATGTTATAGACGCAATTGTTATGCTTCATCATCCAAAGGATATCAACCAAAAATAATGACATTATGACAACAGAAACAGGTAAATCTAACCATGAGCTAAAACCTCCTACAAAACCTATATTGAACAGGTGTTTCTAATGAGTAGCTTGGGATTATGCATAAATGTCACTTCAAACGGCCATATGGACATTTCTTATATATTATGAATAGATTGCCTTTTTATACAATTAATATAATACATGAATTTCCAATACGAACATCTATAAGGATACAAAATTAGATAATTAATTACTCTACAAAAAAAACAATAAGAAAACTAACCCTTTGTTACCACGTCGGATGCTCTTAACCACCTCCTTTACTCCTCTCTTCAAACACTTCGATTCAGCAGCTACACCCAACGGGAAAATAACAGTGTCAAAAAAATGTTACACAATAAGCAAACCTAAACCCATATACACAATCGTCTCCCACGGAAAAGGGGCAGAAGCATCAAAACAACAGAACATGAGCATCATCCTACCACATTTGGCATTTTTTTTCGCAACAAGTTTCAAACTTTTTTTTTTTTTACACACTAATTAGAAGCAAGGTTCAAACTTTCTAATACCACTTTTCTAACTGCAACTTAAATGTCACTAAATTAAGTAGTGCTCTAGTTTATAATTCCAACAATGCCAAGCAATTTGATATTTTCCACTATACAATGAAGCACAACTCTTATTTCAACAAATTACTCAGTATACGCAAGTTAAACAAAATACCCACCTTAAAAAAAAGTAAATTCAACTTCAAAACAAGTATCCACCCAACCTCAATAAAATACAAGTATGATATAAAAATATATATATGTGAAAAAAAGAAAGCACAGCTTCAAAATATGTTTAATAAGATAAAGTGGGAAAAGAAATGGTTAAATTATACCTTTTCTAACAAGTTTAAGAGTTTTTTTGCAAAGTTTTTTTCCAGCTAAAGGTGTAGCTATAGGAGCTAAAGCTGTTATCTTCTTTCTCTCCTTCTGTGATGATTTCTCTGCTTCACTATCACTACCCATCTCTTTCTCTCTTTCTCTGCAAAGTGATGGGAAAAAAACAAAGGTTTAAGGAAGGAGAGTTTGTAGGGTTTTTTTTTTTTTCTTTCTTCTGTTTGGTGTCAAGGGTTTTAGGTCATACAAAATATCGATATATATCGCGATAAATATCGAGATTTCAGATATGGGTATATAAATATCGCGATATTAATTTGTATAAATACCAGTGTAAGTATCGACAATATTTGTGGATATATCACAATATTTCAATGATATAAAAAAAAATTGTTTTAATCACGATATTTTTGGATATAATTGGCGGCGGTGGTGGTGGTGGCGGCCGCGGCGAGGGAAAGAAACTGGAGAGTTTCACCACAATTGGGAGAAAGGCTTATGGTGATGATAAAGCAAGAGCAAAACCTGATCTGGTCCCAAAATATGCCGCAATCCATGCTCCAGTTTCACCACAACTCACGGGTGAAGTTGTGGTTGCACAAAATCCTAGTGATTGCCAATTTAATGCTTCATAAAACACTCGTTTGAGCTTCTTTATCGCTGATCTTATATTGATGACAGTGTATCTTCTCTTTTTGCTTATCTCTATGATTGTAAAGTTTGTTCTTAAAGATTTAGGTAGTTGCAAGTTAGAAAAGTTTATTAAACAAAAATTCCATCTACCTCGTTATGGCATCTCCAATGGGGGGTGTAAAATTATACCTCCACCTAGGCTCCACGTAAGTGCCATTAGGATTTTACACCTCTAATTGTATAGTATTGTATAGCTCATAAATATCCACACTCTATACTCTCCAATAGAAGAGTGTAAAAAAAATATATTTTAAACTCCTGGACGCCACCCAAGCCGACGCCCCTCTTTAATTTAAACCGACGCCACTGGAGTGACGTCCGAAGTTAAAAATAAAAAGCTTCAAACGTGTGTTGAAGTGGACGTCCGAAGTTTTAAGTTAAACAGACGTTATTTTAAGTGACGTCCGGTCTTTTTATTAACTAATAGCGAGAGGGGGAATTTTCCACCATCTCTATTAGCTAATACACTATTACCTACGGTTTAGCACCTTTATTGGAGAGAGTTTTTTTATATTTGGGGTGTAAAATTTCCACTCTATACGGTTTACACCCCCCATTGGAGATGCCCTTATAACTGATAGGAAAAAAGGAAAGCTCATCTGTTCAAAATGATTCAGAACAGAAGCTTAATGAAAAAAAAAGCAGCTGGTCGAAATGTTTTTGACTACCATTATATCAAACTGAAGAAATGAGCCAAAATCAGAAATCTAAAAGTGTAGGTTAAAGAAACTGACTAGACTTTATTAAATTTATTTAAATTGACAAGGGGAAACAAAACCCAGAGGAAGTCAAATTTACTTGTTCATTTGACCCAAAAAGGAAAAATCTCTGTTATGTATAAGTGTATAACAATGATTATCTCTTGACCTGTATAACCCATAATCCAATATAATGCAAAATTCGACACAATTCGAGCAAGTTTTTAATCACCCCTTCCATCTTCACATGAAAGATGAAATAAAAAAGATGGGCTGATTAGCAAGCTCTGCTCCTTATGAAGGTATTTACGTCTTTACTCTTGCACACCAAGGGGACTGATTAGCAGTACTGGTGGCAAATCAATTAGCATGCAAAAAATATGGCACCTAATTCAAGTACACTTCCTGACAGATGCAATGGCATGGAAAACTTATCGTCTTTTTTGCCCTTGTTTAAGTTTTCCTCTAGTAGTAGTTATACCATTTCATATCTTTGACTTTTGACAATACATTCTTTGCAGACATTAGTGGCTGAAAACTCTGTTAGTTCAAGGAAAATCTCAAGGAAAATGTCATTAATAATCGGTGCTAGGCAACACCTTGAATGGGGACATGAGAAGCATATCCTTGACACAATCCAAAATCATCCTGCTCAGGTAACAATTTTGTTCTAGTACTTTGGGTACTTATTTCGTGAAAGAATTGGTGATTGCCAACGTGAATCCATTCTGAGCTGAACAATGATTGGAATGCATGTAATTTACAAAAACAATTAAAATTGTTTGATTTGGTGAAGTAGTATCATGCATCTGCATCTGCATCTTGCTTCTTCATATTCCTACAACTATGTGCACACTTAAAATATCTGGACATCTTTTCTGGTGTCCATAAAAGGGAATGACAAGATGGATGACAGGAGTGAATTAGTAGAGATTATGGGGTGCTAGATTTTGATGCAAGTGATGCTAGTAGGCAGCCTCCCCTAGATACAACTTGGCAGCAGGTGGTCAAATTAAAAAGAATTTTATCAATTTTCGCTATCAGTTCTTACTTTTAAGAAACATCTAGAACTGCATTTTTGTTTGTAACCTTTTGTCCTTTGGTGAACTATAACACTCCGACTTTTTCTTTTGTTTTCCTAGTATAAAAAATAATAATAATAATAATAATGAAAATAGATAATGGATAGATGATAGCTATCAGTTAAGGATAAAAGTCCCGTAAGTAATAGATAAGGGTTGTCCATGTTTTTCGGAAAGTTTTCTCGTAGAGTTTTTTTAAAAACACTACGAGAGTTTTGCATTTAAAAACGGATTTTTCCGAAGAAGAAAAAATGAAGTTTTTCTCTTGTAGGGTCGATAATCGAGAGAAGCCGCAAGTGAGTAGATATTTTATGGATTTATTTGATTAAATCCTCGCTTTCATCAATTTCTTTTCGATTGAAATATGTAGTGTTGTTAAAACTTAAAACTATAAAATTTGATATATAAACCGCCGAATCAGAATATCGCGGATATCTTTGTTAAACCGTCCGAAGCTTGAAACAAAGCTTTGTTAATGGCGCAAAGCCCCACGCAAGATTTCGGCTTGTGTTTCGCTTTAGACTCTTTTTGTTTGTGGTTTTGAACTCAACTTAAACCGTCGAAGCCTTGACACCGGTTTATTCTCGGCGTCAACCTCTAACTCAAGACGCCTTATTCTTTGTGGTGTTTGACCGATAGTTTTGTTAGAAATTTTGGTTGTGATGTATACCGTTAGTTAGTGTTGATGTCGGTTTGGTTGTTTGAGTGTTGGGAAGCTTGAACCGCGTTAATGGAGGCCGATAAAATTGGTACCGCTAACGATTTTGAATCTTTAAATGTTATGATGTGGTGGTTATGGGTTAGGTTATGTTTGGTGGCTAGTGTAGTGTGTGTGAGGGCTGCTAATGGTGGTGGTGGAAGCTTGAAAGAGGTTGTTAATGGCGGATTGAACCAGATCTAATTTTGATGATGGGTTATCGATTAAATGAATTGAGCTTTTGCTTTTATTAATGTTATATGGTTTTAACAAGGGTTCAAACCACCGGGATGAGGGTGGAAGAAGATCGAATTGGTGGCGAAATGGTGGTGGTGGTAATCGGTGGAGAAGATTAACAGTGAATTTCGGTTGGGCCTTGGGCGAAAATCATTTTTGTTTGGGCGGTTTCAGTTTTGGGCTTTAGGCCAAGTTTTAGTTTTGAGTTGGGTCGGTTTTAAGTTATTTTGTGGCTGGTTTTATAAATCCAAGCTGGGTCGCTATAATTTATGAACAGTAAGTTTAGATTGGGCTTGGGCCGAATCAGGCAAGTGGGCTTGAGTGTTTTTTAGATATTTTCATTTTGGCCTTAAGTTTAAACTTTGGGCCTTAGGCTTTGGGCTTTTGGGTTAGAGGAGTTTAGGGTTGGTTGACTGTTGTTGACTCTTGGCAGGTCGACTTTGACTTTGACCAGAGTTGACTTTTGACTAGGGTTGACTTTGACCAGTTAACCCAATTTGACCTTTTAACTCGGATTATGATTTGGGTTATTAGGATAGGTCTAGGGCTATTAGCATGCTTGGCTTTAGGCTAAGACCGTTATATATACGTGTGTATGTGTATTAACTATTATATGATATTTCAGTTTTTATGATATGCAACGTTATGACACTTAGACATTAATCTAACTAATAACGCGTAAACCAAATACATGAATCAAGATACTTTTTCGTTCTCTGAAATAATATATGCAATAAAGTTCTATAATGCGTAAACAAAATTTACCGCACTCTTTTAGAACTCTCCACGCCTCAAGTTTTGGAATTTAGTACGTTTTATGACTGTTGATGTCATATGTTAGGTGGACATTTATTGAATGTGCCATAAATGGCCCGTTAGCATTATATATGAGTATTCATTGAATGTGCCATGAATGACCAGATTGTTTGGACTGCCCTAGAGAGGAACTAAGGTATTCGCCTTGCGGGTTAGTGGTATTGATTTGATTATGCGAGTGTGTTTGGGCTTACTTTTGAATACCTAATATAATATCTACATATGTTATATAGAAGTTCTAACTTTCTTTTGCAGGAGGGTAGGACTTAACAACATTTTGTGCAGGGACGATGTCCTACCCTTATACAACAGTGGATAACGGTAAGTTTTAATTCAATGATTTAGATATTAAAACGAGTTATTATAATGAGTTAATATAATGAAAGTTTTGTTTGGGAAGAAACTATGTCGGTTGAAATGACGAACTACTTGGCCTTCCTTCCAATAATAATGATTAAGTTATGGGAAAATATAACGGATTGTTTGGATACTTAAAAGTATGATAATGTTTATATGTGGTTAGTCTACTCATACCAAAGAAATTCCATTTTGCTGACCCATATTTGCTTTGTTTTGGCAACGTGGGTGTGTTCTTGGAAACATAGGTGAAAGGCAGTGGAACCGCGGCGTGTGATTGAGATTCATGCCTGGAGCAGTCCGTTAGTTCTTTATTAGGTATGATTCTTATTGAAATGATGTAATAACGTAGTTTTCATTTTTAGCATGACATGAGAATAAGATATTTAAGAATGTTATTCAGAGAGTTTATTTGATGTTTTATTGGGACGGAAGATAGCCTTTTTATAAAGTAATAAAGAGAATTTTGGAGATTATTTTTGTTGTTAAGATTCTTTATGATGCGGGTTTTAGGTTTTGACATGTGTTGTATCCACCCCGTCATAGCCTGGGTTTTTAGACAATTGAACCAAGTGATGTTTGAGATATTTATATTTCAAATATTCATTTTTTTTTAATTGTTTAGAAATTCAGGCTGTGACATGAACCATTGTGGTTATTTTGAATGGAAATTATCCTCGACAAACACTTGAGCAGTTCTGATGTTGTATTTTTATATGAATCACATATGGATGAGTAAAGTCACTGGTCTCTTCCACGAGCCTTCTAGAATTCCATAAAGGGTTAACATAGTACACAACCCACCAATCAGATGTATTTATTGTTGGTATGACTAATAGAGACATCTTTCTGGATAATCACCTTATCACTGTCTGTGCATCTTCTTTTCCTGTTGTATTTTCTAACTTAGGATGGAAGTATATGTCTAAATGCCATATAACTCGACAGAGTTGCTTATGAAAGCATACTAGATACATAGCATAATTGTGCCATAGATTTTCGATCTTAGCAATTAATCACCCTTCTATCACTTAAAAGCATGCTACTAAATTAACTCATTTAACTTATTTACAAATTTATTTTTGCTTGAGAACTGACTATTACGACGAAGCAAGGAATGTTGCTCTGTCATCTCGTGTTTCACAACAATTTGCTCCTCAGGTACTATTTGTTTATTCCATTTACCTGAACTACTTTTCTATCCATGAGAATGCATGTCATGTCATACAATTATGTGGATATGTATAGTGCTCATTTTTAGGCATGAGACACCTTGATTGTATTATATAATCATTGTTTATGTCTTTGAGATATAAAAGTAGTTTATGTCTTTGAGATATAAGAGTAGACAACAACGTTCTGTCTTTTAAAGGGCAACAAAGATTTACTTAATTACATGAATTTAATTAGTATGATTATATTTTTGAGTTTATTATTTGTCTTGTGATTTTTTTGGAATTAGATGGACTTTGTGGCGTGGAGCAGCACTAGGATTTATAGTGAGTGAAGCCATCACTAATGCTTGGTATTGCATTTTGAAGATTTGGAATTGCTCAGAAAATCGTATGGAAATTTGTAACCCTTAGTAAATATGAATTTGTAACCTTCAAAACACTTTTGAAGTGATATATACATGGTTTAGTGAATATTATACTTTTTTCAGCTTTTTGTTTGTGTTTATTTGCCATCATTTACCTATCAAATTGTATGAAATGGCACTGGGAAATGGATAACTTAAGATATTTCTTTCTAGGAAATCAGGAGTGTCATTTGTGCAGGTCCAGGGTGTCTAGGGCAGGAAAAATAATATAATATATATATATATATATATATACATTACCATATCAACACGTACATTAGTAATGGTTACAAAGCAAAAAATAAATATTAAAACATCCATCAATAATTGTTACAAATCAAACTATGCAACGGTTAATAACTATTGGAAAATTTGGTTTGCAACGCTTTTTAGCCGTTGCAAACATTTCCAACACTTTACCCACGCCTTATTTGCAATGCATTTTAAGCTTTGCGAAAATTATTCATAACGGTTTTTTGCCGTGAGTAATAGCCTGTTATGGTGTAGTGGATAAAGTTTGAGTGTCTTTGTATTGGTTATTGGTTTTTTATCATGTTAGAGTTTTTGTTTTAATGGTTTAATTAATAAAGACTTGTTTTTATTCAATTGCCATTTTCATACAATACATACATAAATTGACTTCTAATTATTGTATTATTGAATTTGTTAACAAACAACAATGGATCATTCCCAACTCGTCATCGATTATGCTTTCATGGAAATCAACAGGAGTTTGAATAGTTTACATTATGAAAACGAATATGTTAAAGGTACAGATCGCTGTGTTATTCACAACTATGAAGATAAATACAGTAAATTATGGTAATATTTTACGAAATAAATAAAACAATATCTTACAACGTATTTACTATAGATAAAATATGCGTTAACTCTGACATTATGGAAGATAAAGTAAAAGACATTCAACAAAGGCTAGCGATCCATAATGAAGGCATAGACTCGAGCTCTTCCACATGTGAGTCAAGAATGTTACCAAAGTAGTAATTTGTTGATCTCATGTACTGTAATTTCATTTTGTATAACTTTCATTTATTTTATTTAATGTATTTTGTTATGGAAGTGGATATTTAATGTTATTTAATGTGTTTGTTGAATATCTTGAAGTGAATATATATATATATATATATATATATATATATATATATATATATATATATATATATATAGGATATATATATATATATATATAGGATAGAGGCACAGTTACTGTAGCCACATTGTGGACACAGTCAATCCACACCATTGATCTCGTGCATCAACACAACTGATCCTACGGACATAGTCCATTCTTCTCCAAAAAACGAAATTCCAGAAAAACAAAATTTCATAAATTAGAAAAACAAAAAACACGAAATATACAAAAAATCAGTGTTTACCTTCTTCTCCAAAAAATCAGTGTTTAACACTTTCGACAGTAATCAGTGTTTACCTTATTCTCCAAAAAAAATCAATGTTTAACACTTTCGACAAAAAACACGAAATATACAAAAAATCAGTGTTTACCTTCTCTCTTTTAATCTTCTCTCCAAAAAATCAGTGTTTCACTCGAAAACAATTAGCTAATTAACCATTGTTGAATTAAGGTGTTCACTGACGAATCAATCTTCGTTTCATGCTTGGTTTTCTTAAGTCGGAGCAACCTTTATTTTCACAGGTTTGTTTCTTCCATTCAAACAAGATTTTGTTGTTCATAAATTGGGATGTTACTTCTTTTTTATGGAACTAATTGGCGTTGCTATGGGTTTGTTTGATATTTGTTTGCTTTATAAACATTTAAGTGGGATTGAATTATTAATTGAAGATATTTTGTTTGTTTACTTGATTGGATTTATAAGAGATGAATGATTCAAAATAAATAAATCATTAAATCAAGCAATGAAGTTATGAACTTATTGTCTCTCCTGTTGATATCACTAGATTTTTATTTGAGGCCATTTGAACTCAGTCAGAGTTCGGTGAAGTAGCATATTCGGTGAACTCTGTCAAAGTTTTGAATTCTATCAGAGTTTGGTGAATTAGCATATTCGGTGAACTCTGTCAGAGTTTTGAACTCTGTCAAAGTTCGGTGAAGTATCATATTCGGTGAACTCTGTCAGAGTTTTGAATTCTGTCAGAGTTCAGTGAATTAGCATATTCGGTGAACTCTGTCAGAGTTTGGTAAACTCTATCAGAGTTTTGAACTCTTTCAGAGTTTTGAACTCTGTCAGAGTTCGGTGAAGTAGCATATTCGGTGAACTCTGTCAGAGTGTTGAATTCTGTCAGAGTTCGGTTTTTGAATTCTATTGATTTGGGTACTGTTTTCTCTATTAATTTGGGTATCGTTTTCTCTATTAATTTAGGTACAATTAACGTACTGTTTTCTTTTGAGGTGTTACAATTTCTTTTGAGGGTACAATTTCTCTATTGTACCATTAGCTGAAACGTTAATTGTACTGGATAGACTTTGAAAATTCAAAATGAGTGATAAGAAAATTAATTTCAGTTTTTGAATGGTTTTTGAGGCAACAACAGATATGGTTTTTGAATTTCCTTATGCATTTTCTCGACTAGCCTTATTATACATTTACACTTGTGACTTGCTTAAATGGACAACAATTTGTTTGAGTTGTAGTTGCTACTATACTTTGTTCACAATGCCCTTGTTTCCACAATTTTGACATTTTTTGTTATTGTAGATGGACGACTCAATATTGATTGATGAAGTCGAAGAGAAAGAAGAATACGGTTCAGGTGAGTTAATGTTTCAATTTTATTTTTGATTTCTACCAACGAATTCAATACTGTATTATTGTACCGTGTTAGTTTATTTGTTTTTTTTTTTTTGCGGGACACATTTATTTGTAGTACCGAGTCTTTTTATGCACCCTTTTGTGGCATTTTTTCCTCCTCGCTCAACCTCCGAGTTTGCGGTGGAAGTGGAAATTGTGAAGCCACCATGTTTGGGAATGTGTTTTGAAACTCTTGAGGCTGCAAAACAATTCTATATAGATTACGGAAAATCGCTTTGGATTTAATCCCGTAATTGAAGCTCAAAAATCAGTTTCTCGCTCGGATGAAGTTAGTAGTTGTCAAATGACTTGCTTTCATGATTTGGGGTTTATAGAGATCGAGGAGGCAAAAATAAGAATGTGGATGGAACTAAGAAAGAAGTGAGAAAAAGAAACACAAATACAGTTAAATGTGGGTGCCTTGCTTCAATGAGGGTGACAAAGCAAAATAGTGGAATCTGGAAAGTGATGAAATTTAGTTGCGAGCACAATCACAACCTGGTTAGTTCGGCAAAAAGAATGCGTATGCCTGTTAATAGAAATATGTCTGCTACAGCTAAGGTGTTGATTGACTCATTTCATGATGGTGGTGTACCTGTGAATAAAGTTGTTGATATACTTGACGGAGTACAAATTGGTTTTGATGATAGGGATTGTTGGAACCATTTGGCCCTCTCGAAAGAATACAAGAAACCGGTGAGAGGTGATGCTACCGCGGTGCTTCATTTTTTCAAGAAGAAAAGTATAGAGGATCCTAATTTCTTTTATGCAATACAGATGGATCATGAAGCAAGGGCCATTAATTTTTTCTGGGTAGATGGTCGGTCGCGTACACAGTTTCAATATTTTGGTGATGTGGTTTTCTTTGATACCACATATCGTAAGAATGTATATGAAATGTCATTCGCCCCATTTACTGGAGTTAACCACCATATGCAATCAATCCAATTTGGTTGTGCACTACTTTTGGATGAAACAGAAGATTCTTTTCAGTGGGTTTTTGAGACTTGGCTTGGAGCTATGGGCGGACGTGCCCCATCTGCAATTATCACAGATCAAGATAGAGCTATGACTCTAGCTGTTGGTACGGTATTCCCTAATACTCGACACAGATTCTGTCTATGGCATATTATGAAGAAGTTCCTGAAAAACTTCCAAATTATTATTATCTAAGTCAAAATTCAAAAAGAATTCAAACACCGTATTCGAAAATATTTATTCCCCGATGTGTTTAAAAGGAGGTGGGCTGAATTGATGTCTAGTTTTAAGTTGGAGGAGAATGAATGGCTTCAAGAGATGTACAAGATTCGACACAAATGGGCTCCAGTTTATCACTTGGATACTTTTTATGCCTGAGACTTCACTCACCGGAAGCTCAAAGCATGAATTCTGTTTTACAAGAACTTTTTTCACATCTACGACAACTCTTAGAGAGTTTGTAGTGAAGAATGATAAGTGTTTGATGAGGATTGTTGAAAGAGAAAAAAAAGAGGAT
This sequence comes from Coptis chinensis, assembly GCF_015680905.1. NCBI lineage: Eukaryota > Viridiplantae > Streptophyta > Magnoliopsida > Ranunculales > Ranunculaceae > Coptis > Coptis chinensis. Next base: position 6,335,172 of record NC_141456.1, on the reverse strand, counting down.
TATATTACTAAACACTCGAATCGGATTGTAGGCGGTAATTCATTTCTCTTGAAGAGTGCAGCAAGTGTATATACAAGGAATGCGTATGATAGATTCAAGCAAGAATTCGAGTTAGCTGAAACTTAGTATGTCTTGCATGATGATGAAAAAGGTAATCGACGACATGTAACCTACACTTATAAGTCATGAAGTTACAGTGTGGCGTGAATGGAAGGTGAAGTTCAACCCAAATGACAAAAGAAGGTAATTGTGAATGCAAAACTTTTGAGTTTCTGGGGATACCTTGTGGACACCTCATAAAGGTATTTCAGAGTCGTGATATTGAGATTCCCGAGCTCTTTATTCTTAAGAGGTGGATGAAAGGGGCAAATAAGTATAGAGCTGAGTATGACCGTGGACTGGTAAGTGGCCATGAGAACTCTGAGGTACTGAGAATTACTCGACTTCAAATGGTTGCTAATCAGTTGGTTTATGAAGCTGCGGAAACTGATTCAGCTTACCAATTAATGCTACAAAGACTGCAAGAACTGTCAGTGGAGCTCAAGAAACAGAAGGAAGTTGACCCTGGTGTTTCAGTTGTTAATTCATGCACTATTGCTGATAGTTCAGCACCGCCACTTGACGACCTATCCCAAGTTTTACTTTTGAATCCTAACATCTCTCAAACAAAAGGAAGAAAAAAAGTCGTGAAGATTTATAAGAAAACTAAGGACAGTGGTAGAATAAAAGGGGGTCTTAAACAAGCATGCGCAAAAGCCAAAGCAAAGACAGAGAGGAGATGTACATGTTGTAACAAAGTTGGTGTTAACCATGACAGACGAAATTGTCCTGAAAATCCAAACAGAGTGAAGGGCCCAAGTAAGTATAATATTGTTTCCTTAAGCTTAATTCGTAGTATCATATCTTACACAATTGCCTTTAAAACTTAACGTTTTCCATTCTTTTTGATTTACAGTATTGGATGTAGAGTTAGAGGACAGAGACGACGACGATGAGGAGAACGAAGACGAGGATGGGGAGGAGAACGAAGACGAGGGCACAAATGATGACGAATATGATTGAAGCTTGTATTTGGCGCGAAAGGTTTTGCGAGTTGCATGGCTGTTGCTGCTTTGCAAGAAGCTGCTGAAGCTCTAACATATGATAACATTTCCCTTTATCCAGTTTTATCCTGCTCGTATGGACCCTAGCAAGGAGCGGTGGTGGGGCTGTTTGAGGACACGAATATCTGTGCCATTCATGTCATCAACTTTATTTGGTGGGGCTGTCAGAGTTCTGGAATTGTGAAGAAGTTTTAGTGATTTGAGTTTTATTTGGGTTTTAGTTATTTGGGTGAATTGTCAGAGTTTTAGTTATCATAGTTTTAGTAAACTATTTATTCATTTTGGAACCAATAAGAAGTTTTAGTAAATTATATGAACTTGATTATATGTCAGAACTTGATTACCTTTCAGAAGTTTTACCTGTCAGAAGTTTTAGTAAATTATATGAACCTGATTTTATTAGAGGTTGCATGTTAGAGGGAAGGGCTCAGCAGCATCCATTTTCATGATTGTCTGAATCACCTGAAGATATAAACAGTTGATTTAACATGTATGGATGGATGGATGGATGCATTCTCCACATATAAAGTACACATGTATAACAGTTGATTTAAACGTAATTATGCATGTAGTAATTATTGATGTCTGCAGATTGACCGGACCGAAAGACAAAATTCGAGGCTAAAACGACCTGGCTAGGTAGTCTGTATTGCACACCAAATGGTGTGGCCACACCGTTTGGACTAGGTCCCAAACGGTGTGGCCATGCCGTTTGGGATTTGAACTTGGATAAAAATGGTGTTGTCTGTTTTTTTGCCTCTTGAACGGTGTGACCACACCGTTTGGACTTAGTCCCAAACGGCATGGCCACTCCAAAAACGGTCCAAACGGTGTGGCCATGCCGTTTGGGATTTGAACTTGGATAAAAATGGTGTTGTTTTTTTTTTGGCCTCTTGAACGGTGTGACCACACCGTTTGGACTCTAGTCCCAAACGGCATGGCCATGTCGTTTGGACTAGGTCCCAAACGGTGTGGCCATGCCGTTTGGGATTTGAACTTGGATCCATGCCGTTTGGGACTAAATCCAAACGGTGTGGTCACACCGTTCAAGAGGCAAAAAAAACAGACAACACCATTTTTATCCAAAAAAACAGATGTTTCGTGTTTTGGCAAAAACATTACGTTCTGCAATGACAAGCTGTGACAAACTAAAATGCGCAAGTTGTCGGAGTGTAAAACTAGTACAGACTTGGTTTAAACACAATGAAGCTATACTATGATTGCAGCTGATTTTCTGTCTAGCGCGTATGGCAAAAAACAAGTATCCCGACAAATGTGATCAATACATGAAACAATCAATTCCACAAAATGACGCCAAGACCTCGTAAGTAGTATAACTGTTTACTCCATCGACAACAGACGCGTCTTATTAAATTCAATGCCCGCTAATAGCGTAAAACATAACCAAAGGCCATTCTTTGGCATGCCGTTTTACTAGATCTTGCACCAAAAAACCCTAGGATCTTAGGTGAACATCAAAAGAATGACAAGTCCAAAGCAAAATCACTATCATTTCATATTTCAACAATGTGACACTATGTGAAATACATTGTCTGAATTACTGAACATAAAGCTAAGTTGCTACATATCAACAACTTGCACTTACAAAAGAGTCCTAACATAACATTTTTTGACTACAAAGAGATTTCCAATCTAACTTTCTGACTTTAGTTGTATATCTAACTCTTTGTTCTTTATCTCCTTCCTGCAAAACAAAAAAATTGAATAAACATATCAGTCAATCAAAGTTAAATCAAACTGCTTTATTAAGGTCTGACAGAAAAACTAACCTCTCCACTTGCTTCCTCATGTTCACCATCTTCCTCCACCACCATTTGCCTAATTACCCCCCAATAAAAACACATGAATCAGTATAAATACTACCACATATGTCAAATCCAACACCAAATCTATAAACCTCATTGATTGGAAAACTCTTTAACTTAAGTCATGATCAACTCTCAAAAGAACAAAGAAAGACAAATGCCAATAAACACTCCCCGCATCATCTCAAACAAAAAGTATACAACTCTGTAGCACTCCCCGTATCATCTCAACTAACACAAACTAAAAAGTAAAGCAAAACCTGCATCATCTCAAATGCCAATAAACACTCCCCGCATCATCTCAACTAACACAAACTGAAAAGTAAAGCAAAACCCACCAAAAACAAACACAAATTCCAACTAAAATGATCTCCTAACTCTTTCTTTAGCTCCAAGACACACAAGACACTTACAAGTCTCGGTCGCTAAAGAATCGGGAGTTAAAAAGAAAGAATCTTGGAATCAATACCCCTCATTTCCAGCACAATAACTCTATAAAGATCAGCAATAATGCATGAGCATTTTTATCTACCGGACAAAAACAAAACCACCCTCACTTCCCACTTCCCCACTTAAAACTCTAAAAAAAATAATACAAAACCGATAAACACTATTGAGAACCGATAGACCATTGAGAACCCACAAACAAACCATTTCCATTTCCAACACTCGTCCCAACACAAGATAAAAAAGAGGTAAACTAACCAAACTAACCACTAAACCCTAAACTAACCAAACTCAATATACCTAAATCCTATGCTCCTTCCGCGATATCGTCCGCCCAATGAACTTGCACGGGTCAAATTGTATGCCTCCATGAACTTCGTTACGTTGCATCGTCTGAATCGCAGTCCCACCCAATTGCGTGGGCCTTGATTGAGCAAGCGAGAAATTTCATCGACGACGGGATCTTTGTCAAAATTAAAACGAAAAACTACATTAGTATATACATTTACATTTATAAAATACCAAAACAAAACAAAACAAAAAAATTAACGCGTTGTAAGATATTAACTCACCGATTATGATATGGAAGACTCTGTAGGGAGTAGTGACTAAGATGATCAGGGTTTATCATTCGAATATGACTATTGTTTTCGTACCAACTCATGTATCTACTAATACACTCCCATGGATAGATAAGACGGAATGGGTCCTCGTTGTTCAAGTTGAATCAAGTGATTCTGCCATTTACTCCAGTAGGAAGGCTCAATATTAAATTTCACATCATACTCGCGTCCGGAAGTAGTTTGGGTCGAGGTCTTTGGTCTTGGGGGATCTGAGGGTACAAACTACATATGACCCAACTGACGCACAACCCTCGAAACATTGTACTGCTCGACATTATCAAGAAAGCATATAAATCCCTCGAAAAATGCTATTTCATCCACCGGCCGTGTAGCTCGGACTTCAACATAGGGATACCATTCAACCTGTCAAATAGCATATGATCAAGGAAATTAATCATTAACCATATACTAATAATATCAATTAATAAATAAAACTATTTACATACAAAAATACTTACATCGGTACAAGTCATATTATCAATGGTGGCTCGGGTATGCTTGATGCAAATTGTTATTGTGCTAGCATAAAAAGACTGAGTAACTGAGTACCTATGAGCACGGGACATGCTCAACTGATAGTCCTCATTTGGGTATGGCCTGAACACCGGGAAGTACTCATAAATCCATGCCTACATTAATATAGACACCCAGTTAATATTGTAATAGATAGATAAAATTGACATTGAAAAGAAAAACAAAAAAACTAATACCTGTAGGAGAGTGAAATAGCCTGAAACACCCTTCACCTTGACACTTGTGGTAGTCCCAAGACCCTTGTACAAGTAAGCTAGTAAAGGTTTGCACACCCCACGCCAGTAGTCTCGATATCGGCAAATTTCGAAAGCAGTCTCAGATAACAAACGGGAACTGCGGTTCCTGGCGATGTCGGTGAAGGTGGTACATCCAAAGAAAAATAACAGATAAGCTCTCACAAACTGCACCTCTTTTTGGGTTGGCGCCTTCTTCCACAACAACCCCATTTTCATCATGTAAATCTTCATCACATTACCTTCCCAAAGAACTGCTTCATCAAGAAATCCATCCTAACTTTGGAAGTGAACTTATTGGATTTCATCTCCGCATCTATCTTATCCATGGGTATGCCAAGATCTTTGTGGAGGAGTCTTTTGTTTTGTCAAAGGTCAAATCGTGTCCCCGGTCATTGCTTTGCCTCGATCGAACTCCTAAGAGTTGGGAAACATCGTCCAACGTGATTGTCATCTAGCCCACAACATATGAAACGTGTTGGTATCCGGATGCCACCTCTCCACAACGCGAGACCAACACACGATCCCTCGATGCCTCAGTATACACCTAAGACCCGAGCACATAAGCCGGTCCTTTGAAGCTCCACGTGAAAAGTAGAACGGTCGAACACTCTCCGATGATATCCCATTGTACCAACTTGTTTAGGTGCCCATGGCACTTCAACACCCTCGCTCGCCTAAAACAACAAAAAAACTTAGTATTAATGTATGCACAAGTTTCGTAATACAAAATTTAAATACTAATAGACACTATATGATAATATTACCTGCCCCTCCCAAACATCGCGAGCCACGTGCACTGCATAGTCATACAACAGATGTGACACACAAATGCCACCTCCATAAACACCTCTCTTGAACTCCAAGTCATTGTTAGACTTTCTCACAATATTCACTGGAGGTACAGGTACATGGACTTCCTCGTCATCCTCCTCCTCCTCCTCCTCCTCCGCGTCATCCTCCTCCTCCTTCTCTGCGTCCTCTTCCTCCTCGTCAGTCTCCTGTTCTGCATCATCAACACCCTTTTCTTCACTATCAGCATGACTTAGAACTACACTATTTCCACGATCCATATTTACGTCATCGTCATCTACATCTACATCTAAATCTAAATCTACATCTACATTTACATCTACATCTACATCTACATCACTCAGAACTGTCCCCTTTTTTCTCTTTTGATTTCCTAACTCTACACCACTTACAACATTCTTTGGGATCATCCGCTTCCGATCCCTCTACTTAACCGATGCGAAGTGGTTGTTCTCCTTCCTCTCTTTTTCTCGGGCTCCTCATCGCGACCGAACTACTACTCCCCACCTAACAACTTCTTAACACCCGTGGAAAACACTTTTTTTGCATTCTTCACATTCACATTCTTTGTTCGAGGCATTGCTACAAAATAAATAGGAGTTAAAAATAAGACATTCAACTAATTCAAATTGTTGCAATACCAACGTGAAAAACAAAGAACGAAATAAAGCGGTGTGCATGCCAATCTATATCTAAGGTGTGCATGCTATCTAGGCAAACTATACTCCTCTATTAAATCCCCCCACACACTAACAAAAAAAACCCAATCTAATTCAAGCATGCTAAATCGACTAGGAAAACTTTTATGAGAACGACTCATGTAAAATTTTAAAGCCGTCATGGAGATAATGAACATCGAAAAAGAAGCACATTTGTAAAACGAAAATAGTCGACGCATAAGAGAAAGACAATATAAGAGCTTTGGCTCGATGGGGAAAATGAAAGGGCCATAATCTCAATGAGTGGAGGAACGAAGAAATACCAACATCAAAGGGGAACAACTGTCGATACTCAATCTTAAGTCTCTAACTAAAAAACTAATGAATATGAACTGAGTGTAGAAGCTATTAAAGTCACAGTTGTATACATAGCACATCAAGATGAAGAAGTCAGATAAAATTGTAGAGTTGAATGCATCTACTTTGCACATATATATATAGCATGAGGCATTATAGAAAAATTGCTATCAGTTATTAAGTTGGATTCGAGCATATGACATAGATGCAAGTTAAATGCAGCCATGTGGTCTTGAGTTTGAGGCAAGTACAGTGTCGGCGATACACATTAATGAATTTTGGCGTCTCTCTTGCTAGTTTAGGACGTCCAACATAAACTAAAATGTCAAAAACTTTTAATCTTTTGTACTTGCATGATCTTCATGGCAAATTCTTAGCTGGAAAGAAGCCTTACGACCATGCACGAGAGTACCAGGGTAGGACGGTAGGTAGTCGGGACCTTAATTAGTTTAGTTAAGCGTTACACTCCTACTATGATTTGCATGTACAAAATGGGTGTCTAGAATTCAAAAGAATTGAATCAAACATAACATTATATATAAAAAAAGAAAGATAGAAAGATAGAACAGTTACCTGAAACAAAGCTATATATTTATTTTGAATCAAGAAGGCAGTACTCCAGTCGATATGGCCTCAAATAAAAATCTAGTGACATCAACAGGAGAGACAATAAGTTCATAAGTTCATTGCTTGATTTAATGATTTATTTATTTTGAACTTGGATAAACATAACATTGATGTCTCTGTCTCTATTTCTATAAATCGAAAAAATTAAAAATATAAATAACTTAAACATCAAAACTCTGAAAGAGTTCAAAACTCTGATAGAGTTCACCGAACTCTGACAGAGTTCAAAACTCTGAAAAAGTTCAAAACTCTGATATAGTTCACCGAACTCTGAAAGAGTTCAAAAACTCTGATATAGTTCACCGAACTCTGAAAGAGTTCAAAACTCTGATAGAGTTCACCGAACTCTGACAGAGTTCAAAACTCTGATAGAGTTCACCGAACTCTGACAGAGTTCACCGAATATGCTAATTCACCGAACTCTGACAGAGTTCACCGAACTCTGACAGAATTCAAAACTTTGACAGAGTTCACCGAATATGCTAATTCACCGAACTTTGACAGAGTTCACCGAATATGCTACTTCACGAACTCGGCGAGTTCACCAATATGCTAATTCACGAACTCGACGAGTTCACCAGAACTCTGACAGAATTCAAAACTCTTACAGAGTTCACCAAATATGCTACTTCACCGAACTCTGACAGAGTTCACCGAATATGCTAATTCACCGAACTCTGACAGAATTCAAAACTCTGCCAGAGTTCACCGAATATGCTACTTCACCGAACTCTGACAGAGTTCACCGAACTCTGAAAGAGTTAAAAACTCTGATAGAGTTCACCGAATATGCTAATTCACCGAACTCTGATAGAATTCAAAACTTTGATAGAGTTCACCGAATATGCTACTTCACCGAACTCTGACAGAGTTCACCGAACTCTGACAGAGTTCAAAACTCTGATAGAGTTCACCGAACTCTAATAGAGTTCAAAACTCTGACAGAGTTCACCGAATATGCTAATTCACCGAACTTTGACAGAGTTCACCGAATATGCTACTTCACCGAATATGCTACTTCACCGAACTTTGACAGAGTTCAAAACTCTGACAGAGTTCAAATGGCCTCAAATAAAAATCTAGTGATATCAACAGGAGAGACAATAAGTTCAAAACTCTGACAGAGTTCACCGAATATGCTAATTCACCGAACTTTGACAGAGTTCAAAACTCTGACAGAGTTCACCGAATATGCTACTTCACCGAACTCTGACAGAGTTCAAAACTCTGACAGAGTTCAAATGGCCTCAAATAAAAATCTAGTGATATCAACAGGAGAGACAATAAGTTCATAACTTCATTGCTTGATTTAATGATTTATTTATTTTGAATCATCCATCTTTTATAAATCCAATCAAGTAAACAAACAAAATATCTTCAATTAATAATTCAATCCCACTTAAATGTTTATAAAGCAAACAAATATCAAACAAACCCATAGCAACGCCAATTAGTTCCATAAAAAAGAAGTAACATCCCAATTTATGAACAACAAAATCTTGTTTGAATGGAAGAAACAAACCTGTGAAAATAAAGGTTGCTCCGACTTAAGAAAACTAAGCATGAAACGAATATTGATTCGTCAGTGAACACCTTAATTCAACAATGGTTAATTAGCTAATTGTTTTCGAGTGAAACACTAATTTTTTGGAGAGAAGATTAAAAGAGAGAAGGTAAACACTGATTTTTTGTATATTTCGTGTTTTTTGTCGAAAGTGTTAAACATTGATTTTTTTGGAGAAGAAGGTAAACACTGATTACTGTCGAAAGTGTTAAACACTGATTTTTTGGAGAAGAAGGTAAACACTGATTTTTTGTATATTTCGTGTTTTTTGTTTTTCTAATTTTTGAAATTTTTTTTTTCTGGAATTTTGTTTTTTGGAGAATAATGGACTATGTCCGTAGGATCAGTTGTGTTGATGCACGAGATCAATGGTGTGGATTGGCTGTGTCCACAATGTGGCTACAGTAACTGTGCCTCTATCCCACCCATATATATATATATATATATATATATATATATATATATATATATATATATATATATATATATATATATATATTGCTAAAGTGGAGTAGTAGAACATATATATACATATTTTGGAAATGTTGAATCAATGATAATTGTATTATTTTGATTTTTCATATTATAACATGATTTACGTGTTTTAAATGTCGAAAATACAGAGGAGATTCTGTCAGATTTTATAAAATAAAAATAATGATTTATCATTTATTTTAATTAATTAAAATTGAACGTAGTCCTATTAACGCCTTGTAATATTTCTTTAATCCTGAGGCGTTCGTTACAACCAGTGTAGTAATTTGTGTGATTTTTTAAATATTGAAATTTCGAATATGACTTTATAACGACATATAATCATCTTAAATATGTACAAAGAAAATATTAAAAGTATGACCACATTCAAAGAAAATATAAATGATTTGTGGATATTTTTTGTGATATTTGTCGATATATCCATGATATTGGCAATTAGCAATACCCACACACAGTCAAGTGATATTTTGTGATATTTGTCGATATATCTCGATATATTCACAATATTTGTAGATCCCCTAATGTAATATATCCACGATACATATCCATAAATCAGGGGTCGATATTTTGCCATATCCTGATATTTTATACTATGTTTTAGGTAACGAGAAAGAGTTTATTGGTCTTTTTAATGAAGAACTGAAATAAGATGAACCGTCGATTGGAAGTGAAGAGATCTGGAACGTTCGTTTATGTTAGTGTTTTGTGACGTAGATGGTTGGGATTTTTTTTGGAAAAAGGGAATAAAATGTGGCTGCTGGGATTCGAGCCTAGGTCTCCACGGCCACAATGTGAAATTCTAACCACTAAACTACAGCCAGCCACATTGTGTATCAACAATTATGGGGTGTTTGGATCCTATTTATTTATTGCTAAAAAGTGTTTATTAGTGAAAAAATAAATGCATTTGGTCTCTATTTAAAAAAAAAACTGTTTTTCATCCAAAAAATATTTTTTGGTCCCAAAAACTAGTTTTATGATAATTAGGTAAAACTTATTTTTCAAGTTAAAAAACTATTTTTCTTTGAGGGAAACACTTTGGGCTCTAAAAGCAGATGAATTGCCTCGATGTTTTAGACTTTAGTACTTTATGCCGCAATATGCCAACATATATCGATAAATATAATGTGAAATCTGATTTGATAAAATAGTTTTTAAGAAAAATCACAACCAAACATGTTTATTCAAAAACTGTTTTTAGATTCAATATTTTTTCATAAAATTTTTTTTTAAGAAAAAATAATTTTTTGAAAAAATGAGAACCAAACACCCACTTATATTATATATATTTATTAGTTTTAGGTACTACATGCACTCTGAGGACAAGCTATGCCATGGATGCAACCTCCAATCACTAACATCACAAATTTGTCCTGCACCTACTACATCACACCCTTGATTGGAGGTTGTGTTTGTTGATGCCTACTTAATTAAGGGGTGGATGACCGCCAGTTTCTCAATCATCTTAGTTTTAGTATATGATCATTTTTAATGGTTGTTGTCTATCAAAAAAGACTAAACTACTCTGGTTTATGGGTGTTAAAAGGGTCGGGCTGGATCGGGCGCCCTTAAACCTTAAAAGTCTTTATGATTGAGAGTCGGGTCAGTTCATCCTTATTTTGTATTAAGGGTCGGGTTAAGTAGGGTTGTGAAAACTCAAGCCTTTAACCCGCTCTTCGACCGTCGTTTTTTAGGGAGCCAAATTATACGTTACTAGTTTACTTAATTTTGTTGGTGATTTTTTATTTATCTTTATCATACTTTTATTACCACGTCGGATGCTCTTAACCACCTCCTTTACTTCTCTCTTCAAGCACTTCGATTCAGCAGCTACACCCAACGGGAAAATAACAGTGTCAAAAAAATGTTACACAATAAGCAAACCTAAACCCATATATACAATCGTCTACCACGGAAAAGGGGCAGAAGCATCAAACACAACAGAACAGGAGCATCATCCTACCACATTTGGCATTTTTTTTTGCAACAAGTTTCAAACTTTTTTTTTTCACGCACTAATTAGAAGCAAGGTTCAAACTTTCTAATACCACTTTTCTAACTGCAACTTAAATGTCACTAAATTAAGTAGTGCTCTAGTTTATAATTCCAACAATGCCAAGCAATTTGATATTTTCCACTATACAATGAAGCACAGCTCTTATTTCAACAAATGACTCAATATATACAAGTTAAAAAAAACTAAATTCAACTTCAAAACAAGTATCCACTCAACCTCAATAAAATACAAGTATGATATAAAAAAATATATACGTGAAAAAAAGAAAGCACAACATCAAAATATGTTTAATAAGATAAAGTGTGAAAAAAATGGTTAAATTATACTTTTTCTAACAAGTTTAAGAGTATTTTTTCCAACCAAAGGTGTAGCTATAGGAGCTAAAGCTGTTATCTTCTTTCTCTCTTTCTATGATGATTTCTCTGCTTCACTATCACTACCCATCTTTTTCTCTGCAAAGTGATGGGAAAAAAACGAAAGGTTTAATGAAGGAGAGTTTTTATTTTTATTATTTTATTATTTTTTTTATTTTTTGGTGTTGAAGGTTTTAGGTAATGAGAAAGGGTTTATTGGTCTTTTTAATGAAGAATTGAAATAAGATAAAATGTCGATTGGAAGTGAAGAGATCTGGAACGTTCGTTTATATTAGTGTCTTGTGACCTAGATGGTTGAGAATTTTTTTGGAAAAAGGAAATAATTCGTTTATATTAGTGTCTTGTGACCTAGATGGTTGGGAATTTTTTTGGAAAAATGAAATATATATTAGTGTCATGTGACCTAGATGGTCGAGAATTTTTTTGGAAAAAGGAAATAAAATGTGGCTGCTGGGATTCGAGCCCAGGTCTCCACGGCCACAACGTGGAATTCTAACCACTAAACTACAGCCACCCACATTGTGTATCAACAATTATTTTATATATATTTATTAGTTTTAGGTACTAAATGCACTCTAAGGACAGGCTATGCCATAGATGCAACCTCCAATCACTAACATCACAAATTTGTCCTGCACCTACTACATCACACCCTTGATTGGAGGTTGTGTTTGCTGATGCCTACTTAATTAAGGGGTGGAAGACCGCAGTTTCTCAATCATCTTAGTTTTAATATATTAATATATGATCATTTTTAATGGTTGGTGTCTATCTAAAACAACTAAACTACTTTGGTTTATGGGGGTTAAAAGGGTTGGGCTGGACCAGGCTCCTTAAACCATAAAAGTCTTTATGATTGAGGGTCGGGTTAGCCCGTCCCCTTATTTTGTATTATGGGTCGGGTTAAGTAGGGTCGTGAAAACTCAAGCCCTTAACCCGGCTCTTCTTCCCCCTCGTTTTGAGAGAGCCAAATTATAATTCTACTAGTTTACTTAATTTTTTTGGTGATTTTTTATTTATCTTTATCATACTTTTATATATATCAATTTTAACTAAGTATACAAAACAAACTCTTATGCCCTTAGAAAAAGAGAGATACAGACGGTGCCACGGTGGAATAGATAATATTTTTAAAACATATATATTTTTCATATTTAATTATGTTGTTAGGTTGGATTTGTGTTTATATATGACTTATATACCTATCTTTCAATCAATTACAAATATACATATATTATGTTATAATCTATCCCCTATTGAAAACTAATTTAATGAAAACAAATTGATACAACTTAGATAATTAAAATATAACACATACATGTAATGTAAAACAACAATAAAACATATGAGGGCAAAGTGATGGCTGGTGAGAGTAATGAGGGTCGGGCTCATACTTTATAACCTAGGCTCTAGCTCGCTTCTTATAGGCATGAGGGTCGGGCCGGCCTGCCCCTCAAATCTGTGTGGGATAACTTTTGAGGCGTTAGACATATAATTTTGGGGGCGTGAGGAGGGCCTGAGGGCCAAATTATCACCCGTACAGTCTGGCTAATCTCGTCTTGGTTGAAAATTTGAATATCAGGAAACAACCTTGTTAAACGCATTCGGCATACAAAATTTTATTTTGGAAATATAATTCCGGATCACTAGTAACCATTATATTTTCTTCACTCCAACATAATTTGCAACTGTAACTCTTGGGTCCTACATTAAAGCCACAAATTCCGAGATATTTAATCCCACAAACACAAAACTGGTGTCATTGAAGAACTCTTCAAGACTAGTCGGAATTGAAGCATTACCTTCACCACCGGCATACCATGTCAAAATTCAACACATCAGCAATCTAATCTATGGTATATGCACTGGTTTCCACTTTGATTTAGTTTGTCACTAAGCTCCTCAACACTCTAGACAAACTCCATTTGAGTCACATTGAATCGAAAACTCACATTTATTTATAATAAATAAAACTCTAAATAAAAATATACATATGTACTCAGGAAATCAACAACATTAGCTGTACTTGATTATTGTTTGTTGGTAAGAAGAAATAATACCATTTGAGTACCATTTGAGTCCAGTTGAGTCCAGTGTCAACCTCATATCTCAATACAGTGACTTGTTCCAATTAATTAATAAATCAGTTTATTCCGATACCACCACTTCCCATTTTACTAATCCCAACTTCATAGATTATAAATTTATAATAGTCACACTCCAAATTCCTTATTTTATTTAAATTTTAGGTTCACCGACAGGTCTGGATGTGAGAATACTTATACACACAATATAAGAGTTACAGACTTAGGATATATATATATATATATAAGGTGTGGTGTGTGTAAAGTTACTCAAGTGTGTAAAAATATCGTACGAATTGCTGAAAGTTTGTTGGAGAAGAGAAGAATATTATAATCCCCGGTTCTCCAATTCGGTGAGACGAGCCTCACAAATTCACATAGCCCATATATATTTTTTATTTGGGCCCGGTCCAATATACTTAAATCATTACTACTGTTTTCTCTCTTTATTATCTCTCTCACTTCAATTTTTTTTATTTTCTCGCTCAACTCTTTCTTTTAACAATGCCTAAAATCTCAGTGGGAAGAGACCGGCTTTTCAAATCCCTCGGACGAACTTACAGTAAGTAACCAATCTCAATCGATTTTTTTTAATTTCGTACCGGCATTTATCATTGTTTTTTCATTTTCTCAGCCGAAGATGAGTTTGACGACTTTTGCAGCGCTTACGGACTCGAACTCGACGAAGTTGTAAGTTTTTTACTTTCCTTTTAAACTCATTTTTTTATATTATTTTTCGTTATAAATGAAAATCTCAAGTATTTATTATTTTATATTATTAGACTACGGAGAAAGCGATAATTAGAAAGGAGAAACACTTGGGAAATGATGACGTGGAAGGTGAAGAAGAAGAAGAAGTTATTTACAAAATTGAGATTGGTGCTAATAGGTATTATCATTTTTTCTTAACTCATTTATTTCATTAATTAATTATTTTGTTGTTTAATTTGGGTTTTTGGTAATAGGTACGATTTACTTTGTTTCGAAGGGTTAGTGCAAGCACTTAGAATATTCCAAGGACTTGATGAGATTCCTAATTATAGAGTGTCGAATATACCAAGAGATTCGATGCTTAAAATGCACGTCAAGCCCGAGGTATTATTTCGACTATTTGTGCATTTTCTTAATTATGCTTTTAGATGTTATTTATGAAAAGTGGGGATATACTGCAGACTTGTGAGATTCGCCCGTATGTTGTTTGTGCTGTTTTGAGAGACATTACTTTTGATGAGGCAAGCTTCAAAAGTTTCATTGACCTTCAAGATAAGCTCCATCAGAACATATGCGGTAATGCTTGTTGCTTTTATTAATGATACCCTATATATTAAATCATGACCTCTATAATCATAAGTTGTTAGTTAGTTGTTTAGTAAATGTTTGTCTCTATATTATATTCACAATACTAAACTTACCTCTTTATGAATGAACAACAAAGATATACTTTAACTAATGTGGAACAGTATTGTATATTTTAGATTGAGACCCTTTCTTATTTATTTACTCACATCAAAGCTAATTATTTTATTAGCTATCTTTTGTCTGAACAACACTTGTAATATGTAATGATATTTACCACACGGAGTTGAAATTGACACTTATCTTAAACACGATGCTAGTGGAATGTTGTACTCAGGTCATTAGAACTTTCAACTCTTTTTATTTATAAAATCCTGGTGGCAGGTCTGCTCTAATTCTAGCTTGGGAATTAGAAAAAAAGCTAGCCTCTGTACCTACCAATTATTGTTGGAATTACACCATTGTGTGCATATATTGAAGTAAGTTAAATCATGAAATTTGCTTACAACATTTGCTTTTATATAAGATGATATAAATGCTATCCCCAATTGCCATCAAGAGAGCAGTTGTGGGAGGAGTGGGGTTACTTGGTTTGTGACGTCCCTATATTCCAAAGATGCTATAGCAGGCCGGTCTACCTTCTAGGAAGTTAGGGGCGTCACGTGTTGAAGACTAGGTAGCTTGGGATTTGTTTCCTTTTGCTGCATTCAAATTGCAAACAGCCGTAGAAGGTTTCCATTGTGTTTTTTATATGCATATAATTCATCTTTTTTCTCTCGGATAATGTCTTGAAAAAGGGTATCATGTCAACTTTGTTGTCAAAATGGTTCTTTCTTTTGTCTTAGGCGGAGAACCCTTGTTGCTATTGGGACTCATGATTTGGATAAGATAGAGGGCCCTTTCACTTATGAGGTAGATTATAATTCTTTTGTCTTTTTTTTTTTTTTGTTCAGAACTCCCAGTTTTAGTATGTATTTGGATGTGTATTGTTCGTTATTTTCTTCTCATTTGTATATATAGAGATCCTAAAAGTTACTCATTCAAATTATTGCCGGATAACAATCATATATTAAAACTGGAATTATATTTTTATTTCTTATCACCAGTCACAAACAAGTATAGAAACAATCGTTGCAAAAAGTGAATATGGGACTTGAGGAGACTTCTCTGCAAATCATGGTCCACCCGGACTTTTCACAATCCGTGGTTGATGAGTGAATATAAGCTGAAATCATTGGATGCTTCTAGGTTCTTCCAAGTGGTCTTGATTTCAAGCTCTTACATGGGGGGTTCCTGGGTTGGAAATTAGGGGGGGAGATCACTGAATCCATATACTAACAGTAACACGTGAACTGATAATTAGCTTATTGGTGGCTTTAAGTTCCAAGGATGCCAGATAGCTGCTTAGTCATACATGCATAAAGGGAATTTTCTTCTGCAGTATAAATGCCCTTATACTTCTCTGACTAGATTTTATGATTGGTGGTATATGTTTGTAAGAGTATCATATCACTTAGCACATGTCTTGATGACTATAATTCTCCTGCATTCTACTTAAATGTTGTGTTTATTTATTTACAGGCCCTTCCACCCACAGAGATAAATTTTGTGCCACTGAAACAGGTACACATTTTGATAATATTATGAGCCCTTTCTCTTTCTTTAGAAATGATTGTTTTCAGGCCCTAAAAATGATTATTATTTCTTGATTGCTCAAAGGTTAAACTAAGTCTCTTATCTAGCTCATGCAACTATTCTCCTAGTAATAGTTGATTGGGGTTTGTCTAGAACAGATTTCACAATTTTTTTTTTGTTCTTCCTATTATTTTACTATTTATCGCCGAACAAATATTACTCAAATAGACTTGGTGGTCTTAATGTCATTAAGAGTATGGGCTTCCATGCTTTATTTTCATTTTCCTATATGTTTACTGAAAAAGTTCAGGATTCCATGTTTTAAATATAATAGTCTGGGAAGACGAAACAATATATGGAAACATTGTTATGTAACAGTTGATTAATCATGTGAAATTCTTACCTAAAAGAAACTTGAGTACCCTTTTGGTATTCTTCTCTTTATTCATCTATATTTTACTAGGTCATGATATTGAGGAAACTGCAATTGGAAGGGGAAGGATACATAAAAAATGACAATGGTAGTCAAAGTTTTGGGATAATAATAAGAGAGAAAAAATGAACACCAAAGAGTACAATTTTGTTATGGATGAGACACTTATTAAACTGAAGACTTGAATGGTTTTGGTTTTTGGTGCCATTTTATGTTTGTTTATCAGTTGAATCTGTTGCTAATAAATAATGAACCATCTGGTGGTTTAGATTTTCTTAAGTAATATTTATATGATAACTATGTCATCTGGGTTCCTTTCTATTTCTATTTTTCTATATTAAAGTCTTAAGTGCTTTTACTATTTGATTGAGTCACTTTTACTATTTTTCATTGAGTCACTTTTACTATTTGATATGTGTATGGTATAAGTCGGTCAGTTGTCAAACAGTTTATATAAAGTTATGACTCCACTTTCTCCTCATTGTGCTATGTGCCTATCTGCAAATTCCATATTGGTTTTACATCTATTGTACTGTACTTAGATTGCTATTGGGCATATTGTGGGCCAAATTACCCTCTTGTAACCTGGTTGTTTTTGTAGGCCAACAGCTTCAGAGCGGATGAACTCATGAAATTCTATGAAGTGAGTCTTTAATGTGTTATGAAATTACTAAATGTTTTCTATTATCACAATTGTTGGAGTGATGCTCATATATATATATATTTTTGAAAAATAAATGACGCTCATATTGATTGCTTAAAAACCTTCTTTTCCCCTTCAGTCGGATGTAAAATTGAAGAAGTTCTTGCACATAATTGAGAATTCTCCAGTTTTTCCAGTCATATATGATCACAACAGGTACAATTGCCATCGTACCTTCAGTTTACGTTCTTGTTTACTACTATAGAATTATAGTTGAGCTATATTATTTAGTATACCATGTTCTTTCATTTATTTCATATGATAGTTGGAAGATAATTTTGATAGGTTCTACCATAATTATCTTAAATGATAGTCATTTAGTTATTTGAGTCAAAGAATCATGAAGTTTCTTTGGTTGGACTTAAAAAGGTGAATGCTGTTTGCAGAACTGTTCTTTCTATGCCCCCAATTATCAATGGTGCACATTCAGCAATCAGTCTAGAGACAAAGAATGTTTTCATTGAATGCACAGCAACTGATCTGACAAAGGCAAAAATTGTCCTGAACACTATGGTGGGTTGCGAGATTATTGATGCACTTGTTTGGTTGTCAACTATACATTTCCAGCAGCATCTATACTAAGTCCTTACAAATGGAAAAAATATCTGCTTTGGTTTCTTAGGTAACCATGTTTTCCGTGTACTGTGAAAGAAAATTTGAGGTTGAATCTGTAGAAGTGATCAGCTCTGACGGAAACTCTTCTGTTTATCCTGATCTATCAGCCTCCACTATGGAGGTTCCTTTATCAAAAATCACTGGTAGAATTGGTGTCTCTGCGGACGCAAACCAGGTATTGTTACATCTCTCACTATCTATAAGTTTTCTTTAGTAGAGAAGTGTGCTAATCATGGTTTAAAAAACTTAAAAGTCTCCTAATTTCAGTAATATTTCACTGATACATGTCGGGTTTTGATTCATCCAGTACCGTATATATATGAACGTAGTACGTTTAAAATATGGCTAATAGGGAGCTAATGCATCTGCAATATTTTCATGATTGATATAGCTTGTTAGTCCTTTCTTTGATATTTTATCTTTGATAAGTTCCTCCCTGTTTTTACCACAAAAGAGAGATTTCAAACTCTTTCACTTTTGCATGTTCTTCAGTGATCATCGAATGACCAGCCGCATACCATTCAATTCCTTGGTAGTCTGGTTGTTTTTTCGTTTCCAATATTTTTCCCTTTAGGTTGGTCCTTGCGTTTTGTGTCATTTGGCCCCTCATGGATTATGGGCTGTCATTTAGTTTGTTGAAAAATATGCAGTTGCGAGCTGTTAAATCCACATCAAGTTCTGAATTGATTTGTTCCAAGTTCTTGTGTGGATTAGGGCTGTAGTTTACAAATGGGTATTAGTAGTAGGTGTGTTTTTATGTCTTTAATGAGATAAAGTGTTTATAGTGGTACTGGATCTTGAAGCGTATGTTTTTTGATAGTTTTTTATAGTCGATTTTCATTTCTTCTAGGTTATTAGTTTGTTGAATAAGATGCAATTGCAAGCCAAACAATCCATGTCGAGTACTGAAGAATGCAGTATAAATGTATCTGTACCTCCTACTAGAAGTGACATTCTTGCAGCTTGTGATGTGGCAGAGGTACTGACTAATATAAGAAATATTTGTTCTAATTTTATACTGACAGATCATGTCAACTTCATAATTACTTCCAGTAATTAAACTTATTACCTTGTTTGAAGGATTTTGCCATTGCCTATGGTTTCAATGATATTCCAAGAACGACGCGATTAGTTTCTGGAAAGCAGCAGACGTTGAGCCAAATCAGCGATTCCATTAGATTGGAGGTACAAAGAATTTTATGCTGTAGCGCGTCCATGCATTCTAACTTAAGGCTGCATAAACAATCCAGTTTCTTTTAGTTGTAAGCTTTATTTTGTTGGTTACCTACTGCATTATTTTTGTATGAATATTAGTTTAGTCTTTACTTTTATTTAGTTTCTTATCATTCTAGTTTATCGAAATGCCGGTCGCTGCTCCACTGATTTGGTCTCTTTTCTCACCCCAAATTCCTACTTAGGCATTAATAATAGTCAATAGGTTGTCTTCATTGTTTTAGAATCAAGATTGTTATTGGGACTTGGGACTTGGGACTTGGGAGAAAAGTTGTCATTGTGAAGTTCTCAGAGTGGCATCCAGAGGTAAACAGTATCCGGGATACCTATTTACCATGAGCCCATGAAAAATATATGGGTCATCATAGTGTGTCTGCCGCTACATCTTTGGAAGTCCATATACCATATCCAAGATGGGAGCCTATCCTGGAGTACTTGAACCGCACAGTTGTACTAAAATTGATCATTTTTACTGCCAATGTTCAAGACTTTCAAGTTTCTATAGTCTTTACTCTTCACATGCTGTTGACACTTAAAAGTGTCTACATGTTGTGATTGTGTAGTGCCATATGAGCTTGTCATTTGGTATACTAGTCAATGTATGCACATTGATTAATTCTTGTCTACTCATCAATTGTGATTTTTCGTTTCTCTGATAGCATTTTATCCTATCATGCCAATGGCTTTACACCCTTTTGGTGTACTAAGTTTGTTTCATTTTATTAATCTTTGTCTTAGGTTGCTCATGCTGGATTTACTGAGGTGTTAACATGGATATTGTGCTCATACAAAGAGATATTCCCCATGTTGAACAGAAAGGATGACAAGTCAACAGCGGTGCTGATTGGTAATCCCCGTTCAGCTGATTTTGAGGTTTGTTACTTTTATTGGGTAGTGTTTCAAAATGCATATTGAACTTTACTTCACTGTGATACATTTTGCATCTAACACTCTGGAAAATATTACTTTTCAACTGCATAAATCGTTTTTCAATCAAGTTCCATATTCTTGTGTTTTATTTTATTTTGACTAAATGTGCTTGTGGTACTCCGACAGCCGGTGGTTCCTTGTAAACTGCTTTTAGCGATCTTTCACCTCGTGTGTTCATTATTGAGCCATTTTCCTTTTGTACCAAGGAGAAGTTATATCCTACTCAATATCTCTTTTTTCTCAATATTCAATCACACCCCAGACTAATCGTCGACAGGCTGCCAATGGATAATTTAAATTGAATCTGTGTAGATCCAGGTCCTATTTGATATTTATTAGACCCGGGACCCTAAAGGGCCAGATCTATAAAGTTGGGTCTAGACGCAATTGATAGTATTATAGCAGTCGTATTAGAAATCATCTGTTTGACAGCTTGATTGGTGTTAACTATTAAGGAATAAGGATTAAAACGTTAACATTAAATTCCTCAACACTTATTGTTTTTAAAGTAGGCTGGGAGAGGGGGGTCATAAGTTTTTTTAACTGGTAAAACGGGCCTGTTGTGTTGTAGATATATGTTTTCTCATTGTTAGCCTAGTAAGTTTGTGTCGTCTGCTTCATCCTATAATGTTAATTTTCGGTTTTTGTTTAGCGTTGGCTGATCTCAGATTTGTATTTAAGTTGTTTACAATTCGTGCTTACTTTTTAGAAGGAAAAAGAAAAAATATTCTATGATTTCCATTTTCCAGTACTCCAAATGTTTTGATCCAATGGAACATATGGGAAGCGTGCTCGAAAAAGTTTGTCATATACTATACTTCAATTTCAATCATAAATATCAGTCAGTAATTGGGTGAAGGACATTCTTTTTTATTTTTGGTGATTTGTATATGCTCATTTTATTCCGGTTCCTACTTTGAGTACATCTTTCTTGGTCATTCTGTGTTAGTCCATGCATTATGAATTTGGAAGCTCAGTAGTCTGGTTCTTGCATCTCTTACAGGTTACTCGAACAACTCTCATGCCAGGCTTATTGAAAACTGTTCGAGAGAACAATTACCATCCAAAGCCTATTAAGGTATTGGAAATCTCTGTTACAATTGAGAGCATGCTTTCTTATATGTTCCGACACATTTGATTCCTGCTTATTTGAAGCTTCCATCTTCATGCAAGTCGTTATATATCAATACAGATGTCTGTTTGCCATATGTTATACTTTAGCCCTACTTATTTGTGCATGTTAAATGGAACTGCTTCTATATCTTGCTACTTGATCCTTCTCTGTGTTAATAAAAGCCAGTTCCAGAAGGCACATGTACATAATCAAATATTCGATGCACATACACAACACACTTGATGGAGTGATGGAGCCGTACTGTTATGTGCCCTTTGAACATTTCGACCTGGAACACAAACAAAAAGAAGTTATTTCTTAACTGCATTCTTTTGGTTGGTGACTGGGACAGGTTCAGCAGAACACTCACTTTGGCTTGCAAAGCTTCAATATCAATAAATCGCCGTTTGATTGTTCTTTCAGGATCTTTATTTTCCTTTCTAAGCAAATGGTTTAAAGAAGTAGATAACCTGACCTTACAACAGTAAACATATATATCGTTCTTTTATGATTCTTTTGATACCCCTTGCTTTTATTTGCTAATCATTTGCTTCCTCTAGCCTTTTCCATTTCTCAGTTGGTTTGACACATTTTCTGTGTAATACGAATATTTTATCTGACTATTGCGTCGTTGTATGTGGCAGATATTTGAAGTGGGTGATGTAGTTTTATTGGATGGCATGAAAGATGTCGGTGCCACTAATCGGCGCCATTTGGCGGCATTGTATTGTGACGACAAATCCGGTTTTGAGGTATAAATTTGATAACATTGAATAGAATATATCTTGTGGGCCATCTCCAAGGACTGGGAGTATGATAGTGCTACATTGTGTTATTTTAGTATGCAATCTTGTTCTTAGCACCTTGTTATGTACTTGTGTATTTGTTGATAATCTCCTGCTTGATCAGAATGAGTTCATTTTGTCACTAGAAGTTACCACATCTTGTCCTTGTGATAAATAAATTTGCTTATATGTATAACTTTGTCCTGTAATAATGGGAACTGTCAATCATGCAATTTTTTTGGTTACCCTGGATTTGCAGTAACAGTGACGCCACTCTTAATTTATCTATTATTTTGAAGCCTATGCTGGATTATTTTTTGTAAATTCTGTTTTTGGAGATTCTTTTGGTCAATAAGGTTTGTTGGGACTCATCATAAAAAAAATGGTAATGAGGGACAAACATTATGAATAGGGTGCCAGTAATCATAGTACATGGATTTAAGCTATATGTTACACTAACTCACATTTTGGTAGCAGCTATAGTGAGTTATATTTTAGTTGGTTAGGGATTTTACCTCTTACTGGTATTTGATTTGTATCCCCCCCTTTTATCCAGTTTAGCTTGTGGTGGTCTAAAGGTTTGTAAATTGTATACACTGATAGCTCCTTTCCCTTTGTGTAAGAAGAAACTGGAAGAATACATGTTGATACTCCTACGGGATATATGTATGACTGTTTCTTATCTAAATTGTCTTTTAGGTCCTGTCTTTCCTGTGTGTGCCTGTGTATCTTTATTTCATTGATTGTTCCTATAGCAAGGATCATGCATTTTGTAATTACATTGTACTGGAGAAACTGTGCGAAAAAAGATTATGTTTTACTGTTGACAGATGTTTATGGTTTGTAAGAGAGTAGTTTTAACTTTTTACCATTTGTATTAAGCTTTTCTTTTCGACAGAGAAGATTGATATTTGGCTTAATGCCTTTTGGTTAAAAGCTCCCCATGATCTGCTGTGACTAACAGGAGACACAACCATGACCTATTTTTGCACCATTCTCTTAGAACAAACAATTAATCTTCAATTTCAATTTTCCAGGAAATTCACACCCTAGTGCTCAGGATCATGGAAATTATGGATAAACCTTGTGTACCTATTGGAGATAGTACTGGCTATTACATAACAGAAACAAATGTAAGGATGTTTCTTTTTAGTAATTTGTTCTCTATATCTGCGTATGACTCATTCTGAAATTTAGATCTTGATTATAATCTGTTTACTATTCTGGTCCATGTAGAAGGAGGATGATCCTGAGTTCCTTCAGGGTAGAAAAGGTAGCATTACTTTGAATGGAAAGTGTGTTGGCCGCTTTGGCATTGTTCATCCAGAGGCAAGTCAAATCTTATTAAGACAATTTACCAACTTACTATTAGTTTCGTCCAGTATTCTCTTTTCTAAATAAAATTTATTTGTTATCAACTAAGTGACGTTGACATGGGTAAATACAGAGTTTCTGATAGGGATACCTCTATATGAAGTAGGACACGGGGATACAACTAAGTAGAAAGAAAATTACTATTTTTTAGTTGCACGACTATTTCGTGGGCTCAAGACCTTACAAAGCGCCTCCTTACAGATAAATGACTATGCAAGTCGCATATCATGGAGTTGTGACTCTGTTAATGGATATGTTCTCAGTCTTTTAGGGTTTATAAAGACCCTAGATTGGAATCGTATACATAATGTGTCCGTGTGCCCGACACAATTTCGTATCTGGCACGTTTTGTTTTTGCGAATATGAAGTGCCATGTTACATAGGTTATGAAGTTGCTAGAATTGGCCCAGATCCACAGCATTGGTTTGGATCTGAAGACTTGAGCCACATCCCGTTGTTATAAACATGAACTCTGATGGAACTATGGAAGAGGGCTAGAAATGTTCTCTTACTCAAATAAAATTGCGGTTAACAGTAAGTTCGAGCAGGTTTCAGTTGAAAAAACTTCTGAGATTGGGGCATGACTTCAGTCTTAAACTTCTTAGATTGACTTCAGACCTTGAAATTTAAATGAAAGAAATTGGTAGCTGCTTTGGGGATTATTTCTTACTGAATCACGCTCTGTTTTCCTCCTTGTTTTATGCCTTTTTTGCGTGTTATATAATATTGTCATAATGTATTCTATTCCTATTCTCAGTAGCTTCTGGTTGTTGGCTGTTTATATATGGGGTGCAATTTGACAAACAATTTTGTTCTGCCTAATTTGACTTCCAGGTCTTGAGCAACTTTGACATTGACTTCCCGTGCTCGTATATGGAACTTGACATCGAGTACTTAATTGTAGATTCGAAGAAATGATCGCACATTGGCCCTATGAGCTTTTTAAACAAAGTAAGCTTGTTTCATTGTAGCTTAGTTCTTGTTTTCAGTTTTATCTTCAGGCCATGTACCTCAACTATCTTTATTAATCTGAACAAACATTGTGCTGTCCTGTTATTAGGGTGCCGGGGAGGGATCGAGAGAATGGCGCTTCAATATCATGGTGATATTGCTTGTGGATTTACAAAATTTTGTGCTTGAATTTTTGGAACAGCCCAAACAAACTATTAGGGTGTTCGGTTGAATCGGGAAGAAACCAAGGAAATGATTGCAAGTGAAAACCGCACCAAAACTTTTGGTGATTTTTTTTAATTAGATGTTTTCATGTTAAATTTACCGTGGATCAACTATATATGGAGTTATACAACATGTCAAAATGTAATCTAGAGTTTGTTTTCCACATTCTTACTTCCAAATAATATAATGTTATTTTTAGTACTTTGTTAATTGGTCTCTGCAGTGGTGGTGCTTATAAGAAATTTGAATAGATTAGAAAATGGATTACAGAAAGACAATTTTATTCTTGTTGTGTCAACAGATTCTACTCATTGCACTTCCCATTCTGATTTCCTTGATGTTCTATGAACCTTTTCCTTCAGTTGCTTATTTTGAAAGGATGGACATGGATCAAAACAGTTGCACCCTTGGTGGCTTGGTCAAAGTAGTCCTTTCCTCAACCCTCAATTATTTTTTTATCGATATTGTCCAACCCTCAATTTTGCAATAATATATAGCAGTAAATGAATTGCAAAATTACACCCTCTAGCTTATGCATCTGGGCTAAACAGGGCACTTGGGAGTTGGGAGTTGGGAGTAGACTTCCAGGAGTAACCAATATTTCCAAGAAAAGGTCTCATTTATTTTGGTCGTAGAAATAGATATACTTTGGTTTGGTGGTTGGATTGGTGGGTCGCCATATAACCAACATTCGAGCTGTAACTATCAACAGTACAATGTAGGTGGGTGCTGACGACCGTGGTATGGATCCTGACTTAAAAAAAGTGAAAGAGTTTGAGACATTTACTAGCTATTTGTCCAAATGGTGAAAGTTACGTAACAACTTCCCCAGAGTTTGAGCTGAACTTTGTTTTACTCACAAGTCATTACTGGAAAAGCAAATGGTATGTGCTTCATTTCCAAAACAATGGTTGCATTTCTTACAGTAAGATATTTTTCGGTCTTGCTCTTCAGTATTTCTACATCGTTCCCTTTCTTATCCGACATACCCAAGTTCTTCTTCTTCTTCTTACCATCAAGTCCCTCTACCAGCTGGAGTCGTTGGACCCGAGAGCTTTGATTTCGATTGTAGGGGAGAAGGTCCATATACAAGTGTTTCAGATGGTCGGATTCTTAAATGGCTAGGTGCCAGGCATGGTTGGAGTGAATTTGCATTTACTGCTCCAGACGGGTTGGAGGGAATTCATTTTTATCTTACTTATGTAACATGTTAGCAAACTCTTGTTGCTTAATCATTTTAGCAACTGTGTTATACAATTTTAATTCGCGTTTGATCAATATGCTTAGATTTCATAAATTTGTCCATACCATGTTTTTTAAGTGCTCATACTAAACTAATTATCAATGTTATCCTTATATCATGACACTTGTAAGTAAAAACTAGAAAGGGAACTCAACAAATAAGTCATTGGAACGCATTTAACGATGCTGGAAGAAAAATCAACTCATGATTCTGATGTAGGATAACAGAAGCATGCGCAATTTTTAAAGAAGATGAACAAATGTGGATTGAATGTCTTTACAATTCTAGGAATCTTATTGAGGCATATTCGTTGCCACTGTTATACGATATTTAATAAATTTAAAACCAAGAAACGTTAATATCATATTGTTAGTGCATTTCAATGAATATATATGGGCGCTATTATATAATTAATGTTGACTTGATTTGGTTTTCATCAGAAGAAGGGAATTATGTGATGGCTCTGGTGATCCAGAACTTGAACCTACGTGTGGGAGGCCATTGGGGTTGCGATTCCACACGATAACATGTGAGCTCTACATAGCAGATGCTTAGTTTGGGCTCATGCGAGTTGGAAGTGGTGGCGGGGCGGCGACTCAACTTGCTATCACTGCAGAAGGTGGCACCTTCAAATTCACAAATAATTTGGATATTGACCCGGAGAACGACATAGTCTACTTTACAGACAGCAGCACTAAGTATACAAGAAGGTAATGTGCGTACTATATTCTTTTTCCCAATATTTTTCTCATACAAGTTTCTTGGTGATGGACATATTAAATCGTGTAGGGAACATTGGCGTGTAGATTTAACGGGTGATAGCACAGCAAGATTCATGAAATATGATCCCCAAAGCCGAGAGGTGTCGGTTTTACTGAGAGGTCTCAAGTTTGCAAATGGCGTGGCATTAAGCAAAGAAAATAATTTTGTGCTCACCGCAGAGACTAGTGCGAGTCGAGTTTTGAGATATTGGCTTAAAGGTCCAAGAGCTAATTCAACTGAAGTCTTTAGCCAAGTTCCAGGAGCTCCTGATAACGTTAAGAGGAATGCTAGAGGAGAATTTTGGGTGGCTCTGAACAACGGAAGAACAAGTCCGTCTTATAGAGATGAAATTATAGGGGTTCGGATTGATGGGGAAGGTAGGCTTCTTGAGGCATTGCATGGCGATGGTGAAATGGAATCTGTTAGTGAAGTGGCTGAATACAACGGAAATTTCTTGTTAGGCTCTGTAGTTACACCATTTGTTAGTATTTTCACGAAATCAACTATGAATAACTTACTAATTGGTTCATATTAAGCAATATGCATCTAACTTTAATTATCAGTTTAATTTTGCAATTTTTTCATTCTCGTTTTGTACTATAATTAGACATGTACTGATGTACGTATGAAAGGAGAAAGAAGATGTTTTCTTAGATTTGTACCATTGCAAAAATCAATTCATTGTTGATATATAGTAGGATTAGTAGGTAAGAATTAAGTAGAAACAACCAATGTTGGTATCCTTGTACTCTTGTAGTTGTGAAATAATACCCCCCCCCCACAAAAAAAAAAAAAAACAGGTATGGAGCTCCTAGACTTAAGGCTGATGACCACTGATTGTCATTATTATAAGCATATGCCTATGAAATAACTCATCAATGTTTTCGATGTTTGAAACCATCATTTGAACAAGTAGCAAAATCGGAACCATTGCTGATATTAAGACATTACTTCAAGAAGCCAAAGTTCAAATATTACCAACATGTGAACATAAGTTCTCAAAATAAATGTTTTTATGACATTACTGAGCAAGTGATGTAATTGCAGATTGGCCGCTTTTAAACAACTGGGAGTTTAGTTGAACATTTTGTGAGATGTGATCATCTCTTTAACACTTCAGCTAAGCTATCTGAACGATATTCACTTATTTACATTGAACGTACCTTATCATCAGTCAATTGTTCAGAAATGCATTTGACTTTATGACCGTGGAGTCCGGAAAAGTAATTCATTTAGAGATAAATAAATGGGGAGATCCAATGCCCACTGTGCGCTGCCAACCCTATAAAATGCAGTGGGTCCTTGCGTTTTCGGCATTCTCCTACCACACTACCAAGTCAAAGCTATACGGCTCAATTTTAATTTTCCCCCCAAAATTCAGAATCAGATGCATGTACGTCTATATTATTGGCAGTGGTTCTGCCGTTCTGGGTCATATGAGTCTTTAAAATCACGATCCTTTCCAAATATAGCTAAATCGCAAGAAATAAAGGAATTTATAAACGTGTTAATAAGATCACATAGTTCTTGTACAGTAGTTGTCCAAAAATCTACATTAAAGCAACTAGCTAGATCTGGCGCGAGTTGGACATTATTTGATTTCATTTGGGACGAAGTTTCCAAAAATATTGTGTCCTTACTCCTTAGGTGGTTCCTTATCTTGAGGATATATACAAGTAATACAGCACAAATACACAATGAATGGTTTCACGATCCCAACTTGTTCCAATTGTATATTAGTCCTATAGTTTTCATTCTCTGCGATGTTTTGATGTTTTTTATGCAATAAAAATAATAGACGAAATTAAATCACTTCGATTGACAAATACATGCATGTATGTTCCTAAAACGGGTACACTACACGACTAAACCACTGCATGTTTTAGATGGCACAGAAATGTTTATTCATATATAGTTGAATACTTGAATATAGCAGTTACATTCTAGCTAGGCTTGCTTCTAGCTACTGGTTTATTTCTTAATATAGCATTCAATAGCTCCAGTTGGCTGCTTGTGTGTGAAATAATCAAGAGTACGACTTACCGGCCATTGAATATGGATTTTAAACTCACAACTACTATAGTAATGACTGGTGAGAATTTCTTGAATACACTATTCAGTACAAGAAGTCTAGTTCTCTCTATGTTTTTCCATTCCAAATCAATAGCTATGGCTTTCAAGCTGATTGCCCCCACTTATTCCATAACGCCAACTTCCCTTCTTGGCATATTTTTCTTCTGCCATCTTTTTTTTCCTTCTTTCACACTCTATACACAAGTAGGAGAAAATGATAACAAAGTTAAAAGCTACCAAAGGCTCCAACTTAAATCTGGAGTTGGACCTGAAAGTTTTGCCTTTGATTGCAATGGGGAAGGTCCATATACTGGTATATCAGATGGTCGTATTTTAAAGTGGCAAGGTCAAAGCCATGGTTGGACTGAATTTGCCGTCACTTCTCAAAATAGGTATGCATGCAGGCCTTAACTACATCACATTTTGATTGTCTTAGGCTCTTTAGCTACCAGATATTTTGGTTCATATATGTACTTCTATATATAAAGCTGCTTGTGATTATCGAAAAAAAAAAACTGCTAGTGGTTCTGCATGCATCACTTTAAACTGCTGACTAGCTATTTATGTATGTACTCACTTTTACTGAGTATTCGTAAGGTGTACCATATTCATTTATCTTCACAATCTTAACAACTATTATGGTTATCATGTAATGTAGATCGACTGCCAAACCAAAAACGAACTATTATGGTTCATGTAGAGAAATGTAGATTTGCGAAACAAAAAACATTGATGACAAGGGAGATATCACTTATCAGAATCCCTTTGAGGCTTTGACACACACAAACACGCAGAAGAGTCAGTGCGTGGTTGATGACTTTTGAGAAAACAACTTTTGGACTCTTGGTTGATATTTTTATAGTCGCAGATCGTATATATATAATTGCAATATTATTATAAAAAAAAAAGATATGACACACACAAACACACAGGAGTGTCGATGTTTTTTATTTTTTAAAGATGATTCATTAACTATTTTCCATCTAACAATCTTGACATGAGAGGTAGCAGATTACACAGGTCTTAAGCTTGTCTAGAAGGTCGTCTAAAGTTTGTAGGTCAAAGTACTGACAATGAGTAAATACACCGAGAAGGAATGGTGTGAACCCTCCAACACAGGTTGAACTGGCACGTCGGTTTCACAAAATAGGTTTTGTGGTATAGAATAAAACACAGTTGCTGCTATGTTTTGTAGGCCTGTGTGTTGTAATTTGCAAATTTACATCTCACAAAATCTCAAAATAATTTCAAATCGTGAATACACATGATTATTCACTCTTATTGAACAGTTAATGAGTCTATTCTAGTAATTTCGACTTTTGAAGACCATACATATGTCTGTCTTAATCTGTTGAGTTGGTATGATCATGTGACAGGCGGAGGGAAATCTGTGATGGCTCAAATAACCCCACACTCGAACATGTATGCGGGAGGCCACTGGGCTTGCAATTCAATAAGAAGACATGCGAGCTATACATAGCAGATGCCTATTTTGGGCTTTTAAAGGTTGGGCCCAGAGGTGGGGTAGCGACACCACTTGCGACTAGTGCAGAAGGTGTTCGCTTTTGGTTCACCAATGCTGTTGATATCGATCAGGAAAACGGCTTAGTTTATTTCACAGATAGTAGCATTTGGTTCCAAAGATGGTAACCCCGGTTCCTTTAAGCATGTCTTGCCTTTTCTTTTATGTGTTTTTGTAGATTAACTAAGCCACTGCAGTATTTTATCTATATATGAGCCACGAGGTTTACTAGCCTTAATAGCTTCGTCAAATTCTTGCAGGGCATACCTGTTATTACTGCTAAGTGGTGATAATACAGGAAGATTAATGAAGTACAACCCTCAAAATGGAGAGGTGACAGTTTTACTAAGAGGTCTCAAAATGGCAAATGGAGTGGCTCTAAGCAAAGACAATACTTACATTCTTGTTGCAGAGACCACAAGGAGTCGAATTCTGAGGTATTGGCTTCAAGGTCCCAAGGCGAGAACTAGTGACGTATTCTCGCAACTC
Organism: Coptis chinensis; assembly: GCF_015680905.1. Classification (NCBI taxonomy): domain Eukaryota; kingdom Viridiplantae; phylum Streptophyta; class Magnoliopsida; order Ranunculales; family Ranunculaceae; genus Coptis; species Coptis chinensis. Next base: position 6,304,033 of record NC_141456.1, on the reverse strand, counting down.
TCAGGCCACCCTGATAATATCAAGAGAAATTCTAAGGGAGAATACTGGGTTGCACTCAACAATGGAAGAGGAAGGCTTGCAAAGTCCATTGATTCAAATCCACAAACGACGGCCCAATCAGATACCATCAGTACGACAATGACATTTTCTATGGATGATACGGTGGCGGCTCGACTTGATGACAAAGGTAAGGTTGTCGAGGCATTGAGAAGCAACAATGGAAGGAATCTAGAATCAGTCAGTGAAGTGGACGAAAACAATGGGACATTATGGATAGGATCTGTTGTTATGCCATATGTTAGCTTCTCAACAATTTAATATCTTCATTAAGATAATCTGATTGATTACCTTAATTAGTAGAATATGCCAAGGTTCACATTTGATGTTTATGCTCTTATCATTAACATCTGTAAGCACATCATCGTAAGGGGTATAATACTCTTGTATGCAAAAACCAATCTTCTTCATCCATGAACTCATGACGTCAAGGTCTAACCAAACTACTTGAAACCTACTCTCAAACAAAAAAAAAATCGACATGTTTGAAGTTACAAATTCTACAATGGAGGCTCCTTATTGAGATATAATAACTTCATTAAAGTAACAGAACCGTTTTATCTTCATTTCAATTCATTCCAACCAATCTGTACAGGAGCTCAAAAGGACCAAACAAAATCCTTTCAGACATTTCTTAATTGTCAGAAAAACTTATTAACATTCTTTTTGGGTCTCCTCTGTTTTTTTTTTTCTTTCCCAAGTGTTGTTCGTTTCCCCCTTGTTGACAGTCTCTTTGTTTAAGTCTAACTCTATAATACTCCGTCAACATACTTTGCAGGTTGTCGATCTAAAAATTATCAATAACGCATACATACACATCTTATTTCGTAAAATAAAAGAAAAAACAGATTCGGAAAAGATCTCTCTAATCTCAGCATATGCTATATTGGAAGAACGAAAAAAAATTCGAAAAGTGGATTCAAAATTCACTGGCTATGGCGAAGTATACCATACACGTCCATGATGCCAGGAGGAAATACGGGATCTGTAGCAGCTCTAACAGCAACCTTCGCGAACTGCAGTCACACTGACAGGAGGCGTAAACAGTGGACCAACAAGTGGAACTTCGGTTAAGTGGTTTTGCATGTTGGAGAACCTGTGGTGATATTGTATAGAGGTGTTACTAGCGAAAAAGAATGACAGCATTGAGAATTGAATGTTTAAAGACAGTGCTTTAATATGTCTTCCTAGCAACGTAAAGAAATTAGGACATGTTGGAAGCCAAAATCCCTCAACGCACAGCCTTGGCCTGGTTGCATGTGGTTATGCTGAATTCATAAGCTGTTTCCAGATTTTCGAAGATACAACGTTACACAATGTACTGTGTTCTAAATATATGCAAAGATGCAACGGTAAAACGTGACTGGAAACAGCACCAGAAAGACAAATTCCATAATTATAATTATTAATATCTTGTTCAACCAGGTCTACCTACAAGTGGAGTTGAAATGTTGAATACGTGTCTACTAGATTCCAATTGAAAAAACGGCTATGATATTCAGTTTATTAAAGAAATGCAGCCTAAGTGGTTAGGTGGTTGCAATGTTGTTTTGGGTTTTTGAGACTCCAACCTGACAATTTCAATAGCTGAGAGACCTCATACCAAGGACTAAATAAACAGGATGAAGATTAACGTTAAGAATAATAACAACATGGTTGTAAACCATAGTTAGTAGGAGAAAGAGCCTCTTAGTAGAAGTATACAGTAATTACTAGCGAAGAAGAGAAACCTTACCATCTCCATTGGTGCCCCGATAATACCTAAAGGTACCTTCATGCTCCCCACCTGGCGTGTACCATGTATAAAACCTGGCCTAAGAATAACACCTGAAAAGGAAAGGTTTGATAGGTTCACCACTTTAATATTGTTCATTTCAGTAAAGCTTTTAAGTATGTGGATCTCAAGTAATGTATGGGAATGTCCATAGGGGTAAGGATGACATGTATAGGTCTAACGGTTGCCTTTGCTACGGTCACAAAGATGACCACAATTTCAACATATGTATTTTCACCTATATCCAAGTGACAATAACTTTCACAGAAGAAAAATAGGCAAAAAACATTAATGTATTTCAGAGAATCCAAAATCCAACGTCCAGTTCACTGGCTTGGTAAATAGTCTCCCAACGTCACCAAATAGAAAATCACTAACAGTTAGAAGGCTGACCTCCATAGGGGAATCTAGTGAATAATTCTGTCTCAGCAGCTCTCTGCATCATAACAATTTAGAGGTTAATCAATTGACGTAGAAAAAGTGAGAAGCAACATTTTTATCTTGTATGATAACTATTGCACAAAAGTACCTTTCCCTCATAATAACCTTGGAGTAAATAATTCACCAACCCAAAGTCAGCAGCAGATACATATACAAATCGCTTTACGCCTGCATGGAGAAACAAAGAAACTTTCAGCAATTTGTTTTACATGGAAAAATCAGATTATCAAGGGAAATGGCAAATAAGATGGACGATGGTTCTTCATAGTTGAGCATTTCACTGAAGAACTTTATACAAAACTGACAAGTTGGGGTAGGTTGAACCACCAAATCCAGACCAGAAGGTCATACTTGGTTTACCCAGCAATTATCTTACGTTTTTTAAATAAAAAGAAAACAAGACCAATTGAGCCTAACTTTATTTGAAAATTATGCCTTAGTTCTACTCCATTTGTCACATTTTCTTTTAATTAATTGATAATAGCTAAGAAAATACTAACAAGTATGATTCCTTACCATGTTCTGCAGCAGCTCTGATGGCATTGATGTTTGCAGTCCCATTGATTTTATACATTTGAGAGTTTGATCCAAAACCTCCAACACAAGATATCTGCGGAAAAAAAGAGATATAAAAGAAGAAGAACCAAACATTAAGGGAAAAAATAGTAAGAAGAAAAATAAGAGTATGAAAGATATACGTATTCCTTCGATAACATATTACATCTAGATCGAGTGACACATTACTTCCATGTCAACTCCACCTCCCCATTCTTGTGACATGGAAGTAAAAATCATATGTTATGAAATAGATATGCAAAACTGATTTCTTAATTTATTTTTTTCATCAAAAAAATTAAAGATCATGAACATTTAATATACCAATAATCGTAATAATAATGTCATTAATGCAAGTATTATTATCAAATAGTAGTAGTAGTGAGAATGATAACAAGAACTACCAAATCTATTGGATTAGATGGCTATTGCACGTTATGAAAGTTGAATCAAAGATGCAAAGTTTTGGATAAAGGATGACATACCACAAAGGTCACCCCCTTCATTGCATCTTGTAACGAATCAGGCATCAGCAGGTTTCCTGAAAAAAAAAAGAGAGTAGAACAAAAAACATTACAATAACTAGAATTTCTTAACAAATGCAGCAGATTTTTTATTTTTTATTTTTTTGACAAGTGAGGCAGATGAAAAATAATACAAAAGCAAACCAAAATGAAAACAAAAGTCAAAAGATAGTGAAAGATAACCTTGATGCCAATCCACATTGCTAGCCCAAGAGTCCTTTATGGATGACCTTCCGGACCTGAAAGAAACAACATATGAAATGAAACAAGGTTGACATTAATTGATTAAAAATCTTCATCATAAAGGTCTCTTCTCTGCTCCAATATTTGTCTAGCAATTTTCAGTATGAAAAGTTCTTCTCACCTAAGAACGTTAACCCTCCTAAAACAGACTACCGCTTCCCTCCCACTTTATTACGAGGACAGCCTACTTCCTCCAAGATGCTTACTAAATTAAGGTAAGACGCTAACAGACGTATGCTTTTTATAGTGGAAAACATTGGCTAGCTACAAAAGAAAGTCTCTTTCGGGATATGAAAGTTGTCTCATCAAAAGAGGTCGTATATTTAAAGTCTATCATAACTGGAATTCCAAGATTAATTAAATTTGGTTTGTATCCAGTTAGTTGATAAGGGGAAAAGTACCTGCTGAGACTAGCAACTGATAAACCACGGTCGAGAGCTTGTTTGCAAACATGTGAACCAACAAATCCATTTCCACCCAAAACAAGCAACTAAAAAAAAAAAAAAAAAAAAAATAATAATAGTAGGTAAAAATGAGGAAGTGAATAATAATACCTTATCTGATGGAGGTGGTGGGACATTTACAGTTTCTGCTTCCTCAACTTTAAATGCCTGATCAACCGTGGTAGATAGTAATCTACCGTTTCTAGATAAACCTGCCGCACTGTTTCATCATAGAGAAAATATATATTAAATGATAAAATATGAAAAAGAAGGGAAAAAGTTTCACATTGCTTACTAGAGTTTTGGGAGTGAGTGAATCAACCGTGACATGCTTGTCTTCATTTCTTTCTTTCTTTCTTTCTTTCTTTTTTATGCGATGGTTCAAACAAATGGAACGTAGGACTGACCGACTCACAAGTCTCTTCGTATTTGTGGTTCACACGTGCCTCAACTTCTTTAAATGCGATTGCTGTTCAACTTTTCTAGGGGTCTCTTCGTACTTATATCATCACGTTTCGTTGTTTACACCCCGGCGTTTTAGAGCATGTCCAATGGGGGGTGTAAAATAACACCTCCACCTTCGTGTTATTAGGATTTTACAACTCTAGGTGTAATTAGATACTATTGTATAGCTTATAAATATCTATATTATGTACTCTCCTATGGAGAAGTGTAAAAAAAATTAGATTTTAAATTCGGACGTCATTTAAAATGATGTATCTCTTTAATTTAAACTAGAACGTCACTTAAAGTGACGTTCGAGTTAAAAAATTATTTTAGAATTAGAAAGGGACGTTACTTAAAGTGACGTCCAAATTTTTTTTTGTTCGGACGTTGGTTAAAGTGTTGCTCGAGCTATTTATCAACTGATAGCGGGATGAGGAATTTCCCACTTCTTCTATCAACTAATACTCTATTATCTACGGTATACCACCTCAATTGAAAAGAGTTTTTTGATATTTGGAGTGTAAATTTTACACTTTATACGGTTTACACCCTCCATTGGAGATACCTTTATCAATTGAGCGGAGCGAACGTTATGGGCGAGTGGGCTATGCGGACAAAAATTCATTTGGTTGGTTTCTGTCTATCCGTCCTCATTCCTCGTCTCTCCTCTTCATTTCTCTCCCTCTCCACTCACGCCCCACTGCATAGCAGTATACTAGTATAAATCAGTGAACTTATATATATGCCAAATTAAAAGTTTAAACCTATCCAAATATCACATGTCAGACCAAATAGAATAGTGGAACGTCTAATTTAGGAGTTATCTGGGAGAGGTTCACACCTAGATCTGTGTCCCATTTATGCTATAGTGGAAAATACTTATTGACTATATAAGGGAGAGATGGGGTCTTTGGACTATCAGGTAGGAACGTCCTTGGTGCAATACTAAGACCAATTAGTTTATGAGGACACTCAAGGTGCGTCATAGATCCTCGACAATTTTAGGACGGGTCTAGAGACGTAGTGTTGCATTTGGAGCATACATACGTTGTCCAGTTGGGAAAAGAGGTTGTCAATACTACCTCCTAGCGCATCGACTCGTGGGAAACATCTAGATTCTCGTCCCAATGCCAGTCTCAAAGCGACATGTGTGCTTAGTCTCCTCTCGGATTCGACTGTGGGCAAACGGGGTAACCCTGTTGGGGATTATACCAATACCAATCGATTCCCCCACTACACAGATAACTTGTATATGAACACAATTCAATTCCGGACAAAATCTAAATATCAACTACAACCTATACTAACATGCCCAACTCGCTAAACAACTATTAACAACAGATAATAATGTAAAACAGTAAAAGCAAACCACAACACAATACCACCCGGATAGAAGTCATCTTCACTACAGGAGAGAAGATCTCATCAAAGTCAATCCCTTTCCTTTGACCGAATCCCTTCACAACAAGGCGAGCTTTATGCCTTGGGTGAGGATTGTTCTCCTCATGCTTGACTTTGTATATCCACCATAGTTCGTGATTCCGAACGAAACTTCGGAATTCCGCTCGGAATTTCGGTTTTTCAAAAAATCGAAAATTTAAATATAGTGTCGAAATAATTAAAATTCAGAAAGAATTCGAAATTCCGAATTCTATAGGGTCGAAATTTACTGGATTTCGGTTTTTAGATTTACCGGAATTCCGAGAATTCCGAAATCCCGAACTATGATATCCACTTATTCTTGAGAACTTTTCTCCCTGTGGGTTTCTCAACTAACTCATAAGTGTGATTCTTATGCAAAGAATCCATCTCGTCATGCATGGCCTTCAACCACTTTTCTTTGTCTGTACCTTCAAGTGCCTCTTGATAGTACATAGGTTCTCCACCATCCGATAGTAGCACGTACGTATGTGGTGGATACCTGGTTGAAGCTAGTCTCCCTCTGTCAGACCTCCTTGCCCCATCTGCTGGTGCCTCAGGAGGTTGCACTTCTGCTTGCTCTGGTGGTGGTTCATGCATCTCATCTGTATCTTCTATACCAATAGGTTCTATTCCATCATGAGCAATAGGATTCTCATCATGAGCTTCAAACTCATGGTTCTCTGCATTCTCAATGCCTTCTGCACGTTCCACAATAGGAACTTCTGGTTCTGAATCAACAAGATCATTGGTGAAAGCTTGTAGCTTCTCACCCTCCTCAAAGTCTGCTATGGTTTGGTCTTCTAAGAACATAATATCTCGACTTCGGATTACCTTCTTGTTAATCGGATCATAGAGTTTGTAACCAAACTTTTCATCTCCATAACCCGGAAAAATGCAATCGCTGGGCTTTGTCATCAAGCTTGGATCTCTCATCCTTCTAATATGCACAAAATGCCCCCGCACCCAAATACCTCAAGTATCCATAATCAACATCTCCGCCGACCATATACTCTCTCGGATAATCACTATTCGTGAGGCTTTGCGGCGACAGGTTGATCACATGCACTACCAGACGCATTGCTTCTACCCAAAGAGCTTTTAGGTAGCTTAGAGTGAGATAGCATGCATCTCATCCTCTCTACAATGGTAGTGCGGTTCATTCTCTCTGCTATTCCATTTTGTTCATGGTGTCTTGAGAACGGTCCGCTTCATGACGAATCCCATGACTCGGGCAATACTCTTCAAATGGCCCAATGTACTTTCACCCTCATTATCCGGCGAATACATTTCAACAACTTCCCATCTCTCTTTCCACCATGTTTGTGGAATTTCTCAAACACGCCAAGTACTTCATCCTTGGTCTTCGACTATAGGCCCATATCTTTCTTGACGATCATCAATGAATGTCAAGAAGTACGGCTCCCCGGTGGGACTTTACTCTCATAGGACCACATAAGTGCGTATGCACTAGTTCAGGGCGATTGTCCTTTCGTGGAGATTGGAATCTTTGGAAAGACACCCCGTGTTGCTTTCCTACCAAATAGTGAGTACATGTATCTAAATGTGTACCTTTAATGTCCGCACGGCCTTTTGCTTAGCAAGAACTTCCATCCATTTTATGCCCATGTGACACGGTCTCTTGTGCCACGTTCGATGAAGCTTCTTCGCCACGATTAAACGCTTTTTACACAAACTAGCCTGTGTTTTTGTAAAGAGAGCAAGTTTTCTTTCCTCCTCGCGCTACAATGGAACCTCTCGCCGGTTTCCATACCCCGCTACCAAACGAGTTTACAAAGCCATCGTCATCTAATTTCCCAAATTAAATTAGGCTTAGCCGTATGTCGGGGGACATGTCTTACATCCTTGAGTGTCAAGGTGTAGCCGACATTGGTTTCTACATGAACATCTCCAATGCCTATAATCTTTGAGACGCTTCATCGTTACCCATCCTTACTTCACCGTATTCACCACGGTAGTAGGTAGTGAAGAATCCCCGTCGCGATTGTGGACGTGATAGGATGCTCCCCATCTATCACCCACTCAGATATCCCGACATGAGGTACTAAGATGGCAAGACACACCACAATCGACACAATTCCCACTTAGGTCGCCGACTAGTGCGGTAGTATCTCTGCTTGTGTTTCCGCCTTCCTCCGCACCATGTCTTCATGTACACGCTATTCTTCTCATCCCTCTTCGTTGTTCGCACTCATATCCGAAGTGGCCTTTGGTGGCACAATAGTAACATTGCCTCTCCGCCTTAGGAGTTCTAGCTTCACCCCTAGATTTATTCGCCATCACCTCTAGAACGAGATGGTTTTACGTTTCGACCTCTCCCCGTTTCTCTGTGAAAGGATCTCCGAGTGAGAGGAACCGCTTCTTGTACTCCTTTCTAGTCTCCTCATTCAACAAAGACGTGGTAGCCATCTCCATGGTAACAATTCCATCCTTGGGTCGCTCCATGTAGAGAAACCGCTAATGTCTCCCAACTTTTCGGGTAGAGCCTAATAGAAACAAAGCCTCAACTTCGTCTCCCAAATTGATCTTCATCAAATGCATCCGATTGATGATATTCTCAGTACTTCATTAAGATGCTCAAACATTGAAGAACCTTCTTGGTACTTCGTGGTTCGCAAACTTCTTAACGACTAGCACTTTGTTTCCACCGACTTCCTCTCATACAGTGTCTTCGAAGTTTCTTCCACGCATCGAGTCGTAATCTCTTTTAAGGACACATGGTGAAAGACACCGCCATCAATCCACTGTCGAATGTATCCAATCGCTTTACGTCAAGCTTTTTCCACCCAAAATTTCATCGGGCCTTTTTCTCGGTTTTACTCCCTCATTCTCAATGGGAAGTGCCAAGTCCTTGCGATTATAGCAAGTCTTCCATCTTGGCTTTCCGGATGGTGTAGTTCTTCCTATTCGGACTCATCATGCGAGTGTTTACCGAATGGTCCATCTCTACAAGTTATTTAACCTCAAATCTTCTCTCGAATTTCAGCTCAAACCTTCTTCACCCAAGATTCGGATAACACCCTAGGCTATTCTAACCAAGGCTCTGATACCACTTGTTGGGGATTATACCAATACCAATCGATTCCCCCACTACACAGATAACTTGTATATGAACACAATTCAACTCCGGACAAAATCTAAATATCAACTACAACCTATACTAACATGCCCAACTCGCTAAACAACTATTAACAACAGATAATAATATAAAGCAGTAAAAACAAACCACAACACAAAGATTTACCGTGGTTCGGCCAATGATGCCTACTTCCACAAGAGCTAGTTCTTTATAAAGTGGGAAGGAAGATTACAATCTCTCATTTTCAGTCTCTCACCTTACTAGATCACTCTTATCTCTTTACAGGGTTGTATCTCTGTAAATGTTATTTCTCAATCTTGATAGCTTTCAAGATTGGGTTTCTCTCTTTGTTTTAGTCTGGATTCCAATCCTTCTGACTTGGTTAGGTTCGGTTTTCCAAAACCTTGATTTTGGTTTTTTTTTTTCAAAAACCAAATTTCTCATGATTCTACCGTGGCGAGGCCCACGAATTAGACTCGGGCGCTGGCGCTAACGCATCGAGTCCGAGCGGGTTGCGCTAACGTGACGGAGTCCGAGCGCGCTGGCGCCGCCTCGACGAAGCCGAATTTGCTCCGTTTATCTCCAACTCTGTTTCTCTCCTCATGTGAGGGATAACTCCAACAAACCCTCCGTCTTGACTCTTATTTCTTTCTCTCTTCTTGAAAACGAGGAAGTAGAACTTGCCATGCCTGTGGAGTAAGTTTGGCGCGAAATATTTGCACGTACTGCTTCTTCTTCTTGTAATATTTGCACGTACTGATGACACGTACACTTAAAAGAGGTTCATATAGACTTCAAGCCAATACTTCCTACCCGTTTTTTGCTGAGGCAAGCTTTCGTCAACTCGATGATGTCTTCTTGCAGGCTTGCACAATATTTCTTTTCATTTCTCAAACTTGCTGTTTTTTTTATTCTCTCTTTTTAATGTATTTTAAGTTATATATACATGAACTGGTAATTACTGATTCAATCAAAACTTGGGTCTTATTAGTTCACAAAATTTAGCAAAGATCAGTGTTGACTAGATCATAACTGTGAAGTGCTTGGTTCACACGCAGTAAGATTGTTATTATGTTTTTTTAAGTCTTTGGTGTCTTAATAATTTGATTGTGGAAGAGTTTCGTAAACAAGAAAAATAATGATAAACTAGAGATTAATTAACTTAGGGGTCGTTTGTTTTTCTGAGCCTATGAATGCTGAATGCTGAATGCTGAATGACTCATTCTCTGAATGCTAAATGCTGATTGCTGAATTCTAAAAAACATGTTTGTTTTCTGTTAGAATAACCTGGCTCTGAAGGCTCAATATAAATCATTCGGACAATTTTACTCATGCTATCTATTTTAAACACTAACTTGATTTCTTGTTAAACAAAATATATATTATATTTGAGGAGAAGAGATGGATTATCGAAAAATAAATGATAAATAAATTTATTTAAAATATGCTTTCACAAATATATTTTAACAGTTTATTTTTCATATTTTGTTTATTTTCGAATATATATATATGTAATTCTATTTTTAACAAAGTGGATATCATTCACCCAAAAAAATGAAAAAACCCGTGACGCCAACATCAAATTTTGAAGAACTTATTTTGAAGCCATAAAAATCAAGGTAGGAAAGTAGATGGGTTCTTAAGAAAAGGCAAGAAGAGACTTTCTTGTTTCAAGTATTAGAATTTGAAAGATTCAAATTTTGGTCTTTGAATCTTTGAATGCTAAAAGTACCACTGAATGCTTAAACTACTTCAAAAAAACAAACAAGTTTTGAACTTCTGAATGCTTAAAACTTAAGTTTAAGAGGCTCTGAATGCCTGAATTCAAAAAAAACAAACAACCCCTTAGTATACCAGGCTGCTTATTGTATAAACACTTTGCATGTACATGAATCTATTTTATTAAGTAATGCAACCTTGTTGTCAAAGTCAATTGTATGAATTCTAGTAGACACTAGCTAGAAATGTAAGGAAAAAACAATTGAAACCATTATCATACATGGATTGAATAGTTTAGGACAACTATACTATGAAAGAATGCTAATATTCATTGGACAATCCTATAAACAATTTTTAATTTTTGAGTATGCAGGGGTTCTTCCCTTTTTGGTTGACTTGGTTTATTATTGATGTTAGAAACTTGATTCGTTATAGATTACATAGGAAGAAAGTGGCACGCAGTCGCCGACATGAAGTAATTATGCATCTAAAGAAACTAGAGTTCAATATCTAGAGGTTTTAATTTTCTGCGACAAAGTATATATAAAGTTAGAAGCATATCAATTTTGAAACATTACTAGCTCCCTGATTAAAAAATCAAAGATTTGTTATTTAATGGATCAAGAAGCAGTTCTGCTCTGAAGAAGGGTATCTTCAGACAGGACGGTAAAGAAGATAAAGCACAGTATTTGTGGATATATTGGCTGTACTTCTTTAGCGAAATCTTGTAAGGTAGTTTTCAATCATTACTCGGGAGAGTAAGCAAGGTTAATTCTTTCTCCAGAACTCAATATGCCACTGCTGCTTTCTCTGTGCCTTACGCATGAGCTCTTTGTATTGGTGCCTTGTGGTTACAAAACTTAATATTCTTCTGAAAATTTTATCAAACATAGAAGAGGAGAATCTAGTTTTTGCTTGTCAAAAATGGCCTTTGGTTGTCAAAAGGACAACTCCTTAGCTTACAAAGAAGACCATATCATGATTGTACATTTGTACCCTTTGTTTCCCTCGAGTCAAAAATATCTTTTTGCACTATATCATAGAGCAGTATTCATATGCAATAACATGTCTTTATCACTTTATGTACAACACTGCTGCTCCTTGCTAAAATAGGACACGGAAATCAAACTTGCCTTGCCAGCCACTTTGCTCAATGCTATAACTTAAGATAGCATCCAGTGATCATAGTAAAGGGAATTTGTTCCTTCAGAAATTGGTTCTGGTGATTTGATTCAATTACTAGCCTTTTGTTACAGTGCACCTATGACATTACTAATCTGTTTGGTTCACTGCATCATACAGACTCAAACAAGAATATGGCTTGGAGAAGTGCTGAAGACAAGATTGGATGAAGAGATAAGTGTTACTGATTTACTCGCTGATGGAATATTGTTGTAAGTTCTCGGATGCTTTTCTCGTGGTTTTTATCATTTCTACTATGTTTGTTGTTTAGGTTAGGATTATACAAAACTTTCTTCTATACAGAGTAGATATTGGAAAAGGCAGGTTATAAATGTTTAGATAAGTGAACAGGAGAGTCAACTGGTTCAGTTCGGCATCCGCTTCACGACTACTCTTCTTTATCTGTTATGGAAAGTGGATTAAAGAGAAATATCAGAAACACAAAATCTTCCGTTGACTGTATGCTGATGGTTTTACCATTTATTTCTTTTATAGATTTGAAGTGTCTAAAGTTATGTGGAAAATGCTTTTGACAAAGTTTATGAAGCTTGGATCCTCAAAGGCATTTTTCTCTAAATCAGTGGGGCATCTGGGAAGAGTGTTGGGAGGTACATGCCTTACTCTAATGTTCACTCGTTTCTCAAGGTAGGATGCATTGTTTTCCTTTTTATTATTTATTTTTGTAAGTTCATTATCATTTATTTAATAAAATGGTAGGGGTTTGTAAGTTCATTTTCCTTTATTCACCAATTTACCTTTTTGTTATATTTTGTTAAGAAATGTGGTTAAACTTCTTTGTTCACTGATTTGAGTCACTTTGCATATGTGAAAGGTACTTGTAATACTTTGTATCATCGAAGCTCTTAATTATCAGTAAGAAAAACCCTACTTACTTAAGGATATTGTGTTACAGATCTAAAGACCTGATAGGCCCATGCATCTAATTGACGTAGTTGTAATCAGTATTTAACTGCAGAAGACGGATGTTTTGGCTCTCTCCTCATTATATGTACTGTCTGTTTACACTGTTAATCCTTTGAAAGTCTAGTCTTTGCCGGTGAACCAAACATGGTCTAGTCTTTTTTCTCCAGTAAAGTTTTTTTACTGCAAAACAAGCGCATATAGACCACCATAATATGGTGGCGAATAACAATATCCTCCTTGCTATTCTGTCTATGGCTTGTATAGTCTACTCTTTGACTTGTTACAAACTTCAGTACTTTGAGTTCGATTGGTTTCAATGTTTTATATAGACTAAATTGAGGAAAAGAAATGATTTTCTTACTCTAACTTTGTATTGTTCCAGTTTAGCTTGAATATCTCATTAGTCATTCCTTAACCGACCTTATAAGGAATGAAGAATGAGAAATCTAAAATGCCAAAACGGTCCATTTAACCTCATTTTTATATATGTTAAAAATCTTCCAGTGATTAATTGAAGTCTTTTCTAACTTTTTCTCCTTTCCTCGTCTTTAGATCTGCCAAGTCTTGGGATTGACTGGTATCGATCTCTTCTCCCCGTCAGATGTTGTTGAGAAACGATACTACTGAAGAGTTTGTTTGTGTATTCGTTACCTCTCAAAGAAAGCCAGATCTAAAGATTTAAATGTAAGAACCTTTACAAAAAGTTCAGTGTGAAGTAGTAATTATGTATTCGATGATTAATTTTGTATTCGATATGATTTCTGTTACCACTTTTACATGAAAACACTCTAAGTTAAGGGAAATCTGTTCTTTTGGTAGGTTCCAGATTTTGATGTTGTTACCTATACGGTAGCGATGCCCAAAGATATGGTTAAAGGCATTTGTAATAGCTTGGTGCAATCACAATGTAGATCTTCAGTAAATTCTGCTGGCTGTAGTACATACATTCTTTCAATACCAAAATATGGACAGGTTACCTCTAAGTTGCACTCACTGGTTCAAGGAAAAAAGGAAGTAGGATACTCACATAGATACATTGTGAAAAATTTATATCCAATATGTATTACTCGCTTTTAACTGTTCCTCCATATATTTTTTATACTTTTATTTTGCTTTCTAACTGTGCAATTTGCACTTCTATTGCAGAGATACTGGGCTTTTGACAATGGAAGACATTATGATTCTTGCTCTGAAGAATCTGATAGCACAGATAGCAATTATCAGGTATTTGGATATTATATCCCTGCTTCAACTATTTCTTGTGGTGGTGCATCCCTGTATTCAGATGCAGAGAGTTCAACTTGAGGAAGTACCCTGGACGGGAGAACTATTTATCACAAAGTTATCAATCAGGTGATCAGGATGAGGAGATAGATCGGGCGTAGTCATGGTTCATATGGTCTTTTGGAAGCCAAGGGTTCTCTTGATGCACTCAATCTGCTAAATGATAGTAATCAGTTTGCCGACACTCTGCCGGGCGTATGCTATCCCCTTCAGGCCTTGATTGTCAGATAAATGCAAGGATTTTGTCTGGGAACAAGGAAGCAGTAAAAAGAGCTCTAAGTTACCGTGGTCCTCAAAGTGATGAATATTCTGCACTGAATCAATGTGAAAATGAGTTTGCATATAATTTACACAGGGAAGCAACTTTTCATGAACCACACTCAATTTACAAGACCACAACATCTCAGCTTGGGAGGGTAGCTTCCGAGGAACTTGAAGATGCCAGTTCAGCCTCTTCTGAGTTATGTGATCTGGACGACACCAATTTGGAGATCACGTTTGAAGGAAAGCATGCTTTCAGCAAACCCTATATAGTACTTCCACAGCATCAGAAGAGAGTTGAATATCACACTCCAGTGGACTCAACAGTGAATACTGATAAGCGACAGATTCACTTAAACTTGGAGGAAATTGATCCCACCAAACCTCTTTTAACCGAAGAATGTCAGTTGGAAATAATATCACATGGAAGTAATGGTCTCAAAGCTTCTAAATTTGATACACCACATAGGACATCTGCTAGTTATACTTGTCAATCTCCTATTAGAGTTTATAGGGTATTAGATGGCACAAATTTCACTTACCCTCCACTAGACAATGTTAAGGATTCTGGTTCCGATGTAAAGGGACCAAACACAGATGTAAGAGAGGACCTGAGAGTATCTACTAGTGAAGGTTTGAATGCTAGTATAGTGGCAACTAGAGAAGAAAAGTGCAGTGACCGTGATACTTATGTGCCGAGTGTGATTAATGTGGACGTCTCTGTTACTTATCTTGGTGGTGGTATTGCCTTGTTCCCTTGCATGCAAACACAAGAGAACAATCCCAGTGTAACATGTACAGGTTCAAATGTTTGCCAATAAGTTCAAAGTGACCGGCATCTTATGGTTGAAAATGAAGTGACAACAGGATATCCAGCATGTACAAATCATAACGAATATATTGCTTGTGTGGCTAAAAATAAGGTGAGTTGCCAATGAACTGCGTTTTTATTGAAATTGCACAGGTAGGAAGGGGGGGTTACTGGGTTGTAGTTAGTGAAACTGTGTGGACTACAGGAAAGCAGTTTCAGCATTAGGTGATCGATCATATTTATGCAAACTGTCTGAGATAAAAGTCATTACATCACAATAGTCGGCCTAATTATAAGGGTGTATGTACAGCATGTTTTATATGTTAACTTATACAAGTGAACAGAAAATATTTGGTCCAAGTTGTAGTTTGAGCTGGTTATGGAACAACTTGTCTTGTTCGGTGCCTTATGCAGAGCTTGCTTGCTTGCGAACTTGACTCGTTCTCGTTTTTAAGAATGGAGATTAGCCTCAAAGTTCCGTCACTTTGTAGAATTTGCATAGTTGCGTCTATGTAAGTTTCAGAGCCAAGACTGCGTAATCATTGTATACATACTGCTACCCTGCTAGGCTTTTCAAGTTAGTTTTGGTGATTAACTTATATTTCTTAATATCTTTGCAGTCGGATTCCTATTCAACCATATATCTGTTCGACAACTAAAAAATTTCATTACTGTGTCCCAAACACTATCGTGCATCCTTTCATGAAAAAAGATTTTTTGTTCTTGTGACACTAGGTTTGTTTTTATTTGTTTTAGGGTTAACTAGTATCACCCCACTAGATGAGTCAATTAGGGTCTCCCCCCAAGTACACACACAAAAAGTCAACTTGGGTTGACCGTGTTTTTTTTGTGTGTATTGGGGGGTTGGGGGGAGACCCTAATTGGCCATCTAGTTGGGGGGGAGACCCTAATTCCTGAAAAGATTTTATATCTACAACTGTGCGTGCTGAAATTCCTTGATGTAAAGAGAACTTGTGGTGCACTGCAGGAGGAGGTAAAACTTGAACAAGTGGGGAGAGTTGTTGGAGCATCAGATTGTAAGCCACCCAGAAAAATACTTTTGAAGACAGTTGCTGGGGGGATGCCGCTTGTAGGAGTGTTTTTCCTCTTATTTCACATCAGGTACGTTCAAGCTTCTGATCTTCTTCTCTAAACTACCTACCCTTTCTTTTATATTGTAGTCACATGGATTCTTCTCATTCTTTGTTACAGGACCAATGGTAGAGAGAAAATCAATGAGACAAGTGTACCTTCGACACAAGTTGGGAAGACAAACAATTGGGGGACATCCAGAAAAACTACAGAACCTAGGGACAGGACTGGTGGCATTTATCCTGCTGAAAATCTGAGGTTTTAGGAATTATAACCAAGAAAAGATACACGTGCAGGTGAATACAGGTTTAGGTGTATACATGTATATTGGGAGGCAGAAGATAAATATGTAAACTAGGGAGGTACCAGTGATATTAGATTATTAGTGAATGAAGTAGGATAGATTTATTGGATTATTACAAACAACTATAATGCAACATACTTTTGTACTCTCACAAGTTTGAACTAGAAAACGTTGTCCACACTCCACACTACTGTCGAGTTGGAAGTTTATTCCTAGCTGTAGAATATATGAATTTATTATTTAATGCATGTAAAGTATTTCACATGTCAAGATGTCTCATAATAACTGATACCAACAATTCGATTCGACAAAATTCTTGGAATTTGATTGTTTTTCTGATAATATCTAACTTTTGGGGAATCTGACCTATCAGCAATGTCGATATGGGCTGTGTTTGGTTATCAGCAACTATTTCCAGGTCGTATTGGACTGAAACAGAGCATGTTTCAAGTGGTTGGTAGGTGTTTCACCGCTACAATCCACAAAGGGGATGCACATTCGGTGAAAGCTAGCTTTGCTGCCTTTTCAGAACTGCAAAGTTTTACATGCAACTTGTAATTGCTAGGCTTTACGAACGACTTTAGAGGTATAAAGAGTATAACTTGAAACAGTCCTGTTCTAGTTCAAAACTATCCATTGTGCAAGGCTGCAAGCTAAAATTTACATGGAAAAGTTTACAAGTAAAACATGCAGAGCGTAATTATTAGTTTGTGGGCATAGGTACCAAACCACTTAGCAATTAGCAGCAACTTAGCATCACATAAAGCTCCCTCATTAAGTATCGCCTAAAATTCCATTGTTCATTTTTATTTCAGCTATGAGAATTGGATCACAGTTACTTTTTCTGAAAATATCGAAAGCAAAAAAAGAGATAAATGCTAAATGTAAGATAGTCCCTAATCTACATTCATAAGATAACTTAACACCCAACATAAGTCTTCAACAGGAAATAATATGTGACCTTTGCACGCAATGAACAATGTAAAATATCCAAAACCTGACACATACTCCTCTGATCTTGTTAGAAGAAATTAAAGTACTGTAATGTCATCTTACAACTATACCACAAGAGTATTTGTTGAAAATCCAACTTAAACAACCATTC
This sequence comes from Coptis chinensis, assembly GCF_015680905.1. NCBI lineage: Eukaryota > Viridiplantae > Streptophyta > Magnoliopsida > Ranunculales > Ranunculaceae > Coptis > Coptis chinensis. Next base: position 6,286,348 of record NC_141456.1, on the reverse strand, counting down.
TCGTATTGTTTCAGGAAGTTTGTTGAGATTTGCGGCCATTTAAGTACCATCCACATTGTACATTGCTGTAGTGGGAAATCTTCTGGAATGAGTACGTAACACCATTCTAGTACTAAAAGATTTAAAAAAACTGCCTACACCTAACAAAAAAAACCAACAAAACAAAAATCAAAAAATCAAAAACCGACTCCAAATAGTTTAGAGTGGCTTGCCATCATATAACGTTTCATCCTATATTCCTATACCAAGGTTGTGCACTCCAAATCAATATGGAGGATAAATCCTTTTAGAGAATTAAGTTTGGTTTAGTGAAAGAAAGGATGCTCAAGCGCTTGGCGAGCTGTAATACGTTCTGATTGATCAATGTCCAACAATTTGTACAATAAGTTTATAAAGGTTCTATGGTGTCGAACATGTTCGTCAACCAGAACTTCTAGATAATCAAGTTCTTTTACAGTTTTAATACTCTCTCTTGAAACTGCTCCTTCAGGCCAGTTCAACCTCTCCCTCTTGAAATACTTCTTAGCACCACCTTGACTAGCTCTTTCTGCCATGTGCGTTGGTAGAGGTCCCAACACCCTTTCCATCATAGCTAGATGTTCCAAGTTATCATGTGTATTGAACAACGATTTTCCAGTGCACAACTCGAAAAGTATGCAACCGACACTCCATATATCACAAGGATAACTCCATCCTAATCCTAAAATCACCTCCGGCGCACGATATTGCCTTGTCGAAACAATAGAAGTATGGTGTTCATCCTCAAATATAGAACTACCAAAATCAATTAGCTTTATCTCACTCTCCTTTGGTTCCCACCATCCATTATAACGGGAAGAAATCCTAACATACTCAGAAGACACGAGCAGGATATTCTCTGGCTTCAAATCTGTATGAACAAGTTTCAAATCATGCACGTATGCTACAGACTCCAAAAGTTGACGCCCAAACTCCTTAACAAGATCTATATGATATGGACAATGACTGTTTTTACGTTGGAAATCATATAAACTTGGCCCAAGCTTCTCAAAAACAATACATACATGGTTGTTATATTCAAACCAATATCGAATCTGGACACAATGCATATCACTGTCTTCATGCTTACCAAGAAACTCAAGTATATTAATTTCCATCATGGCCGCATCCCGGTATTTAGGAATACTACGAACAACCTTAACTGCTACATAATCTTGCCTTTCACGATCCCAACACTCTAAAACTTGCCCAAACGTACCTTCACCCATCTTGTCCAGGATTTTATATCTTTCAGTCAGATTTTCTCCAAGATTAAAATCATAATGACCTTTACCATCTTCACCCGAACGTGTTCTTTTTCTAGATTGACTATCCATATCTTGTATGCAAAAACTTACTTGTAAAGTGGAGAGAACGTAAATTTTTTGAGACAACGGTCTCAAATAAAAATAATTTTTAGGAACAATAGAGTCTGTACGTGATCTCCTGAAATACTCTCGTGAGTCGTCTACTGTAATGCGACAAGTGATTTACGTCGGGCCTTCTTTCTACTTATATAGGGAAAGTTTTTGAAAATAATAGTTGGAGTTTGAAATGGAAACCAAACCCAATTAGGAAAGCATTACGGATCCGGTTTTGACACTTTTGAAGTTTTGAGTCCAATCCCAATTGGGAAATTGAACCGCTTGACATGCCTTCAGCCCACAACACTTGGAGGTGGTCTGCATGACTGCAACTAATTGCTGAGTGATTTTTTGCTCCCAGCTTGGTTCCTCCAAGCGTTCCAAGGGAATTATCAGCCACACATTTCATTTTTTCCACAAAAAAAGAGTAGTTACACTTGGCACAAAATCCTCAAAATTCCAAATTTTATTAGTTTGTCCCTAAGAAAAACACTATGGATGCATTAATAACAAGCTAACAAGAAGATGATATTATTGTAATTAACACGTTTTTGCGGGAAAAAAGATGAAAAAGAAAATACGTTTGTTGGTTTATTCTATTTTACATTTTTTTTTATTTCTTCTTTTAATTTTCATTATGAGAGACAAATTAGTAAAATTGGAAATTTTGAGGATTTTGTGACAGTTATAATTTCCCTCTTTTTGTGAAAAAGATAAGACGCGTATGGCTCAAAATTCCTTTGGAGCACTTGGAGGAACCAATACTGGGAGCAAAAAATCACTCCTAATTGCTAACCTGGTAAAGGGACATTCCAAAATCCAAACCATCATCTGATTATTGGGCCAGAAGTTGGGTTGGAGGTTGGACACGAAAGATTCACCTTTAACACAAGGCTCATAAGTGAAGAAGGCCTTGGAAGCGAAAATGAGAGATTAACAAAAAAAAATCACACTAGCATGACGAAGATATCTCCAGTTCAAGCTCTTTACGATCTTTGCAAGAAGACATTCACTACTCCAACACTTTCTCCTTCTGCACAACCAATCCAGAAACTTTGCTTTCTTCTTAGTATGTATTACCCTTCACTTCTTTCTTTCTTTAACACTCTTTATTATCTTCTTCTTTTGTAGTTTTAACTTAAATTTCACTTTTTTATTGATTCTTATTCATTTTGTCTTATAATTTGAAGAAATTTAGTCTTGGGAATGGTCAAGAACAGGTTTTAAGATCACTTATCATTCTTATTTCAAGGAAAGAAAACGACTTTTCCTCCCCCCTATTGTTAACTAGAATATGCCCCGTGTCTTAAAGACACTCACCGGCATGCCTTTGGCACGTTTCACCTATGCATTAAAGGCCTTTGGCACTGGTTGCAATCATGTTTGGGCATGCATTCAATACCTCCATGAGTAAATTCTAAGACAACGAATAGGATGATTTTACTCCAAGATGTTTGCATCAGTGAGTATTCAACACACTGGTTTGACTGCTAGCCTTTGGGAACTGGTTCCCGAGTTTGATTCACCCCAATAGCAATATTTGTTTTAATCAATTTTATGTTGTTGCAATAAACAAAACAAAACACAAAATGATGTTAAAGCGACTCGAACTGTTGACCTGTTGGCGTTACAGCCGGCTCATGGATCAACTTTGCGGCACATTTAGTTAATAGCTGCCAACACGTATCAGAGAAAATAAGAGCACAGGTTCTAGATTCGATCTGGACCGTCCTTTGTTTGTTATTTTGTCTTTTAGTGAGAAAAAAAACCCTATCTTATTAGATAGATGATTAAGGTGAAGGATTTTTATTAATGCTCGGGTGTGATTTATTCTCTGTAGATACTATTGGTCCAGCTGATGTTGGGCTTAAAGCGAATAATTTAGACGATGATCGAGGACATGGTTTCTTTGGTTTCAACCAGTTCAACAGAATGGCTAGATGGGCTCAACCAATTACATACTTGGACATCCATGACTGCGAGAGTTTTACGGCAAGTTCAGCTACTTCATGATTAATTTTCTTGTAATTTGTAGCTTAATAGGAAAATGTTGTTCAAGTCATGAGAATTGTTGTGGACTTGGTAATCAAGTAATAATATGCTATGCAGATGTGTATGTTCTGCTTGCCAACTTCATCAGTAATTCCACTCCATGACCATCCAGGAATGACTGTTTTGAGCAAGATACTTTATGGTTCCATGCATGTGAAAGGATATGACTGGGTTGAACCTGCCTGCATAAAAAAGACCAGCGGCTCTCAAGGTAGACACAAACTTCAGCTTAACTATCTGAAGCAACTTCTAAGAATATCAGGAATATGAAAATAAGTTTGCACTTTGTAGGTGCTCGAAACAACGTGTGAGTTCCAAGCCTGTGACTGTATCCTCCTTTCTACTGAAATTTTTGAAACAAAGAGTATGGACTTATTTTGGCATGGTTCATAGTGGTAGTCATTTCCCATCACATACTTGAGATTGTAGTTATCTTTCTTTTCCCTATCAAAAAATTGGCTGATGTGTATAAAGAAAAGAGAGATAGAAGACTCTCATTTTTCAACGAGATTTTTAGGGTGTTTCGGTCTAGGAGGTTTTCTGCACTATTTTGGGCCATGGGTTGAGCAAATTCTAGTAATGCTCAGCTGGTACTCTCAGACAGTTTATTCTTTTCTTTTCTGTTTTCCCTTTTTTGTTAGAAACACCAGTCTCATGCCAAAACTCATGTTTTGTTTAAATTTGTGGGACAGTGCAGTTCTGTTGCGTGATACTATGTAGTGGATTCATCATTTCATGAACGCACACAATGATTTATCTCTTCTCATGTTTTTAACAGACTTCTAGGACGATTTGAATTAGATTTTAGTGATCAACTAGATGAAGTTGATTTACTAGCTTGTATGAACTGTGGAGTCCTAGAAATTGTTGCCATAGAGATAAGATAGAGGCTTCATCACCCTTGGAGGGACTACGTGTCAATGTACCCATTGGTCCTCTTGGAAGCTAGATAGAATCACTGCCATACCAGTAGCTCATTTTTGCTTTGTAAATTGGATCGATGGTCTTGGTCTAAGTGAAAGTTTCCTTTCTAAATGCAGTGAGATTAGCAAAGTTGGTTGTGGACAAAGTTTTAACAGCCCCATGTGAGACCTCGGCATTATTCCCCAAGCATGGGGGTAATATACATTGCTTCACTGCTGTCAGTTCATGTGCTGTTCTTGACATCCTTGCTCCTCCCTACCTGGACGCTGCTGGAAGGAAATGCACCTACTACCATGACTATCCATATTCTAGCTTCTGTAAGTACAATATTGCCTAAAGTCACTTTTCCTAACATCATCTTGAGGTTGTATTAACGTCTAACTTTTTAAGTCGATTGTAACACTAACAGCAGGGGAGAAAGAATCTGAAAATTACAATGTGAAGGAAGAAGAGTATGTGTGGCTGAAGGAAATAGATACACCAGAAGGTCTCTATATGCGACCAGGAAAATATATTGGTCCAGCTCTTCAAGTTTAGAGTTCATCAAGTTGGTCAGTCAGTTATCTGTGTTTCCCAAGGCAGGCTATTTTAGATTTGAATATCACAGTTGTAATGCTCAGTTTTGCAAGCTGAAACTTTGCAGTGTCGACAAATGATCAGTAATTACAAGCATTTGAAGCTGTGATCTATAGTTTGAGTATACGATGCATGTCACCTTGATATACAGGAGGAAATTCTTGTGTTTCTGTGCCTTGTTAACTTGAAAAAAGGAACTTGATGTGCACATCGTGCCCTTTTGTGGTGCAGGGATTAATACAATGGATTAAAAGGTCTCTTAATATACAGTGCCCCTTTGTGATGCAACTGACCCCCTACGGCCCTATCTGTGGGGAGCTGAGAATCTGAGTTATGGTCGTATGGAACTTCATGTCCCATGGACATTCCGCTGCCAATTCTACCATCAGGGGAAGACACTCAAATAACTTTCAAATTACAAATTAGCGAGTGCTTTCGTCATTTTAGTTCTCATCCTTTTACAGACAAAAACTTGGAAGCTAGGATACATGAACAAATGAATACAACTTATGTTAGGATTTAAAAAGTTAGAATAAGCCTATGCTTATGCACTTAAACATATGCCAAGCTTATGTCGGTTGAGTTGCCTGTTGAGTTTGTTAGTTGTTGACTGAGTCTAGGTAGTTGCTATTGTTATGGTCATGGTCATGCATTGAAGAGTGGCTTAGTAGTTTCTGATTTAGTGGCGTTAGTTTTACTTCACTAGCTTGTATTTAGAGCTGCTACTCTCTCATTCAATAAACAGTGTTTACACCATTGCTGTTATTGTTAAGCTCTCACATCTCACAGGTTATAAACTTCATCCACCATGACTTATTGAAAACAGCATCAACGATGAGAACATTGTGATTAGCATCTTCAATACCTTGATGAAGATCATCACTGACAGCAATTTTGTCTTCCTCACGTACCTCAATTTGGTTCTGTGCATCAGGAGGTTCGTCTTGTTATTTTACCTTAGACCCCTTCTTCCCCTTGTATGAGCTCTAACTCAGGACCTCTGGGAACAACCGAACAACCTCCTGAAGTCTTGCAAGTGCAGTTTCATTAGTTATGAAGCTTGAGATATCAGATCCTGGAGGAAACGACCACTGAATTTGAGCCTCCAAAGATTCGATTTTAAAGAGGGATTTCATGGCTAGTTTTATCCTCTCTCGTTCAAACCTTTAAATATAGCAATCGGTAGTTGAGTAAAACATGCATGCGTCATGTCAACAAACATTTACGTACTACGTAAGACCTGGCCGAGATTACACATTCTTGAGTGAGATCATCGAAATATTCCAATTCATCGTGTTTGTATACACCAAAAATGTAACGCACTAGCAAAGATGGGGTAACGAACTAACGACCAACAATTGAACTATCAAGACTGTCCTGTTGAATAGAGTAATAGAGATGCAAAGAACCTCTGCAATCTATGGACAGTTCCCCCCATACCCACTGTTTGATTCCTTTTTCTCACATTAGCATCATCAATGACAGATTCTACAATCTCACAAACTGTGTAAACCATCTAAACAAAATTGCCCAAGTTCCTACAACGACAGCGAGAATCTGGGTGACAATTATTATTGGTATGGACCACTCATAATCAGAAATCCGTGAGCAGAGATGCAGCCGCCTCAAAATAAAAGTTCTAAATGTAACTAGTAGTAAGAGGAATGAACACACAAGGCATATTGTGCTAACGGCCAGCATAGGTTCATTAGGTTGGGTGCATGCTTAGTTCAAATTGTGGACTAGAAGAATAAGCGTATAAGTAACAAAGTTTCAATCGTTCAAACATGCTACTATTCCCTTTTGCTAAGAGATCTTTATTGCGATCTCTTATGACCTAGTATATGAAGAAACGTACCAAAACATTAAACATCATATGAGCAATAGCAACATGAACCACCAGTGTATATCTGTATTTATCACGAATATTCTCAACGCCAATAAATTTGTAAGCTAGAAATTCAGACTCATCGTTCAATCCTATAGAAGGCATGAGAAAGCCCATACAAATGCGCACCAAGGCAGCCCCGCTAAGTTTAGCAAATTGATCCTGGGCATTGGAATCGTTAGATCGACGGGAAGTTTAGCTGCAATTGAAAGCATACTCAGAGCAAAAGATTTAAGTCCGAATAACTTACACGATATCCAGTGCTTCTCATTACGAAATCCACGTACAACATCATTGAGCATAGATAGCACGCAAAAGAAAGAAGCTCCGGCTATATATAAGCCAATAACCGGCACAGGTGAAGAATACTTGGATCCATCTAAGGTTCCATTGATGCAACCACGGTTTGCCATTGTTTTGTGTGCTGTCTCACAGTCTGAGAGTCTGAAGGGCCGCTCATAAGCAGTGATCAAGTTGAAATTGTTTATATGGAGTTCACGATGACTTATTCAGTCAATGGAGTCAAATTTTGTGTGTAATTGAGGATAATTTTAATGCTGTTACAACCCATGTCACCTGATTAAAAACTGATTTTTACCTTCACATGGTTTCGTTTTATATAACAATTATAGATGTCGCCCCAAAGCAATCTTTAAGCTAATCTGATTTACGGCAAGTTCAAGTGTCCGCACCGGGCCTGGCACCTACGTTATTAAGTTCAATATAAGATTATAAGATTATTAATATTGATTATGATCAACAGGGAGTTTAGCAGCTATTTAAATTCGAAAGCAGACTTACAGAGAAACATGGTGTTCCCCTCCCTTCAAGTAACTGTCACCATGGAGTACTGACTCCTGACAGCCCACCAGGCATTTTTTAGTTATTTACTTAAAAAATCTCGGATCGGTTTGGAGTAATCACCATATAATTTTAGTTACGTACAAATATCAGCCGACGTTGCACTGCAATAAACATAGACCATTTTACATTCCAGCATATATATCAAAACCATTTCTAGTTTGCTGAAGAGATCTTTAGCTTAAGGGGCAACCAAAGCAATTAATATTAAGGAGAAATGTAATTGACAACAAAAGAAGGGGAAAACAAAATAACAAAAACAGACAATTTCAAGCCATAAACAGGGACCCTCATATATTCATTAGTTCAATGTCTCAGCAATATCCAAATAGAGGGTTCTAGCAGTAATTTACTGAACACATACTACAAAAAGTAGGCCTATGGAATCAGAGGGCACCTATGAAGAATAAGTTCATAACATGACTGCTATACTTGCATACGCTTGCAATGACAACATTACTTCATAACCTTACTGCAGCTCCAACCAAATATGGAAATGAACAAATGGCCCCAAGATTACACACGAATACAAATTTAGTATGTCTTACTAATGCTTCTTAAATCCTATAAGTTGCTTAGAAAAACACCAGACACATTTATTCACTTAAACTCACTCCAAGCTAACACACCTGAAACTAGACTGAAAGGTGATACCCAATTAAGCAGTTCCCCTAGGCCCTATCTTCAATGTTCGGGACAAAGGAGAAGGCTGATAATAACCTCTTCGGATGTCCACAATTAGGATCCAAACACGCAGGAAGCTCCTTCCAAGTATTCTCCACGATATTAAACACCACGGTCATAGTAAAATTGTACTCCATTGAGCTCAGACAAACCATGATATAATCTCCACATCCAGTGCAGGTAATTTCAGTGTTCAGGCCATTGTAGCCTTGAGACATCTCTAGGGGCATAGCTGCTATATTATTCCACCTCTTCTCCTGGCAATGAAACTCCCAAACTCGAAGAGTCTCTGCTCTGTTCTCTTCCATCAGCAACAAAATAAGAATACGACCATGGCATTCTGCCAAGTCAAAAGAGCAAGCTTGTCCATGAATGACCGGAGGAGGGTAAATAATTGCAATCTTCTTGTTGGTGTTGCAACCAACTAGTTGACCACTTGGCTCAAGGTAGTAAACCATCAAGTCTCCAGAACTATTAAATGTTGTGACACCTTCTATTTCCCTTGTAGGTGCCCACTCAACATTAATTCTGTGAGCTGGCAACAACATTTCTCCAGCATGCAACATGTTTCCCGCAACGAGGTTGTTGCTTTCGACATAGTTAGGGTCAAAGCAGATTACTGTCAAAGGAAATTCCGTCCAATTATTGGACAATGACGAGTATATGCGCATGTAAAGAAAATTTACCATCCAACAAATCTCACAAACTTCATAAGATGATCCTCTAGCATGCATTGTTATTGCCTTAAACCACTCAGTTCCAAAAACCACATCGATGTTACGTGCAGACCCATTTAATGGATTGCAAACAAAGAGCATGCCCGTTCTCGATACGCAGCACATAAGACCATTTGAGGCTGCCAGTGGGATTGATGGTATTCCAGCATCTGAGTGGATCTGTAGGCAAATGTGGCGCCATTTATCCACTTCCATGTCATATACTACATTAGAAGGGAACTTAATCCCAAGCATAAAAAACCAAGGAAGGCGATTGGAGAACTCCTTGGTGGCTTTCTTAAACGTAGGAGAGCAAATAACTGATTCCCACCTCCTACAGACAGCTTGACAACGGAAAAAGTCAGCCACAGGAAGGCGAGCCAATATGCTCTCAACAATTGCATTGTCAACTTTTCTCCATGGGTCTTGGTTGGCTAGGGCCGGAATCCTTAATCGCCATAAGCTATCTCTTCTAGCCCTCACTTTAATTCAAATACAGCTGCATCATAAAACGCCCTAGAGAATTAGAAACTAGATAGATATAAACAAAGAATCTAATCTAGTAAAACAGAAGTAATAAAGAACCACAGTTTACTCTTCAATAAGCACTATTATTCAGTTGGAGGATACAGCCATCTAACCATATGCAGTAGAAACCACGACATAGAAGGTTTAAAATTGAACTCGGAACAAAATAAAACGGACAGTCGAGTGTGTTGTGTGGTATGGAAGTTCTTAGACTCCCTTCATCTTGTTTCTGGCCATGTCTGGTACTAATAGCTAAGCATTAACCCTATTTGGTATACTAAATTAACTTTTGTGTGAATCATTTGCAACAATCTCAACTTTATGGGAGACTGATCAGATAGTAACTCGACTTAATTTATATATTTTCCCCAAATCATTGCAGATTTTCGGACCAAATTTTTGTGGCAAGCATTGCAGTCGAAAAAAGACACTATATGACAAACCACAAACCACATTTCACAAATACATCTCATCCACAACACGCAAGTATCTACCTATATGACAGGTGAGCTGAGCATAGATAGTTTGTTTGTAAACATTCTCAAATTATTACTTATTTAGACAGCATATACTCAGAGCCTACTTAGTTTGCAAGTACAGATCCTGTTTGCTATTAATTACCTGCAACTTGTCTTTCATATTTTTTCTGAAGTCATCTGAGTTTGTTACTTCCATTATCAGAGGTTAGTCTGAAACGAACAGGAGCATAGCAGGAAACACACACTCATGGTTGAGATGGAATTCTCAATTTCTAAATTTTACATTTTGAAAAACAGGGACCCAAACTCTCCCGGGCCTACAACATCAATCATAGTATAAAACCATGTACACAATGCATGGACTAAGCTTCATTAATGCAGAACGAGCAGGGGAGTTGTAGTTAAAGTGAAAGGGAGGAAAAGGAATATTGATATATAAAGAATATCAAAGTAAAACAGCTTACCATTTCTTGTTTAAAATAGCATAAACACAGAGTATCTGATAAACAATGCCAAAAGAAAAAGATGCTCTTTCCCTTATTAGGCACTTACAAACCGCATTTGATTGGTATACAAATCATCTACAAAATAATACATTAAGTACTGCAAACATCATTAATTCAAAAATTCAAAGGATCAGTGTGACGCAAACTAATAAAGATGTGATATTTTACTCGAAATTTTATGAAATAGAAAATTCTAGTCGGACGAGCAGTTCACAGAAAGAATGGCAAAAAAAGAACAAAAAGAAACAAGAATCTCCATGAATCAACTCTCAAGAACAGCAAATCTAAATCCAAGCAAGAAAGAGATAACCCCAACTATGATGAGGTTTGAATACAGCTTGTTCAAAAACAAAGAATCAAAGTTTGGACTTTAAGAGTGAAGAACCAAGACATGCATGAATGGGACAAAAGCGGAGAGAACAATAAGTTGAAAAATTCATAAAAGGCAACTTCTTTGCATAGTAAAATTTGCGTATAAGGCAAATTTGCAAAGTTTGCCTTATATTCTGTTCTCAGTTTTGATTGCATAAGATGTACCAGTTGATTATAATCAGTAAATCCAGATAAATCGACAAAAAATCGTGACTTGACCAATATTGTCCCCATATCACATACAACCATGCCAGTAAACTAATAGCACACCACACTGACTCGTAGAACAATGACAAAATCACAGATTAGCATCGCAGATATAGTTATTCAGAAACCACACCCTTCATAGCGGTGAGAAAATTTTATTTCAGGATAATCTCATGAAACATACCAATCAATTAATAAATCACTTTGATGCATCAAATAGTACATAAGCTAAGATAATTTCATTGGACAAACTACAAAGAAAAAGAAAGAAGTCAGAATTTACTATCATATTACTGGATAGGGGAATAAATGAACATAGCAATACTGAATAAGAGGAAAAGGAATGAAGAAAAACTCAGACCCTCGAAAGAAAAGAAAAGAAGACAGAGGAGTGGCGTACCTTTTCTCTGAAGATGGGTTTAGGACCACAAATGCTTACGGAGAATATAGAAAGGTATATAAAAAGGGGAAACAAAATGACACGGATAATTTCTTAAAGAGAGAATCTTACCTACCGGTGTTGGAAAATCGTAAATGCAGATTTTCCTTTTATGAACTAGTGAAATGTGTCATGTAACTCCGGTTATTTTCCTTTTGATATGTACTTGTCATGTATATTCTAAAACTCATGCCTAATGCATAACACATATTACCGCACATCATAGACAAATTGCCAATCAGATATAGCTTGTGCTAATTTGCTATAATCTTATTTATAAAGAAGAAACTATGAGGATTTTGGCAACTCTTTTAAGAAAAAGCAATAAAGTTGAACTATGCATTAGCAATGCCCACTAGAAGTCATGGTTTAAACCGAACTAAACCCTGAAAATACAGGACAAGTAACACAAGTAAACCAAGTGGACACAGCATAGGAAATTGACACAGTAACCATTGTATAATCGGTAAAGAAGTGAATCCAAGACCGTCTTTTAAGATGACAAACAAAGTTGGCAAACAAATAAACAAAGTTCCAAAAGGAAATAAGCAAAAATTAACTCTGATTTAGTAACCAAATAAGAGAAAAATATACCTTTCTTTCGTATTTAAGAGACAAAGACACGGCCTTGTTTGCAGGCTTAGTATCTGGACGGTATAGGAATCTACGACATTTTTCGGAGGCAGGTCTTGCCACTTTTGAGTCTTGTTAGAGGTTGTACATTTCTACCACTGTGTTGAACCCACTTGCCCACCAAAGTGAATGCTGCAGCAAAAGGTATTCTCATGGAATGAAGGTCCTCACATTTTCCAGCGGCAGTGGTATCTGTTTAATATTAATCAGACTGTCACAATTGGGCAATTCTATGCATATCAAGGTCCAAACTTTCTAATCATCAAAATCTTTTCAGCCTGATCAGGAGATATGTATGAAACTCCACTGGATTGCAGTACTTCCATTCTCTTGTCACCTTTGGCTAAGACTGACTGCAAATTCTTTGCATCCTCCAAATCCAGCTTAAACAATTTCAGGGAATCTCTAATGCAGGGGAAAAATGCTTGTGGCCTAACACAGAAAGGCTGGAAAACAAGGAACAATGCTTGCATATCAGTTGAAAACTGATTTACCCCCCTCTTGGAAAATGTTGCACCACCCATGACAATGCTGCTGAAAATAAATTGGTCGAGACCATCTGCAATGCTTCTCCATAAATACAAGAAATCTTTCGAGTTTAGACCTGTCTTCAAGAGATGGAGCCGGTTTCTCAAAGTATCCAGTGCTTCGACAAAATCAGAGGACTCGGTGTTTGCAGTTCCCAAAAGTGTATAGTCACCACAATCTTCTAGATTCCAACCCCACTTTTCCTTGTTCCGAACGTATTCACAGGAAAAAATGTCAAATTGTCGCAAAAGATGAGCCATTATCTCCACGATCCAGTCAGTTTCTAATTTCATCAAAAACTTCACTTCTTCCCAAAAGAAGCAACAATGATCATCCTGGTCACTTTGTACCTGACTGTTACTATCATCTTCCGCCATTCTCATCTCCATGAAGTTCACATCTTCACTCCATTCCCGCAGAATGGATTCACAGTATCTAGCAGCATTAACTGATTCACATATTTTCATTGAAGCATCATCCTCTGCATTACTGGCCATGTATATAGTTTCTGTACAGCGTTGAAGCAAAATATTAAAGAAATGCCACAGGAATCTTACGGAAGATGATCTGATAAATTGGATCCGCAGTAAGAAGCTTGGCAAAGTCTGGCACCTTTCAATCATTACTTGTGTTATCTTCACAACAGCTTCTGCTATTGGTGGTGCATTATGGTCTTCCCCACTAGTAAGGATAAACGATTCGGGCTCCAATTCTGTATATGACTTGACTTTGTTACTAATCATCCAGGCTTTTGGATTTTCCAACTCCGAACTTAGCTTCTTAAGAGCGTCCTTAAGCTCTATCTTAGCCCAGATCCTGAGCCAATCTGGCTGATCACAAAATATTGACAGAAGTGATATCTCTCTTGAAAACCCTATCGACTCCCCTGCTACATGTGCAGTTCCTAAATCAGCAAGTTTATGCATTCTGTTATTGAAGGAAATAATAAGGTCAACCAGATGAAGCCATGAATAGATAGTTTCTGATTTACTATTCTTCTCTTCGTATCTCTCAACAAGAACAGAAAAAAATCTCTTCTTCAAGTGTGCCGAAAGTATTTTACTCATCGCCAGTACCCAATCTTCCTTTGCACTACAGCCAACCAACCTTGCTTTATCAATCAAAGGCTGCAAAATGTCGTCTATCCCAACCACAAGATCCCTAGTGACTTTATACCCAAGAGCAAAAATAAACTTGGGTTGATCATGCCATTTTGAGAAATGGTGCTCAGTTCTCAATGCAATAGGAGATACCAACTCATCAATAGTCCAAAGACCATACCTATGATCCCTCTTGTGCCCTAAAACATCAAAGTTTTTCCGCTCTTCTCTCCGGGTGTGCAGATGCTGCAAAGAACATAAAGCTAGAAAGCTCTGAGAGTACCTTTCTTTTGTCCCACCTTGCATTAAAACCAATGGGTTTGGCAATTCTGAACCATTTTCACCTTCTAGTTCAGATGTTAAAAGAGGTGGTGGCCATCCTATAGAATTCAGAATAATTCTATGATCAGCAAGTGCTTGCAAGCGGAGAACGGCCAATGGTTTATCCACTCGACCATCAACTGACTTCAAAAGCATACACCATTTTGAAGTATTTTTCAACACACTTGTTAAAACATCCTCAATATCATTCATGGCTCTACAAGCTAAAATCATTTTCTCATTTTTCCATCTGTAATCAGTTCCATTCAATGCCTTTTGATTCGTTACACAAAGAACTGCATCTTCAAGATCTCCTACAAGTACTTCCAGACTCAAAGTAGTCTCTACATAACTACGAACCATACCGATTCGACGCAAGTCCTTAGCTAGAATCGACAACTCTTCACCCAAACTTCTCTTACATTTCCTCAACCCCACTTTCTCATTTCCATCTACAATCCACAATACATTAACATTAAACCCAAACTTCATAAACACATATATAACAATAAAAAAGCATACTTTATATGAAATATAAGCAAAAATATACTAACCTGAAGATGGCTTGAGCTCAAAGTCACGAAACTTGATATTGAGTTGATGAAGAACAGTTTTGCAGAGTTTGAACGAGAAGCCCATTGTGCAATGAGTGAAGAAAGAGTTTTCTGAAGAGTTGTGAGGTTTCTATCCAAATCTCCACACTCTATCTTCATATGTGTAGAAACAGATGAAGCTTTATATAAATCATCTTGGGTCTTAAAATGTTCATCTAAAGAAGTTAACAAGTTTGAGGAGAAACCTGTTATTGGCTTTGGTAATACAAGCAAAGACTCCATTACTGGAAAAAAAGGTTGCAACTCTTTTTCTTCTTTTATAGTAAAAAAGATAAATAGTAACTGATCTTATTTTTTTTTTTTTACCAATAATAACGTATTTAGTACTCTTGTTTGTTCGTTACTTATCATACTACCAACGTACCACATGATTCTTTTTTAACCAATGGGTAAGACCTAATATCGTAATATTTCTTCTGATTGGTTTTTTGTGTTCGGTAGGTTTAGGCAGGGCTAGAAATGGAGCGGGTTCGGGTCGGATTCCCACTCAAAACTCTTTACTATATTTGGATCCATCTGGATTCGGTTTGGATTTTGGATATTCATTAAAAAACACTAAAAAATACACTATTTTAATGATTTTCATATATAAATTAATTGTTAGGCATCAAAATATAAATTTTGTTAAAATGATTTGGGTTTTCGGATATTCGGGTCGGATTCTAGTCACAAACATAGAAACCATATCTATTAAAATGGATTCGGATATGGTCAAATTCGGGTCGCATCCCGTACCATTTCCAGCCCTAGGTTTAGCTGGTTATTTGAAAAAGAAAAAGATGGCATACTACGTAGCATAACGTTGTGTCGAAGTGGAGGGGTATTTTGGTAACCTCCACTATTTAATTAGGTTGATTTTTTTTTTTTTTTGGGGTTTTTTTCTTACAGTTTGACTCGGTCAACTAACTGTTGACCGATGGAAGTTGAAAATGTGGGGATATCGAAAATGATCTTCAAATGTGAAAAGTATCGCAAAAGAGATCTTTAAATGTGGGGTATACTTTAAATTATCCTTTTTAGAATCATAGATAGTAATACTTGAAATGGGTCAGACCTAATATCGTAATATTTCTTCAGATTGGTTTTTTGTGTTTGGTAGGTTTAGCTGGTTATTTGAACAAGAAAAAGATGGCATTTTGGTATGGGTACACACGGAAGGTGCCGGGGTCAGTCGGCATGCATGGTTGTCTTCTGGGTGTTGTTCGGAGTATATATGTCTTCAATAGTGAATGCGCCACCTCCACCAGAAATGTCATCAAAATTGTTGCTAACAATGTGGGTCATGAAGTCGTGTTTCGCTTACTTTGTGAAGGTGTTGTTTCTTTTGAGCGGACTTGCTTTAGCTTGGTTTTCGGGTCAAGTGTTGAGACATCTGATGAAGAGGTTCAGCTATGTACGTGGGGATGGTAATAATCCAAGGTTCTTGATGATGGTTGTGTCTGTTGCTAGTTGACTTAGTTCTTCAACTGGTAAATATTTGTCTAGAGGATTCTTAGTTGGGAGTTCACTTTTCGCATCAGCCATGATTTCAACTATAGTACAAAATATTCTGATATATCGCGATATTTAGAGATATCTATTCAGATTTCAGAAAAAGATATATAAATATCACAATGTGTTTATAGATATATACGACTGTAAATATCGGTGATATTTCGATAATATTTGTAATATTTGTGATATTTGAAGATATTTTGTGATATTTAGCGATATTTTGTGTATATAACAATTTTATTTAATATTTACCATTATATTTCAAATAAATATAAATAATGTATCATGATATATCAATAAATATCTACAATATCTATGATATTTTGGATATATCTATGATATTTACATATGAAGCAATGTCAAATATCTCCAAAGAGAGGGATATATCCACGATACATATCCAGAAATTGAATATCGATAAATACTCATATCCTGATATTTTGTACTATGATTTCAACTATTATAAGGGATTTGAGTGGATTCACTGAAGCGGTATTGTTTGCCTCTATAGCACTAGTGAATCGGAATGAGAAAAACCAGTTTTGTCGTTGGAGCTCTTACTGCATATGCATTTCAAAATTGGTGAGTCCCACATGACGTCAACCAACAGAGATAATAGATTGGAACAAGTCAAACAAACAATACAAATTGAAGAAGTAAAATTGGTCTTTCAGTCAACTAAAGAGACTAAAAATTAAGTGCCTACAAATTGAAGAAGTAAAATTGGTCTTTCAGTCAACTAAAGAGACTAAAAGTTAAGTGCCACATGTTAAACATAACAATGTTCAACTTCGGCTCTAAAGAAATCCCCAATATTAGAGGTTCATCAACAATGTAAACCCTTCAAAATTATTGAAATTCCCAATATTAGGAAACCCTCCAAAATTATTGAAATCCCAAACATTAAGAGGAAATGCATTAAAACCATGATCTCCAAAATTTAAACCATTCAAACCAAGACCCAAAGTTATTTAAACCCCCAAGCACAAGTCCATTTTGCTGCTGCTCATTCTCATTTACGCCCTCTCCCAAAAGGTAATGCATTCAAACCAAAGAAATTTGCATCCCCAAAGTTATTTAAACCCCCAAGCACAAGTCCATTTTGCTGCTACTCATTCTCATTTACGCCCTCTCCAAAAATCACAGTAGGGATAATTTCCGCATTTTCTTGCTGCTGCTCATTCTCATTTATGCCATCTCCAAAAATCACAGCAGGGATAATTTCCACATTTTCGACCAACCCAGGAACAATATGGGCAACTTCAGCCAACACAAGAACAATCCAACCAGGACTGTACTCATCAAAAGGAGCGCCACATCTGTCACGGACAACTTCACTAGCCAACTCAGGTACAACAATCCAACCAGTATCATCAGTTAAGGGATCTCTACTTGGAGGAGGATCACCAGGATCACTACTTCGAGGAGGAGGATCATCAGAATCACTACTTCGAGGAGGAGGATCATGAGTTATAATCTCAGGTAAGGATGACTCTAAAGCCTCCAGAAAGAACTCTACAAATCACAGACAAAACAACAACAAAAAAAAGTTATAAAACAAAAAGCAAAAGATAACACATAAAATAAGCAAAAGATAAACATTGTGGAACAAGATATTTTTCATCACAAAAGGATATATATATATTTTTTAATAGGCCACATCTCAAAACAGCAAAGAAGTCTCCATAAGCCCTCATTAAACTTTTCCACCATGCATGGATCATAAGCCTTAAGAGAATTGTGTACCTTATCGGGTTCAAATCCAAAGAAATCCCCAATATTAGGACAAAGTTCAACTTCAGCTCCAAAGAAATCCGGCAAAGGTTCAACAACAGGAAACCCAAAATCCCCAATATTATCAAACCCCCCAAAATTATTAAATCCCCAGCCAGGAGGAAATGCATTAAATCCAAAATTATTAAAACCCCAGGGAAATGCATTAAAACCATTCAAACCGAAGAAATTTCCATTTTGCTGGGCAGGGATAATTTCTACATTCTCTTGCTGCTGCTCGGTGTTAGGGATAATTTCCACATTTTCAGGAATAATATGAGCAACTTCAGCCAACACAGGAACAATCCAACCAGGACTGTACTCATCAAAAGGAGCGCCAAATATATCACGGACATCTTCTTGATCAACTAACTCAGGTACAACAATCCAACCAGTATTATCAGTTAACGGATATCTTGGAGGAGGATCACCAGGATCACTATTTCGAAGAGGAGGATCACCTGGATCACTACTTCGAGGAGGAGGATCATGAGTTATAATCTCAGCTAAGGATGACTCTAAGCCAGGAGAGACAATTCAACAAATTGTTAACTTCCTATAATATTATAAGTATATATAACATTATATAAGTCTTATATAGACTTATAATGTTATTTATATATAACATTATAACATTATACATAATGTATAATATTATATAGACTTATAAAAGATTAAAATTGAAAATAAAAAATTACATTGTTTTATTTTGTTTTTTTTTTAAGTTGAAATTTTATTGATAATGATAATGAGTTTTACAAATAATTAGGATAATTATGCAACAAACTGCACCGCAAGTCCTCTTTTTGAATTTGTGTTTTTTGTTTGTTTTTTTTTTTTTTGGGTTAGGTCTGACCGTTTGTTTAAGAATTGAGAGTGAAATACCATTATAACATTATATATAAATATAGACTTATAAAAGATTAACATTGAAAATAAAAAATTACTTTGTTTTGTTTTTTTGTTTTTTTTTTGTTTTTTATGTGGAAATTTTATTGATATTGATAATGATAATGAGTTTTACAAATAATTAGGACAAACGTGCAAAGAGCTGCGCCACAAGTCCTTTATGAAATTGTGTTTTTTTTTTGTTTTTTTTTTTTAACTTTTTTTTTTATTGAGGTATGACCATTTGTTTAAGAATTGAGAGTGAAAGAAAAGAAAGAGAGCATACGAGTTTGTTATTGGCGATTAGAATCAGGGCCGCTTCCTATAATGTTATAAGTCTATATAATATTATATAAGTCTTATATAGACTTATAATGTTATTTATATATAACAATATTATACATAATGTATAATATTATATAGACTTATAAAAGATTAACATTGAAAATAAAAAATTACATTGTTTTATTTTTATTTTTTTTAAAGTTTTTTATTGATTTAATGAGTTTTTAAAATAATTAGGATAAACATAAAAGCTGACCACAAGTCCTCTTTTTGAATTTGTGTTTTTTGTTTGTTTTTTTTTTTTTTTGGTTAGGTCTGACCGTTTGTTTAAGAATTGAGAGTGACATACCATTATAACATTATATATAAATATAGACTTATAAAAGATTGACATTGAAAATAAAAAATTAATTTGTTTTGTTTTTTTGTTTTTTTTTGTTTTTTATGTGGAAATTTTATTGATATTGATAATGATAATGAGTTTTACAAATAATTAGGCGCCACAAGTCCTTTATGAAATTGTGTTTTTTTTGTTTTTTTTTAACTTTTTTTTTTATTGAGGTCTGACTAAGAATTGAGAGTGAAAGAAAGGAAAGAGAGCATACAAATTTGTTATTGGCGATTAGAATCAGGGCCGGCTCGACCCAACTTGTGGCCTAAGGCAGAAGCTCAAAACGTGGCCTTCGTTAACTATAAAAAAAACTCTACAAAGTGAAAGTTATTAATTGAAATAAAGAATAAAAGTATTTTTTTTAGGAATATACTAGCTGTAAACCAAATATTTAAGAAGATTATGTTCACTTGAGAGTCCTATCTTTGGGTTCATAATGTGAGTAAATTAAGACCTATTTTTAAGGAAGTTTTTGGTGATTTTGTGAAGTTATAGGAGATTACGAGGCCTTCCTTAAGTGAGGCCTTAGGTGGTTGCCTTTTTGGCCTTAATGATGAGTCGGCACTTATTAGAATTATACAAACTGACCGGTTGGACTTGGGCCTTTAGCTATTTGTTTTAGTCTCATCAACCCATAAAAAATTTGTTTTAGTCGGCACTTAATGTGTGTAGCTGCTAAAGTGAGGTTTAAAGAGAACTAACAAAATTTATTGTGAAAGCAAATAGTGCGGTGATGAACTGAATGACAATTGTTGGCTATGATGGCTAGATTGTGCCGAAAATATCAATTTCTAATATAATCACCTTGCCATTAGGTTTT
Source organism: Coptis chinensis (assembly GCF_015680905.1). NCBI lineage: Eukaryota > Viridiplantae > Streptophyta > Magnoliopsida > Ranunculales > Ranunculaceae > Coptis > Coptis chinensis. The sequence continues at coordinate 6,265,887 of NC_141456.1, read as the reverse complement.
AGGAAATGCACTATTTTAACTCTTTCCTGAAAAAATAAAAAATAAAATGGTCGTATTTTGATATTAACTAACACTCTAAATACTCTACTAGTCTACTTACAAAAAAACATTTCTCATACTCTCGTTCTTTCATGAAAATCAGTGTGTCATCAAAAATCGTCTCTCAGTGAAAAAGAAAAGGACTGCTGGACTTATCAGCTACCATTAAGCCCAAACATAAATGGGCTCTAGACTGTAAACTTTCGAGCCCCGGGGCCGTGAGAAAGTTGCGTAAGGACAAAAATACGTATCGAACATTTCGCGTATAACTGACTGAAAAAAATAGTGGAGGCAACCAACTCTGGTTTGCAGAAGGCAAGTGGAGAAACCATCCATCCCCTCAATTGTTTATACTTGTGGAAGACAATTGTTTAAACCCTCCATCACCTTTGTTATACATTTAATATTCACTATTTATACAAGAAGAGAGATATAGGCATGGGATGCAAGCAGCCCAAGGAACGAGTAGCGTTCGTGCTGATTGATGGATTGGGCGATGTGTCGTTACCGAGATTTGGGTATCGTACTCCTCTGCAAGTTGCCAAGACACCCAATTTGGATGCCATTGCTTCAGCTGGAGTAAATGGACTTATGGATCCTGTTGAGGCAGGGTTGGCTTGTGGGAGTGACACAGCTCATCTCTCTTTATTGGGGTATGATCCAAGAGTCTATTATCGAGGTCGAGGTGCATTTGAATCGATGGGTGCTGGCTTGGCAATGTCCCCAGGAGATATTGCATTCAAGGTAGTTTTAGCTAATGTAGAAAATGCTTTAACTTCATTTGTAGGCGATCTTTTGTTAAATATTCTTGAATTTATTTTCGTTAAGGCGTGATATTTAACAAGTCTTACCATTTATCCATTTCAGCATTCTGTACATTATTCTTGGGATTCAATATGCAAAAAGCAATATCTTTGATAGAGTTATGGATAATTAAGTAGCATGAAGTTGCATTGTTGTTTTGTATTAAATATTCAAATAACTGGACTGCTTCTAAGTAATTAGCTTGTTTCGGATAATTGATTGAATAGCTTGTTGGTGCTGAAAGTACTATGTATATGCATAGACTTCACTCTATTAATATGGTTTGGGCATTCCATGACTTACTCTTCCCTTGGCTTCTGCCTGAAGGTGAATTTTTCATACTTGGTTTCTCTATACCGGAATCCTATGACAAGTTTGTCAATGCAAGTTTTTGTTGATTTCTTCATATAATGTTCATATAATGACCTATCACTATCTTTAGTCGAACTTTGCAACATGGGACGACAAAACTGGAATTGTTACTAGCAGAAGGGCTGACAGGCACTTTGAGGAAGAAGGTCCTATCTTCTGTGCAGCATTGGATGGAATGAAGCTGCCATCTTATCCGGGATATGAAGTTAGAGTCAGGTGCAAATTCTTTGTAAATTAATTTTGAAGTAACATTAAAGGCGAATCGGAGCTGATTACAATTTTAAGTTAAAGTAGATTTACCAGCAGTTACTTTTTATTGAAGTACTGAAATTGATTATGCTCTTTTGTAAAGATATCTGCATGTAGTCTGTTGCTTGAGATAATTTGAGGGCATTATTTATTTATGTTGGATACATTGCTATACTGATTTGTCTTTGAAGAGGATAAACATTTATTTCGTACATCTTTGAAGAATGTAATCTTCGTCAGAAGTTTATGCTCTGAAGTTTGAAACCGTATGTTTTCCACTTTTCCATCAGATATGCCACAGAGCACAGATGTGGAGTGGTTGTAAAAGGGCCAAAGTTGAGTGGAAATATATCAGGAACAGATCCGTTGAAGGACAACCGCTTACTTTTGAAAGTTGAACCTCTGGATGATACTGATGAAGCAAAGCATACTGCTGCAGTTGTCAATGAAGTATCCAAGGAAATCTCACAAATTCTTGTCTCTCACCCGTTGAATGCAAAGCGTGCTGCAGAAGGGAAGACAATTGCTAACGTTGTCCTTTTACGTGGTTGTGGTATAATGATCGAGGTTAATTTTCTGGTGTATTATGCTATATCTTCTCTTTCTCTTATATTTACACTTTTTGAGGAAACAGAAGTATTTCGTATGTTTGTCACATAAGACTTTACTCTACCTGGCCCCTTTTATTGTGTATTGCAGCAGTGGTTTACCGAATTTCGAAGTGTGAGCCTCTCTTAATTAGTCATTTTTATTTGCTCAGGTTCCTCCATTTGAAAAGAAGCATGGGTTATGGCCTTGTATGGTAGCTCCCACCAAAATTATAGCAGGCTTGGGTTTGTCACTTGGCCTTGATATCCTAGAAGCTCCTGGTGCAACTGGAGACTATCGAACCCTTCTAACTTCCAAAGCAATTGCTATAGCTAAAGCACTCTCAGCTCCAGTCCAACCATGTCCTCTTGTTTTTGTGCCAGGAGAGGAAGATCACAAACCTGGGCGAGTTGATGGCTATGACTTTGGGTTCCTCCACATTAAGGTCGTAACATACAAAGTTTCAGTATTTTATTAGCTTCTTCATTGTCACAATGCTTAGGTATCTCTCAAATGCTGGGGGTAAAGATCCCATTTTCCAAATTTTTGTTCATTTCTCCATACACAAGTTATGTTTTCTCAACTCCACAAGTGTAAACCTGTACTATTTTGTTGTCATAGGCAATAGATGATGTGGGTCATGATAAGGCGAGCATCTTTAAAGTAAAAGGATTGGAAGCTGTTGATCAAGCAATAGGACAGTTGGCCAGGCTCCTGTGGGAAGCAGAGTCAACAGGAAATTTCCGATATTCATTATGCATCACAGGAGACCACTCTACTCCTGTAGAATATGGAGATCACAGCTTTGAACCAGTCCCATTTGCACTATGCCGGTTACAAAACTTTGTGAATGCCGTGGGAGGGGAGGCCATTGTTATGGGGACCTCTCTTGAGCCTTTTCCTCTTCCAAAAGTGGAGCCTGATGAAGATTTACGAGAACTGAAGGTCGAAGAGCAGATAAGTAAAACAGGCAGAGGTTTTAGCGGTGATTCAGTCCGTGAATTTAGCGAGATAGCAGCGGCAAGGGGGTGCCTTGGGCGATTTCCTGGGGGTGAAATGATGGGAATCATCAAAACATTCCTTAAACTGAACATATGAGCAATTTCAGTAAGGAATGGTCCCGGGAGCCCCTTTTCTTTTCTCATATATTTGTAAGAATAAACTATATGTTCATTTCCAACAATGGTGCTAACATAAAAACATAATAACTCAGTGCAACGTGAATGAAGAATTTCTGTTTTCGTATGATCCATGTCAACTTTGCAACTCTTTTATTTGATTTGATTTTTCTATTTGGGGTTAAATTCTTTTAAGTCAATGTTGCAGCAACGCACTGAAAGTGCTTATAAGATTGAAGTACAAATTGGACTGAGAAGTCGGTTATAACAACTTAGCAAGGTACTCTTCTGGTTACTGTTTGTCAATGACAAACGAGTTTGGGATAGATGGAGAGGGTGGCCAATAGCCACAAAAGTGGAAGATGTGATACAAAAGAAGATATAGATAGATCACTCGTCTGGATCTCATGATAAAGATCATGAGACGTCTACTTGCAGGTTGTAAGGGTCTGTTATGAGGTAGTGTTCCCCCACTACGGGAATTACCACGGCTTATGGTCTTCAATGAAGATTCATGGACCTCATGCAAGTCACCCAGTTCACATGAAAACTGACACCGTCATTAGTCTTCTACTCTTCTTTGGATGTTCAGACATGGATGTTGACATGGTTGGCTTTTGAAGTTCAAATAAAAATAATCTAAAAAAGCAAACCAGATTCCGAATCTAAAGGACCCTTATTGCCCAATAAAAATGTGACAAAAACAAACAACCTCAAAATGATCTGATTCAACGTACACATTTTATATACAAGTATGCTCCACGCCAGTGATTTTACCATAAGGAACATTACAGTAACACGAAATAAAACTGTGACCATTATATTGGTGAACTTAAATGTCGTGACCACAGTAGTTGTGGAGTCTTCGGCAACCTCCTCGAACTCAATAAGAGCAAATAGAAGGCCGAGAACACTTTAGGACTGCAGTGCCAACTGACAACCAATTCACCATTAAATTGCTTTCTTGAGCCATCTTGGCAGTGTCAAAGAATCCTTCATCCCGAGCCTTGATAAAATTACAGCATAAAGTATGTGTAGCAAGAATACAAAGAATCCACAATTGAGAAAAAGCTGTTTCAATGAAGGACACATTTTAGTTTCTGCCAAGCACAACGCAGCAGAAGTAAAATCGGAACAATAAAACAACTAGAAGAATACCAGTGTGCCAAATATTGTATAAATTGTATTCATCGATGGAACTGCATTTACACCTATGGCTGTGAGCAAATAAGTGAGAGAAGCATGGATGTTTATGGTGATCTGCAAATCTAACAGAAGGATTCAGAAACCAAGTTGCAAAGACAAGATTAGTTTCAACAAGATCTCACAGGTATATCCCTTACCAGAGCAAGTATATTTTCTCTTATTAGGAACGATGATATTAGGACATACCCTACTGCGCCCATTGCTCGAACCTGCATGAATTAAATCTACACTCATCAGAAATGCATATATAATGTGCAATTGAAAAATGTCACAGAAAAAGGTCTGAGGAGTCGGGATTTAGAAACAGGCAATACAGCTGTGCACATGGCAATTGAAAGACCCCAATTAGCTCCCAACCTGAGAAGATGAACAAGCACAAAAATCACCAAGTTGTTATTCTATAGAGGTTGTGATTTTTTGAGGTATAACAAAAAGGCAGAAGAAGGTGAGAAAAGAAGAACAGAAGAAAGAGATGGAGAAGGAATTGCATGCCAAAGCATTACTTCTGAACCTATGTGAAAATCCGGTATGGAGGGTGAGGATTTAAAAGTATATTTGTTTAATACCTCCATGAAGAGCCCATGGAAAGACCAACTAATCCATGCATAAGCTGTCCAATAAAACCAACAGATAAGACATAATTCAGTTATTTTAACAAGTGAAGGAATACCATTTACCTTGAATGCACAACTCACATTATACAACAAAAAAGGTCACATTTCAAGAAAAGAGAGGTAATGCACTAATAAATCATTTATTGCAGAAAATAAAAAATAAAAAAGGATTTCTTGAAGTGCAAGAGTGAAGAATACTCTAATATGAACAAGTGCAAGTGCAGGAGTGAATTTCCAAAGAATTCTCACCAGATATGTAGATGCTTTCACTGGACCAGACAAAATAAACAATAACATGGCAGTGGCTACCTGAAAAGGAGGACAGGCTTATTTGAGTTTATGCCTAATTTTGTCAGTCCTGAAATATCCATTCAAATACAGCTTAACCTAGATTAACGGAAAAAAAAAAAATACAGCCTAACCTCAAATCATCGTAAAAGTTTAGTAAAAAGCAAAGAGATCAGAGGGAGCCAAACCATAGTTTTTCTACCAGCTGCTAGACCCCATCTCATTGAGGATATAACTATAGGAAATGCAAAGAACCAACCAAAATAGTTCTGCAAAAAACCAGAGTTGCCTCAGTATAATAATTAACAATGAAAACATAGTGTAGTCGGATAGATATGGTTCAATGCATTCTTTCATAAGGGTGACGCACTTGTCCAAGCCACATCTGCATTATGACTTGGGTGCGTATTTCATTATTTTCTTTTCTTAATTCCAAGATAGATAATCATCAGCTTCTATCACATATTATGCGTTTTTCTTCTGAAATAACCTTTGTTTTCATGCTAGTGAAATCTAGTACACGCTGAATCTTACCCTCCATACCCAAGTCGATTCCAACACTAGTTCGTGTCTAACACTCTGGATACCACATATTAATAAAGCCACTATTTCCTTCATTGAGAAAGATGATATAACTAAGTTAAACTATGGTTACTGAACCATTATGAAACCAGAAGAGATCATGCATTTAGCATTATGAGTAAATAATTCTCTTTGCCCTAAACTTGAATTACAATAACTAAGTTAAACTATGGTTACTTCCAGTGTCGGTACTCGGTATGACAATAGGCCAATTTTCCAACCCTGTAGTGTCCATCGACATATGCCTATTATCAGCCATCAAAATTCTGATTATCATTTTGTCCTAATGCTGTTATACCTCTAACTTGGAACAAAAACAGTATACCCTATCTTTCTAATAAACTTCCAACAACTTGCCATTCATTTACACTTCAATATCAACTCATACCAATTGAGTAATAATAGGCTGTATAGTAAAATTCTCCTAAACAAAATTCTACAACACTTATTAAAACAAAGAAGAAAAATTTGAGACTAACCTCAATAGAAAGAGAATTGCTTAAAAAATAAGCAAGTCCAGAGACAGCAGCAAACATGGAACACTCAACCAACCTTAGAGTCTTCTTGTAAACAGGTCCATCAGTAGCTAAGTCTTCATAGTCTCTCAAAAGATCAATACTTTCTACTTCACTAGCCCACATTGAACCTTCACTCTTACTAACATTGGTTCTATGGTTATGGAAATTGAACTTAGAGACTGATATTGAGAAAGAAGAAGTGGATAAAGAGATGGCATGGTGAAAGAGAGATGAGTTTGGGGTTCTGGGTGAAGAGAGAAGGGAATGAAGAGTGGTAAGCTTGTAATTGTTGAGACAGTGAGGGGTAAGTTTGAGAAGATTCATAGATATTGAGAAACAATGAAGGAGTGGAGAAGAGATAACGGTTTTAACGGTTTTAATTTAGTTCTGTTTTTTAGCGGCGGACCGACCCAGTCCGGCCCACTAGTACATGGTTCACTATTGGGCCGGATGCAAACTTAATGGGTGTATGTAACTGGGAAGCCCAAAGAATTGCCCCAATATTTATGGATGTCTCCCAATGTTTAAGGTTAAGTCCAATAATGTGGCAAAACACCAAATATCACGAAAAATCTAATCCAATGGTGCGTCAAAACGCTAACCCACCAATACTATCGGTATAAATTTACCTATTTATAGCGCCAGTTTTAACGAGATAGCGTCAAGTCTACACGCCAGTATGAGTGGCGGGTAGAATAAATCTATCCCACACGCTACACTGTATGGCGGGCCATTGATACTGGCGACTGTCAAAAAAACATTGGTTTTGGAAACGCTAACCCAAACGCCACTGTACTATTATGGTTTGGTGGGATAGCGCACCAAACCAATGGACTTAGAGCATCTTTAGCAGTGATATCAACCTAGCATCAAACACCAAATTCTCAACTTTGGTGTTTTTTCAATTTCAGGAGAACTACATGTTGATGAAAACACCAAAAAAACACCAAACCAAACACCAAATCGACCAATATTTGGTTCCAGGTTTGGTATTGTATCAAATCACTCATGCGGTTTTGCCAACACCGCGTGGGCTTAGGCTGCTAAATGGACTTCTATGGCGCGGTTTTGGCAAAACCGCGTGGGCTTGGGCTTCAATGGGCGTGGTTTTGCCAAAACCGCGTGCGTTTTTTCTGAAAATTAGAACTGTGGTGCATAGAACTTGAAAAATTATGAGTTGTGCATAGAAGTTAAGAAATTAACAATTGTGCAATTGAAGAAATTAAGAATTGTAATTCAAAATCGAAAAAATTAAAGAAATTAAAACCTATGATTATGATTATTAAAATCTATGATTATGATATAATCATATAATATCCAAAATAATTCAAAACCTATCATATTACATCAAATTTATTTAGCTCTCTTCTTACTTTTACCACTCAATCCCTATCCTCTCTCTATTTGGGCGTTCGGCCGCGCTCCTCTAAGTTCCTAATCTGAGGCCGATGATCTTCTCCCGCGGAGGTTAACTACTTGACTGAAGTTCCTCATATCCCTCGATGTTCTTTGCGTGTACACTTGCTGCATATCCTCATCACGCTTTCGAAGTCTCCTCTCGTCATATCGTCTGTTGAGATTGTTGATATATGTCCGAGAATATGCCTCATCTCTTTCTTGGCTATAATGATACAGGCGCCCTCATCCCATCAAACATAAGAACCGGTTCTCATATCTTTCCCGAACCTCACCTAAAAATCCAAGAAAATACAATGTGAGTACATATTATATATATAATGAAGAAGATAAATAAAACAATTAAACTCACCATGGTATCTTGATTAATATCGCGGCTCTAACTTCGTAGAAACAAGTATGAGACACCTCGGGGAATGGAAATATAAGTACTCCCCATCGAGTCCACATACGGCAAACATCCGAGGATTACTTGGCGGATTACCAGAGATATGATATATGCATTCGAGAGGTTGTGGGTTGTAAAATGTATGGGCGGATGAGGAATACGTAGCTCACGCCTCATCCCTTCCAGGCCCACAAACTTCGAAGTTCTTGCTAGCGACTAACGGGGAGGCAACAATGGACCCATGGAACCGCGGTTCCACCATCTATATCTTGACCCGCCAGATGCGCTTCAACAACAAAAGAAGACGATGTCGGCCAAGGACCACCAACGGCATGAACTTCATGAACTTGAATTCTACCCCACGACTTTGCATCACTAACATCCGCATGGGAGCATATGGAACTCCATAACGTCCGGTCATACGCCTCCAACATCCGCCGCCACGATACCAAACCCCGATCCGCGTCGCGGCAAAACAACTTTGTGACGTGACAACACACAAGCATGCTGTACAACTGGATCGTCAAAGGTAGTAGACAAACGCCAAGGTCTCCACTCAATAGATGACAATGATCTAATATCAATCTGAGCACGAGCCATACAGATATTATTCCTAATCTGCCCTCTGTTACGAGTCAAGTGAGTCTCTGACCAACTAGCAAATCTAGGGCGAGTATCAACAATCATGTCTATGTTAGGACAAAGACATCGAAGGTATTCATAAAACCAAATCTCTAAAAGTCATGTGAATCCTGCAATCTGAGGACTTCTACTTCCGAATGTCTGTGAAGCTTTATCTAACACCGATATCAATGTGGCATATACTGAGCTACCCATGTCATAATCTCTCATAGTATGCAAATCAGATACATAAACATAATATCCCAGTCGTACCGTAGAATGACAATTGGGAAACAAAACATGCCCAATAAAAAACATCAAAAAAGCCATAACATACTGATCAACACCCTCACTACCCGGTAGAACAGTCAAAGCTAACTCCGCTCGTGTATCAGGATGCAAGAGGGGTTCCATATATGCAGTCTTAATATGAGATAGCTTAATTCCAGAAGAATCATAAGCATCCGCACCCAAACGAGGAAAACTCATAAGCATAATATCCATATTCTCATAATTTGTATGAAAAGGTATCGGTTGGCCTATACCGATACTCAGCCCAGAAATCATAGTGAAGTCTAGTGGTGTAAACCCTAACTCCACACAAGAAAAATGAAATGTATGAGTTCTACTCCACCATCTTTCTACTAAAGCTATGACCACTGCCCAATCAGCCTTCTCATAATCCGTATCAATCAAAATATCCAAAAGTGTATACAAAATACTATCTCTAATATGTACAAACTTATCCAAACTCCTAATAACCTTCTACCACTCTCTAACACCAAGTAAAGCCGATCTAACTCGGTAGTCAACAACATACTGATATTATAAAAAAAAAATGCGTATAAGATAAATAATTAATTGGTCAAACTCAACTAATTAATATTCAAAATATTTAATCAAAACTAATTAATTACGAGTATTATTAGCCATCGTATCAGATCACGTGTAGAAGACACAACTTCCATATCAAGTGCTTCTCCAGTGCAAATTACCAATCGAAGTCGTTCATCCGATACTCCAAAGACATAGGGATGTCTATCGGTACGGTAGCGACATCCTCGGGTTCTTCCCAATCGTCTTCTCCCCACCGTATTCTACTTCTTCAGGTTCTTCTCTCTCATTGCCAATGTCGTCTGTGTACTGCCAATCATCACCGTCGAAAGGTTCAAAATGATCCATATCAAATTTTAAGAGTTTAGGTAGGTTTTTTTTTTTTTTTTTAACTAAGGAGAGGGTTTTATAATTGTGAGAAGAGGTGAAAATGACTGAACCGCGCGGCTTTGGAGCTGTTTATATAGAAATAGCACGCGGTATTCTGAACACCGCGCGGTTTTGCCAAAATCGTGTGGGCTTGGGCCTGTCAGTTGGGCTTTAGTGGCACGTTTTTGGCAAAATCGCGTAGTTGTTTGGTGTTTTTTTGATGTTGCTCCTAAAATTACTTGGTGTTTTTTTGGTTTGGTATTTTTTTGGTTCAAAATTTTAGTGTTTTTTTGGTTGCTTTGCTAAAGATGCTATTAGGCTAAGAATGTGTGCTAGATAGATACAATCAATTGGAAATTTGGAAACACATGATATTCAATGCGATCCCTAATTCCCTATCACGTGTCGGAAACATGTCTTCTGTGTCTCAATGTTTATTTAATCTTAGGTTTGATGCTTAAAAGGAGTTTTTAACTTGTATAGTCATCATGTTTCATGTTTCCTCATACCCAAGACACTGCGCTAAGGATAACCTTAAATAGTTTTCCAGGACCACCCCTTCCCAGATATGTTTGCTAGTATATATGAGGGCTAGAAATTCACGAAAACTGGATGCTGTGATGCACGACTCTTATGGGAAACTCAATCTATTGAGGGTTGTCTGCTAAGGAGACCACAATGATGAATCTATGCCTTTTAAAGTTTTAATTCCTATTGCATGCGTTGAGCCGTTGATGCCCATTTAACAACTCAAGATGCACCTAAAGCGTGCAACGGTGCGTGAAATTTACCCATTACACCCACACACGCGTGACATTCTTTTGATCGTAGTCTTAATAGTAGATACTAGGATATACCAGGAGCTGAATGGATTTTGTGATGCCCACAATTACAAACATGCTCACCTGAATTAATCATATTTTAATTAAGTATGGTTATGACTTCTGATTAGCTGTGAATTAGTCCCTAATTGAGTAGCTTGTATTAAAGTCATGTACCACACTAACACGAAACATGTTGTTGGATCCTGAAGCCTGAGTAAGCGATCAGATCCAAGTTCCCATCAAGCATATGACATAATCAAGGAATTAAAGGAAGCCAAATAAGAGAGTCAGAACAGCACGTGTAACCCAATCTACAAGAAAAGGACCTAACATTCTTCCGTGATACAAGTAGTATACAACTCACTTACTTATTATGGATGTCTGTTTCACTTCACTGTCATGTAGACGTGTTGTCTAGCGCTAATGGGCTTCAGAGTTCAGACATCGCTTTCACAGGAGAATGAAACGGGATTACAGATTTAGGAGAGTGGAGCATTTTTTATAACAAAATTTCCAGAAAATTAAAAAAGACTATCAAATGCATTTATTTTGGGTGATTTTGGACACACCTATAAAAATACTCCCAAAATTTTAAAATAAATAAATAAAATTATTTAAGATATATTTAGTGATTTAGATTCCTAAATTATCCTTTCTTTTATTAAATATATCCAAACAAGTATTTATCCTTCCAGCAAACACAAATCTTTAGCACTTATTTTTATTTTATTTTTCTGTCACATTTTTTGCCCTTACCAAAAGGAATTAGAAAAAGTAAAATTGTAGAATTTGGGAAAACAAAGAAGTCTTCCTCTTCCTTCACTTATCAGCCATTAATGCATTTTTTTTTCTTTCTCATTTTTCGCTTGAGAAATTTCCAATTGGATATATTTCTACTAAACTCCTTTAACCCTTCTACAATTATAAATAAAAAGTAATTGCAATAAAAAAAAATCGAAATTGAAACAATTTCTAGAAAAGGAAAAAGACAATTTATTTTTTGGGCATTCTTTTATTTTTATTAGAAGTTCTATTATAGTGCAGTGTGCTGTAGTAACACTGTAACACAAAGATTCTTCATCCTTCCAAAGTATTACTTTCACATTTTTTTATTTGTTGTTTCTTTTTAGAATAAGTTTTTTTTGTTTTTTCTCTTTTTTTATCCCTATTGAAAATACCCTAAATTAATTTGGGAGATATTAAATGGATTGAAGCGGTTATTGGGATATGGCAAAAACTTAGTTAGTCATACGGGAGTATTTTTATGGGTGTGTCCAAGATCACCCTTTATTTTAATTATAAAATGTGATACTTTGAATTTTAGCAATATTTTAGCAGAATCTATTAAGCCAAAAAAGTGTGAGCTCTAAAATTGTAAAACACACCACTATTGATGCCTAACAAGAATTCTGGCAAGAGTTATGTCATATACTCATACTGTCATGAATGCTATCATCGCCTTGGGGATTGATAGAGAATATGAATATCTTTCTTTCGCCATAAAAAGGATGCATATTAGACTCTTAGGTAGGCTCTTAGCTGCAGCTGGTAGCCTGGAATGTTAGATCCGCAAGAAAAGACAAGAGCATATTTCGAGGATAAAAGGGCTATGCGATAGGTTTAATTTTACACTCTATAGACGTGCAGTAATAAATAAGGCAAGGAATGCTTGGCCATTTAAAGAGTACACAGACCGGTTAGATCCAGATGAAGATCAAAATGTATGTTGGTGGATTTTTACTACATAGTACATACACATGTTTAGATCCATTACTCTGCTTCTAGAACATGTCATTTTGCAATTCTAAATCAAATGGCTAGAAACACACCACTGAAAAATAATTGGCTCTGCACAGATCATCAAAGGCAGGTCTAAATATAATTACACATACTTTTGGGGCGTGACATCAAAACTTTTTATGTCTAGGGTACATCAAACACAATGTATTACCTGCTGACACTGGTGTATAGTGTATGACAGTATGAGTGTATCACTCTTTGATCAATCATGCATTGCTTTTCGATTTGGAAACGTAAAGTTGACGCTCTCTTTCCTCGGTCATTTTCTCTCTGTACATTTTAATTTCTACATTCATCACAATTTGCAAAGTGTTGTATTTGTCTATTTGACTTCTCACATCAAATAGTCCCACTTGATGTTTTTTCTCTTCATCTCTCTTTCTCAATGTTAACACTCCCATGATGTTACTTCACCATGTCCAAGTCAATATTCCCAAAGGAAGCATGAAACCAACCTTACTAAAATCTGAAAAATCTCTCCCTATACCCAAGTTCCCCAGCACACACAATCTCATTTGGTTAACAAAAGCATAGGAGAGAAAGAGAAGCCATGAAAGATAGAGGCAAAGCTGTAGCTGTTTCTAGCAGCAGTAATTGGTTTTCAGATTACTACTCTTCATCAGAACTTCCATGTAAAAAACATCCATTTTCATCTTCAGTTGGAATATGTGCTTACTGTCTCAAAGATAGATTGATCAAGCTAGTTTGTTCTGATTGTGGAGAACAAAGACTTTCTTCTTGCTCCTGTTCCGATATCTCCACTTCATACCCCAATTCCTCCAGTGTGGTTGATATAGGTAGTGTTGGTAGGATCTCATTTCTCATTGAGAATGACAAGGATGGCTTTCGACATTCACATTCCCATTCAAGTATTAAGTCCAAGTCAGAGAACAGATCAGAATCAACTGTTCTTTTAAAAAGGAGCAGTAGTACTAGCACCTCTGTTGATGTCAAGAGAGGTAGCTTTTGGAAGTTTGGGAGGTTATTTAGGAAGAAAAGAGGAGTGATAGAGAATAATGTTGATGGGGTGGATGAGAAAAGTGAGATGTGGGATTTGGAAAGCATGGGTGTTTCTAGGTCCAGATCTGTTTGTGGTTTCAGGGGTGGTTTTGATGACTCTGAAGGCAATATTACTCTCTCAACTGGCAGACCCTCTGTTCTTAAAAAGGATGGACATGCAGATTCAGAGAAGAAGAAGAGTGGTGGAAAGATTGATAGACTGTTCCAATCAGAAGATGTTTTTGGTTGTGTAAAGAGAGATGGACCTTCAATGGTATCAGAAAATGGCTCCAAGAGTATCAGAAAAGGTGGTTTAATTGAGTTTGATGGGAGTTTCAGTGTTGATGAGGATCCAGGTTTTATTGATCTAAAGCTTGGTTTATCATCAGAATCAAAGCCTGAATTCTCCTGTCTTAAAAATGATAACTTCTTAAAAAGTGCCTCAAGTTTCATTACAAGAGATGGTAATTTATCAGGAGATGAATCTCAATCATTTGATTACTTCAGGGAGGGAATGCTTGGTAATGGAACGTCATGTAGAATTACAGTAAATAATAATGAGATAAAGAAGTGCAAGAAAAGCTTCAAGGTGTGGAAATGGATTGTCAAACATCACTCTTCAACAGCTGGAAGACCTTCATGGCAGAAAGATGAACATGATTACAAAATCTGAATTCAATTGGAGTCTCCCGAGTCTAGAAAAAAGTATGGTACCAGTGTCATTGATCCAGTCATCCAGTGCATCTCTTTCCAGAGCTTTAGTTTAGTTTTTTTCGTTTCAAAGCACTTATAGTCCTTGTAGCTTAATGCCCTAATTCCTTCACTTCTTTTTGGACTCTGTTGCTCTATAATGAATGTAAATTGAAGATCTATACTCCGTTCTCTTCTTTTTTTGAGGAAGATTTCCAACGGTTAGAAGAAAATGACGATTTAGTGCCTTTCCAGGGAATGGTCTCGTATTTGATGGATTGCTTATTTGCTTTCTGTTGCTACTATTCCGGGGAACAACTGCCCACCCCTTTTTACTGCAATCTTTGTGTAGTGCACGTTGCTGAACGACCAAACATTCGTGTTGGGAAACAATACAGAATTAGGAAATAAAAAAAAAAATTGGACGACATGCCTCTTATTCCTGAGGAGCGCTTATAACATTGTATCTGACAAACAACCAAATGCTTTTCCATCAAAAGTCAAATGTTTTATCGACAAAACAGCTTAAATTTAATTGGGATGCACATACCGATCTGCTTATTCCTGACGGAAATTATAGCAGTGCATATGAAGACAGCCAACCACGTACAATACATCTCAAATGTCTATTGGTTTATTAACAAAAATTAGCATACATTAGTCAATATTAAGCTACCTGTTTGATAACATTTGACTGCGATGGCCAGCAGCAGTGACGGCATTCATTAGAATCCCACGAAATCCCCCCTTTTCCAACTCGTGAATCCCAGCAATAGTAGTACCCCCGGGTGATGCAACATCATCTTTCAGTTGCCCGGGATGCTTTCCTGAGTTGATGGCCATAGATGCTGCTCCCAAAACCTGTCAAGGAGCAGTAACAGCAAATAAGTAGCCTTCAAACTCATTTTTTCTTTATAATCTAGGAAAAGAAGATAATAGTTTTAACACTTAAAGAGTCCTTAAGGTTTGCAGTTTTCACTCACTGTCTGAGAAGCTAGACCCAATGCAAGGTCTCGGGGAAGACCTGCAGCAACTCCTCCATCGGCCAAAGCATCTATTGCCAGATATATATATGCAGGGCCACTACCACTGAAAGTAATGGATCATGCACTTGATTAGTTATAACATAATATTCGTCAAACAACCACATAAAAACATGAGGTAAATGCATTTTTGAACAACAAAGAATAGACATCCATCCTGCTTCCATGATATTAAATATGCCAAAAACTTTACATACCTTAAGCCTGTGACGGCATCAAGATATTTTTCATCAGCTCTCCATATCTTTCCAATTGCTCCAAACAGACTAGAAATAAGATCAGCATCTTTCTCGCTTGCAGATTCGCCCATGCTGATCACTAAAAAGAATACTAGCATATCAGGGGTTCATAGTGGCCACGTATTGCACACCAAAATGTACGTCAACATCAAGATTCACACCCATTCCCCCATGTCCAGTTTCAAATTTAATGTAATAGTATTTTTTTATTTTATTTTTTGATAAACAATGTAGGGTTAACTAGTATTACCCCCCACTAGATGGGAAATTAGGGTCTCCCCCTAAACACACGGTCAACTTGGTTTGACCGTTAACTTTCAAGTCAAACAATTGAAAATTACACAAATGCCCTCATTGTTTTCAAAAAGAAAATATTCAATTTTAATTAGGTGGGGGAATTTATGTCATTTTCAGTTGTTTGACTTGAAAGTTAACGGTCAGACCAAGTTGACAGTGTGTTTAGGGGGGAGACCCTAATTTCCCATCTAGTGGGGGGGAAATCTTAATTGGCTCATCTAGTGTGGGGGTAACACTAGTTCACCCAACAATGTAATAGTATTTTTCAAGAGCATATTGGGTAGATAACTGTATCACCTGAATATAAGTTTAAACTATCAGTAATTATATGCTGGTAGACGATTACTTATAAAAAATAACTAATCAACAGCACTGAAATGATTCTAATGGTCCAATGGTAATATCTTAGAATCATATTAAGTTCCCTAGTTTTTCTTCTACTCCCATTGAATGAATGTGAGTTCAAATGCATGAATTGTAGATCCTCATAACACTTATAAACCACAGCATTACAGACCAAGAGCCTAATAGCATAGAGCATACAACCTCTGACCTAGTTCTACAAGCTTACATAAAATGGTGAGTGGAAAGGCCAGAAGCAACTGTGAAGAATGAAGAAAACTTAATGGGTCAGTGGGAAACCCGTTGCAATGCCCAAGGAGTTGCAAAGGATTGGACAAAGTAGTGCAAGGACAGTATTAATTCTTATCTTAATTAAGGCTACCAACGTGATGGACACTATGTTGTTGTTGAAGTATATTTCATCTATCCACGAAGCATATTAGAGCATGAAATCAATTAGTTCTCTAGTTTTCAGCTTGACTACATCAGGTACATCCTTTTACATAAAAAAGCATCATGAAACTTTTTTTCCTCCTATCTGATTTCTTTCAATGAATCTTAGTCAGAGACCCTACATTTTAATGAAACTTGGGATTATTAACACAAGGAACAAATGGACTTCAATAACAACAGGGGTGATACCTGTTGCAGCGTGACCAACAGCTGCAGGAGTATTTGGCACCACCCTTATTAGACGACCATGACCCGCCCAATTCTGCGAAAATAGATATCCTACTGGAGTTAGGCATCAGCACACTTAATTAAAGATGACATGGTGCACAAATATAGAGTCTATAACAAACTTGTAGATATTTCAATGGTATTCCAGCAGCAACAGACACTAAAAGTTTGTCTTCTGTTAGTAAAGGCTTCAACTGCAAAACCACTTCCCCAACTGCAAAACAGTAAACAAAGAAATTATAAATGGTAACATGAATCGAAAATAACAATGCCATAACAAAGAAAAACGATTGAGAAGTGGGAAATTACTAATTTGGGGCTTCACCGAGAAAATGATGACGTCACTGTCTTCCACTACCTGTTGATTGGTGTCATAGAGTTGAACACCAAAAGATGAGAAAGCATCTCTACGATTAGAACCTTTATGAGCAGTTCGAATTCGAGTAGCAGGTAAAATGCCTGATTTAACAACTCCTTTAGCTATACTTTCTGCCATTTTACCAGCCCCAATAAAACCTAATTTGAATGTTTCAGTTTGAATTGACATTGGAGATGACGTTGCCATTTCTAGGGGTTTGAGTTTCTGACCTAATTAGGGGAAGTATGGCAGTTAGGTTTTTGGAAGAAATATTTACCGATATTTAGGCTGAAATTTTTTATTTATCGTGTCCAAAAGTGTCGAAATTCCAACTAATTGATGATGGTCAATTTGAGATATGTGCTGGTCTGCAACAGTGCAACTCATAGTTATGGTGACATTTGTTTGATATTTTTTGCTGCCTAATACATCCATTCAAAAAGGGTAATCTTAAATACACTCTCCATTTCTAAGATGGCACTCTCCAACCCGGAATTTGTTATTACATTTGTGTCCCAACTTAAAACCCATGTTTTCTAAGAGGGCACTCCCCATCAAAAATAGTGGTAACCTCCTATTGCCCTTAACTAACTAATTTGTTTGTCGCAACTCTATACATTATCAAAATACACTCTTTTTCTCCAATTATCTACATCCAATTCAATTTTTCTTGACTCAACTCAACTCAATTTTCCTTGACTCAACTCAACTCAATTTTTCTCTACTTCTCAACTCTCAATACCTCTATATTTTAACTCTCAAATGAAGTATGTATCATTATCCAACTCTCAAATGAACGATTTATCGCAATACAAATACCCACATCTCAATGTCGAATAAATTGAAGATTATATGATGTTAGAAGAATCAATTTGTCACGCCCCGAGACCCAACACACATCCCGAGGACGTGGAATGAATCTCGAGGCAGACATCAATTCCGATTCTACCGAAATTTCGGCAGAGTTTCCTTTGTTTGATCGATGTTCGTAAACCCTGAAAACCTGTCATAAACCTGTCATAACCCTGGACACTTCATAATACCCTTCCAACAACCATATATATACAACCCAACCTTCTAAACAACATCACATCCCATCCACCAACTATGTAAGTGTAACTGCTACTTAAATATATCAAATTTTACATCAAAATGAGCGGAGCTCTATATATATACAACAAAAGAAGGAACTATCTCTATACATCCAAAGAAAAGAGCTATGCTCATTATCTACAGCAAAAGAATAACCTAGATTATCTATATACGTGACCCAAAATGTAAACTTGACTCGCTCTCGTCAAGCATAAGGAAATCCTCCCAAATCAACATACCGTCATCACTTGGGGTTTAAAAACCCTCCTCATGGCCCGCTCGTCACGAAATGTTAAGTAGGATGAGCAAACAACTATGCCCAAAGAGAAACTCACATAACCAATAAATAGCTACTTATAGAAAACATTTAAAACATGCGGGGTTTCTATAATAGTATTCAAATATTGTGACTATGTATATATACCTCACTAACTAGCATAAATCATATCGGCATGCTTCATTGATATACAAAATATAGTTTTCACAATCGATATACAACTAAGGGTCACGTGCATCCTATTAGAATGGTGAGGGTACGACGGTACTTTTCCCAGATCCAGGCAATCTCGGTTCAAGATTTCCATTAAGTGTGAACCATGCACCGTTGTTTTCCTCGATTTTACCGGGGGAGCTGAAATGCCGTTGTTGTTTAAGATGCACAAAATCCCCAAAGCTTTTAGGGCTCAGGTGGGCCCTGTGACCACCGACCCCCATACGGGTTTTCACCTAACTTACGGTGGTCAACCGTTCGACGACCGCAGATCGCCAGATCCCGACACATCCGTGAGTGGACTAAACTCTCACTCTCGCGTCTAAACCTCATCGAGGTAACATGTAACCCCACACAAGCTAATCACCATACAAATGACATAATTACAAAGCATGGTTATCTAGAAAAGTAGAAAAGGAATTCCCGGACTACATCCGGTGATGCATCCCTTTAAAGGTGGCCCACCACCTCGAAAGGTGTACACCACATTGGAATCCTAGAAATGAACCATTCTCCTCCTCCGAAATCGACCAGCCCTTCTTTATAGAATTCACAGTTCCTTTTCTAAATCTCCTCGTGATAAACATAGTAATATCTATATATATATACTCGTATTACCGATTATTTTCAAATACTCTAGTTACATATCTAGTTTTTCTTTTAAAACTGTTGATTATATAGGTGTGAGTTCCTGGATTTCCCATCCTCGAGTAGAACACCCTATGACTCCCAAACGGGCCAGTCATAGTAAATAACAACCGATGATTCCCAAACGGCGAATCATCGTAAATAACAACACCCATTCCGGGAAAAATCCAGAACCTCGCGCCTAATTACAAACAACCGGGTAATTCTTACCCGCATTTCAAAATCCATCTTTACGTCTCCTTCTCGAGACAAGAGACGAACCTTTCCCAAAACCGGTTTTCACTTTTTAACAAAGAAACAATCCCTCGCTACCCCGATTTTACAAAAACCCATTTCACACCGAAAAGCTATCTATATATATAGTTTATAGCGAGGAAATACAATGCAAAACATGAATATCATATATACATGCATGGTTGATACACAAACTATCTATTTCCAATTTAAGCAATTCAAATCATGCATGAAAATAAGCAGACTATATATTGGGATGTAGGTTCCTACCTTAGCAAGCTCCTTCTCCTCAAGCCCCCTTAACCCAATCGAACCAGCTTAACCGAATCCAACTCCTATAAATCATATAAGCCCAATCGTAAATCTATTAGAACCCGAAGAAGACAATTAATACTTCCTTTCAACATAAGTCGAGAGAAATAATTACTCGTTGATTATATTAAACACTAAAGTAATTATTAACGTACTACCTTTCTAGTTACGAAAAGTTTTGTTCTAGACTGCTATAGGCCACCACAAACCGTTCTGAGAATCACCGACAGTTCTTTGTCGAGCGATCGACTCTGAGCCATTCCCAGTTCTTACATATATTTTCTCAGTAACTTAACCCCTTTAGATGCTTCGTATTCACTCTCCTCCCATCCCACAACATTTCCATTTGTAATAAGATCCCAATCCAATTCCAAATTTCCACTACAACCCATTCCACCCTCTTCGGTTCATAGCAAATCTAATTACAATTACTGTCGAGTTTCTTATCAATCGTGCATTACTGAGTCAAATCCTAAACAAGTTTAGACTAACATAACTTTTCTAAATTAAAGTGAATATAGTAACTCTTACCGAGTCAGCAAGCGAAACTCGATCCTAGCTTGCTGTTCCACCAAAATCGCTCACTTTGTCTCCTCCCACAACTGCTGTCGACCTAACAACCACCCAATTTCAATCATCCTTCATCCATACAACCAAATAGAACGAAATCGAGTTCAAATTATTTGATTGAGGCGAAACTAACTCACCTCTTATCTCGATTTCGCTTCGGTATGCTCGACTTCACTTCTACTCAATCTCACTCTTTGCGAAAATACTACACCCCGTCCAATACTTCCATCAATACATCCCCAACTATCGACGTCGAGTTCAAACTAGTTGTTTGGAGCGGTTAAACTCACCCGGCAGCGGCGGTACGACGCAAATCCAATAATTTTTTTGAATTCCCACGCTTGGTTGAGTGTTGTTAAGGTTTGGGCGTGAGGAATTGAGGTTGAATCGATGGAATTTTTGCTTATTCGTGTTTCTCTCTCTTAGGTTTAAAGGATTGAGAAAATTGGGGAAGATGGGTGCGATTTGGGTTGTTTTCGCGATTTCGTTTGGTGCGATTTTTGTTTTACTAAGATTGGGGTGACGAATTATAGGTTTGGATTACTGAAATTGGGAAGAATTAAGTTTCTCTCTCTTAGGTTTTAGTAATAGCGAATTGGGGAAGAAGAGAATTGAGTCTGCTTGCGATTTTTCGGTTTTCAGCGATTTTCGGTTTTTTTTTTTTCTCTAGTTGGGCCGATATATTTAGGCCCAAGCCCAATACATTAAGCTTAAGGTCCTAATCAACGCTAACCCCCACTAATTCGACTTAGCGTCTTGATTATTTTTCGGCCTATCCCGCTAAATTTAATCTGCTATATTCTATCTCACCTCAGGCTATGACAATAACCCACTCATGCGTGTAAAACTTTCGCTTCGTGCCGACGCGGAAAAGCCGCTAACCGACATTTTTGCCAAATTTCCGCCTATAGTCGCTTACCTAACGTGCCTTATGAGTCGGAGTTAAGTTTCATCCAGTTACGTACGTTTGAAACATAAACCCGACGACCAATTTACATAAATGACCCTAGATTTGATATGAAATTTACACAATTACCCTTAATAATAATTTAGGACTTTACACAATTGAACATGAAAAATAAATAAATTGGAGATTAATGTAATTGAAATTGCCTAATGGAATTGAAACTAAATGAATTATGATAGTTTGAATGTTAGATTTCAAAATAAATTTTGTGTAATCTTGATGTATGTGCTATTTTGATGAACGGTAACACATTGTCGTAAAATACCATAAATTACGGTAACGGGTTGCTGAAACATAACCATAAATTACAGTGTCGGGTTACCATTTACCAAGTAAAGATACAACAAATAGACACCAAAAATTCTTAAACCATTCGGTATCTTGTTGTTGTGTTGTCAAATTCCAATATTTATATATTTCATCATTTATTTGATAATAATTTGATTATTAATTAGCATATTTTAACTTATTTGTAGTTGTTTTAGGTGATAACTTAGTTCCCACAAGTAGAAAACATTTAGGTTATAATTTTTTATTTTTGAATTGGTAGCAATTGTACATGTCTCTAGGGTTTGAACAAATATAGTTCTAACTAGACTTTGAATCTAACATCTAAATTTTTACCAACAAATTAAAATTGAATTATATAATATAATTTAAACCCATTCTCCAATCTATAATAAAACATTTAAGTTATAATTTTTTTATTTCGGAAAAAGTTTGAATTAGTACAGTTCTAACTATACTTTAAATCTAATATATAAATTTTTACTTACATATTAAAATTGGATTAGACGATATAACTATTTAAATTAACCCGTTATCCAATCTATAATAAAACGTTTGGGTTGTAATTTTTTATTTCAGAATTAGTAGCAACTTTACTTATGTTTAGGATTTAAGGTTTGAAACAAAGATGCAGTTCTAACTAAAGGTGGCAATGGGTCGTGATGCGTGTTGGGTCGGGTTAGGTGTTGTGTCATATCTGGGTCACGTGTTAGGAGAGCAAACCCAAATCCGACCCAACTATTAATCGTCGTCGAGTTTGTTAAACCCAAACCCAACCCGCCTATATAACAAGGTTACCCAACAGGTGACCAGCTAAATAACGGGTCAATTTCAAATCAGTTTCGATCGGATTCACGACAACCTATATGCAAAATATTTAGTATTTCACGATTTTATTTATCATATATATATATATATATATATATATATATATATATATATATATATATATATATATATATATATATATATTATCAAAATCATTTATAATTCAATTACATATCAATGAAAATTGAATAACGAAACATATATTTATCGAATGAATCAATATGACGGCTAATCCTTCTCATTTTAGTCGTTTATTTTAAGTTGTTGGGATAGTGAGATTTTAAAAAATAATTCACTTATCTTAAAACAGGTTATACATATCATGGGTTGATGACCCGACCCATTAGACCCGAGAACTAATTGGGTCTACCAATAGGTAACTCGGGTTAACATATGTGACCCTAACCCAACCCATTTATTTGACGGGTTCGGCGGGTCAACCCTTAAATGACCCAAAAGCCTTTTTTCCTAATCCAAACCCGCTAATTTCATGTTGGATTCGTGTCGGGTTAGCGGGTCGTGTACAAAACTGCCACCCCTAGTTCTAACTAGACTTTATTTGAATCGATTTAACATCTAAATTTTTACTAACAAATTAAAGTTTGATTAAATGATATAATTAAACCCATTTTCCATTCCACAATAAAACATTTTGATTATTATTTATGATTTCAGAATTGATATGTAGCAACTAACCCAACTGTACATATGTTTGTAGTTTAGCCAATACAGCTCTAACAATAATATAACTATATTTCGAAAAAAAAATAATATCAATACAGTTCTAACTATATTTTGAATCTAGTATCTAACATCTAATACATTTTGAAGTTAATATTCATTATCTAATCTAATACCTATTTTATTATTATTTTTTCAATTTGTAATGGTATCAAAATTTGAGATTCCTCGATATTCCCAATTTAGAGTTTAGGGTTTAGGGTTTAAGGTTAGACATCTCGATATTTTAATATTTCAATTATTTCGATATCTCGACATCTGAAATTGAGTTTTCATTTCGACCAATTATTTCAATATTTCAAAACAATTTTGATATTTCGACCCATTATTCAATAATTCAATACAATTTCAATATTTTGCCCAATTGTTTTTATGAAATTTTGAAATCAATTTATTATCTTTTTAGGTTGATTTGAATTTCCCTCTCAAAATCAAACTCAAAACTCATTTTCAACTTTTTTGCTTCCCCCTCAAATTCAAACCCAAATTTTAGCTTTTTTTCTACTCTCTTTCTTTCCTCACCCTCAAATCTACTTCTCTTTAAACACTTCTTCTCCATTCCTAATATAGAAACTTACAAAAACTCAAAACTATAGGAGAAAACTCACCCAATCCACACACTTACAAGGTAATTTGTTTGACTTCTCTTATCCACTTCAATTATTTTCTTTAACTTGGGTATATGTCTAACTATTTCATTTTTGTTGAATTTAAGTCTAATTTAAGCACATTGAAAGCTTACATTGGAATTGAAAAGTGGAAGTTAACAACATATGTCATGGGCTTGGAACAAAAGTTATTGTGAAAGGGAAGGGAAAAAAAGAGGAATTGTAGAATGTAGAATGTTGTAATCTTCCCAATCTTATGTTAATTTCGGTAACTGGTTACTACTTTATAAATACAATTTTCAACAACTGAACACCAAAAGTTTGAGCAATTTTCAGCAACTAGATACCATTTATCAAATTAGCAACTCGATACCGAAATTGAGTTTTCATTTCGGTAACTGGTTACCACTTTACTATTACAAGTTTCAGCAATTGAACACCAAAATTTTGAGCAATTTTCTCAAATTAGGGAGACCGAAATTGTGTTTTAGTAACTAGTTACCGTTTTACAAATACAATTTTCAACAACTGAACACCAAAATTTTGAGAAATTTTCAAAGAACTAGATACCATTTATCAAATTAGCAAATCGGATACGAAATTGAGTTTTAATTTCGGTAACTGGTTACCACTTTACTATTAGAATTTTCAGCAATTGAACACCAAAATTTTGAACAATTTTCTCAAATTAGGGAGACCGAAATTAAGTTTTAGTAACCGGTTACCGTTTTACAAATACAATTTTAAGCAACTGAACACCAAAATTTTGAGCAATTTTCAGCAACTAGATACAATTTATCAAATTAGTAACTGGATACCGAAATTGAGTTTTAATTTCGGTAACTGGTTATCGCTTTATAAATACAATTTTCAGCAACTGAACACCAACATTGTGAGCAAGTTTCAGCAACTAGATACCATTTATCAAATTAGAATACCGAAATTGAGTTTTACAAATACAATTTTTCAGCCACTAAACACCAAAATTTTGAGCAACTAGATACCATTTATCAATATTTCAATTTAGGGATAGACATCTCGATATTTCAATATTTCAATTATTTTGATATCTCGACATCCAAAATTGAGTTTTCATTTCGACCAATTATTACAATATTTCAAAACAATTTTGATATTTCGACCAATTATTCAATAATTCAATACTATTTCAATATTTTGCCCTATTATTTTTATGAAATTTCGAAATCAATTTATTCTCTTTTTAGGTTGATTTGAATTTCCCTCTCAAAATCAAACTCAAAACTCATTTTCAACTTTTTTGCTTCCCCCTCAAATTCAAACTGAAATTCAAACCCAAATTTTAGCCATTTTTCTACTTTTTTTTCTTTCCCCACCCTCAAATCTACTTCTCTTTAAACACTTCTTCTCCATTCCTAATATAGAAACTTACAAAAACTCAAAACTATGGGAGGTGATGAGCATGAAAACTCACCTAATCCACACACTTGCAAGGTAATTTGTTTGACTTATTTTCTCCACTTCAATTATTTTCTTTAAGTTGGGTATATGTCTAACTATTTTCTTTTTGTTGAATTTAAATTTAATTTCAGCACATTGAAAGCTTATATTGGAATTGGAAGTGGAATTTGACAACATATGTCATGGGTTTGGGACAAAAGTTATTGTGAAAGGGAAGGGAAGAAAAGAGGAATCATAGAATGTTGTAATCTTCTCAATCTTATGTTAATTTCGTAATGGTTAGTGTTTTACAAATACAATTTTCAGCAACTGAACACCAACATTTTGAGCAAATTTTCAAAGAACTATATACCATTTATCAAATTAAGGATACTGAAATTGAGTTTTTACAAATACAATTTTCAAAGAATCAACACTAAAATTTTGAGCAATTTTCAACAACTAGATACCATTTATTAAATTAGCAACTGGATATCGAAATTGAGTTTTAATTTCGGTAACTGATTACCACTTTACTATTGCAATTTTTAGCAACTAAACACCAAAATTTTGAGCAATTTTCAGCAACTAGATACCATTTATCAAATTAAAGATACCGAAATTGAGTTTTAGTAATCGGGTTACCACTTTACAAATACAATGTTCAAAGAATCAACACCAAAAGTTTGAGCAATTTTCAAAGAACTAGATATGATTTATCAAATTAGCAAATCGGATACCGAATTGAATTTTAATTTGAACTCGGTTACCACTTTACTATGTTTGCAATCACCTTGTGTAGAGATATTATGTGTGTTTTTCCTATTTCGAGGTGAGTGATAGAGATATTCAACCAAACGCGACAAAAAAATGTTTCAAGTTTCCCATGGCTTATACCGAAGTATCGGTGGTGGTGGTACATGTTATGGATTGAATGACAGTGGACAACATTATTCAAATCCTCTTGGTGATATTGATCCTACAAAGGTTCCATTTGCAGATTTAGTTCATGTGTGGTGCATGCCAAGTACTGCAAATATCGGACATCGACATGCTTCCCGACCGTTGGAGCCTGTAATATTTTCTCGCTTATGTTTCTTATTATAATTTATTATGGTACTATCATGCAAACGACACACACAATTGGATCCGTTCTTGTATCACTTTTTAGTGGATCACCTATTTCAAGAAAATATCTGAACAACAATTGACAATTGGCATCTATGAAAGCATTACCATCCACATCAATATAACACAATAATCTAAAAAACAAACTCTTTTCATTAATAAATAATTTCATTATCCGACATCAGTTTTCAACCAACCAACCAACCAAGATACAACTTCAAACATTTACAAAACCAACAAAATAAAACCTAATCAGTCTAGACTAACACCATGCGAGAAAATCATTTCATGTCTAGCTTATCCATCCGAAATGACCATCATAGCCTCATTCTATTAAGTTCAATCTACAAAAAAGAAAAAAAAATAAACAGAAGGATAAAGTAGTTAGGTTCAATAGATCGTAAAGCGACAAAATCCAATATAGTACAGAATAGAATACAAGTACGGTACATAAAGGGCTACTAGTTCAAATGGTAGAACCTCAAATAAATTCCAAGGTATTGAAGTAAGTGAATATACACAAACGAAAAAATATTGCAGTAATTCCAAACTCAACATGCACTAATCCAAAGAAAAAACCCGGAAGCTCAAGAACCTCAAGAACGGATAGATAAGATCAAACATGACAATTGCCAATCCTCAATACAACTACAAGTAGACATTCAATCACACTTGAAATGTTTTAAGTACACTGCCACCAATATTCCACCTGGTAGCTTGATTCAAGCTAAATAGACTTTGGTGAGAAAAAATAAACCTCTCAATATGGAATAAAGTTACTCAGCTCCTTAATTCTTATAGCTAGCATTACCGTTTCAAAATATATATATATATAATAGAAAATGAAGCTTATATCAAAACAATTAAGAATGGGTGGCATGCATTCATTCAAGGAACTTAGCCCTATGGACTATTTAACAAGCAAGCTTACAAAGAAAATGCAACATTTGACACCCTTCTAAGTTCTAACAAATGAAGGTCAATGAAGGCATGGATGAATACATATGATTTAATTATATAGAACCCGGTACCTTAGACAAATAGCAATGACGATCATCAGATTGGAGGACACCTATACTTGAAGTATACATACTCTAAGTACATTAACTTCTCTGGAGTCTCCAACAAAATGGACAACGCATGAAAATATATAGGTCTAAAGTCGCATGGTCGGTGAATTACAATATTATTGACTAAATGACTGGGAACGAAAAAAATCAGAAATGCCCTTAAAGCATGCATTGATAGAAACAAAGGTACACATTCATCCTTTCATAGATGTATACAGGAAGTATAAGGCCAAACTTGGTTAGAGCTAGCAAGAATGACAATTTAACAAAAATCCTTCAACGAGAATGAAAGAACTTGCCTTGGAGAACTTTATCAGGAACAATACCAAACAAAGTCGCTCGTTTCTACAAAACTCCATTAATCTGAAAGAAGAAAAAATGGAAAAAAAAAGTCAACGTGTTGTCAACTATGGCCAACCCAGCACCTAAAACCACATCCATAACCAACTTCTGAAATCCCATTACAAATGCTAAACCATTAACTCAAGGGGACTACACCTTAGTATGCCCAAAAATGTCAAGGCCTTAAGTCTCGACGTACACTGACCCACAACAAATGACGACCAATTGATAGTACTAAAGCACTAGTTCTGAACATTTCAGTAGTTTCATAGGATGCTCACTGAAATCACAAAGACAGCAGTGAAAACGGTTCGTAAAACGGATTTGAAACGACAAAGATATGGCCAAAACAAAATTTAGTCTATATGACACTGAAATGATACCGTACCCACTCGCCTCTATGATTTGTTTCGCATACATATTCAGATCTTCCAACATAGTTGCAGTCCTAATATTGTTGTTGAAATAACCATAGCAAAGCATAAATAATCTACCACAAGCCACAAAAATAGTTCTACACAATTCTAAATGGATCATAAACTCTATTAGCGAGACTGTTTATTATACATGGTTACAAAAATCAGCACTATGCATGAACTAAAGTCCAACAAAATCAAATGTAATATAACACAAAGAAAGCATGATTCAAGTATTGAGTTAAATCCCTACCATGCTCCTAACACAGTGGAACTGTGGAAGTAAAGAGGAGGAAACACCTACCTCAACCTTGAGCAACCAATGAGCTATACAACAAATAACAACGTAACTAACCCACTCCAAAACCAACAAGATGATGAGGAAATTTAAGAACTCCAGTCTCATTTCACAGCAAACTAAAACCAAACAGTCCATATGCAGAAATTCTCACATATACAATCACACTAAAACAATTATCATGAAAATGAAATAAAAAAAGAGTTACGTACTGGAGCGTGCCCAGTACTAGATAATACCACATTGTTAAATCAATAGCTAATTTTGACTCAACTAGAAAAGGCAAACATAATTCTACCACAAACTTGTGAGCTAGAGAGAGCAACACATATCATACGTAGGGCCCTCCATTCTGACAACCTACTTCTCCACAATGGGATGATCTAGTTTAAACGGTCCTTGGTCCTTGATCTATTTACAATTGTTCCTACAAGCATTTCATGTTCTTCTATAAGCACAGGTAAAAGGGGCAGACTCAAAATTCTAAACCGACATGAAACACATTAAGTAAAAAGACTGAACCTTTTCTAGTACGGGCACAGTGCTTCCTTCATCTTCAGCAGCAGGAGCTTTATTATCAGGACTAATTACAAGTTTACAACACTATCAAAATCATCCATTGCTTTAGCTTTCACTTTCAACAATACATTCTCTCTTTTTCTTCCACGTGTCTTTGTTGCAATCAAATTCTCCTCCTATTTTTCTTCTTCTTTTATGGAGTACCCGCATCATTTACTTGTGAAGAATTGATTGAGGGATTTTGTTAATTAGATCGTGATTTAAGTGAAACAATTGTTTTACGTCTGTGCGAAGGGTTTTTTTAGTGAAACAACTGCTTTTTTGCTAACCCTTGATCGATATAAGAAAAACCAATATAACCAGTCACCCGGTTAGATAGAGCGTGCCCTCTAATTTTCTTGTGGACCAGATGGTTTTTTCTTAACTCAAACCGGTTCCTGGGTCGGAGAGTGCCCTCTTAGGAACCGGAGCGTATATTTAACAGGACCCTTCAAAAAACCTTTGGACTTTGTAATGTAAGTTGCCACTTAGGGGTTGTTTGTTTTTTTATTTTTAAGCATTTAGCACTGCAAAAACTTTCAGCATTCAGCAAAGTAAGTTGTTTGTTTTTGTTGGGGTCTTTAGCATTCAAAGGTACCAAACTGACTTCAACATTCCGCGTTTCTTTTCTCACTGAACGCTGAAGAAAGAGTTGCTCATGTTAGGTTTCCACCTCTACCCTTCCATAACTTGATAACCTGTAACTCATTTTTTGTAAGAAACATTGAGTCTCTGGTAAAGCACAAATTCAAGGCATCATGTTGTTTGTTTTTTCGTGACACCACTTATGTCTAATTAGCGTGTTAATTGTTAGAATAGTTGTATCAACACAGCAACTAGAGTAGAACAGAAGGAACAGTAGACAAGGACAGAATTAACAGGTAATAACCAAGGCGCGGATTGGGCTGTCCTTAAGGAAAGATTTCGCCCCTTCCAATGGTGCAGAAAGGCAACAAAGCATGCGTCTTCCTCACGGGGATTCAATGGTTAACAAAGAGCCTGACTTTGCACTAGAATAGACTACCCTCTAGAACAGCAATATAACTCTCTCTGGCGGCTGACAGGAAGAAGAGAAGAAGAAAAGGACTGGTTTGAGTTTTCTATTTCTCTGAGTTGAGTTTCTGATCAAGTCTATACCTCTATGGACTCACAGTCCTATTTATAGAGGTTGGGTTGGTCTCCTAAACAGATAAAGAAGAGAGACCAACTCCTAATAGAACACCGAAACTTGCTGCTGAAGAAAAAAGCAAAACAAGTTTAGGCAATTGGTCAAACCACTACCCACAACAGTAAGCCCAAGCCCAAGCCCAAGCCCAAACCCAACCCGATGTGGTGGATAACCAATGTGGGACTATCTACTATGCACTAAAGTGGAGAGAACACATATGGTTCATCTCCTCCACTTTGCACACACTCACAAGTATTTCGAAATACACTTAGAGATTCCAACAATCCTCCACTATTTCAAAATACTAATAGTCCCCCACTATTTTGGAATAGGATATTACAAAAGAAAAGGGTTAACGAAATGCCAGAGAGAATCGAAAAACCAATGCATAAGATACTGGTGCTTTTCGGGCTTGAACCAATCATAGGGTAACATGTCTTATAATACGTGAAAGTGGTGGATTAAAAAATCTTTGAACCAACATTCCCTTGTAGTAAAATAGAGGACATGCACCCACATTGCTCTTTCATTATATGCTTGTTACCGGTGGTTGTTTTGGCTTTTTGGCCCTTTACGCTGTTATGTGAATGCTCTAGAGTATTTGCCTGAATACTCATAAGAACCGACCCAGTTCTACATTCACGTAGGTGGATATCCATCAAGTGTACATAGCAGTTAGAATACACTATCTCATAAAAAAAAAAAATGGACTATGGATTCCATTAAGAGTAAAGTAACTCATCCTATTCTCATTGCTATTCAAGTTATACAAAGTATACAAAAATGCTATCTAGTCATAGGGTGGAACGTCTCAAAGAAAAACAATAGCATACCAGAGCGATGAGGTGACTTGTTTTTCCCTTTGAACCTACTTCATGGGATCTCCAATCACATAGGTGGGGTTGCCGTTAGTGTCGCCCTCTATCTAAGGCAAAAGTCCCATCCCCCTCGACGTATAACCACTTGCCTCCAAAGAAGTGGTGCGGTTAGACATGTGGCCAAACTAAGTCCAACCTAACATAATCTCTAGCAGCTGCTTGATTAAGTTATATCTCAACTTACATGCATTCTTTTCCCATTGCACATAAGATAACATGTCTTAGCTATTGAATGAGACGTTCAAAAGCATATACACATCGAGGTTTTAGGGCCAATGGGAAGATTTGCCAAGAGGTTGCTAACCCACTCAAAGATCATCACATGCCTTTTCTAAATGATTAGCTTGGATGATATCCAAGACACTCAATTTCCACCAAAA
Organism: Coptis chinensis; assembly: GCF_015680905.1. Lineage (NCBI taxonomy): Eukaryota > Viridiplantae > Streptophyta > Magnoliopsida > Ranunculales > Ranunculaceae > Coptis > Coptis chinensis. Next base: position 6,234,173 of record NC_141456.1, on the reverse strand, counting down.
GGTAAACACATAAACATTCTTGGATCCAGTTTATAACATATTACCCTTCTAATAATGATGGAAATCTACTAAATATCGGTCTATAATCAATGGCTCTGCTATAGTACTTGGATAATCTGACAATATACATCAAAGTTCCTTATAAGGACACAATGGGTTATTAGCTCAGTATGTCATTAATGTAGGCAATGTCATGTCTCATATACATTATCCATCAAGTACAATTGGCTACCAATGATATTGACATATTTAGTATGAGAAAACACAAGGAGATTATTTTTCATAAGATAGATATTTGCCACAAAAGATGTTAACACATGCTTACTATCATAATACCCATACTTTTCAATGAAAAATATTTCTACTAAGTGCTATAACAACATAATGAGACTAACATGAGTTTTAATTCCTATATTCACCATTCAATTCTCAGTAGTGCCGAAATTCCCTATACCATCCGGCGAGGTCTGGTTTAATGTACTGTTGTGCTTCAACCATATTCAAACGTCAACATCTTGACAACCTAATATAGCGATTCTGAAATGAGTTTAACAACATAATGAACTATCGTTTCCAATGACGGTCTATTATGTGTTTCAAATAGAAATTTCTCTGTCTCATACACATTCTCAATGCTAGCACTCATGATATTAAATCATCTAAACAATTAAAGAGAGATTAACACATATGTCTTGCTTTACTCTAAAGAAAAGACACACCTTTATCAACAACGGTACTTTGACATCCATATGACACTAATATGTTGTTGAATTGCTCATGCCATTTATAAGCGCTTGAATCAACTCATACAAAGATTTAACTAAATTGTATACCTTCAGCTCATCACCTGGTACTACTTGGTATTGTAGTTCCACACAACTACTCAACTAGAGTCTTTAGAATTCTGTAGAAGAAATTCTAGTTATATGAGCAAGGTTTCAAAATAGTATAAATCTTGTCTCTGATTGAAACCTCTTGGCTATTATTATTAGCATTGTATTTTGCAATACAACTATCACGTTTTAGTTCTCTTGAAGATCCAATTTAACATATAGATCCCCCAATAAATCAAGAGTCCAGTTTAGAGGAGTTGTATCCTTCAAAAAGGACACTTCTCATGTATTTAACAACTTCCTTATAGGTTAATGAATCTTTCTCGAGAAACATATAAACATCATCACCGTGAATGGTGGAAATACTCATTGATAGTCTTCCAAATTTCTTGTGCAGAAATAATGGGATTATCTTATGTAGTTCATTATGAACATTCAACCACTCTATGCCAATTTCTCAGAAAGCACATCCTCAAAATAAAAGTTAGCATATAAGACATTCAATAATAGTGTGGTATCTACAAAATTGTTATCACTCATGACAACTGAAAACAAACATCACTATTATGAGTTTCACCAATGAACATCTACTAGATAATTCTAGGTCTCAAAAAGACTTCTTTTAGATTCATTCACAATAGCCTTGGCAAGACACCCCCCACATTTTGAAGCATTTTTGTGGATAGGCCCAAGACCTTTCCATACTTTGTAGTTCAGTGTCTTTCCAATTATCTTGTGAGATAAACTATGGTAAAACAGTGTTATGCATATGGGTCATCACCCCCCACAGTTCAATGGTTACTCAACCTAATCAAACTTATATGCAAAACACATTATACCGCTACAAACACTAAAAGAAACACCAACAATAATATGCACTCTTATGACAAGAATATACTTTACTCAGGTCTGTGATTATGGATCATATTAAACATAGTCATATTATGTTCATGCTATCTATATGAAAGGAAATTCACAAGTGATTCAAATGAATCTTAAAGAATAGAAGAATTAGATGAAAAAGGTTTTACCCAAGATAATATCATTATCATTCTTCTTTTCATCATTCAACATTCCAATTTATATAGAGAGACAATCCACGCACTTGTACATCACCTTGGCTATTTACTCATAGTCACAGGAGGATAATGCCTAATAAGACAATCCACAAGCGTTACATCTCCTTGTCTAAAATAGTCACTGGAGGATATTGTCTAAGAAGACAATCCATAACCTTACATCTCCTTGACTAAATTAGGTTTAGGAGGATATTGATTGTTTCCCATATTGTTTCCTCTCGTAGACAACGATGCTCATTACTTAATAATATATGACATGGTTAAGCTTCATGTCAATATTAAATAATGCATCCATGCCAAATATGGTTAATATCATATTATAGGTTCAGAAAAAAGTAAACTTTAACTGTACCCTTTACAACAAAAAGTATACGATATTTAAGCAAATCTAGCCACTGAATATGTAGAACAACTGAGGACTCCACCTCCTCTTTTTACATGAGCTCAAGCAAGATAGGATACCCTATTAACAAGACCTCAAGCACTACCACAACATCTAATGGCTCAACCCATTAATGTCTTAAACTATAAAAAATTTACCAATAAACTATTATCAAGTTCAAAGTAAATCCATGATGATTAATATCCAAAACTAGCATGCTATACAACTTTAACATATGATATATTGGATATAAGCTACAAGTTACTTCATCTAACATGTATTTTCACAACAGTACAAATATAACCATCGCCTCCCAACATTACCTCTCAATAGAGATAAGCAATTATGTATTGAATACATTATAATTACTATCCAAGATTTGAGTGTGGTTGATATTAACTATCTTAAGGTCTCTCTTAGACCATCTACATACATCTACATATGTACAAAGAAAATTAATATCAAACTACTTCTAGTCAAACCAATTAGTATCTTAGTGATAAACACGTATAATATGTTGACTAGGTTATTAAAAAAAATTTAAGCTTAGGGATTTCTCTCCTAAGAAAAACTAGCATGCAACTCAAGGCAAGAATATCACCATATAATCAAACCAAAAGAATTGCAAAGAGTGAAAGAATACAATACCTAACCGATTGAAAAACCGGATTACCATATTTTCCTCCTTCTAGAAAAACAGTTCAAAAGAACTGTAACTCTGAACCAACTCAGGATGAATTGGGTATCAAGCCTTATACCACTGGAAAGCTCTTTGAATCAGCTATCCAACACAAAAAGCGGATTGCAAAACCGAGCTCTGAGCTGAAAGTTATAGCAATTTCCGTAACGAGTGATGCAGCAGTCAAAAAGACGAACTTTGACGTTTTTTTTGATAGAAATCTCATATTTGACTCCCACAAACATAAGAGAAAGGTCTACAACCATATAGGGTTTGATAAACCACAAAAGATCAATTAAGATTCAATCTTTAATTGGTTTCCCTAACAAAAACGAAATTATTAGAAAATTTCTAAAGTCATAACCCAATAACACAAACAATAACTCAAAGTAAAAAACTTATCTTTTGATTGCCATATTAAAGCACTCTCCTTTGTTCTACTATAAAATTCTTTCCTTAAGATTGTTAGAATAGTTGTATCAACACAAAGACAACTAGAGTAGAAACGAAGGAACGATGAACAAGGACGAAATTAATTAATAACCAAGGCGCGGATTAGTGTCGCCCAAAGAAAGATTTAAGCCCTTCCAATGGTGCGAAAGGCAACAGCGTCTTCCTCCACGAGGATTCAATGGTTAACAAAGACTGACTTTGCACTAGAAACAGTACTACCCTCTAGAAACGAAATATAACTCTCTCTAGCGGCTGACAGGAAGAAGAGAAGAAGAAAAGGACTGGTTTGAGTTTTCTATTTCTCTGAGTTGAGTTTCTGATCAAGTCTATACCTCTATGGACTCACAGTCCTATTTATAGAGGTTGGGTTGGTCTCCTAAACAGATAAAGAAGAGAGACCAACTCCTAATAGAACACCGAAACTTGCTGCTGAAGAAAAAAGCAAAACAAGTTTAGGCAATTGGTCAAACCACTACCCACAACAGTAAGCCCAAGCCCAAGCCCAAACCCAACCCGATGTGGTGGATAACCAATGTGGGACTATCTACTATGCACTAAAGTGGAGAGAACACATATGGTTCATCTCCTCCACTTTGCACACACTCACAAGTATTTCGAAATACACTTAGAGATTCCAACATTAATGTCTCTCGAAATAGCATTGGGATGGGTCATGGGAATGGTGCGAGTAGCTTTTTCCGAATAATTAAATTACTATCAATGGCGACTTAGTTCTAGTCAAATTTCGCTCAGATTTGTTTATTTGTTTTCACGCATAGACGTGTTGGAGTTGAGTGTCTAGATCAACTCAAGAAAATATTAAGAATTAAGAAATGTTGATTAAGGGGTCCTCTTCAGCTGTTGGTTGGAGAGGAAGATACATGCCAGTCGTCTTGTGTGCGAGTTGTGGTTTAGTGGAATGGCTTTGGGCCTTTGGCGTGCCTTCTAAGTTATCACTAAACATGTATCTTGGCAGATAAACACCACGACTCAGGATGTAAATTGGCAGTATAGTTTTGAATGGTCAAATTCAAAACCTTGAAACAGTTTAAGAAAAATCAACGCGACATGGAAAAAATATATGTAGTCCTATATTAGAAGTTTGGTACTGCAGAAAGAGCCTGTGGACAGAATTCAAAGAATTAAATCAAAATGTATGTAGCAAGGCCACTTTCTATGTACAGAAAGGATCCCAGCAGCCTTTCAGAACCTCCAACTGAAGGTCCAAATTCAGGTTATATTGTACTCACAGATGAAGAAACAGAAGCAGAAGATACATGTTGTTGGGGTACTTGTAAAGACACTGGTGTTAAAGAGCTTCCATTTCCTCAAAACAAGATATTGAACGTGAATTATAGAACAGGCAGTAGTGAACATAGAAGGACTGAAGTTCACAAGCTTTGGTTCATTCCAGTTCTTGATCAGCCTTTGTCTTCAAATCAGTACTATGTCATTAGAGCCGAAGGCCGTAAATACAAAGGGTATGCTTCTTATTACTAACATATTAGTTTATCATTTAATTTGATTACAAGCGATTTATTTAGAAAATTACAATCCAGTTAGCATGGTACAAAAATAACAAAATGTCAAATTAGCTAATATTTCAGAGGGCTGGAAACCAGGCTTTCACCCAAATAATAGCAAAATTCAGCACATACATAAGAGTATGGAACGAGTCGAAGTATATATCTGGTACGCCTCGTATTAGAACTTTGAAATACCAATTTATTTCCGAGTTTGAACTCGCGCGGAAATCAGTTTGAGAATAAAATTGGAATTTAATGATATATATACAGTAGGTGAAACGTTTTTTTTATAGACATACGAGCGTTAATTCATCTGCTTGAGAATCCAAAAAAATGAATAGCAATTATAAACCTTAAGTCCTCAACACATAATTTGAGGAAGAAGAAAAGTCGACAGTGAAATTATGTGTAAAAGAAAAGATATGGCAAATACAAATGGTATTGACGTGTACCTTGATTATGACCAAGTATTATCGGCCATTTGTTTTTATTCAAATCTCAAATTTTTTATGCAGGCAAGCATGCACTTGTTCAAAAGAAGAGGATATGTCCACATGTTGTTTCTGCAGATGTGTGAAGGACGTTAAGCCGAGAGCTTTTGATCATAGAGACATATATCAACAAGTGCAGATATTTAAGCGGCGCTATGGATATTTCGCTAAGTCCATAGCTCCCGATGGATTTCCTCCATTTTTCCTTAGAAGAAAAGGTTGGACTGTTCATACCTCAAGTTCATTCCAAAACCAACTGAGTGAAGCACATGGCTTAAATTTTTCTCTAAGAAAAAAACTCCCTATATTTGACTTTACAAATTCCAATAAGCGTTCAACATCCGTACTTGTGGGGAAATGGTACTGTCCATTTGTATTTGTTAAGGAAAATGGACTAGTAAAGGATCAGATGAAGAGCTCTTTATATTATGTGATGACTCTGGAGCAGTGCTGGGAAGAGATCTTTTCCTGCGAAAACAATAGTAAAAGCAACACGGTCAATGTAAATGTGAATGTGCAAAAGGAAGTGAATTCACTCTTTGGGGTGGAAGTTATGAAAGATGATACACATGCACGGGATGGAACAATATGGTATAACAATGTCGGCCGTGGTGGAGGAGAGTTAAGCTTGGGTTTGAGTATAGCTATTGTAGAGAATATGAGAAGGGTGCAAGAAATGGGAGGGTGGAGAGATGTGAATGTTGAAAGGATAGAGGAGTTTGAGGGAGAAAAGGGTTGGAAAAGATTTGGTTGTTATGTGTTGGTGGAGAGATTTGCTTTGAGCAGATTGGACGGGACCTTGTTGCTAACTTGTGATTTTAGGCATAACCATCATATTCAGAGCAAATGGGAGTGACAGTTCCTTAATTTATTTGTTGATATCAAAGTCTGTAAATATGTAATGTGTTAGAATATTTGTCTGTAAATATGTAATGTGTTAGAATATTTGTTACTATATTTAGTATTAGAAAGTATTTTGTGTATTTAGAAATATCTTGTGTATTTAGTAAGAGTATTATTTTCTCCTAGATATGTGAGTCTAGGAGATCTCTGTATTCATGTATATATACTACTAGAAACATCAATAAACATTATCAGAAATATTCAGTAAAACATCTTTGACATGGTATCAAGAGCCAACTCCGATTATCTTTCTATTATAGGAATCAAAGCTTTTTTTGGTGTTTTGTTTTTCTTATTTTATAGTCATTGTTTGTCTATTGATCTACCAATAATGACAGACTTACCTACCAATAATAATTCCGTTATTGTGCATTCCAATAACGATTCCGCTGTCATGTCTTCTAACTCGAAGAGTTACTTAGTCAATGTTGCCGGATTTGTTGCCCAGTAAGGTATATCTAACTCTGCTCTTATTGCTTTTACTGGAAATAGTGATTGGATAATTGACATGGGTGTTACTGATCATATGACTTGCGATCGCTATAAATTTAACCATTTCTCCTCTAGTTGTTCCAAATCAGTCATTACTAATGCTAATGGTGTGTCATCTCCAGTTGTTGGTATTGGCACTGTACCTCTGTCCCCTTCTTTATCTATCCATGATGTTTTATTTGTTCCATCATTAAATTGTAACCTTCTCTCTGTTAGCCAATTAACCAAATCTCATAATTGGGTTGTCTTGTTCTTTCCTACTCACTGTATTTTTCAAAACACCCTTACCAAAGAGAGGATTGGTAGTGGTAAACAAAGTGGAGGATTGTACTATCTAGAGGATGGTTTTCAACGGTCCAATCAAGGAGTCCAAGCTCATGTTATGAGTGACGATAAGGTTAATAAAAATAAATGCGAGATTTGGCTTTGGCATAAACGACTAGGACATCCCTCATTTGGTTATCTTAGGAGATTATTTCCATCTTTATTTAATAGTTGTAGTCTTTCTGATTTTGCTTGTGAAACATGTGTAATGGCGAAAAGCCATCGTACTATTTTCTCTTCGAGTGATAATATAGCTGATACTCCTTTTTCTTTAGTTCATTCAGATGTTTGGGGTCCTGCCCCACGTCCTACACATAACGGGATGAAATGGTTTATTACTTTTGTGCGTCGATAACTATACTTCGGATGACTGGGTATATTTTTGAAACATAAAAGTGATGTGCATGCAGTTTTTCCCCTTTTCCATCGGATGGTGCTCACACCAGTTTGGCATCTCGAAAGGTTGTTCGCTCGATAATGGGGGTGAGTATTTCAAAAAAGAATTGACTGGCTTTATGCATTCGGTTGGTATTCTACATCAAACCTCTTACTCTTATTCCCCTCAGCAAAATGGGGTTGCAGAACGAACAAACAGACATCTTTTAGAGATCACTCGGTCTTTATTAATTGGTGGTCATGTCCCATCTCACTTATGGGGCGAGGCTTTGACCTCTGCTGTTTACTTAATGAATCGTACACCTTCTAGTGTTGTCCAATTTTGGAGACCCTTAGATGTGCTTTCTGATCACTGTACGCTTCCGCCCATTGTTCATTTAGCACTATATATCTTCTGGTGTGTGGTGTATATTCACTTATATACACAATAGAACATACACCACAGCGCACCAAACTTGATCCACGTGTATTAAAGTGTGTCTTTGTTGGGTATGACTCAACTCAGAAGGGTTATAAGTGTTATCGTCCATCGTCTAAATTTTTTTTTGTCTCAATGGATGTCATTTTCCATGAACACGACTTTTTTTATGCAGAGATCATTGATTTTTCACTTCAGGGGGACAATAGAAATGAAATGCAGAATCATGATGATATAATGGTCTTTGATTTATCGGGACCACGCACAATCACCTAGTGATAAAAACTCAATAGAAGAAGTCGATGCAACCCCCACTGAGTGCTCAAATGAAGAATATGAAGATCAAATCCATGATAGTACATTACCTCCTACAACGGATCCACTAATCCAATCTTCTCCAGAACAATCTTCTCCAGAAGACCCATTAGAGGTATCGCCTGACTCTATTATTATTGATTTTAATATTCATGATGTTAACCTACCTAGTCTTATTATTGATTCTAATATTCATGATGTTAACCTACCTAGTCTTAATTCTGAACGAGTTCAATATCATCTTCCACCTCAATCTAACCGTGGCCAACCACCAATTAAATATGAACCTGATCCTAAAGCTAAAGTGAAATATCCCATAAGCAATCATGTGTCATCCCACAAGTTGTCCAAGTCATATGCATCTTATGTACTCCAGTTATCATCTGTCTCTATTCCTAGTAAAATGCAGGAAGCTTTAGTAGGTTCTAGATGGACCAAAGCTATGGCAAAAGAAATGGCAGCACTGAAAAAGAATGCCACTTGGGAACTTGTAATCTTACCAAAGGGAAAGAAGATAGTGGGGTGCAGATGAGTATTTACAGTCAAGCTCAAAGCAGATGGGGCTATTGAGAGATACAAAGCTCGGCTGGTTGTGAAAGGGTATACACAATCTTATGGTGTAGATTATCAAGAAACTTTTGCACCGGTTGCTAAACTCAATACTGTGAGAGTACTTTTGTTATTAGCAACTAACAAAGATTAGACTCTTCTTCAGTTTGATGTAAAAAATGCTTTCCTGCATGGAGATCTTACTGAAAAAGTATATATGGATCCTCTCCCAGGTATACCAGAATACTCAGATACAACAATGGTCTGTAAACTAAAGAAGGCATTGTATAGGTTAAAACAGTCTCCAAGAGCTTGGTTCGACAGGTTCACCAAGTCTATGAAGAAGTTCGGCTACAAACAAAGCAACTCGGATCACACTTTGTTTTTAAAACACAGAAGAGGTAAAATTATTGCTTTGATTATCTATGTTGATGATATGGTGGTGACTGGTGATGATCATGAGGAGATTTCTAGTTTACAACAGTATCTGGCTTTTGAGTTTGAAATGAAACAGCTCAGAGACCTTAAATATTTCCTTGGGATTGATGTAGCCCGATAAAAAAAATGGTATTTTCTTATTCCAGCGGAAATATATTCTTGATTTATTATCTGAGACTAGAATGCTCGGGGTGTAAGCCAGTTGATACTCCCATTGAGTAGAACCACAAGCTGTTTCTGTGTTTGAATGCAACTCCTACCGATAAGGGTAGATATCATAAGCTTGTAGGGAAACTGATCTATTTATCGCATACCAGGCCAGATATTGCGTATGCATGCAGTTAGTGTTGTGAGTCAATTCATGCATGACCCACGTAAACCTCATATGGATGATGTAGAGCACATATTGAGATATTTGAAATCTGCTCCGGGTAAAGGCTTATTGTTCTCAAAACATGATCACCTAAAAGTAGAAGGTTACACCGATGATTAGGCGAAGGTGTTCACCGACAATGAAAGGTCTACCTCAGGATACTTCACTTTTGTAGGTGGAAACCTTGTGACTTGGAGGAGTAAAAAACAGCCAGTAGTATCGAGATCAAGTGCTGAAGCTGAATATAGATGTATGGTATATGGGGTATGTGAGTTGATGTGGTTGAGAAACTTGTTGACGGACTTGGGTGTTAAACCAAAAGTGGAAATACTTCACTTTTGTAGGTGGAAACCTTGTGACTTGGAGGAGTAAAAAACAGCCAGTAGTATCGAGATCAAGTGCTGAAGCTGAATATAGATGTATGGTATATGGGGTATGTGAGTTGATGTGGTTGAGAAACTTGTTGACGGACTTGGGTGTTAAACCAAAAGTGGAAATGAACCTGTATTGTGACAATACGTCAGCTATAAAGATAGCTCATAATCATGTTCAACATAATCGGACGAAGCATGTGGAGATTGATAGATATTTTATCAAAGAGAAACTTGAAGCTGGAATTATTACTTTTCCATTTGTAAAGTCTGAAGACCAACTAGCAGATGTCTTTACTAAAGCAGTGGCTAGCAAGGTGTTTAATGATTCTCTTGTCAAGTTGGGTAAGTGCGATATCTACGCACCAACTTGAGGGGCTGCTGAAATAAGGTAAGTCGGGGGGCGCGTCTTTGGCTAGGCAAAGTCGAGCGCAGGGCACGTTTACTCTCCTGGAGGTTCGTCAAGACAAGAGCACGGGGCGCGCCCTTGTCCAGGCATATCCAAGCGCGGGGCACACTTACTCTCTTGGAGGTTCGTCAAGACAAGAGCGCGGGGTGCGCTTACTCTTTTCAAGTTGGGCATGTGTATATCCACGCACCAACTTGAAGGGGGGTGTTAGAATATTTGTTACTATATTTAGTATTAGGAAGTATCTTATGTATTTAGTAAGAGTATTATCTTCTCCTAGATATGTGAATCTAGGAGATCTCTGTATTCAGTAAAACATCAATAAACATTATCAGAAATATTCAGTAAAACATCTTTGACATAATGTCCAACGATTCATCTCATTATGGTATTGTAAATTTGTAATTCTGTCAAATTGTCTGAAGTGTTTTATATGTGTTAGTATGTTACTATGTAATTTCATTAGTTTTATTATTCCCTAAAAAAAAAAAATGGTACGGCTGCTACAGGGATCTATATTGTTTTGAGTAAACTGAGAGCATCTCCTTGTGGAAATTTTATACCCTAATTGTCAAAAAACTCTATCCAATGGGGATGCTAAACCGTAAGTAATAGACTATTAGTTGATAGAGGGGGTGGAGAATTTCCCATCTCGCTATCAGTTGATAAATAGCCCGGGCGACACTTGAACACGCATCTGAACAAAAGAAACGTTCGGACGTCACTTGGAGTGTCGTCCCTATCTATTTCTAAAGTTACAATTAGAAAATTTTAAACTCAGACGACAATTGAAGTGACGTCCCTCTTTAAATTAAAGAGGAGACGTCACTTTAAATGTCATCCGAGTTTAAAATTGAACTTTTTTACACTTCTCCATTGGAAACAATAGAGAGTGGATATTTATGAGCTATACAATAATTTGCAATTGGAGTTGTAAAATCCTAATGGCACCTATGTGGAGTCTATGTGGAAGTGTAATTTTACACCCTCCATTGGAGATGCCCTGAGAATGGTTTTGTTAGTACAGTTATAAAAGAAGCTCTCTTTGATTTTATCATCTTATTGCCAACTTGTAATTTATGCACTTCCATAAAAAAACAAGGCTTCAACTGTTGATTATTCTCAAAGAGAGAAAGCATCTCTATAAGCAGTTCGAATTCGAGCAGTAGGTAACGCTACACTTTCTGCCATTTTTCCAGCTCCAATAAAACCTAATTTTTGAATGTCTCTGTTTGAATCAGCATTGGAGATGACGTTGCCATTTCTAGGGTTTTTCTAATTTGGGATTATGTTTTCCGAGCTTTTGACCTAATTGTGAATTTTAGGGGAAGTATACGTTTTTAGGAGGGGTGGGCATACGTGACCCAAAATTTAGTTTGGTAGGTTTCTGTCTGTCTATCCTCAATTTCTCGCCTTTCCTCTCCCTCTCCCTCTTCCTCTCCCTCCTTCACTCTCCGCTCATTCCCTCTGCTAGCAGTTATACTACTTAATCGTGCTCAACGTCTCAATATGTATCGAAATTCTAAGCTTTTCTATTACACGTGCCAACTATTTGCAACCCGGCCAATACAACCACGCACTGAAAATGCGGTGGAGTGGATGCGCCATGTCAATTCGAAACTTTGGACTTTGTAATGTAAGTTGCCACTTAGTTTAACTTGAAGTAGGCGGGATAAACACCATGACTTAAGAGTCGGGATGTAAATTGGCAATTTCGCTTTCAATGGTCAAATTCAAAACCTTTGAAACCTTATAAGAGAAATCTTGCACGAAACAAAATGCAAACACGGAATGGAAAAAGTATTAATATATGTAGTCCTATATATTACTCTTATATATTAGAAGTTTGGAACTGCAAAAAGAGCCTGTGGACAAAATTCAAAGAATCAAAATGTATGTAATAAGGCCTCTTTCTATGTACAGAAAGGATCCCAGCAGCCTTTCAGAACCTCCAACTGAAGGTCCAAATTCAGGTTATATTGTATTCACAGATGAAAAACATAAGCAGAAGATACATGTTGTTAGGGTACTTGTCAAAACACTCACCAATGCAAAATAACAAACCAATCAACCAAATAAAGAGAGACGAAGATTTACGTAGTTTGGCTTGCGCCTAATCTACAACTAAAGAAAAACTCCAACTAATTTGTTGTGCTTCATAAACTACAGAGCACATCAATTCTATATAACGGAAATTAATAACTAATGATAAATGTGGTAGAAGCAACAACCCACAACTACGGTGTATGAAATCAACTAATTAAATAACTTCTAAATAAGTAGTAAATACTCACCAATGCAAAATAGCAAACCAATCAACCAAATAAGAGAGACGAAGATTTACGTAGTTTGGCTTGCGCCTAATCCACAACCAAATATAAGTTCTAATTGAAAGAGAATCAAATAATGTTACACACTCACATTGGTTTAATAGAACCCCCAAATTTCTCTTTCTTATGGCCTCACAAATCTCTCGTACTACAAACAACCAATTATGTAGACAACTACTAATGAGTTTGGGCATGAACAAAACTCTCAAGAGATGCACTAAATCCCAAACCCTAACAACCAATTTTGTCTCACTTACCAATTTATAAACCCTAACTTTATTTATATAGTGTAGCTGAAATTTTTGTGAGATACGAAATTTCAATCTATTTCGGCATATAAATGCCAAAATGTCATACTTCATTTAGCAGTGTGGAATTCATTTAGAAGTGTGGAATACAAAATGTCATACTTCATTTAGCAGTGTGGAATACCGAAAAATCCAACTAGTCAGGTTGTTTTCTCATACCAAATGAGCTTCAGTTGCTCAGTAACTAGCATGCAGTAGTTCAAAAGAAGAGGATATGGATGGCCACATGTTGTTTTTGCAGCTGTGTGAAGTACGTTAAACCGAGAGCTTTTATAGGAGATATTTCCTTACTTGTGTGCAAAAAACAAACAAACAAGTGGAGATATTTAAGCGGTGGCTATGGATTTTTCGCTAAGTCCATAGCTCCCGATGGATTTCATCAATTTTTCCTTAGAAGAAAAGGTTGGACTGTTGATACCTCAAGTTCATTCCAAAACCTACTAAGTGAAGCACATGGCTTGAATTTCTATCTAAGAAAAAACCTCCCTGAGTTGCTAAGTTCGACTTTTCAAATTCCAATAAGCGTTCCACAGCCGTGGTTGTGGGGAAATGGTACGGTCCATGTGTTTTTGCTAAAGAAAGTGGACGATTAAAGGATCAGATGAAAAACACCTTATATTATGTGATAACTCTGGAGCAGTGCTGGGAAGAGATCTTTTCTTGTGAAAATAATAGTAAAAGCAACATAGTGAATATGAATGTGAATGTGCAAACGGAAGTGAATTCACTCTTCGGGGTGGAAGCTATGAAAGACGATACACATACACATGATGGAACGATATGGTATAAAAATGTCGGCCGTGATGGAGGAGATTTATGCTTGCAGGGTTTGCATATCGCTATTGTAGAGAGAAGATGAGAAGGGTGCAAGAAATGGCAGGGCGGACTGAAGGAGAAATCAGGGATGTGAAAAAGATAGGAATTTAAGGGAGAAAAAGGTTGGATGAGACATTGTTGTTAACTTGTGATTTTAGGCATAAGAATCAAATTCAAAGCAAATGGGAATGAATCTCATGTACTATTTGTTAGATTTTGTAGTTGTTAATAGACTCTGAAGGGTTAACGAGTCTTATTACCCCCACTAGATGGGAAATTAGGGTCTTCTCTCCCACCTAAATACATACAAAAAAAAACACGGTCATTCCCTAATAGGGGGAATTCTAATTTGCACATCTAGTGGGGGTAATACTCGTTAACCCATGTCTGAAATGTCTTATGATTCATCTTGTTCGTTATGGTATTGTAATTCTGTCAAATTGTCTAAAGTGGTTTATAACTTTATATTACTATGTAAAGTCATTGGTTCTATTATTCTCTTGACTATATTATTTTGAATAAACTGACAATGGTTTTAGTACTGTAATTGAAATTGCGAAAAGAAGCTCTCTTTGATGTTATCTTATTGCTAACTTGTAATTCCAAGCACCCTTCCATCAAAATACTATATACAAAACAAATGAGAATAATATCTATATGTCCTTCCATGGATACCTGGAAGTCTTACCTAAACTCTGAAGTGCATTTTTCCTCGGAGAACTTCCAATCCAAGAAAACATGTGTTTACTTGTTTTCCTTTTCAATATGTAAATCAGTGTCATTTGATGTATAGAAAATTGAGACCTCACCCCCTGTTTATGTCGTCAATTTGTCATTCTATGTCTTTAAATGTTCCCATAAAAAAGGAAGAACAATATGTAACAGCTCATATACGCATAGCATGTTAGCGTCATAGACTGTCCCCGTGTCCATGTGCGCATAATTTGTATATTAACAGTTGTTTTACCTACATACCCTGATTCTCTCAAGGCAGACTCCATTTTTTTTCAAAGCAGACCCCAAACTTAAAATTGTCTTTGGGCACACCTACCTGGGCCTTGTCAACCCAAAGTCCAAAATTGTCTTAAAATTGTCTCTTTTCACTTTCTTCGGTTGATCTCTTTCTTCCTCCTTCAATAAAAACAAAAAACCAACTGTGTCACTGTTTTTCGTTTAAGGTAATAAGAACACCACCTCATTTTTCAAGTTTCATTTTTTTTTTCACAATTGTCACTAACAATGTAATTGTAGTTTATTATCCTAATAATTTTAAGTATTTAAAGTAGGTTATGTAAAAGTTTTATGGGGTGTTTGGATACTATTTATTTATTGTCATTAAACATTTATTAGTGAAAAAACGTTTTTTTTTTTTTAAATAAACATGTTTGGTCTTTATTTTTGTAGAAAATAGTTTTTCACCCAAAAAACATTTATTGGTTTAAAAAACATGTTTTATGATAAATAGCAAAAACTTGTTTTTCAAGTTAAAAAATAGTTTTTTCTTTTCACTTTCTCATCCAGCTCCAAAGGCATATGGATTACTCATTATAGTGAAAAATGTCGAGATATGCTAAGCTATATATTTCGAAAAATATCACGAAATTTACGAGTTTGATAAAATAGCTTTTAAGAAAAAATCTCAACCAAACATGTTTATTTAAAAATTGTTTTTAGAATAAATATTTTTTGAGAAAAACTGATTTTTTGAAAAAATGAGATCCAAACACCCACTTATACTTCTATGTTCTTACATTTAATAAATGTTATGTTTTTCTTGATTCTAATAAAGAATATGGTAATCTGTGGTTTAAAACAATCACCACTGGTTATTTTGCCTTCTTTTGTTTGCTTCATAGATTCATTTCTATATGATATTTCCTTAAGGAATCAAATACGGTGACACTATATGCAAGTGACATATTTTTTTACTGTATTTTAGCTTTGTCGATATTATAATTGTTCATAACCTCCAGTCCTGACTCTAACTCTGTAAACTCGTATAACAATGAATTCACTGTATTTTAGCTTTGTTGATATTATAGTTTAGTTGGGTTTCTATATGCAGCATGTCTACATTGCTCATCGTTTTTTCATGGCACAGTCAAAAGCTTGCATTTTCTGTCTTGCATCATAAAGTTTGGGTTGTAATTGAAATTCGACTATTGTTAGCTATTGATGTATTATAGGGATAGTCATGCCGCCCCAAAAAAAAAGTGAAAGTTGGTTCTAGACAGCCTTCAGTTAGGGTGCCCCAAACGGCATCTCATCGAATACGAAAAAAACAAAAAAGCAATGGTTGTAGAAGACGATATTGAATGTGGTGAACGTGTTGTGGCTTTCTCGGATTGCGTTAATAGATACATAGATTGGTTCAACAATATTAGCCATCCTCATATGCGGAATCCGAAGCATTTTTCACAAGTTCATAAACTTCCACCTGTAAATTGGGTAAGATGTATATATATTTTTTTATTCCTACTCGTATTCGATTTTATTATGTACGAAAAATATAATATATCTAATGTTAGTCATATTTTTTATATGCATTTAACTCTCAAATTACTTTATAGGAACTTATTGTAGCAGAAGCGACAAGGTTGCTTAAAGAATCGTTGGACACAGGAGGAACCCAAGATGTTCATGGGATGTTAGCACGTGAGAAGATGATATATAACGTTCTCCAATTCAAACAAATTATTCAAGAAAGTTCACAAAATGGAGGTGGTGGTGAAAATAGTGGGGGTGGTCAAGATAATGATGGAGATGGTGGTGAAAATAGTGGAGATAACATGGACATTGACACGACAAAGTTGACAAAATGACAACTTGTAATGAGGCAGAAGAGAAAGAAATGATGGTGTTAATGTTGGTGTTATAAAAAATACTTGTCAGAGGAGATATGGATGATTTTGTTATTAGTTTTAATATGTAGCCATCTGATGTAGACTTCTTGTTGACCATCTTTTATATTTTTGTCTCTCACAAAGCTGGTAGTGTTATTAGTTTTAATATAAATGATTAGGTCCTTCTTCTAAATGATGTCATGTCTGTCTCAACTCTTAACAGGGTAAGAGAGAAAATCGGCCAATAATTATACTTGAAGACTGTTACTTGAATTGTTTCCTATGGTATTGCTGGTTGTGAAGGTACGGGTGTACACATGGCTGTACCGTTTGAACTTTGGACTCGGTAACAATGTCAGCTTTCAGTCTCTGTTAGCAAATGTATTTTATAGCATTAAAATTCACCATACACTATCTTTGATTCTAAAGCCAAACTTGCAATGGATTGGGTCTGATTTTGGTTATCTACGTCCGCACTTCCTTAAGAAAAATAAAGCTGGTTACAAAATGAAGTCCAAGAAATTTTGGCAAGTAAATTGAAAAGATAAGGATTTTTGACAGTTCAATTCAACCAACTAAAGCAGAAAAGACTAGCCTGATTAGAACGTCATTTCTCTTTAAGTTAGTTCTGTTAAACCGATCTTAATGCAGGACCAGCAAAATCTAATCTAAGTGTAAGACAGTAAAGTTCAACCAACTAAAGCAGCAAAGGCTAGTCTGGTTAGAACGTCTTTTCTCTTTAAGTTAGTTCAGTTAAACTGATTTTAATGCAGGACTAGCAAAAATTTAATCTAAGTGTAAGACAGTCCAGTTCAACCATCTAAAGCAGAAAAGGCTAGCCTGGTTAGAACATCTTTTCTTTTTAAGTTAGTTTAGTTAAACCGATCCTAATGCAGGACCAACAAAATCTAATATAAGTGTAAGATAGCCCAGTCCAACCAACAGAGGCATAAAGGGATGGTCTATCCAAACGAAATAGGTCAGTCTAGTCGAACTGTCTTTATTTGAAATGGTTGTTGAAATTGAATTTTCGTCCACCCATGACAAAGTTAGCCTAATCTGAACGTCTTTTCTTTTAAAGTTGGTTCCAATAAACCGTTCTTGAACCAACACAATCTCCTTTCTTTATAAGACGGTCCAGTCCATCCATCCAATGCAGACAAAGATAGCCTAATCAGAACGTCTTTTCTTTTAAAGTTGGTTCCAATAAACTGTTCTTAATGCAGTACTAACACAATCTCCTCTCTTTATAAGATGGTCCAGTCCAACTATCCAATGCAGACAAAGTTAGTCTAATAATATGAATGTCTTTTCGTTTGAGGTTAGTTCCGCTAAACCGTTTTTAATGCAAGACTAACACAATCTTATCTTTTTATAAGACGGTCCAGTCCAACTATCCAATGCAGACAAAGTTAATTAGTCTAATATGAATTTCTTTTCGTTTTAGGTTAGTTCCTCTAAATCATTCTTAATGTAGGACCAACACAATCTTCTCTCTTTATAAGATGGTCTAGTCCAACCATCCAATGCAAACAAAGTTAATTAGCCTCACCTGAACGTCTTTTCTTTTAAGGTTGGTTCCAATAAACCGTTCTTAATGCAGGAGCAACACAATATCCTATTTTTATAAGACGGTCCAGGCCAATCATCCAATGCAGACAAAATTAGTCTAATATGAATGTCTTTTCATTTTAGATTAGTTCCTCTAAATCGTTCTTAATGCAGGACCAACACAATCTCCTCTCTTTATAAGACGGTCCAGTCCAACCATCCAATGCAGACAAAATTAACCCCATCTGAACGTCTTTTCTTTTAAGGTTGGTTCCAATAAACCGTTCTTAATGTATGACCAACACAATTTCCTCTCTTTATTGATTGGTCGCCGTCTTGCATTGGTCACTTGATTGAAACTTCTCTTCATTAAATAGTTCATTTTCCACATTAAAAACATCATATGCCCATTCCATTTCACTCAATGTTATAAAAAAAACAGAGGGGAAAAACAAAAAGAGAGGTTTTAGGGTTGTAAATAGAAATAGAACAAAAGAATTTGAAAAAAATGATGAATATGTGTAGAGAAAGAAGAGATGTGTGAGTTAAATTTCTTTGGAGAATGGCGAGAAAAAAAAATGTGTGGGTTTAAGAAAGGTTTTTTTAGAGTAAAAAGACCAAAAGACAGAACTTGAGTAAAAAAGACAAAAATTGAAATTTGGGTGTTTTCACTTTTAAGTGGAGTCTGCTCCAAGAGTTTATTTGGGGACATGGCTGGTATTTTAATTTTTTAAATGGGATCTGCCTCGAGAGATTCAGGGTCCTGCATATAACCCATTTAAAATAGTCCAGCAGCGGCCCAACTTGAACTTATATGGGCCTAGTGTTTTTCACTTTATTGGCTTTAACGTCTACAAAGAAAACCCAGTAATAAAATTCTCAAGTCTCATATCCTTTCTTCTCTGCGTGGTTTTGATGGAACCAGAACCGGAACAGGAACCGGAACCGAAGAAACTAGGGAGGAGCTAGGGTTTATGCATTAAGTGATTTTTTTTTATTCTTTTAATAAAATGGCAACAACAACCCCTTCAACTCTTTTCCTCACAAACCCATCTTTCGCTCCACTCGGGAAGCAACTGTAAGAAGTTCATATTTTATAATAATTATTATTTTGTTGTAGATTTAATTGTTTTGTTGTATTAATGACTTGTTCTTGACCAGCAATAGAAATTCACAAATAAGAAACTACAAACAACTTTGTTTAAAACAAGGGAATTGAGGTCACATTCAACATTATACCATTACATTTTAACCAAAAACAAATACAAATGGAAACATGATTTCCTAACCCCTAGAGGTCCCTCATCAAAATCCTATATAAGCCAGTTGGCTACACCAAAAAACTTTTAATGTCTGAAAAACTTGCTTTAGATCGAAAGGTAATCATTGGTTTCCATTCTCAACCTTGTGGTGAATTTGCTTCAATGCATTATTTTTAAGATAAAAAATTTAGGTGTGATCCAAGATTTCTAAGGAGATCTGAAAGCTTCACCAAAGATAACGTTTTCCAAGCTCCTCTTCAATGCGCAAAAGCTGCATCAAAGTTGAGATCATTAAATAAGTTTACAAGTAGAGTATACATGACCAAATGTATTGTTGCATTCTGAACGTATTTGTGCTTTGATTGTAGTACATAAAAGATATAACTGCGTATGTAGAACCAGGAAAGCTATGCCACTTTCATATTTTACATAGATAAGCCCGATAACTACGAAGAAGGAAAGAGAGAAATACGATTATACTTAGCCACCGCTTCATTCTGCGCAGGGAGCACCTGTTTTAATCTGTAAGAGAAAAATAAGAAAAAAAAAATCAACTCAACATTCTGAAGAAAATTACAAAACATTTCTACCCGGCTAAGGAGAACCATATTCAAACATGTCCGCTT
Source organism: Coptis chinensis (assembly GCF_015680905.1). Classification (NCBI taxonomy): domain Eukaryota; kingdom Viridiplantae; phylum Streptophyta; class Magnoliopsida; order Ranunculales; family Ranunculaceae; genus Coptis; species Coptis chinensis. The sequence goes on along the minus strand of NC_141456.1, from coordinate 6,214,006 downwards.
GCCAAGCCAACAGAGAGATCTGCAATAAAATTATCCTCTGTCTCACCACTTCGATGGCTAACCATCACACCCCATCCTGCAGCTTTTGAGTCTAGTGCTGCTTGAATGGATTCTGTAACCGTGCCAATCTGATTAACCTGCAGGAGAAGATACCTTTGAATTGGAATAAACTCAAAATAGGTACTCGTCACATAGAGAAGCAAGAAACACACGTGCAACTTATGTGTATACTTTTACGATAAGAATAAAGTCTTTTTGTAGAACAAGTAGGCCACATGTTGCTTTGAGACTTCTTAGGCTGAGTCCAATTGCTTCCTATCCCTTTAAAAGTAGTGTTAAAATCAATAAAGTAGAACTAAAGTCAACATATTTTACTCTCTATCATTATTTTTCTATATATATATACAAATGATTCTACTCTCTATCTTTATTCTACTCTCTATTTATAGAGAGTAAAATAGAGATAGAGAGTAAAATCCTTTGTATATATAAAGAGGAAATTAATGATAGAAAGTAGAATCTGACTTTAGCTCTACTTTTTAAAGGATAGGGGAGCCATTGGACTCGACCTTTAAACATACCTTCATGGGTGCATTCTCAATGCAGTTGCATATTGTACAGTTATCGGTGGATTTTATTAAGAGAATCACCAAATCCCGGCAAGCGATCTACTTAATGAGATGCTTGGGGAAGGTATATGTTGTGATATAACCACATTTAATAAGCTTATACACACACTTTGCAAGAAGGGTCATGTTCGAGAAAGCGATAAGCTTCTTAACAAGATTCTAAAGAGAGGTGTTTCTCCAAATTTGTTTACATTCAATACATTTATTCAAGGTCTTTGTAAAGAGAACAAGAAAAAAGAAGCTTTCCGTTTGTTGGATTGTATGACTAGGGGGGACTCAGTCCTGATGTTGTTATGTATAAGGTGCAAGTGGATATCCAAATATTCGAATCCGATTCGAATTCGTATTAAAAAAATCAGATATTATCCAAAAATTTCGGATATCAGATTTGGATAATTTTTTATGTTTGAACTGGTATATATTCGGATACTACCATATCCGCATCTGAAAATATCTGATCCGATTTAAAAAATTATTAGTTATTATATATAATTTATTTATTAATTTATTATTGTATAAAATATTATATAAAACCATAAACTAATAATATAAAACTATAATAACAAAATAATAATAATAAATGACAAATATATATATATATTTATAATAGTTTTTATAGTGGTAAAATAAAATATTCAAAACAAATAAAATTTTAATTAATATTAATTTTCAGATCGGATATCCGAAATCGGATTCGGATAATTTTTTTAATATCCGTCGGATTCAGATATCGGTATAAATTTCCGTATCCAAACCTATCTGTTTCCACCCCTACGTATAACAAGGCCCAAAATTTCGATATCGGTTAATATATCGGTGTACCCAAAAACCGATATATATCGGATATATCGGATTTCTCGGTTTTTTTGTGACCAGTCCAAAGTTTCTAAAATATCGGAAATATCGGATATATCGGTGGACATAATAGCAACATTTATTTATCAAGAAAACCATAAAAAAATATTGACAAATAATTAACCACAATGTCATAATCTAATGTACTTAAAGTCTCAAATTACAAAATAAGATAAATAAGTTACATCAAGTCATCAATACATAAACGCGAGTGGCGTGGGTGATCAACTTCCATACCCGATTCTTGAATCCTAATCGCTTTCAAATACCCTACCCAAGTGTATACATAATTATACCCACCGCCGGTGAAAATTGTCGAACATGTCACTCGTATTTTGTGTTGGAAATTAACATGATTCCAATTCGGGAGTGTTGGTGTAATCATACATTGGGTCTGTCTGCAACAAATTCAGTGCAGCCCAAATGATTCATAACTTGGATAGAGTTGTCCATATGTTGGTTCAGTCAGAAGGCCCATAAGGTTGTGCACATATATATCGAATATCTCACCGATATATCTCGGATATCTCGCCGATATATCTCGGACATATCGGATATTTCGGAAATTTCAATATTAACAATTGGTCAAAAAATCAACCGATATATATCGATTATCTCGGAAATATCGATTATCTCGGCGATATAAACTTTCATATCGGAAATTTCGATATATCTCGAAAAAAAAGGTTCAATATGAGGTGGATATATGTCGGAAATATCAATATCGGTGTACCAATTTACCGAAATATATCGGCGAGATATCGGATATCTCGGAGATATTTTGGGCCATGAATACACTTATCTTTGGCCTGTGTACGACCTCTATGATCTCTAAGGTTGTGGAAGCAGAAAGCTATCTGCGTAAGATGTTTTTTTTTTTCGCTAGCTAATCATAATAGGTGAATCAAGGGTATCAGCCTGATGATTTCAAGGCCCAAAATATCGATATCGATGAATATATCGATGTACCCAAAAACCGATATATATCGGATATATCGGATATTTCGGATATATCCATTTTTTTTAACCACCCAAACTATTTAAAATATCGAAATATCGGATATATCGGAAATATAATATCGAAATATCGGATATATATCGGAAATATATTGGAAATATCGGTTTATATTTTAAAATGGTCAAAAAGTCAACCGATATATATCGATTATATCGGCGATATAAAGTTTCATATCGGAAATTCCGATATATATCGGAAAAAAAAGGATTCTATATTCGGTGGATATATGTCGGAAATATCGATATCGGTGTACCAAAATACCGATATATATCGACAATATATCGGATATATCGGCGATATTTTGGTCCATGGATGATTTTACCTATAGCACTATTATTGATGGCCTTGATGGGTATTGTCGGGTGGGTTCAGTACAAAACGCGTGTAAGATTTTAAAAGATGTAGGGTTTAAAGGGTTTGTGCCTGATCAAATCATTTATGTCTCCCTTATTAATGCGCCATGTCAGGAAGGTGACATAGATAGGCAGATAGGCCAATGGAGGCGTTTAATGAGGCTACACTGAATAGAACTTATCTACAACTCAGTGATCAAAGGGTTGTGTTAGCATGGCTCTTCTTACAATAGTATAAAATATTAGGATATAAGTATTTATCGATATTCAATTTTAGAATATGTATCGTAGATCCATCATCTATGATACATTATTTTTTGGAGATATTTGATATTGTTTCACATGTATATATCAAAAATATATCTAAAATATCGATAAATATTGTAGATATTATAGATATTTCTTGATATATCATGATATATTATTTATATTTATTTAAAATATAATAGTAAATATTAAATAAAATTGTTATATACACAAAATATCATCAAATATCTTCAAATATCGCAAAATATCACAAATATCGTAAATATTATCGAAATATCACCAATATTTACAGTCGTATATATCTTTGAACATATCGTGATATATATATATATCTTTTTTTGAAATCTGGATAGATATCTCCAAATATCATGATATATCAGAATATTTTGTACTATGCTTCTTACAATCATGAATCTGCTTGATTAAATGTTCAATAATATTAGGGTGACAGATTATTGAGACCATTTTTAGTGACCTGCTAAGGTGTCCCCTCCCTCTCACGTGGGTAATAAAACCGCATGTCTATCCTATTGGCTATTCATTATTCTCTGATTTGGATACTCTCCAAGTCTTACCAAAGTCCAAAACATCCATTCTTCTGTAGTTCCGCTTCAAACTCATTTCCTCCCACAATCTTTTCAATTCTTTGTATTCTAAGTAGTGTCAGAAAAATTAAATGGTAAAATAAAGATAAATTATTAAATAGGAGAGCAAAATTAAGATTCAATGGATTACTTGATTGATTATTTTATTCTAATTATCAAAAGATTTGTCTAATTTGCCTCACCAAAATATAAAATCACTCCGACAAACAGTTGATTTAACATGTATTTTGACTATGATTAATTGGTTTAAGCTTTAGTTTTTTAGTGTTATATTCATGGATGAATCACCGATAATTCTAACTTGGAGTTTATTAGGGTCTAATATGTGGATGGGACGATGGGTTTTGTGTTTTTATTTTTTATTTTTTATTTTTTTTTATTTTTGTTTGTTTTGTCACCCGGGAGGGACACGTCTGCAGTTCACTAAACCAGTCTCTATAATCGGTCCCCCTAGAACAACTCATAGTTATCTTGACATTAAAGGGGTTTTTAGGTTTTGGTCCTCCTAATAATAGGGGTTTTGGGCTTTGGTCCACGAATGATCGATTATTAGGTTTTGGTCCTCCTAACCGTGAGTTGACCGTGAGTTGACCACGTTGACCAACGATGGACGTCCTTGACTCACATATTTTGCTATTACCTACAATACCCTTGACGTGCCTTTACACGCGTGACTTATTGGTTTTGAATAAAAATATAAGACACATGTCAAAATCTGACAAGTAAGTTGGAATTCAATTACACCAATTTTCTAATTTCTCAACTAGCCGGGTTGGAATTCAATCTTATAAGTAAGGTTGTCCATTCAATCCTAAAGGGGAAATAGAAGAGAGGAGAAGATGGGTGGAAGTGAGGTTGTTCTTGATCGTTCAAGCTCCCTAAGGTAAAGTTAGGTTAGTTTAGAAGGACTAAAATCTAAACGATGATATTAATAGAAGGACCAAAAGCTAATTTATTTTACTTGTTTTGCGGGTTTGTCAATTGTCTATGAAGAGGGCCATTATGCTTCAACATGTTCATACTTTGGCATTCACTTGTGATTATGCACCTTGTTGTGGCTTTATGAGAGTTGTGTTAGGTCACACAAATCAAGGTACTAGGCAATTCAAGTATCTTAAGTGTTCTCGTCCTAGTTGTAAGTTTGTGAAATGGATATACTTCGACAAAGAGGTATACCACCAAGTTTGTAACCTCTGCAAGGAACAAGTTGGAGTTTGTGAAAAGTGTGAGTTGTGCACTAGTTGTCATCTTCCTAATACTTGTGTCAAGAGTGTGTGAGAGTTGTGAGGAAGAGTGCTATGTGTAAGTTGTACTAAATAGGTTCTACTGTGAGTGTAATCTGTGTGGATGTAGTGCTATCAAGTACTCAATTCATACCCTATAAATAAAGTTGTCTGCTTTTACATATCAAAACATAGCATTGTACTATATAAGATTCTTCAAACAAAAAACACAAAAACCATAACACTCCAACAGAGCATTGTGATAAGATTCTTGAAAACAAAAAAATAAAATAAAACAGACAAAATAACACTCCAACATCTTGTGATGTGAGTGATCTCACTGGTTTGACTTAAAGGCTCATAGAGGCAAGGAGCAAATGTATTCCCCTGGTGTACTTGGTGTCCGAACATGACCACCATCATCATCCTCTCCACCAAACCAAGAATGAAAGCCCCTTGATCCTCTTTTTTTCCCTTGGCCGCCTTCCCCTAGGTGCTCTCCCCCTCTCCTAGCTCTTGGCACTTGCACCCAACATCTTGTTGATTAACATTATTCTCCGATGCTCATGGTGCTCTTTGCTACTGCTGGCGATGAACATGGTGCTCTTGCTCTTCTTCTGCTGGCTGATGAACATGGTGCTCTTCTTTTTCGACTTGGTTGTCTTTGATCATGTTCTTCTTCTTGCCTCCATTTTGAGCCTTTTGTTTGACTAATCAAGATTTAAGAAACATTTATTGATGCAATCGAAAGTTAGTGAGAGAGAGTTAGTGAGTTTATTCCCGCCAATTTTATCGAGATCCATAGTTAACACGTGTTTTTGATAACAACGCCAAGATCTAGAAGATCTTACCCGTTAAAAGTGACCACGTGTCTCATCACATACCGTTGAATTGACATCAAATTACAAAATTGGAGATGGTCAACTTGGTCAACATTGACCTCATAAGGGTATTGTAGGTAATAGCAAAATATGTGAGTTGGGCAGACGTCCATCGTTGGTCAACGTGGTCAACTCACGGTCAACTCACGGTTAGGAGGACCAAAACCTAATAATCGATCATTCGTGGACCAAAGCCTAATTACCCTATTATTAGGAGGACCAAAACCTAAAAACCCCGACATTAAATTGGCAGTATAGTTTTGACTGGTCAAATTCAAAACCTTGAAAACGCGGCATGGAAAAATCACGGAAACGCGACATGCAAAAAATATATGTAGTCCTATATTAGAAGTTTAGAACTGCAGAAAAAGCCTGTGGACAGAATCCAAAGAATCAAAATGTATGTAACAAGGCCACTTTCTATGTACAGAAAGGATCCCAGCAGCCTTTCAGAACCTCCAACTGAAGGTCCAAATTCAGGTTATATTGTACTCACAGATGAAGAAACAGAAGCAGAAGATGTATGTTGCTGGGGTACTTGTAAAGACACTGGTATTAAAGAGCTTCCATTTCCTCAAAACAAGTTATTGTACGTGAATTATACAACCCACAGTGGTCAAAGTACAATTACTGAACGTGATAAGCTTTGCTTCATTCCAGTTCTTGATCAGCCTTTGTCTTCAAATCAGTACTATGTCATTAGAGCCGAAGGCAAATACAAAGGGTATGCTTCTTATTACTAACATATTAGTTTATCATTTAATTTGATTAAAAGCGATTTATTTAGAAAATTACAATCCAGTTAGCATGGTACAAAAATAACAAAATGTCAAATTAGCTAATATTTCAGAGGGCAGGAAACCAAGCTTTCACCCAAATAATAGCAAAATTCAGCACATATATAAGAGTATGGAACGAGTCGAAGTATATATCTGGTACACCTCGTATTAGAACTTTGAAATACCAATTTATTTCCATGTTTGAACTCGCGCGGAAATCAGTTTGAGAATAAAATTTGGAATTTGATGATATATATACAGTAGGTGAAACGTTTTTTTTTATAGACATACGAGCGTTAATTCATCTGCTTGAGGATCCAAAAAAATGAATAGCAATTATAAACCTCAAGTCCTCAACACATAATTTGAGGAAGAAGAAAAGTGGACAGTGAAATTATGTGTAAAAGAAAAGATATGGCAAATAGTATTTACGTGTCCCTTAATTATGACCAAGTATTATCGGCCATTTGTTTTTATTCAAATTTCAAATTTTTTTATGCAGGCAAGCATGCACTTGTTCAAAAGAAGAGGATATGTCCACATGTTGTTTCTGCAGATGTGTGAAGGACGTTAAGCCGAGAGCTTTTGATCATAGAGACATATATCAACAAGTGCAGATATTTAAGCGGCGCTATGGATATTTCGCTAAGTCCATAGCTCCCGATGGATTTCCTCCATTTTTCCTTAGAAGAAAAGGTTGGTATGTTGATACCTCAAGTTCATTCCAAAACCAACTGAGTGAAGCACATGGCTTAAATTTTTCTCTACGAAAAAGCCTCCCTAAATTTGACTTTACAAATTCCAATAAGCGTTCAACATCTGTAGTTGTAGGGAAATGGTACTGTCCATTTGTATTTGTTAAGGAAATTGGACTAGTAAAGGATCAGATGAAGAGCTCTTTATATTATGTGATGACTCTGGAGCAGTGCTGGGAAGAGATCTTTTCCTGCGAAAACAATAATAAAAGCAACACGATCAGTGTAAATGTGAATGTGCAAAAGGAAGTGAATTCACTCTTTGGGGTGGAAGCTATGAAAGATGATACACATGCACGGGATGGAACAGTATGGTATAACAATGCTGGCCGTGGTGGAGGACAGTTAAGCTTGGGTTTGAGTATAGCTATTGTAGAGAAGATGAGAAGGATGCAAGAAATGGGAGGGTGGAGAGATGTGAATGTTGAAAGGATAGAGGAGTTTAAGGGAGAAATGGGTTGGACAAGATTTGGTTGTTATGTGTTGGTGGAGAGATTTGCTTTGAGCAGATTGGACGGGACCTTGTTGCTAACTTGTGATTTTAGGCATAACCATCAGATTCAGAGCAAATGGGAGTGACAGTTCCTTAATTTATTTGTCGATATCAAAGTCTGTAAATATGTAATGTCCAACGATTCATCTCGTTATGTTATTGTAAATTTGTGATTCTGTCAAATTGTCTATAGTGTTTTATATGTGTTAGTATGTTACTATGTAATTTCATTGGTTTTATTATTCCCTTGACTATATTCGGAAAAATAAATGGAATGGCTGCTACTGGGAGCTATATTGTTTTGAGTAAACTGATAATGGTTTTGTTAGTACAATTATAAAAGAAGCTCTCTTTGATGTTATCATCTTATTGCCAACTTGTAATTTATTCACTTCCATAAAAAAAACAAGGCTCCAACTGTTGATTATTCTCAAAGAGAGAAAGCATCTCTATGAGCAGTTCGAATTCGAGCAGCAGGTAAGCTACACTTTCTGCCATTTTTCCAGCTCCGATAAAACCTAATTTTTGAATGTCTCTGTTTGAATCAGCATTGGAGATGATGTTGCCATTTCTAGGGTTTTTCTAATTAGGGATTATGTTTTTTGAGCTTTTGACCTAATTGTGAATTTTAGGGGAAGTATGGCAGTTAGATTTTCCGAGCTTTTGACCTATAACGAACATGTCTTCTGGTGTAATGTCATCTAATCTTCATGGGCAGCCTGATAAAATGCGTAGAAATTGTAGAAAGCTGTATATTAGTTTTCATGTATAGAGCGCGACCTGAGCTCAGATGAAGTACAAATGGAGCACGACCTATGCCTCAGGCGTGAACGAGTTCCAGTAACTTGAGCGCGACCCGCGCTCGTCTCCAATACAAACAGAGCGCGATCCGCTCCCCGTGTTTCTCAAGCCACCGACTGTTTTGTTTCTATTTGTTGTAACCTCTATTTAACCAAATTGTAATTTCTTAGAATTTAATCAAGTAAATATACACTGAATTGAATTGAATCCTCTGGTTCTACATGGTATCAGAGCCAAACCATTGAAATCCCCTGCGTATTACAATCATTAATTAAACCATCCTTGAATTTTTAAATCTCAAACCCAAATTTTTTTCTAAAACCTAAACCTAAAACCCAAATTTTTCGTTTTTTTTTGCAATGGCTGGATCTGACAACAATTCTTCCAACGTCATTCATCACCACTACACCCCACAAGACAACTCCGCGTTCCCAAAATCTATTTCATTAGATGAGTCCAACTATACCATATGTGCTCCTCTCATGCGGATGCGTATTGGAGCAAGGGGAAAGATTGGTTTTTTTACTGGCGCAAAAGTTGAACCGAATATGAATTCGACCGAATATGAAGGTTGGGCAACAGATAATGAAAAGGTGAAAAGTTGGCTTATTGATTCTATGGAGATTTATCTTATGAATTTATATATTCGTCTTCCTACTGCAAAAGACATTTGGGAGGCTGTGGAGAAGACCTTCTATGATGACTCTGATGAAACTCGAATTTTTGAATTGAATACAAAGTGTTTTGAAGCGCATCAGAATGGGAGACCTATTCCTTCCTATTACAACGAATTGGTGGCCATGTTCCATGAGATTGATCAAAGGGTGACCTCCCAGAATAACAATGTTGCAGCTGTAGTCCATGACACGTCAACAATGTCCAGATTGCGGGTTCATATGTTTTTGCGTGGACTCGATTCGGAGTATGATCAGGTGCCCGGGAGAGTTTCTTCGCAAGGACCCTAAATTTTCCTTGGAGCAAAGCTATGCTTACATTCGCAAGGTGCAATCGGAGAAACAAAGCATGGGCTCAGATCAATTGAATCATCTGTCTTGGCTGTTCAGAAATTCAATTTGAACACTTGGAGGAACGATTTGAAGTTCCTGAAGCAGAAATTGATCCTGTAGCAGTAGAGACAGAAGCACATGGTCCGGATATATTTGAAACTGTAGTACAAGACATTTCCCCTTCTACATCAATAACTGAAGATCTCGATCAGAATGATCCGCCTTAGGTACCTCCTATAATCGTTAATAAATCTGTTGGGTTAGAAAGTCTTGAACCTAGACAATCACAAAGAACTGGTAAGGGAGTTCCTAAGAAACAATATGAACCAGACATCAAAGCCACTGCCAAATACCCTATAGCTAACTCTATGTCTAACCATAGCCTTTTCTGAGTCACATGTACTTGTCATAAATCAATTATCTATCAGATCTATTCCTAGTAACGTCAAGGGATGCTTTGAAAGATCCAAAATGGAAGAAAGCAATGAATGAAGAATTGGAAGCCCTTCAAAAAATGTAATATGGGAGGTAGTTGATATGCCCATTGGAATGAAGATTGGATGTCGTTGGGTGTTTTGTGAAGCTTAATGCAGATGGAACTATTAATAGATATAAAGCGAGATTGGTTGCCAAGGGATACACACAAATAAGTTATGGAATTGATTATGAGGAGACTTTTCGCACTTTGTGGCGAAAATCAACACTCGGTCCGAATTTTAATTTAAACTGCGACAAATAAAGATTGGCCCTTGCACCGGCTTGATGTGAAGAATGCATTCTTAAATGGGAATTTGGATGAAGAAGTATACATGGATATGCCTCCAGGTGTGAAGAACCATCCCAAAGATGTTGGGAAGGTGTGTAAACTGAAGAAGGCTTTGTATGGCCTCAAAACAAAGTCTCAAGAGCTTGGTTTGGAATACTTACACAGTCAATGAGAGTTTTTGGGTACAAACAAAGCAATTCTGACCATACCATGTTTATCAAACAAAAGGATGGTAAGATTACAGCTCTAATTGTGTATGTTGATGACATGATCGCTTCACAGGGGATGATCCAAGGAAATAAATGAATTGCGTAAGTATTTGTCGAAAAGAATTTGAAATGAAGGATCTAGGACAACCGGGCATTTTCGGGTATTGAAGTTGCAAGGTCTAAAAGGGGATTTCACTCTCACAGGAGGAAGTATGTCCTAGATTTGCTTTGTCAAAACAGAATGTTGGATTGCAAACCAATGGAGACACCCATTAAGATGAATCATGGACTCTCCATTCATCCTGATCAAGTTCCTACTGATAAAAGAAGGTATCAGCGTCTTGTAGGAAGGTTAATTTATCTCTCTCATACTAGACCTGATATTGCTTATGCTGTGAGTGTGGTTAGTCAGTTTATGCATCGTCCTAGTGAAGAACATATGGATGCAGTATCTCGTATCTTGAAGTATTTGAAAAAGGCACCTGACAAAGGTTTACTGTTTGGAAAGTCTGATGTATTGGATATTGTCGGATACACAGATGCAGATTGGGCTGGTGATAAAACTAATAGACGTTCTACATCAGGATATTTCACTTTTGTCGGTGGAAATCTTGTAACTTGGTGTAGTAAGAAGTAGAAAGTTGTTGCCAGATCGAGTGCAGAAGCTGAATTTTGAGGTCTGGCACAGGGAGTATGTGAATTGTTATGGAGCCGTACTGTCTTGATGGAATTGGGATTCGAGCTTCAAAAGCCTATGAATTTACATTGTGATAATCAAGCCACCATTCAAATTGCACATAACCTAGTTCAGCATGATCGAACAAAGCATGTGGAGGTTGATCGTCATTTTATTAAAGAAAATTTTGACAGAAATGTTATTCATTTTCCATTCGTAACCTCAGAGAAGCAATTAGCTGATGTTCTTACCAAAGGTATATCTCACAAGGTGTTTGACAGCTCAGTTGTCAAGTTGGGCATAATTGACATCTATGCACCAACGTGAGGGGGAGTGTAGAAAACTGTATATTAGTTTTCATGTATAGAGCGCGACCTGCGCTCAGATGAAGTACAAATGGAGCGTGACATACCCTCGAGGCGAAGTTCCAATAACTTGAAATACGACCGGCCCCCCGTTTCTCAAGCCACCGACTGTTTTGTTTCTATTTGTTGTAACCTCTATATAAACTAAATTGTAATCTCTTAGAATTTAATCAAGTAAATATACACTGAATTGAATTGAATCCTCTGGTTCTACAGAAATGAGATGGGGCATATGTATCATCATAGACGTATCCTTAATATGAGTGCAGAGCAAATGGCAATTGAGAGAGACCGTTGTCGCGTTCGCGATAAACAACGTAGACAAAAAATGACCGATGAACAGAGGTTGCGAGAGAGAGAGCGACACCGAAGGTATTATCATTGCAGTAAAGGTATATTAAATATTGGTGTTAGCGGTGAGTCTACCAAGGATAGTCTTCATTCAGGTATGATTACGGATGTTGGACAGTTATTTGTTTTGCGTTTGCATATTCATATTGTATTATGTATCCCGCTCCATCTATAGATCAAATATATGGCGTGATTCAAAAACACGTACAATCAGAAGTGGACAGACTTAGTGAACGATCTCTTCCTGCAAATCTGAACCTAGGAGGGAAAAATCTCAACATTAGCATTGGTAATCTACTTTGACATACTCTCTTATCATTGTGTTGTACGTTGAATTTTAATATATGATGTTTCCCTTTCACGAAACTTCAATGATGTAGCGACTACAATTGTACCTCTGAAGGGATGACATCAATGGTGGGTATGACAACGGTTTTCCAGGTGATGCTAACATCAGCTATAAGAGTGACGTAGAAGGTGTGATCCCTATTTCACATTATTTGACGTTGATAACTTTTTTTTTATAATTGCTAATTCAAAAGAATAATGCAAAATATGTCGTTAGGCCAAGAAGATGTGAATTCTACATGATCGATCAACTCTAATCGAACTAGAAGAATTCCAAGTACATGTAGGTCATCTCATAATTGTGCAAGAGATTTCATCTACGCACCAAACTTTCAACAATTTGAGATAACACACATGCACACGTGCGCCATGCCGAATTATTTCCCTCTGAATCCCGTGTATTTTGTTGTCTTCGTGGAAAAGTCAAGCTCCCGCTATTGCCTACACCTCCTGATTTGATGTATCTTATATGCAAATCACACAGAGATGAGGCTGTCCACTTTAGGCAGAAGATTCGGTCTTACAACCATGTCTTCTCTTTTACCTCAATGGGTGTGCACTTGGACGAAAATCTGGCCAGTGGAAGGCGCGGTATTTACACTTACCGTGCGCAAGGAGCTATTTACCACAGAATTGGTAGTCTTTTACCTCAAGTCGGTCAGCGGCCTAGGTATCTACATATGTATGTTTATGACACGGACCATGAGCTGGTTAATCGACAGGCTGAAAACAATTTGCTTAATCCACAAGTTCTTTCCATTTTGCAAAGGGTCCTTGACGAGCACAACCCTTTTGTTCATTGATAAGAGTCCAAAACTATAGTTTTAACCCCTTAACAATAATACTTTTAGACCAATTATGCGAGTAATAAATAAAAGTTAATGCTGATTACGTGCTTTTATGTATTTCATGCATTGGAGTCAATTATGTGCATAAATGTGTCACTTTGGCGAGATAAAGGAGCAAAGCTTGGTTGCTAAGAAGTTCTGTGATTAAAGGCCAAGATTCAAGGAGAAAAAGCCTTTTAAAGCGTTGGCCAAAACCGAAAAGTCAAAGTCAACGCAAAAGTAAAACAACGCACAAAAGCGAAGCGAACTTCGGCGCGATCTTTGGACTCGGACTGAATTGGGCCTACCTTATGTCAAAATGACCGGCTTGGGAAGAGCTTTCCAATGGTTCAAGCTTTGACCCAATCAAAAGGGAAGAAGTGGACGAAAAGTTGGTTGAAATCAGATCCAATTGAAAATGTCTCTGTGGACTGAAGAAATTGGGCTTTGGGCTCGATTTTCCAGCCTAAAACATGGCTCCTCAGCCCATGCACGAAAATGTGGATCTTGTCTCCTCCATTTCAAGAGACAAGACTTAACTCTTAAGCATCTAGTTTTGTAGGTAGCCATGGGAGAATAGATTTAGATCTAGTAGTTTTTACATTCAATTAATTAGTTTAGAACAAAGTAGATTATTAATTTAGTTATGGAATCATTGTTTTATTCTTCATTAGATTAATAAAAGTAGTTAGTTATTCATAATTTCAGTTTTGATTTATTAAATTACTTAGATCTAAATTCAGTTATTAGTTGTTAATCATTTCTTAGTTGTTAATTTAGATTTGAATTCTTGATTAGATCAATATAGTAAAATTATAATCTTTATATCATGTCTTGCTTAAATTCATATAGAAATGATAGTTTTATGAATCAAGGCTAAACCTCCATTAGAGGGGTTTGAGGAAGCTTTGATGAAAACTTGATTGTGTAGTGTAGAAATAGTTGTAAGATTCTATTCCACTCTAGAAGGTAGTTGATTCACCATGCGAATGGATAGAACTTCCTCACATGCTAGTCGTTATTTGGTAGAAATTGCCACGATTGATTAGGGATTAGAATGACCAATTCTTATCGTAATTACGTAAGAATTGGATTACAGCAATCTATGCTAGTTTATTAAGTTGGATTCAAGGTGGAATCAAATTCTCCTAATTATTTATCTAGATTCAAACCTTAGTATTTCCGTAGTTTGAATTATCATAGTTAGTATTTTAGTATTTGAATTGCCATCGTAGTATAATTTTCGTGTTACTTTCATTAACTTTGGATAGATTGATAATCTTAGTAAACGTTAATTCTAAAGAACTAGGAGTAGAACGAATTCTCTACTCCACTTAGTGCAATAACATCGAGAGTGTAGTAAACTTTGATAACCTAAGCACAAAATAATTTTAGTTTTACTTGCGTTTGAGTTTTCGTAGCTTATTCGTAGGTAAAACTATCGTTTTACACTTTTATCATTCATACACTTCATCATATTTCCCTGTCAGAGAATATACAGGACATACGCTTGCTACTAAAAGAAAAACAGTGTGAACGTCATCATTATACATTGCCGACTTCTTCCCAAGTAGCTGCCATTTTGGTTAGGGGTGATGACCCTGCAGAAATGGAAATGGGTGAGAGGGATATTATTGTAGAAACCGTAACAGATGACTTCCTAAATGTTCCTGACACTGCTGACTTCTATGATCCTCTCTAATATCCCCTGCTTCATCCTTATGGAAACTTTGGTTGGGACTTACATATTTTCAGTGATGACGCACGGAGAATCACTTGCAGAGAATTCTACTGTTATATGCTCCAGATTATTTCTTCTCTATCCGTTAATTTCTTCCTTCCTTTGCATTTTTTTCCCCCGATATACATGGTTTAGGATTCTAATCATTCACTATATCCATATTTTGTCAAAACATATTAGGTCTGATTACAATTCACCCCTGTTTTGTGCTGGTCGGCTTTTGCAGCAGTTTGTTGTCGACGTTTATGTGAAAATATCCATGCAACAGCTTCGGTATATTCGAGACAATCAGGATGCTATTAGGGTTGAATTGTATCAAGGTTTGCAAGATTCGATGGCCTCTGGAGAGACAAATGCAGGTAAATTAGATTTCCCTGCTTTTGTAACTTACTTACAGATTGTCTATTCTTTTAATTGTTGTTTATTTCTCTTTCCCATTCTAGCTAACATCGGATGAAGGACTATATTACCATCATCCTATGTTGGGAGCCCTAGGGATATGCACGAAAGGTACCATGACGCAATGGCTTTGGTTCAAAAATTCGGAAAACCAGACATTTTCCTCACCATAGCTTGCAACCTGAATTGGGTCGATATAAAACGTCGACTTCTACCTGGTTAGCTCCTACAAGATAGGCCTGAACTGACTACTAGAGTTTTCCGTGAAAAGTTGGAAGAACTCAAAAATGATTTATTCTCGATTGGAGTCTTGGGTAGAGTTGCAGCACATGTACATGTCATTGAGTTTCAAAAGCGGGGTTTGCCACATGCACATATCCTCCTGATACTTGATGAAGCTGACAAATTGATTTCTCCAGATGATTACGACTGGGTGGTCAGAGCTGAGATACCTGATCCCATCAATGAGCTCGATCTATACAACATTGTTGTTAAGCATATGATACATGGTCCCTGTGGTGCATTGAATCCTGATTTTGTTTGCATGAAGAATGGTGCGTGTAAGAAAGGATTTCCAAAAGGTTTCTCCCCAATAACTTTTCAAGGAAATGACTCTTACTCTATTTACCAATGACGTGATAACGGTCGGAGTGTTTGGCTAGATGATGTTACTATTGATAATCGTTGGGTTGTGCCCTATAACCCATGGCTACTCTTAAAGTACGATTGTCATATAAATGTTGAGGTGTGCTCAAGCATCAAGTCCGTCAAGTATTTGTATAAATATGTCTACAAAGGCTTTGATCGAGTTTCCATGGGAGTTAGCACAGCTGCACCGTGTGACCACGATGAAATCAAGCAATTTATGGATGCACGGTGGGTATGTCCTCAAGAGTTGCTATGGAGAATTTCTCAGGTTTCCTCTTAATAGAATGTACCCTGTAGTTTATGCTCTACAAATTCATCTTCCTAATATGCATCAAGTTATCTTTTTCAGAAAATCAGGATATTATAGCTTTAATGGCAGATGACAAAACGTCCCGGACCATGTTAACTGAATTCTTTCTAACTAGTGTTGTCGACCCTGAAGCAAGACAATATCTATACAAAGAATTCCCTGAGCATTATACATGGAACAAGTCAGATAAGCATTGGCGTAAGAGAAGAAATAGTGTGAAGGTGATTGGTCGACTACGCACTATACATCCATCCGATAGTGAGAGATACTTCTTATGCATTCTTCTTAACCATGTCAGGGGGCCTACTTCTTTTGAAGATCTTAAAATTGTTGGTTCACGAGTGTGCACAACATTTAAAGAAGAAGCTGAATTACGGGGTCTTCTAGAGTGTGACAATTCCATACGCGAGTGCTCATTGAAATCGGCAGCAATACCTATGCCTTTAGCCTTAAGAAATTTGTTTGGTTCTATATTGGTATACTGCAATCTAATTGGTGTTCATGAACTGTGGAATGAGTTTCACCCTTACATGCTAGAGGACTATGCTTCCACAAGCGACCCAAAAGCTGCAATTAATCGTTTGCTTAGGGAGCTAGAAATATTTTTAGCTGAAAATGGAAAGAAGTTGTCCAGCTATGATTTGCCAGCCCCTTCAATTGATAGTGATGATCGTTCTAACCTTCATAGTCTAATTGCAGAAGAAAGATCCGTGATCATACCTCCAGAAGATTTATCATCTATTAATAGATTGAATGATAACCAAATGTATGCATTCCGTACAATTGTATGCTCAGTTCATCATCATGAAAGCTCTGTATACTTCATTGATGGCCTGGGTGCGGCACTGGTAAAACGTTTTTGTACCGCTCCATTTTGGCTTACTTGAGGAACAATGGCCACATAGCAATTTCAACATCAACTTCGGGTCTTGCAGCTACCATGCTTCCTGGGGGTCGCACTGCACACTCAAGATTTAAGATACCTGTGCCCACAGATGCAAGATCCATGTGTCGAATTGGTAAACAAAGCCCTCTGGCTGAATTGCTACGTCAGTCCAGTCTCATTATTTGGGACAAGGCAACAATGTCACACCACCACGCGTTTGAAGCACTGGATAGAACACTAAAAGATTTAACTGACTCCAACTTACCATTTGGTGGGAAGATTTTTGTGTTGGGTGGAGACTTTCGACAAGTCCTCCCTGTTGTTCCTCATGGGACTATTGCAGAGAAGATCGAAGCATGTATCACAAAATCTGACTTATGGAGGAGTGTCAAAGTAATTCATCTGACAGAGAACATGCGTGCTAAGTCTGATCCATCTTTTTCGGATATGCTATTACGCATAGGTGACGGCAATGAACCTTGCGTACTTGACGATCAAAATTCCAGATGACATAATTGTTTCGTGGGAGAATGAGCATTCACTACTCTGCTTGATATCTTCTATTTTTCCTACCCTACCAGAAAATGCTCAAGATAAAAACTACATAGCTCATAGGGCTTTACTAACTCTAACAAATGAGTATGTTGATCAGCTTAACGATATAGTCATTCAAATGTTCCCGGGTGAGGATAGAATATTCTATTCGTTCGACTCGGTTGAGAATGACCCTAGGCATCTATATTAGCAGGAATTCTTAAACTCCATATCTACAGGTGGTTTAGCCCCACACAAACAAACTGACACTAAAACTGGGAGCTCCAATTCTACTTCTCAGAAATCTCGACCCAGTTAATGGGCTCTGTAATGGGACCAGACTTCTCTGTCGGGGATTTCGAAGAAATGTTATCTATGCTGAAATTCTAAGTGGAAGTCATGCTGGCAAACCAGCTTTTCTTCATTGAATTCCAATGAAACCGTCAGTAGATCTCAAACTTCCGTTCGACTTCACAAGAAAATAGTTCCCCATACATTTGGGATTCGCCTTAACGGTGCACAAATCCCAAGGACAAACACTGCCTCATGTGGGAACCTATTTACCAGATCTATCATGTGTTCGAGCACGGTCAACTCTATGTTGCATTGTCACGAGGAGTGTCCAGGAGCACAACCAAATTGTTGGTAAAAAAAGGAGTCTTAAGTGGTTTTGAGGGTACATTTACAAGAAATGTTGTCTACAAAGACGTTCTCCAATCATGTAATGTACAATTGTATTCCGGCACACTCTCCATAAGTTCGATCTCACCTCACTGTAAGTTCTGTACTTACTTTGGTCATCTTATTTCTCTAATAAAAGTAAATTATTCTGAAGATAACCCTTATTTAATATCATGTGTTCTTTTCACAAATGTAATAGTATCGAGTGCTATATTATGTCGAAAGTTCCTGTCATGAGAATTAAAAATATTCTTTTTAATAAAGCAGTTTTAGAAGCAATGTTTAAATGACTTAAGCAAAGGATTTTTCGTTCTTGGTTGTCAAAATACAGCTGTTGTTCTCCAACAACCTGTTAGATACCTTTTTGTTTCTATGTGCATGTCTATGGTTGCAGATTGTTAAAGTCGTCTACCACCAGCTGAAGTTTGGGCTTCAAAATGATCATACAAGCACAAGTGGCCAGGGAAAAGGGACGGCGTATTTTCTGGATGATTCATGGTTTTCTAAGGACGATTTTTGCACCATCTTTGCAATGTAAGAGTGGTAAATATGATGTTCTATTCAAGTATTTGCTTCATATGTAATCTTTTTTCCGACATTTACTAAAAGTTCTATGAATGCGTCTATAACAGGTACACAAATGGTGCCATTCAGGCAGGAGCCTACTACTGCATACCTAAAGAGTTTTATATATATAGGATATTAAAAAGTATACAGAACCTACCACCTATTACTTTTGGTTGTAGTTTTTCTGCAACTTCTATTTGTATGTTGATCAAGACTTCTGTATATAGTGTTCTACATAATATTCTAATCTGCTAAAAAAAAAATATACAGAACCCACCGCCTACTTTTGGCTTTAGTTTTTTACAACTTCTAATTATATGTCGAACGAGACTTCTGTACAAGATATTCTACACAATGTTCTTTTAAAAAAATGATACAAGTATATGCACAATCTTTGTTGCGGCTGACGGTCCAATTCACTCTCATCGAGCATGCCCAGATGGCTAGTGTCTGTAATGTCTAATGATTCATCTTGTTCGTTATGGTATTGTAATTTTGTCAAATTGTCTGAAGTGGTTTAAATCTGTTACTCGATCTGTTGGAGCTATGTAAAGTCATTGGTTCTATTATTCCCTTGACTATATATTCTTTTGAATAAACTGGCAATGGTTTTAGTATTGTAATTGAAAATTGCGAAAAGAAGCTCT
Organism: Coptis chinensis; assembly: GCF_015680905.1. Taxonomy (NCBI): domain Eukaryota; kingdom Viridiplantae; phylum Streptophyta; class Magnoliopsida; order Ranunculales; family Ranunculaceae; genus Coptis; species Coptis chinensis. The sequence continues at coordinate 6,194,385 of NC_141456.1, read as the reverse complement.
CTTTGATGTTATCTTATTGCTAACTTGTAATTCCATGCACCCTTCCATCAAAATACAATATACAAAGCAAATGAGAATAATATCTATCTGTCCTTCCATGGATACCTGAAAGTCTTACCTAAACTCTAAAGTGCATTTTTCCTTGGAGAACTTCCATTCTTCCAATCCATGAAAACATGTGCTTACTTGTTTTTCTTTCAATATGTAAATCAGTGTCATTTGATGTATAGAAAATTGAGACCCCGGCCCCCTGCTTATGTCTAAATTCTAATTGACTACTTGTCAATTTGTCATTCTATGTCTTTAAATGTAAAACGTAATAAAAAAAGGAAGAACGATATGTAAGTATGTAACAGCTCATATACTGTCCGTGTGCGCGTAATTTGGTTATTATACTTTAAAAGAGTCCAGCAGCGGCCCAACTTGAACTTATATTTATGGGCTTTACGTCCACAAAGAAAACCCAGTAATAAAATTCTCAAGTCTCATATCCTTTCTTCTCTGCGTTGGTTTTTTTCCTTCTCTGCCAAAGTTGGTTTTGATGGAACCGAAGAAACTAGGGAGGAGCTAGGGTTTATGCATTAAGTGATTTTTTTTTTTATATTCTTTTAATAAAATGGCAACGACAACACCTTCGACTCTTTTCCTCACAAACCCATTTTTCGCTCCACTCGGGAAACAACTGTAAGAATTTTATATTTTATATTTATTATTATTATTATTATTTTGTTGTAGAGTTAATTGTTTTGTTGTATTAATGACTTGTGTAGAGATTTGAAGAATAGGATAAAGTTTAATAATGTGGCTTTCAGAAGAACGGCTCCTCTTCGTTGCGCAATGGATATTGCGTCTCCTTCGCCTTTTGAGAGTAAGTAATTGAGGTTAAGTAATGTTGTAATTTTGTTTTTTTTCCATTTAGTTAGCTATCATTTAAGTAGTGATTTATGTGCTTTGGGGTCACTGTTGCACTTTCATTTAGCCGAGACGAAACACCAGCCCCTTGATTTGGTGAGGCCCAATTGGGTGTTTAGCACGGGATGAAGAAATTATTTCTTGCCTCAGTGTAGGAAAGTTACATGCCCATGGAAAGTTTTACTGCACTTGAAAGACAAGTTGAATTTCTAGATGTTTAAGTATTTGTGCGCATGGGAAGCAAACTAAACACAGGAAATATAAGATGAGCAGTTGAATAATTTTCATGATAGAATTGGATTTCAAACACAGCCTACTTTGAGTAACTCTGTAGCGTTTGACAAATCTTGGTGATTACTATAATAATATCATCTACTGAATAGAAGAAGATTCTTAGAGCATCTTAATATACACTATATAGGTTAGGGGGTAAGCTCGAAATGAGAATTTTAAGTACTTATTACTCACACTGGAGTTGGCTGGATGAGAAAAGCTCACTATTCCCCTACTCCTCTTCCTTGTTCCTGGCCTGTTACATTAAATTATTGCCTTGCCTCCTCTTTTTTGTAACTGATGCTGGAAATGTTGGTAATTTCTTACTCAATATTCTTTTTTTGCACTACCATCGTAATGACACAATTTAGAAGGACTATTTATTCTTCTTTTTTCCTGTGGTAGGAAGTATTCATAATGCAAACCCAAGTTTTGATGGCTAACCGCACTATTGCTGCTTTGGCACCCAGACTCTAGAATATTTCAATTTTATATCCCATAACTATTCATTTGACAGTGTGTCCTGTATAAACTCATCAATCATCATGCCATGCAGACAGCACACTTTCTTTCCCAGAACCACTTTAACGTTAGTTATCACGCAGATGGCTTTACTGTACTATGTATAGTAATATCATTTTTAGCAATTGTCCTTTATCTTCCTTACTGTTTGTGAAGGCTTGAAGTTGCTTTGTTTCCA